>NW_025334009.1:28368438-28968438 GCF_019186645.2 Phyllostomus hastatus | reverse complement strand
GTGCTTCTCAACTGTAATGTGCATGACAATCACATAGGGGTGTTGTTAAAATGCAGATTCTGATTCAGTACGTCAGGTGGGGCCTGAGGATCTGCATTTCTAACAAGTTCTCAGGCCCTGCTGCTGCTGGAAGGGGCCAGATAGGATAAGGAGAGGAGGACGTACTGTGAGGAGCAAAAGTTCTTCTCAATCCCACAGGCTTTTCTAAGTTCTATTCTACTTCACTTTCCTCCTACCTCAGCAACTATTCCCGACTTCTGATGTGGATCTTGAAGAATGAACACAGTTTGCCAATTGAAGGGAGAAGGTATAAGTAAGCCTAGGCAGAGGAAACAGCTAAAGAAAAAACACAGTCTTTGAAGGAGTTTTTTTTAATGCTCTTTGAAATATTTTTAAGGCTTCCCTTCATTGATAGGGCATATGAGAGGCCAGAATTCTCAGGGTTACTCGGTGCTCTGGTAAAACTTAGGAGTTTGGGTCAGTAGTGGGAGGAAGGAGACCAGGAAATGGAGGGATAACACCAAGAGAAGGCTCCTCTGGCATAGTAAGTACCCAGAGCAGTCTGATTTCTACCAGAAGCCTTGGGGAAGGACATGGAATGCTGGGGATTTCCCTAAAATCAGTCATCACTGAAGCCATTGCTGCATCTTTTCCTGGGACTCTGAGCCCAATCATGGGCAAGTCAGTTTTAGTTTTTTATGTCTACTGTTACAAATTATTACAAATTTGGTGGCTTAAAACAGCAGAAATTCATTGTGTTATGGTTCTGGAGAGCAGAAATATGAAATCGAGGTGTTGGTAGGGCTTTGCTCCTTCTGAAGGCCCTGGGAGATAATCCATTCCTTGCCTCTTCCAATCTCTGGTAGATACCAGCATTTTCTGGCTTGTTGCCACATCACTCCAAACATCTAGGCTTCCACTCTCTCTCTCTCTGCTCTGTGTGCATGTTTCAATTCTGAGTGTATCCCATCAAATCTCCCTCAGCTTCCCTTTCATAAGGACACTTGTGATTGCATTTAGGGTTCACATGGATGATCCAGGATGAACTCCCCATCTCAAGACCCTTAATGTCATTACATCTGCAAAGACCCTTTGTGTTTGCCATATAAGGTAATATACATGGGTTTCAGGGATTAGCACATGGATATCTTTCAGGGATCAGTTTTTTTCTTCTATGATAGCCAATGTTGCTAAAGTAACTAGAGTAAGGCATACTAAGTACCTAGTTTCTATGGATAAATTTAAAGTCTTCTTTCTGTCCCTAATATTTACTCTGTTCTTCATGCTCACATGTGACCTTTGTACCATTTATCCCTCCACTGAAGCATCATCTCTCCTCCCTCTGACTATTTGATTCTCCTCTTCTGACTTCTGATTCTCCATAAGTCTTCAGATCAGGAGAATTTCTTCAGAAATGCCTTACCTGACCTCCTGGACCAGGCCTGTCCCCTTCTCGTGGCATTTTCATTGTTTCTCCTTGCAGACTTGGAATTTGTCATGTGTTTTGTGTGACTATCTCTGGGAGGGCAGTACCCCTGTCTGCCTTGTAGCATCATTTTTTTCTTAATATCCAGCACATAATAATACATATTTGGTCAATAAAGGAATGAATCTTGGCTTTAACTCTTATAAGCCATATATAATGTTAGTCTGTTAGGGCTGCCATAATTAATACCACAGACTGATGATGATTTGAACAACAAAAATTTGTTTTCTCATAGTTCTGGAGGCTGGAATTCCAAGACCAAGGTTAAAGCAGGGCTGGTTTGTGGTGAGGTCTCTTTTGCTGGCTGTCTTCTTAATGGGACCTCACATAGCATAGGATTTCTTATGCTTCTTTCTCTTCTTATGTGGATACCAGTTGTATTGGATTAGGGCCTCACCCCTATGGTCACATCTAACCTTAAGTATCTTCATAAAGCCCTATCACTAAATACAGTTACATTACAGGTAAGGGGTTCGACGTAAGAATTTGGGAGGACACAATTCAGTCCATAATGCTATGTGATCTTAGATAAAATCCTTAATTTCTCTAAGCCTTGCTTCTCTCATCCCAATTCTTTGGGGGCAAGAGCAAGTTTGATCATTAAATGACAATAAGTGCGATAACTTTGTGTGAAGCACTTTACATATTATCTGACACAAAGTAAAAGTTTTGGTTGTTTTCCCCAGAAACAGACAGGATTGGACTGTAAGTACCTTGAAAGGTGCATTGTCTAAAAAATCACCACTGGAAGCAACTATAGCTTCAATAAATGAGTGAATCCTGGCTTTAACTCATAAACTATATGTATTAGTCTATTAGGGATGCCATACACTGGGGAAACTCAGGTGCCTATGTAGAACAAACACCACAGAGTCACCCCCACCCCTGGGGCAAAGGAGCTGGGAGATTCCTGGATCAACTACAATCAATCATTGGTTGAGGTCCACTCCCAAGGGTGTTCATCATCCCACTTCCAACCTGCTGTGCCTGTGGACAATGGGCATGGATACCAGAGAACACCTTCAGGCAAAGACATGCTCTATCAGCTCTGCATAGTAAGGCCTGAGGGCATCTGTCTGCTACAATGAGCTATTAGATACCAATCATCCTCCTACAAGTTTTCAGAACACTAGACATGCTGCTTGACAAAAGGGTTCTGGGGACAAACAAGTGTAAGGAATGCTCAGTGGACCATTGTCCTTGGGTATTTTCCACTAAAACTCTATTGATGTCTTACAATTCAGCCATCAAACATTTTCTAATCCTGTGATTTCTAGCCTTGCTATAGAAAGACTTTTTCATACACTATGTATTGTACTTTAAGGACTGCAAGGTCTCTGATCCATGCTTTGGGGATTCTCAGTTCTGGCCAATAGAGATGTGACTGTCAAGTAAAGATGTTTTTAATCTCTTCGCCACTGGAGCCTCTGAACAGTGTCTAGCACAGAGAAAGTTTTCAATAAATGTTTGTTGTTGCAACAGAGCCTTACTACTGTTGCAATTTAAAAAAAGCATCTGAATATATGTTCAGTAAAAGCAGTCTCATGAAAAAAAAATAACTGTTTAATCCCCAAAATGACTGTTTTGAAAGACTTTGAAAGAAAACTCAGCTGAATATATATGCATTTGTTGAGATATTGACCAAAACATGTCTTATTCTCCTGGCTTTGTTCCCATGGTTTGTAAAATGAGGACCTATGCTATTAGAATATTGTCTACATTGTGGGGGTGGGGGGAACCACGTCCTCCCCACATCCATGAGAGAATGAAGCTCCGGGACTTAATGGTACTAATGTCCCTCTCATCCAACTAAGATGGAAAGATTGTTCCAACTTCTATTTCCTCCCCCTATACTTCACCCTTCTGTTGAATGCTAAGGGTTGCAGCTGTGACCCCACTAACGGGTGAAAGGAATCAAATTAGAGGACTTCTGACAAATTGCCTCCCCTTGATCTAGATGCCAGGCAGAGCTGGCTATTGTCCTCAGATGTCCTCTGGGACCAGGGTAAGTCGTTATCATTCTTTCTCACCCTTGTCAAGACCTAAGGCTTTGCTGAGCCTGATGCAGTTGCTTCCACTGCAACGAAGCAAGCATGAGAAGTGAGGTCTGCAAACAAAGAGGCTTTTCTCTATAGATTGCTGCTCTGGCTGGGCATCCCCACTATTTTTTCCCAACAGTTATGAAAATAGCAACATCACTGTTTACTGATCACTATTACAAGGAAAGGTTCAAAACCCTAATTATCACTCGTTCTTTGGAGCTGAGATGGAGGGCTAGTGGCTGTAAAATGAGTTTAATTGCCTGCTCGATTAGCCATTTGTATACCCAATGGCCCGCATCTGAAGAAGGAATATTTTTTGGGAAGTTGCTCATCTTCCTAGAATTTGTAAAAGGCAGGAGATGGAACATAGTAGCATTCTCTTCACACCCTACAAATGGAAATGCTGGCCTTTCTTGATAAGAGTGAGGAGGGAAAACTGACCATCCAGGTTCTCATGGATTAAGTCTCCCTTGGTCTTCCTTGAAGAATGATACTGCAGGTCTTAGAAGACATACTGTAAGACAATCCACCCATACCCGATAATCCAGAGAGTGGTGTATTACAGTGCTGAGAGGGTTGTTGGGGTCACTTGAGCCATACTGGTAGGTAACCGATGTGGATGAAACACAATGACAATGAACGGAAGTACTTCTGAAACTAGATTTATCTTGAAATGAGGTATGGCACCTTCCAGTGGTCTAATGTTGCCCCAGCTGCTACTTACTGGTAACCCTTACTTTCTCATTTATTCTTTTGTCTTCCTCATTCCTACTTGCTGAAAACCCTTGGAGAAAAACTAAATAGTTTTCTAATGCCTATTTGCTGTTTGTTTTCTCTTTCTTCTGTGTTTTGGTTCAACTCAAGTTCAAGAATAATTTCCACATTTTTCTAGGAAATGGTAGCTTTCTATCTGGGATAATGATTTTGCCTACAGAATGAGAGCAACTGGCACCTTCTCAATGAGTAGCATGGACAACGTGAGGCATTTGAATTCAGAAACAGCTATAGGATGGAAAGCCAATTCCTTTATCATCTGAAATTTTTTTCATGTCATTTTATTCATAGCCCCTATAAAGTAAAAAAAAAAAACAACCCATGTTCTTAATCATTATGCTGCACTGCCCTTAACTAAGGTCTTCAGATTACTTCATTCTTGAGGTTTAACTTGCTTATTTCTTTACAGTCTTCTCCAGGATTAAGCACACTATCAAGGGATCCAAGGTAAAAGCAAATACATCTAGTACAAATCCAGCTGTGAAAATTTTCTAAACCTGTTTTGTGAGTTTACTTACCCATCAGAATGTTGCTAGAGATCAGTTCCTGGATCACTTCCTGTGAGCAAATCCTTGCCTCTTAGCTCTGTGGCCTTGGGAATGTTAATTAAAATCCCCATGTCCTATTTTTTTTATCCCGAAAAGAAAATTAATAATACCAAATTTGTGGGGCTGTGAAATTAGCAACAAAGTGACCACTAAATCAAAACCTGACTCAATTTCTCATTCCCTTCAGATTCTATTCTATTTCTCTTCCCCACTTCATAGCCAAACTTACTGGAAGAATCGTCTTCATGTACTCCCTACATTTCCTTCCCTATTCCTCTCCTCTCCAACCTGCTCTGTTCCAACCATGATCTCATGTTCTTTGCTCCCAAACTTAATGTCCCCTTCTCATATCCTTTATCTTGGTGAATGGCATGAGCATCTGACCCAGTGATATATTTATAATGCCTCCCTCTCTCCATATTCAATCCATTTCCAAATCCTGACTGTTTTACAGATGAATATCTCATAAATCCAGCCTCTTCTATCCATCTTCATGACCACCATCCTCTCCTGCCTGGACTACTGCAAGAGATTGTTACGTGGTCTACTGTCCTCTACCTACCACCTCTCTATTCATTGTCCCCACCATGGCCAGTGCATCTGTCCTTTGTGATGAGTTTTCTTTGTTTATTTGGCCATTTGGTTACTTTCTATCTCTTCCACTAGAATATAAGCTTCATGAGGTCAGAAATTGCATCTGACTCTGCTTATCATTCTGTTCTTCCTGCCCAGCACCACTCCCAGCATGCAATAAGGGCTATTTGTGGAGCAAATAAAGCAACTGCCACATAAGATGTACTCCTTAAATAGGAGCTCCCATTGCTTTTGTTGTCATGTCATCATCATCATCATCACCAGATGATTTTTTTTTACAGAAATACTCTTTCCTCTTCAGATTATAGCTAACTAAACATTAGTGTTTTTAAATCTGCTTAGCTTAGGGATGTTCTCTGAACCTTCTGCATTGGACACTAGCACACTCAGAATTTTCATTGCACTAACAAAGAGACAAAAATATATAAGAATTTCAGAGAATAGGTTTTTCTCCCTGCTTTTCACAGTGATCTCTGTTCCTCTCTCTCTCTCTGGAAATAATACACGTGTTGTTACATAATACTGCATAAAAAGTTACCCCCAAACTTGACAGCTTTGAAAAAACAAACATCTCACAGTTTCTGTGTGTCAGGAATCAGTGGGGTGGGGGGCAGCTGAGCTGGGTCCTCTGGATGGGGGTCTCTCCCAGGCTTCTGTTGAGTTATGTCAAGGCTCAGCCTGGGGGACTGGCTTTTGGCTGGAGACATCAAGTGTTGGCCACATGAACTGCTCTCTAGGGCTTCTCACAGCTTTCCCCAGGGGGCTCTGAGAGAGAGTGAGAGATGGTGAGCAAAAGGGACCACAGTCAGTCAGCGACTTCATCTCAGGGGTGATATACCATCACTTTTATTGTATTTCTTTCATTAAAAGGAAGCCACTAGATCCATCCTGCACTCAAGGAGAGGGAATTACACAAGAAGCTGCCTAATCCAAGGGGTAACTTGGTTCTCTCTAGACAAGAGCATGGTTTTCACTTGATTCTTTGAAGCCTTTTCTCCTTTGGGAATCATGGGTAGCATGCCCATCAGGGCCTCAATGCCTTGCCACATCCCTCTTTCAAAAAGCAGAAAGAGCAGAACAGAGGGATGGGGTAGGTTCTGCTAAAAAAAAAGCTCCTAATATAGTAACAATTTGCATTGTCATTGCACATTGTGCATTAACACATAATCATGAAGACCCCAATTACTCTCGTTGGCTTGTCTGAGCATCAGTTTCCTGATGACTTACTTTATAGCTTCCTAATGACTATATTAAAAATAGAACTCTAGAGGTAATAGATACAAAAGGTGTATATTTAGATCTTGGGTTTCTCTCCTTCCCTGCACCCCATCCCCCACTTTGCACAGAGGTTTCAGTGCTAATTTGAGATCATTCTGAAACTTCATCTACTTTATCTTAACGTACATATATCCAATATTTGCCGTCTAATTTTTATATCAATCCCTCAGCAACAATTAAACCACCTCCTAATTGACTAAATTACCTGTAAGTTATCACACATTCTCTTACATCACAAGCCATAAGAGGAAACAGGGAGTAACCTGTATTTAGGAGAGATTCATGGACAATCCTTGGAAAATTAATGGACATAGATATCAATTCCAAGCAGAGCTGTGAATGCAGAATTTTGTAGAGAAAAGTTTTAAAAATAGACTTGCAGTTGTATGACCTGTATCTCCACCTTTCATTTCCTTTGTGCAGATTGTCTCCCAGAGAAAGCTGTCCAAATCCTTGCTGAAGCACGGGAATACTGCAGGGAAGTCCTCCATCACGGTAAGCCCTCTCTAGGCTGCCCAGGTGCCCAGTGCAGCTGGCCTGGGAACATCAGACTTGCGGGAAGCACACCCCATGGCTGTTGGGAGTTGATGCCACAATTGCTCAACTGTCTGAGCCACCTCTTTATTTTTCTGCTTTCTCCATTCTGCCAATATACTTTTGACCTTTTCATACCTAGGAAAAGGGGGTAAAAGAAAAAAGGATCTGAAAGTGAAGCCATTTGTTTTTACTAAACACTTCTGCAATTACAATATAGGTTTTAGTGGGAGAAAGAGATGGAGTCATCGAGCTCAGTAAGAATATGGAGTTGTGTGGGGTTTTTCAAATAATCAAAACTACCCTTCTTTGCCTCTCATTTTTATGAGAATTAGAAATTTGCTATAATCACGTTTAGCACAAGGTTTGATTTGTTGCCTACGGACCAGAGAGCCCAGCATTTAACTCTCTTCTTTAATATAATAGTTTGGAGCTATGCTGTCCTATTTGGTAGTCACTCACCACTTGTGACTATTTAAGCTTAAATAAAATTATTTAAAATAAAATAAAAGGAGATATTCATTGCTTAGTCACACAAACCACATATGAAGTGCTCAATAGCTACTAATGAAGTAGCTACTATTTTGGACAGTGTCTATTATAGAAACTTTATGTGATTTCAGAATATTCCGTGGGCAATGCTAGAAGTACTTCTAGATAAAATCTTAGATTTTCCTAGGTTTGAAACTTTGATGTCTTGTATTAGATCCTTTGAGAAAAGTTAGAGAAAGTGGTCTAACCATTGGATGTGTGGACCAAGATAAATTAATAAGTGAAAGGTAGAAAAAAGGACCAGGAGAATCTAAATTGCTGGGGAGGCAAATTGCCAGGAAGCAAACCTCCTGAGTTCCTTTAAACATTTCTTTTTAACTTGGAAGTGACTGATTTATATTTTTTAATGTAAAATACTTTTCAAAGGAAAAATTCAAAAGGATTCCTACTGGTGAAGGTTGTGAGCATTCTTACAATTACCTAACTAAGCTTGTTGCTTAAATATTTGAGATGCAGTCACATCAAAACTTTTTCTTGATGGCTATGTTCAATCATGAACAAATGGTTCAAATGGCTTCAAAGACCCCATGGGTACTTCAAAAAGCCATGGACCCAAAGGCTAACTCCCAAACCCCAAAACCCAGCAGAGGCTTGGGGTGGTAGACCCAGATGTGAGATCTGTCGTGGTTCTTTCTCATGGGAACAAAACCTCGGCTTGCCACCTTTCCTCTAAAACACCTTGGAGATGTTCTTTCTATGCACATCCTGCAGAAACTTTTTCTCCTTCTTAATTTTAAATACTTAAATATCCCTCTTCAACTTGAGTCTTTGGATCCAAACAATGGTTCTATTAGCTTTTGGAAAACACTTGAAAATATGTACCCATTTTTCTTTCATCCTCTTTCCACAGGTGTCTGTGACCACAAAACAGTTAAAGACCTCTGCTCAAGTGGAATGTTAGAGGCATTAAGGTTGTTTGGTGCAGAAGAGAATCAAATGAAAAATCTAAATAGGGTGGTTTCTGGTTTACCAAGAAGTTCTTGAGTTTTTACTGTCTATATGAACTCATGTTTCCTACTTCTTAAGTGGTCATAGGTTTGGGGGTGGATTTCCCTCAGTAGGCAAACATTTTGTCTTTAATATTAGGTGTCAAATAAAATTTCCCAGAGGCTACCATTGTGGACCCACATCATAATGAATAAGTTGAGCTCAGATGGTGTGGAGATATAGTTGAATTAAAGCTCAGTGTCTCCACGTAACCAATTTGATAAGGGTACCCATGTACTACCACTTCTGAATGCATGGTGAAGTCCTAAACATTGTTTATAAATGGTTGAACCTATCTACAACTAGGCTGGTCCCTAGATTTTTGCCATTATTGCTTTTTTCTCATAAGTTTTTCCACCAATTTCTGCTCTAAGGCTTTGGAAGTCACTGAGTATTAAATATTGGAAAGTGACATCATGAAAGAGGTTCTTAGGTAACACTGTCTTTTCACTTACACCAAAATTCTTATCAGAAGTTTTATTCATTAGAGTTGAGGGCTTAGATATCTCTCTATCTATGTATCTTCACATCTCAGAAAGCCCAGGGAGAGTCTTTTTTGAAAAACAGGAATTAGAACATTTTTTTGATGGCCATATAATCATTGGTCTGGAAAGAATGTAGGGACTGGTTTATTTTCCCATGCCATGTTAGTCTGACTCAAAGCAGTGGAGAAATGTTACTGTTTCTCCTTATTTGCAACTTTCCAAATGAAAAATATGTGTGTGTGTATGTGTGTGTGTGCACATGCAAAATTATTTATGGGCATCCATCCAATGCTGTGTGACCCATAAAGAAAGAAGCTCTTCCTAACTGCTGCCCCATCTCCTGTGTTCTCACACTTAGCATAAATGAAACCTAGCTAGTTATCTACTGCTGTCTGTTATAGAGAGTTGTCTCAAGCACCTGGAAGTGCTCTGCAATGTTCATTAACACTGTAAAAAACTCCTTTCCCAGCATTAGATTTTGTTGATTTTTGAACCAAGTATGAGCAAAATTTGTTCATGAATTCCTGGGCTGAGTGGTCCAACCACTACTGTAGCTGATGCATGCTTTTTCCTTTAGGTGATTGCTGAAGAATTATCTGGCAATGATGACTATGTTGAACTTGCATTCAACGCACGGAAATTGGATGACAAGGTAAACTGTTTGGCATTAACCTTACTGAAGGAAGTAATAAAGCCAGCACACAAAGTTTAATCAGATTTTCCCCTACAGCTATGTTTTCCCTTTCAATTCACATTATTAAACGGATCAAAGATTTCAGAGGGATCTGAAAAGTAAGGCTTTTCCCAAACTGTGAATTAGTTAAGGAGGTGGGGAGGGATTCGAATTAAAACGGCATTTTTATTACACCAAGACTTCATTTTGTTCCCAAATGCCACAGGTCAGATGCATGTGGATAAGTATGATTTAACCCCATTGCTAGGGACACCTTAAAGGGAAAAAAAGATGTGAAAGGGAAGAAAAATGACATTTATTAAGCACCTATATTTACTAGAGTTAAAAGCTTTTCATGCATTATCACATTTATTCATTCATATAACTTCCATGCAACAGGCATTATTAACACTGCTTTGTAGAGGAGGAAACAGATTCAAAGATGAAGTAACTTGTCTAAGGTCACATGTGTTAGTCCAGATAATCCAAGAAAGGAGTAAATATACAAGGATTTTTTTAAGAGATGTGCCTGTGGAGGGAACAGAGGGAGGAAGTCTGGGGGAGCTGACAAACCACAGTGCAAGTCTGATGAGGAAAGGAGAGGGGAAAGAAGGGTGGGTGGCAGTGTGCTGCAATGCCATGCAGTCTAGAAGGTTCAGCAAGGCCATCAAGGAGTCCTACAGCCAAAACCAGCTGACAGATTCAGTAGTCTTCACCTGCAGGTTATCCTGGAGTCAAGGCTAGATGGAGTGTTATGAGAAAAGGGAAT
Organism: Phyllostomus hastatus; assembly: GCF_019186645.2. NCBI lineage: Eukaryota > Metazoa > Chordata > Mammalia > Chiroptera > Phyllostomidae > Phyllostomus > Phyllostomus hastatus. Next base: position 28,957,716 of record NW_025334009.1, on the reverse strand, counting down.
GCTTCAGAATTTAGGAATTGATCACAAGGCCAAGTTCTAATTGAAGTCATATCCATTTTACTGAGTGTAATTGTTGAACCAAGCTCTTCACTTATCTGACTCATTCCTTATTTAATAGCCAAATGAGACCAGTTAATCTTAGCATGAATAAGCAGTTAAGACTTTGTTGAACTGAGAAACAATTCCATCAAAACAAGGCTTATGAGAGAAGTAACCAAGTAGCTCAAAATGTGTTCCCAAGTATTTGGTATGAAGTTTAAAATTACAAACCTCTAGGAGACCATAAGAACTAGACCCTGAAGATCAGTAATGTTTACTATATACTGTAACATCTAGTTTGTGGAGTTAGTCCTTGGCATCCTTGACTACACATACAGTCCCTGGCTGGGAGCAGCCCATGGGAAACCAGGCCTTGGCGCAAGTTCAAGGTTGAATTTGCAAGCAGTATAGCTGTGGCCCCTGGTCAGTTGCTCCCCCTGTAACATGCGAAGCATGTTCTCAAGGCCACCACATAAATGTTTAAACTGATATTTCGGTTCCATGTCTGTTTAACTCCCATCTCTATTCTTTCTATTATATCTCACATCTTCCACCCAGTCACAGGCCATATTTTTCTTGTGTATACAGAAAAAGTTGTACAGTCTCTACTTCTTTAAAAAAGAAAAAGGGGGATGTCCACACCATATATTTATGATTTCCCTTCAACCACATCCTTAATCAGAAGACATATCACATTAATAACTGTATTCACAAAGGAATCCATTTTCCTAGAGTACAGCCAGAGAAGAGGGGATTTTGGGGTGTGGCATCATTTTTTGTAAGCCTAATTGCTTATAGGCATTAGGTTGAAAAAGGTAAAGCAGTATCTTAAGCACTTTCCTAAAGTCATAAGCAGCTGCTTATACCCTAGCATAGGTTGTTCATTTTCACCTACAAAACCTCTCAGCCCGTTGGTGTGTTCATTCATTCACTCTCATTGTTCATCTCTTCGCGTATGCATCAGTCATTTACCAAACCTTTGTTGCGTGTTTGCTCTGCATCAGGAGATGGGAGGAAAAACATGCCTTAAACCAGTCTCATGCCCACAACCTGCAATTCACCAAGTGAAATATAACTACAAACAATAAATGAAATAATAACAGTACAGCCATGATAGCATGTGACACGTAAAGTGTAACCAGAGTGTCCTGAAAAGGGTAATTCATTCTGCCTGGGACATCAGGGAAGACTTTATCCTTATAAATGAATTATATTTAAATTTCTTAGTGTCCAGAGTAGATTGTGTGAAACTTTCACAAACTACTACCTTTTGACATTCCATGAGCTTGGTGCTGGGAGCTGCAGTGTGCATTGATTTCAGTTGGGTGTAAGCTTTTCAACTTCAGTTCCTTGGGACAATTATTCTCTTTCTCCAGATCACATCCCCAGGTTTCAGAATAATTCACCAAACTGTCTTTCCTGGCACTATTATAAGCCATTAGGTGAGTGTGTAGCAGTGTTAAGCCCCTCATTTAATGGCTTAAAATGCCTTCTTTCTTCCTAGTAGTCTCTTAAGTACCACTAATTTGTCCTCTGACTTAGGTCATAGTGCGAGGAGACTTCAGGGTTTGTTGGTGGGCCCATTGGCTCTAAGGGGTTTGAACAGCTTCCCTTCAGTCTAACGAGCACTACTCACAAAACTGGAAGAGCCCTCATGTAGCATTTAATATGGTTCTAGATGGCCATTCCCCTCTTGACTGTGCTGATTGCCCAGTGTCCTGGTCACTGCTGAGCCTTAGTGCCCCAGTGCTGCAGACTCCAGGTCACTTATGTGCTGGTATCTTGCCCAGACTCCTTAGTACCACAGAAGAGCAGGCCCTTCTCAGAACAAAGCAGAGGCCATTGCTTCAGTTTGGACTGGAAGGTGAATGGCCTCTGGTGGAAGGATGGCAAGGCATAGAATTTAAGAAACAAGAGAATAGCATAAAGATGATCTCATACAGCCTCTTCAGGAAATAAAGGCTGTGATTGGTTTGATGACTTACCCAAAGACATTACTACTGTGCTGGTTATCTTTTGCTGAATAACAAACCACCTTAAAACCCAGTGACTTTAATGAACAACACTGTTATTTTATGCCATGATTATGGGGACCAGAAATTCAGGCAGGGTTTATCTGGGCAATTCTGCTGCTGCTAATGATGTTGACAGAAGTCATTCATTACACTCAGCACGTAGAAGGGCTTGTCTGGAGAGCCCCCTCTAGCTTTACTCACATGCCTAGCATGTGGGATGGCTGAAAGCCTCGGCTCAGATGGCTTGTTCAGCTAGAGTGCCTACATGGTGGTCTTTGGTTAGTCACACTTCCTGCACGGTGGCTGGCTTTTCCCAGAGAGAGCATCCAAGAGAGACAGATGGAAGCTGTGTATAGCCTTTTCTGATGTAGCCTTGGAAATCATGCATCATCTGCTCTGCTGCATTCTTTTGGTTACAGGTGAGCCATAAGGTTACCCAGAGACAAGGGGAGAGGAGTCAGACTCCATGCTTTGATGGGGGAGAGGCACAGTCATATGGTAGAAAAGCATGTGGATAGTGGACATAGTGGTAGCCATCTTTGGAAAATGCAACCTGCCCCAGTGTTTTTGTAGTCAAACCAGAATAAAATAGTACAATTATTTCAGTCGCAGCTGGAAAAATTGTTCCCAGGGATTCTCAAGAAGGACCTCTTTCCAGCTTTTAGCATTAAATGATGTTCTAGCTAGCTACATGTTAACTGTTGAATTTATCATATCTATTAATTGAGAAAATATATCATGACAAAAAAACCACTGAAATAAATAAAGCTCTTAATTTAAAAAATTGGGTAAGAAGTATCATGTCAGCAGCTAATTTCTAGGTACATTTGAAAAACTGCATTATGAATATATGGGGAAAATATGCTGTATACAGTTCAGACCACAGTTATAGGAGATCTGGATCTCCAGCCCCTTTGCAGTCATTCTGGTCACCCCGGGTATCCAAGTACCTCAGGCAGAAAGCTTCTGGTCTAATGCAGTTGCCTTCTTTTACAGATGAGAACATTGATGTGCAGAGATATGAAATGACTTACCCAAGGCCACACACATACACACACAGACATACACATTTCCGTATTTCTTCAAGGAAGAAGGTTACTGACTGCCAGTTGGATTGGTCTTGGATGTGGAGGACTTGGGAGTGTTCTCATGTATTTTAGGGAAGTAGGAAGCCAGGGAGGAGGGAGGCGAAGGGAATGCTGTAGGCAGCTGTCTTCAAAGTGTGGTCCAAGGTTCTAAGCCCCTTTCAGAAAAATACATGAGGTCAACAATATTTTCATAATAATAATGCTAAGACATTGTTTCCTACCTACACTCTCATTCTCTCACACGTGTACCTTAGTTTTGCAGAAGCCACATGGTGCCTAATATCACAACAGATCAAATGGAGAAGCAAATATGGCAATCCTGTTGCCTTCTGTTAAGCCAGTCATTAAGCTGACTTACAAAAATGTAAAATAATGCCATTCTTCTCTTTTTAAGTTTGCAAAATGTAATTATTTTCCAGTAAAAATGCTACTTTTGTTATGACATAGTGGGTTTATTTTTATTATTTTAAAAATGATATGCCATAAGACTATTTTTTAAATTTCCTGGTTTCAATTTATAATGTGGTAAAAATTGATAGACATAATCCATGTCAACAGAAGTTCTTTGGGGTTCTCAGTAATTTTTAAGAGTGTAAAGGGTCTAAGACCGAAAAGTTTGCATACCACTGTTGTAGGGTATACCAGGGAGCACTAGGCACTTTTGCAAACCACAATGACGGAGCAATGTCCCTTTTACTCTGATAGAAATCCTCATTTTTAACTTCTTTCCAGTGCTGTTCAGCAGACCATCTACCTGAAATGGAAATCCAGAGTTTTTGAAATCTGAGAGGTAGCCTTCAATGAGAGTGGCAGGTACAGTAGATTAAGTTTGCAAGAAATAACTTAGTATTTATCCAGTAGCAGTGCAGGTCACTTGGTGAAGAGATGGGCTTTCTACCTTTTAAAGCACCCTCATCATGTTAGCAGCTAATTAGCAATTAATCTAACAAGTAAATAGCAAGTAGTCACTTTGGAACATTTAAGCTGACAAGGTACTATTCTTTCTCCCATTCAACACCCACCCCGCCCCCCCCCCCCCCCGGAAAGCATTCACATTGGTGTGTTGGAACTGATTCTCACACTGGTGGTCTCCACATCTATAACAGCAATCATTATCAGCTGCACTATTAGTGCTCCCATGATGCAAGTTTGGTTGGGTGCTGTGAAACAAACAAATCTGTCTCTAAAGCCAAGGTTAGCAAACCTTCTGTAAAGGGCCAGATGGTAAATATTTTATTTTTATTTATTTTTATTTTTAAAGGACTTTTTAAAAAGACTTTATTTATTTATTTTTAAAGAGGGAAGGGAGGAAGAAAGAGAGAGAAACATCAACGTGCGGTTACTGGGGGTCATGGCCTGCAACCCAGGCATGTACCCTGACTGGGAATAGAACCTGCAACACTTTGGTTCATAGCCCGCACTCAATCCATCATCAGATGGTAAATATTTTAGACTTTGCAGGCCATATGGTCCCTGTCCCAAGTACTCAGCTCTGCCTTGGAAGCATGAAGACAGAGATAAGCAATATGTAAATGTATGAGTGTATTCCAATAAAACTTTATTCACCAAAGCAGGCAGTGGGCTGGATTGGGGCCACGTACCATAGTTTGCCGACCTCTATTCTGAAGCAGTGTTACATCTCTACCTGCTGTGCTGTGATTTTACTATGTTCAAGTACGGCTGCCTGAAAATTAATCCAGCCTGCATTAATGATAGCAAATCATAACTAATGAGCATCTCCAATATACCAGGCGACAGGAGTCTAACCTACATAACCATATTCCCAAAGACGGGCATTATTATTTCCACTTTACAGATGAAGCTGAGTGAGGCAAATTAAACAATTTGCCTGACATCACAAGGCTAGGAAGCCACAGAGTCTGGATATGACTCCAAATCTTTCAGACAATCTTTTCTAGTACCAATATCCTATTTTCAAGATCACTGTCCTAGAAGCACACTGCCTCCTTTTCTGTTCCAAACCTTAGATGATGCCTATTGCTCTCTCACTTGACTAAATGTCTTTCATTTTGGACTAAAAAGGCAAAGTAATATGGCATCCAAGTTATTAAAAAAAACTTCACCATAGCAAAACTTCAGTAAAATATCTACATAATTCATCATATTGCACTAAACTGTCCCAAGGCCCATCTTAGTGCTGATAGTCAAGCAAAGAAAGCTGGACATTCCAGATTGTGGTCAAGTAAGAATACAATTAGATGCAGAGTTGTTGTTTTTAAATTACAGATTTCTTAGTGTACACTTAAGATATTTTAGAGCTCCTTATGAGTTGTTTCATTTCCAGAGATCAGATGCCTTCTTAATAATAATCATCCCCAATACTTGCATAGTGCTTTACAATGTGTCCTCCAGCATTCTCTCTTGTATCAATAATAATGATAGCAGCAACACTTTTCGAGTACTCACCATGTGCTAGGGACTGGACTCAACACTTCATGTACATCAGCTTCTCTTATTCTTCCACATTTCCATGAGGCAAAAGGTGATACTCTTCCATGTAAGGATAAGGAAACTGAGATTTGAGGAAATGAATTGCCTTGCCCCAGGTCATCCAGGTTATATATGGTGGAGTCAGAACTTGAAAGCAGGAAGCCAGTGTGCTGCATGTTAGATTTTTAGTTCCTTGAGAGCAGAGACTTCATCCATTCTGTCTTTCCTTGATATGCCCTGACAGCACCTCTGTGCTAGCCCTAAATAGTGTTTTAAGAGAGCATGAAATAAAATAGAAAAAGCATTGCAATATACTACCCAGGGAAAAATAGGGCACTAAAGTATATATAGAGTATGGTTATAAATATATCTTCTTAAAAAGGAATAAAATTATGTCTACATTCTGGAAAAAATATTTACCAAAATGTTATTGATAATTATAAAATTATAGGTAAGATTATGGGCTATTTTTTCCTTCTTTCTATTTTTTCATCTCTCTATTTTCTCTTTTGCCTGTTTTTAAATTAAAATGGCAACATCTTTAAATTATCAAAAGGGAAAAAAATCGATAGAGTTCTTCCACTGGGGTCAGCAACTTGTAAGTACAATTCACAAACAGTTCCCTGAGGGATCAACCGACTATTTAAAGGAGGCAAAGTCTGAAGCTCCTGGAGAAGAAGTCCAAGGGCACCTAGGAACAAACTGACATGGCCCACATCCATTAGGGAAGGTGGGGAGAGAAGGAGGTTCCAATTTTCTTATGATGAGTGTTGGAACAGAAATAAACCCCTGGGGTGAATGTCTTGAGTAAATGCAGTGAGGTGGGAATCAGCTAGCTGTGTGTCTAGGAGGAAAACGGGCCATTCTGGTGGGGAGGTAAGGTCTGCAGGGCAGACTTATTAAAAGAGAGCAGCCCAAGGGGGTTCTTGACAAGATTAAGGGTGTGGTAATCAGGTGCCTACAGAAATAGAATGGAAGGGTGTTGCGCGTGGGTCACCGGCCAGCAGTGACCACGGAATGCTGTGGATGGCTCAACGATAAACACGCGAGAAAAAACAACACATGCACAGAGACAGACTAGTTTCTGTGGGGAAGTAGGGACAGAATGGCCACCCCCCCAGTGGGGAGCGCGCTGATTTACCGTCCATACCTGCTTTTATTAGGCTCATTTTGCATAATAATTCAGGTAAAGTACAGTACTCATTAGGGGAAGTAAGGAACTATAGAAAACAAAGAACTCTGCCGGTCTATTGAGTTGGGGGTCAAAGAGCTGTAAGACTGAGGAACAAAATAACTTCCTCCTAAGACCCTTCTCATTCAACTGAGAGCATTCTAAACAAAGGAGGTTTCACAGTAATTTACATGTTCTTTCTTAGGCCTGATCACCCAGGGAATCCGCACTTCTCAGTACCGAGCTGCACCACCCTATCATTGTTTCAGGCTTAGGTGGAGCAAGGGAACTAAGGCAACTGAGAGATAAGGAGATTTTCTTCCAGACGCTGAGAACTCAGGCTATGTCAGAGCCAAGGAGCGAGGGTCACCCCCTTTTGCTGCAGCCCCCCAAGTCCTTCTTTTGGGGGGCCTCCCAAAGTGATCGTGCCTGGCTTAGGTCGTTCCCCCGTGGGGAATCTTACCCGTCTTTGGCTAACCGACCAAGCTTTTGGGGGGTTCAGTCATGAATAAAGCAGCAGAAGCAGCATTCCTGCCAGGAAGACAAGCTTTTGTCTCCTTGCTGGCTTACAGTTCCAAGGGCGTTCCCTTAGCCTTAGCTAGGTGGGGGTTTCAGCCTCTGATACCAGTCAGGGCGGTTCCCAACAGAAGGGTATTTTCCAGACTCTGGGTGTTGTGAAGTTTGGTGTTTAGTTCCTGGTTGGGTGGGGAGGACAGCCAAAGGAAAGATAATTATTCCCACTTCCCATCTCTTCTCTTTCTAAAGTATCCTACAGAGTTTCTAGAATGATATTCTTCACTACAGAGCCACTACTGTTTTCCTGCTCAAAAGCCATCTGTGGTTTCACACTGCCTTTCCAGGCAAGTGCAAAGACTTCAGATGAGCATTGAAGGCCCTCACATCAGGGAGCTGGCTTCTCAGCAGTGTCTCACATTCCTCTCCTACACATCCTGCGCTGCAGGGGAACTAAGCTATTCAATGTGCCTGCTCTGTTTACCCTTCACACCTTCACTCAGTCTGTTTCCTCTCTACAGATACCCTCCCCAAAACCATAGTTTCCAGTCAAAATCCATCAACTTTCCCTCTTCTATCTCATTCATTCATTCATTCTTAGCCCTCGGATATGTTTACTTGTATACTTGTCTTACCACAAAACTAGATGGTTCTTGGAGGCCCGAGAAGAGGTTTTAGCTTTTCTTAATAGTCTAACATCAAGCACAAAGGCTGCATGATGAGTATATCCCCTAAGAATATTTTGTTGTGTTAAAGACCATGATGGCTACGACTTTATTCTCCTTTGCCTCATTCTAGATTTTGGGGGGCGGCAGAGAGATCACCTGCTGAAATACATAATAAGTGTCATAATTAAGGCTATTATTGCTCAGAGAACTTCCTATATCAGGTGTTTATTTTTTTCATTCACTTATTTATCTATTGGTTCATACATTCAATAAGCTCTGTGTACCACTAAAAGCTAGACACTATGGAACATGCTGGAGAAATGATAGAAATATGAAGGAAAATAAGACACAGTTCCTCCTTTCTGAGAGTTTACAATCTACTGGCATAAAACAAATGTTTAAAGATTAGGTCTGCTTCCAGGAATAAAATACCTGTTTACTTTACATAATTCTCCCACTGAAAATAGCTATAAACTCTGGATAAGGTGCAAGAAACATCTGTCTGAGAGCCCTAAGGCAGCCAAGATTTCATGAGCCAAGATAGACTTGAGAGAAGAAAAATCCATTGAGGTGAATCAGGCACCCTATTCAGATTCTCCACTGAAGGCAATTCCTCAAGGCTGATTAGTAAAACAACTTGGATTAAAAAGCTGGGAAGCCTAGCACAAGTATGTAGTAATAAATAGAGAAACTGAGCAAAGGCTGTGGTAGTCTCATGGAACTGGGGAAGCAACCAATGCTAAAGTTCAGGGCTACTGAGAGACCTGTGGCTAGAGCTTTGGAGATGCTTCAGAGAAAGGAAGTACTCCAACAGTCTGAGTGACGTCTCTCAAGACATTCACTAATGAGCAAATGTCACAGAGAGAAACTGAACAAGGAGCTAGAACCAAGAGATTATGGAGATAAACAGAGCCTTTGAGGATTTTGCAAATAAAAATTGGCCTCAGGGCTTGTCAAGGAGGAATAGCCCTCATAAACACCCACTCTTTTCATTGGAGCTCTTTAGGGATATACCCAAGCAGTTAAGAAACCAGGAATATACTGGGCCTTTGCCAGAAGCTAAAGACTCATCTACAGGCTTTATCATCTTTTTTTACACAATGTCTAGTATTTAAAAGTTAGCAAGCATACCAAGAGTCAAAACTGAGAAACAGATACTAGAAACAGACCCATAGGTGATCAAGATACTGTAGACATCAGACATGGGCTTTACAATAATTACAATTAACCTGTTTAAGATAGCAGCTACATCGCTTCTCAGAGAACTGGCATTTAAATTGATCTTTGAAGAATACATTGATCTTAACAAAGACTTACTTCTCAAAGGACATGGAGTTCAGAACTGTTCATTCTAGCCAAGGCTTGTTCACAGGAATGCAGAATAAAATAGGGAAGGATCAAATCCAGGGATATTTGATCCAGGGCTGAATTAGATATATTTGTGCAGAAGAAGGGATACAGCTCATTTTTGTTTATGTGTCTGTTTTAGGATTTCTTCAGTAAATCTGACCCCTTTCTGGAAATTTTTCGTATGAATGATGATGCAACTCAGCAGCTTGTACATCGAACTGAGGTAAGAAGAGTTATCTTCAGCTATGCCATCTAGTCCCTAAAGATGACAAACTGACCTGTTTTGAGAAACCCCTTTCATTTCTTAATATCTGTAGCTATGTGCTCATACATGTAGTCCTCACTCTTCTCAAGAGGACTCTTTATTTTCAGTTTAGATATAAGAAAAGAAGACCCTTTCTCATCTAAAATTTTTATTATTATCCTTCAATGGAGATAGCCAGCAACTTATTAATAATAAAAAATATGAACATTTAATGGTGACTAGGTGCCAAGCATTGTTCCAGGTGATTTTATATGCATTATTTTATCTACTTCTCACAACAATCCCTTGACATGCTTGTTATTACCCCCATTTTGCAGTTGAATAAACTGAACTTTTGGGAGGTCAAGTCACTTTCCCAGTGTGAAAGTTCAAGGGGTACAGCTAGAGTTTGAATATAATTTCTTTGACCCTGAGCTTCACTATAATTTGGAAAGGCAGCTTGCCTCCTCAGGGAAAATTCGTACGCTGGACTCATGTCCAGCTTACCATATGGACAGCTGCCCTGTCTCCGCAGCCACTTGGCCCAGCTGCACCTCCCTCTCACCTTCCTTCTTTCTCCATGTGACTCCACTTTTGCTCCACTATCCAACTGCCCACTACCCACTACTACACACCACTCAATAACCAGTCCCAATCTCTATTTTTATTTATAAACAAGTACAAGAGAGATTCTGTGGGAGCGAGAAGTACATTGATAAGGAAGAAGTGGGGTAATTTTGATGACTGGCTCGGAGAAGACTCTATTGTGCTTGCCAGTGGTAGGGCAAGGGAAGAAGGAGCCCTTGTAACTTGTAGGATGATAGTGGGGGTGCTGTGTTCCCAGTACCCCACACTGGAAATCCAGTTCCATTTCCTGAAGTGACAGAGTTGTGGGAGCATTAGGGAGACAAATATGTCATACTTAAAGTAGACAAGAATTAAATGGTCCTGCATGGACTAACCTGTGGATATCATCTAGGGCATAGTTGGCATTTAATAAAATGTGTTTGTTAAAAGAATGAATAAATGTATGAAGTTGAGTATGGATAGTGTGTCCACTACATGTTACAGCACAATGTGATTCTCTGGAACTTAATCCCTGGGGAATAGATTGAGATACAAATGGGACAGTCTCCCACCACTGAATAGAATCTTTTCACAACTAAAGATTCCTTTGGTGGGATAGGCTTTTACAGAAGTAAATAAATTTTGGGGAGGATCAGAAGTGGTATCCACTCAAGCTTTTACTGCACTCAGTGAATGGAGGCTTGTGCGGCGAGAACAGAGAAGGATGGTGTATTATTGGACTTCTCTCACAAGATCCTTCTCTCCTTTGCTCCTGACAGCATTTCTCTTCTCATCATTAATATTGGTAAATTCTCCTATCCCCCAAATCACTAGAACTTCTCCCCATTACCCTATTGCTGAGGGGCTTCTGGAGTCTCACAAGAAATGGGATTGTAAACTTTTCCAGTGAGTCAAGCAAGATAACACTGATTTTTCCTTGTGGGCATGCACGTTCCCCATTTTAATTACAGAGAAAATTTCTAGTTGGAATTTTGATTTGCTACTGCATTTTTCAGAACTGTTGTGACAAAACATCTTTACTTCTTAGTATTTCCATATAAAGGTGAGAATTTTAAACTAACCCAGACAATTTTATCTAACTCTTATTCTCACTATCACCTTTATCATCCCAAGACAAAGTCACACAGCAAAATTATTTTTCCACTTTAGTGAATTAAGAGAAATTTAATAGTAAGCCCATGATTATGAATAATTATAATAATGAATAATTCATAGTTACAGTAAGGAATCCAGTAGAAGAGAATATCACTTATAAAATAATTATGTTATTTGGATAGATAATTATTTTTTTTACAATGCTAAGACCTGCTAACTAAAAACTTCATAGGAAGAAAAATCAGTGTAACAGAACTTCATTTAAGTTCATTTGCATGCTCCCCTAGAGCAGTGGTTACACACATCAGAATCACCTAGGGGTGCCCACTCTCCAGAGCTCCTGTCTGTAGGTCTGCGTGGAACCTAGAAATTTGCATTTTAAACAAGTGCCCAAGTGATACTGCACCTGCTGATTCGGGAATCACACTTTGGAAACCCCTACGCTAGAGCACACAATACAATCTTAGAGAGACACTCATACATTCTAAAACAAAGTGAATTATTTGAATCATAGTGACAACAGGATAAGACTTGACACATGTGGACCTTCAGGCAGGATTTAACCAAGTTCATGATTAGTAAGCTGCTTTTAACAGGGTTTCACTATATTATAGACTTAGTTTGTGACACTGAAGATCTAAACATTTGCACTGTATTTCTTAGGACAGGTAGTGTAATTTTTCTTGGAAAAATTCTTTTAGAAACTTCTCTTCTAATTTGTAACCTGACCTAATTCAAGGTCATGGGTTACCAAAGATCATTCAGTTCTTCAGCAGTAGAATTGTCCTGCCACATCCCCACACCCACCAATAGTCTTTGCCTACACTGACCTCAGTAGAAGAGAATTTATGCCATAGGACTGTCAGTCCTTCAGAACAGAAGATCTTTTATCAGAAGCCAGAGGCAGCCCCACCTTACTGATTCCAGCCCCTCTTTATACAGAATGGCTCATCCCCAATATATACATACTGGACAGTATTACTGTCATTATTCTTGAATCAGCAGCCAGGCCAGTGGTCACAGGAGTTCTGCCCACAATGACCCACTTTAGCGGACACCCTTAAAAGATTTACTACTCCAGGTTTTTATTAAGGCACCCATTCCAGAAATTGTCCTTTTCATAAGTGCCTCAGTGCTTCTCAAGCAGTTTTTATGTTGAAGTGTGAAAATGTCACACATTTCCTCCCCTCACAACCATCCTTCTCTTTTTTCTTAGGTTGTAATGAATAACTTAAGCCCAGCCTGGAAGTCATTCAAAGTATCAGTAAATTCCCTATGCAGTGGAGATCCAGACCGTCGGCTGAAGGTCAGAAATCTATCTACGTCTGAGAAATGCAGTTTTTATGTGTTTAACCCTCCTCTTTCTCCTCAAGTGAATGTTGGCAAACCCCAAATTCTCCATATCATTTAACCAAATCCCTTAGCATCTTTTTGGAAAAAGCAGGGGCTCTTTTTTCTGCTATAGCCATTGAAGCTCATGAACTAGCCCAAGATAAATCCAAATTTTGGTATGTCAAGAAGCAAATCTTACGGCTTCTCGAAGATAAATTGTGGCAATAACTTCAGGGCATAATGGGGAGTAATTAAAAATACAAATACTGATTATCTACTATTGCATAATGGACTACTCCAAAATTTAGTAGCTTAAAGTAATAACCATTTATTTAGCTTAAAATTCTGTGCTTTGGCAAGTTGAGCTCACCTAGGAGGTTCTTCTGTTAGTCTTCCTTAGACTTCCTCACACATTCGCAGTCAGCTGCACGTGAGCTGGCTGTCATCTGGAATGATTGGGGTGGTTGGGCTATACGTCTGTCATCTTCCAGCAGGCTAGCTTGGCCTTATACACAGAGCAGCCACAGGGTTCCAAAAGACCAGGAGCAGAAGCCTTGAGGTCTCTGGAGGTCATACATGGTCACCTCCTCTACATTCTATTGGCCAAACCAAGTCACCTGGCCGTCCTAGATTCAAGGGGTGAGAAAATAGGAAATAGACTCCACCTCTTGGTGGGAGGAATTTCAAAGTATTACAGCCAATTTTTTTCAACTGACCACAAATGTATTTTGAATATCATGGAAATGTAGAAGTTGGAAGAAAAGATGCATTGTGAGAGTCAGGATAGCCAAAGGAAGATGATAGGCTGAATTCCAGAACAGAGTTTTCCAGAAGACATTGCCTATGGTCTGTGGTCTGGCCCTCTCTCTACCTTAGAAGTCCAGAAGCTTAGACATACTATCAGTGTCCCAGAGTTGATTAACATTGAATGAAAAGTATGACCATCAAGCCAAAATTAACATTCACCTCAGCCTCACCAGGACATTTTCTCCGTGTGGGCAAACCATAAAGCAGACAATTGTCAGAAGATTGTTGTGATAGCCAGAGAGCAAAGCCAGGGGTGCTGGATAATGGCAATGACTAATGGCTTCAGACTCTAAAAGTTTGGGGCATCTGTCTCCACAATAGGAATATAAGGCCATTAGGCAGACGAAATATTCCTGTCGGTCTTTCAAGGCACCAAATCCCATGGAAAGGGTTATATGGGTGTTGACAATGTTTGTCTTTGAAACTTTATATGTCCTTCTCTCTTTTGCCCCACAAATCTTCTTTCTTCTCTCTTTCTCCACCACTGGATCGTTTTGAAGCAAATCCCAGATCAGGACAGACTCATCCTTGGGCACAACAAATGTAGTGCCAGGGCCCATGACACTTTGAAGAGCCTACAGAAATATTTTAATTGCTTTTAAAATCAGAAGGAAAAAAATCAACTTGTAAGATGGAATAGAATGTTTTAATCTTTTCTCACATCAGAAAACAATGGCATTTTTAGGATCCCAAAAAATCTATTATGGCAAAAAGTGTCTAAGGCCAACAAAAGGCATGAGGTGTCCCTATGCCAAACATGTCATTTCATCCCAAAATATTCAGTATGTATCTCTGAAGGTAAGGAATCTTTCTAGAAACATGACCACAAATCCATGGTTATATCTAAAAATGTAAACTAAGCTTCCTTTTAATCAAATATTTTGCTACTACTCACATGTGCTGATTGTCTAATTTATGATTTTTTAATTAGGATTGAAACAAGGTTTAAACATTGCATTAGATGGAAATGTCTCTGTAGATAGAAATGTCTCTGAAGTCTCTTTTAATCTGTGAGTTGCCTATTTCTCTATTTTTCTCCCTTGCCCTTTACTTATTGAAGACACAAGGTTAGTTTATTCCATAGCATTTCTCACATTCCCTGTAAACAGATAGCTGAAGCCTGACGAGCTTCGGGATCTCTTTTCTAGCAAGAAAGCTTTACAAGTAATGGTGCTCTCTTACGGTGTTAACTCTCATGGAGGAACATTGCCTACATTCATTATTTCATCAGGGTTTCCAAAGTGGTATTTTTCTAATACTATTATGTCTTTGTTATTTACTATTCAGAGTTCTTTTGTAAAGAAAGACTTTAATAACTGTTTGGTTTGCTGAAGTATGATTTGTACACAAAAGGTAGAATATGGTTTATTTGGCCTTTTTTTCTATTTACCAATTTTCATAATAACAAGTTACTTCTCTAGCATCCTCCATAGGTGACTAGTGAGGTCCTCCAATGTTATTAAGAATTCATGAATTTTTTAATATACTCAAGTATTTCTGTTGTTATTATGTCTTTGAAAACTTGAATTGTCCCATGGTTATTCAATTGGCTCTAGGCTTCTTTTGATTAAACTTAATAGTGTTTAATAGTTTCCTTCCTTTCTGTTATGAATTTTTTAAGTCATTAATCTTTAAGTCCTTTTTCTTCATTAGTTATATCTCTCTATTGATGGTAACTCTATTTTAAAAATCTTGACTTCTTCTCCATAGTTAAATCTCTATACCATAAACTATCAAGTTCATTTGTTTCATTTTGCTTTCAGTTTTTAGGATCTATTTTTACAATTATAATTTTATTTTACAATTATATAAAATTTTACATGATTCCAAAGCCAAAACTACAAAATAAGGTGTATTCAGGAAAGTTTAGCTCTCATTCCCGTCTTTCCCAGTTTTTAACCTTTTCCTTTATAGGTAATCATTGTGTAGCATATTTTAATACCCGGTAGAGCCAGCACCTCCCACTTCAGCATTTCTTGACTTTTTTAGGGTTTTTTTTCTGGATATTTAGCTTGTTTGTTCTTTCTACTTAGCTTTACAAGAAACTAGCACCAGAAGAAGAAAAAGAAGCTTGATGGTATTTTTATTGAGATTGCAAAGGAAGTGTCTTTTAATATTGTCTTTCCACCCAGAACACAGCATTCATTCATGTCTCCTCTTGCATTTTTCAGGAGGGCTTAATGTTTTCTCTTATATACTTGGAACGTTTGTTTTGAAGTTTATGCCTAGTTAATTTCTTTCTCTTAATTTTGCTATTGTAAATTGAGTCTTTCATTATACATTCTAACTGTTGTTAGTATACATAAAAGCTATTAAATTATTTTCTTAAATTACTATTTTATTAAGTTCTATTATTTCTGTTAATTTTTTTACATAATTCCAAATATGTAATTGCAGCATCTGGAAGTATACTGTTTTTTCCCCTACTTAGTTAACTAATAGTTCTAGTTTTTCCTCTTTACTTGTGTGGACCAGTACCATGTTAAATGGCAGTGGAGGTAGAAGGCATCCTTGTCTTACTCATCACTATAGTAAAACAAAAATCCTATAGTGCTTCCTCTTTAATTCTGACAGAGATTAATTTTATTAAGTAATTGTGAAAGCATCAGTGGTTGAGAGATTTCTAAGCCGCATCTACTGAGCCTTAAATACCTGTGACAACATTCACAAAGGACTCTTATTTGTCATAACTACCCAAAGACAGCACTGCAGCTTGCTGAAATGTCTTCTGAACTACATGAAAGACCCTGCACTACTTCCTGAATCAATTTAGGTTTATATTTAACATTAACTATTTAATGAAGTTATCCATGATTTACATGGCATATTTGAGTCTTTGTCAAAATCATAATTTCATTTATTTCTAACCATACCATGAGATAGGTTCCATTGTTTTCATGTTATAGATGAAGAAATTGAGGCTCAAAACCCTATCTAGTCAAATGCCAAATGTAGGAGGGAAGATGGTGGTGTGGTAGGAGGGAGCAGATTCCACTTGCCCCTACAACAGGAGAAAAACCTAGCCGATCTACGGAGGAACAGAGCAAACAGCCAACAGTACCACAGCATATATAAAAATAGGAGATCAAAAATTATAGCGGACACTGAAAAACCAGATGGTAAGGAGAGTGCTTCAGGACAATGAGGGCCCAGGGATCAGTAGGGGAACCAGGGAGGCTGCAGCCCCAGGCCTGGGGCTTGGTGGGTCTCCCACAGGGCTCTTGGGAGAGAGCTAGGTCAACCGCTCCCTCTCCAGCCAAACAAAGATTGAGCAGCACCAGGGGAGGCCTGGTTGCTTGAAGGTGCAGAGAAGGGAGTGAGGACTGAGTGGCAAACACACGGGCTGTGAGCACCCACACATAGCCCTGGGAAGAGTACATGCTGGAGCCTGTACGACCAAGAGTGGCCTGGCCATGTGCCCAGCCCACAACCCAGGGAGAGTGTGCTTTGTGGAAGACCCGGAGCCCAGAGCCATGAACCCAGGGGAGGCACACACTCCGTAGGAGCCCTGGAGCCCATGCCTGTAAAGCCAAGGGAATTGTGTGCTCCATAGGAGCCCCAGAGCCCACAACCATGAACTCGGGGACTGTGCATGCTCCTCAGGAGCCCTGGAGCCCACTCCTGTAAACCTGAGGGAAGCGTGCTTGGGAGGGTCCGGATCCCATACCCAGGGCCCTGCAGAGAGGCACCAGACTGGCTCTGAAGAGAGGGTGAGACTGAGTGCTGAACAGGAAGGGAGAAAAGTGAAACCATCACCCCTCAGCCTGCTGCAGCCAGCAAGACCAGAAAAACTGGTTTGGCCAGTTTGAAACCAACAAGAGGTTTTGTTTGTTTGTTTGTTTGTTTGATTTTTTAAAAGTAATTTTTTATTTTTTAATTTTTATTATTTTCATATCTCTCAATTCCTTTTGCTTTTCTTTACCTCTTTCTAGTTTTATTCCTTCTTCCTTTCTTTCCAATTTTATCTCTTCTTCCCTCCTCCTTCTGCTTTTTTCTTTTTTACTTCCTTTTTCTTTTTTCTTTTTAAATACCCACAAGTGAGACAAAAAAAAAAAAAACGCACCAGGAACTGTGAAAAGACCAGAGTTGGACGCAAAGAGGGGGCATCCCAACAGCTGAGACAGCAAGTGAGACAAATTTTACTTTGCTATTACAGAGAACCTGCAAGTTATTGCATATTTGTATTGTTATTTTTTCATTATTCTTACATCTTTTATTTTAATAGTATTTTTGTATTTCTCTCCTTTCTGTACAGTCTTTTTTGCTTGGCTGGTTAAACTGTATCATTTGACAGATTTCCCTTGTTTTCTCATTCATAGTGTATTGCTAATTTACTGTCCTACACTTCATTTGTGTTCCTGTAGTACACTACTCAAGGTTCTATATTCCCTATTCTTGTTATCTAGATCTCATAGATTCTGTCATATAATTGTTGTTCTAATATTACTGTAAATAATAGCTTTTCCATACAATTGTAAATACTGCACAACACCCCCCGCCCCACCAGATCTTAGCCCACTTCACAGTTTACTGAAATCCATTACTGTAGTGGCTAACTCTATTCTCTCACACACTACACCTATTTACTATCCTTTACTCTCACCTTACCTCAGAATCTGACATCCTACAACCTCACTGCTTTCTAAATCCAACTCACAATCCTTCCCTCCCCAACAAAAGTCTTATCTTCTTTCCATCATTTCTAAAAAATGGCTAGTTGGATGGAATATCACAGTTAACGCTATACATAGCCAAAGGATCTCCTATTTCTTCTCTACCAGCTGTTACTGTAAATATCACAGAATACCCTCTTGCATTTTGCCTTCACCATCCAACTGATCACAAAAAGAGTAGCTGGAAGCTGTGAACACCAGGATACCCAAAGGAGAATACGCCACTGAATCTCACAAGTATTCTACCACAGAAGTTCACACCATAAACCCAGGGAACCAGAACAGATCAATTTAAGAAGCAGAGGCTAACAAGAAGGGTCTCACAAACAATGGGAAGACAAAGAAATAATCCCCAAATGAGAGGAAGCCTCAGAAAGAACGCTAAATGAAATAGAGGCAACTCAACTATCAAATATTGTGTTCAAAGCAATGATTATCAGGAAGCTCAATGAGCTCACAATGAGCTACCAGAAATTACAGGGAAGCTATAATGAACTCACTGCAAACTATATCAACATGAAAAAGGAAATATAAACTATCAACCAGGGCCAAGAGGAAATGAAGAACACAATTTCTGAACTGAAGAACACAGCAGAAGGAATGAAAAGCAGGATTGATGACGCAGAAGATTGGACCAGAAAGCTGGAGAACAAAGTAGAAAAAAACACCTAGAAAGAGCAAGAAAAGGAAAAGAAGCTCGTAAAGAATGAAGGGGGATTAAGAGAAATGCAAAACAATATGAAATGTAATAATATCCATATAATAGGGATACCAGAAGGAAAAGAAGAAGAGCAAGAGATAGAAAACCTATTTGAAAAAGTAATGATGGAAAACTTCCCTAATTTGATGAGAGAAAATGCCACACAAATCCAGGAAACACAGAGAGTCCCACAAGAGGCCCACTTCAAGACACATCATAATTAAAATAGCAAAATTTCAAGAAAAAGAGAGAATCTTAAAGACAGCGAGGAAGAAACAGGAAGTAACATACAAGGGAGCCCCAATAAGACTAGCAGCTGACTTCTCGATGGAAACACTCCAAGCCAGAAGAGAATGGCAAGATATATTCCAAGTAATGAGAACCAGAGGTCTGCAACCAAGGCTACGTTACCCAGCAAGGCTCTCAATCAAGATAGAAGGCCAAATAAGGAGCTTCCAAGACAAAAGAAGTCTAAAAGAATACACCTCCACCAACCCAGCTCTAGAAGAGATGCTAAAGGTCCTGCTTTAAGGAAAGGAAGGGAGAGAGAAAGAGAGAGGAACACACATACATAAAAGGCAATGAATAAGTACCTATCAATAATAACCTTAAACGTAAATGGATTAAATGCTCCAATCAAAAGACATAGAATAGCTGATTGGATAAGAAAACATGACCCACACATATGCTGCCTACAAGAGACCCACCTCAGGCCAAAAGATATACACAGACTGAAAGTGAAGGGCTGGAAACAAATTTTCCAAGCAAATGGACAGGAAAAAAAAGCCAGGGTAGCCATACTCATATCAGACAAAATAGACTTCAAAAAAAGGGCCATAAAGAGAGAACCAGAAGGTCACTTCATAATACTCAAGAGAAGAATCCACTAAGAAGACATTGTAAATATATATGCACCCAACATGGGAGCACCCAAATACATAAAGAAAATCTTAGAGGACTTCAGGAAAGATATTGACAGCAACACAATTATAGTAGGGGATTTTAACACCCCACTGTCAAAAATGGACAGATCTTCCAAACAAAATATCAACAAAGATATTGTGGCATTGAACAATGCCATAGATGAAATAGACTTAACAGATATATATAGAGCCCTCCATCCCAAAGAAGCTAAATACACATTCTTTTCAAAAGCACATGGAATATTTTCAAAGATAGACCACATGATATGACACAAAACAAGCCTCAACAAATTAAATAAAATTGAAATCATACCAAGCATCTTCTTGAATCACAAGGGAATGAAACTAGAAACCAACCCCAAAGAAAAAAATCCAAAACACTCAAAATCATGGAGATTCAATAGCATGCTATTAAACAATGAATGGGTCAAGAATGAAATTAGGGAAGAAATAAAAAATTTTCTGGAAACAAATGAAAATGAACTCAGAACAAGCCAAAACTTATGGGACACAGTGAAGGCAGTTCTGAGAGGAAAGTTCATAGTGATACAGACCTACCTAAAAAAGATAGAAACATTTCAAACAAACATCTTAACCCTACATCTACAAGAACTCCAGGAACAACAACAAAGACAGCCCAGAGCAAGTAGAAGGAAGGAAATAACCAAGATCAGAGCAGAATTAAATGACATAGAGACTAAAAGCACAATTCTAAGGATCAATGAATCCAAGAGGTGTTTTTTTTAAAAGATAAACAAAATCGACAAGCCTTTAAGCAGGCTATCAAGAAAAAGAGAGAGAGAACCCAAATAAATACAATGAGAAATGAAAGAGGAGAGATTACAACTGATACCACAGAAATACAAAGGATTCTAAGAAATTACTATGAAGAACTGTATGCCAAGAAATTTGAAAACCTAGGTGAAATGGACAAATTTCTAGAAAAATATAATCTTCTAAAACTCAATGAAGAAGCAGAAAGCCTGAACAAACCAATAACAGCAGATGAAATTGATGCAGTAATCAAAAAACTCCCGACACACAAAAGCCCTGGACTGGATGGTTTCACAGGAGAATTCTATAAAGCATTTAAGGAAGAGGAATTCTATAAAGCAGATACTTCCTATCCTTCACAGACTATTCCAAAAAATCCAAAATGATGGAAGACTCCCAAACTCTTTTTATGAAGCCAGAATCATCCTAATCCCAAAAGCAGACAAAGACACAACAAAGAAAGAAAACTTCAGGCCAATATCTCTGATAAACATAGACACTAAAATCCTCAACAAAATATTGGCAAACCGCATCTAACAATACATTAAAAAGATCATACACCATGACCAAGTGGGATTCATGCCAAGGATGGTACAATATTCACAAATCAGTAAATGTAATACATCACATGAACAAAAGCAAACACAAAAATCACATGATCATATCAATAGATGCGGAAAAAGCATTTGAGAACACACAGCACCCATTTATGATAAAAACACTCAGCAAAGTGGGAATAGAGAGAGCATTCATCAACATAATAAAGGCTATATATGAGAGATCTACGGCCAACATCATACTCAATGGACAAAAATTAAAATCTTTTCCACTAAGATGAGGAACAAGACGAGGTTGTCCACTTTCACCACTTCTATTCAATATAGTATTGGAAGTTTTGGGCACAGTGATCAGACAAGAAAAGGAAATAAAAGTCATCCAAATCGGAAAGGAGGAAACAAAACTGTCACTGTTTGCAGATGACATGATAGTGTGCATAGAAAATCCTATTGACTAGGCCAAAAAACTGCTCAACCTAATAAATGAATTTGGCAAAATAGCAGGATACAAAGTCAATATCCAGAAATCAAAGGCATTTTTGTACATCACCAATGAAACAGCAGAAGCAGAAATCAAGAAAAAAAATCCCATTCGATATAGCAAAAAGAAAAATAAAATACCTAGGAATAAACCTAACCAAAGAGGTAAAAGACCTATATGCAGAAAACTACACAACACTGAAGAAATCAAGGAAGACACAAATAAATGGAAACATATACCATGTTCATGGATTGAAAGAATTAACATCATCAAAATATCCGTACTACCCAAAGCAATTTACAGATTCAATGCAATACCTATTAAAGTACCAATGGCATATTTCACAGACATGGAACAAACACTTCAAAGATTCATAGGGAACCACAAGCAACCCTGAATAGCTGCTGCAATTTTGAGAAAGAAGAGTAAAGTAGGAGAGATTACAATACCTGATACTAAACTGTATTACAAGGCCACTGTAATCAAAACAGCCTGGTACTGGCATAAAAACAGGCATATGGACCAATGGAACAGAACAGAGAGCCCAGAAATAAACCCAAGTCTCTACAATCAATTAATATTTGATAAAGGGGGCAGCAACATAAAATGGAGTAAAAACATCTTCTTCAACAAATGGTGTTGGGAGAACTGGACAGCTACATGCAAAAAAATTAAACTTGGGCATTAACTTACACCATACACAAAAATTAATTCAAGGTGGATAAAAGATTTAAATATAAACCGTGATGCCATTAAAGTCCTAGAGGAGAACATAGGCAGGAAAATCTCAGATATTTCACGCAGAAACTTTTTTACTGATATGTCCCCTACAGCAAGGGACATAAAGGAAAGAGTAAAAAATGGGATCTCATCAAAATAAAAAGCTTCTACATGGCTAAAGAAAACAGTATTAAAATAAAAAGAGAACCAACCATATGGGAAAACATATTTGCCAATGATACCTCAGACAAGGGCTTAATCTCCAAAATATATAAAGAACTTACACAACTCCACTCTAAGAAGACAAGCAACCCAATTTAAAAATGGGCAAAGGACTTGAACAGACACTTCTCCAAGGAGGACATACAGAGGATCTAGAGACACATGAAAAGTTGCTCAATGTCACTAGCTATCAGAGAGATGCAAATTAAAACCACAATGAGATACCACTTCACACCAGTCAGAATGGCCATCATAAACAAAGCAACAAACAACAAGTGTTGGAGAGGTTGTAGAGAAAAGGGGACCCTAGTGCACTGTTGGTGGGATTGCAGACTGGTACAACAACTATGGAGAACAGTATGGAATTTTTCTCAGAAAACTAAAAATGGATCTGCCTTTTGACCCAACAATTCCACTGCTAGGATTATATCCTAAGAACCCTGAAACACCAACCCAAAAGAACCTTTGCACCCCAATGTTCATAGCAGCACAATTTACAATATTCAAGTGCTGGAAGCAATCTAGTGCCCATCAGTAAATGAGTGGATCAAAAAACTATGATACATTTACACAATGGAATTCTATGAAGCAGAAAGAAGGAGCTCCTACCCTTTGCAACAGCATGGATGGAAATGGAAAGCATTATGCTAAGCGAAATAAACCAGGTAGTGAAAGACAAATACCATACGATCTCACCTTTAACAGGAACTTAATCAACAAAATGAACAAGCAAAATATAACCAAAGACAATGAAACAGAACAGGCTGACAGTGACCAAAGGGGAGAGGGGAGGGAATTTCAGGGTAGAATGGGAAGGGTATACAGGAACAAGTATAAAGGACACATAGACAAAAACCAGGGGGGGTGGAAACGGGAGGGAGGTGGAGAGATATGGTTGGGTGGGCTGGGATGGGAGTAAAGGACAGAAAACTGTACTTGAACAATGACTAAAATAAAATTTTTTAAAAAAATTTTAAATTAAAAAAAAAACAAATGCTAAATATAATGCTTTTCATTGAATTGCACTGCCTCTATTTTGTTGTATTTATTGGAAAATAAATCATCCTGATAAAGCATATCCCTTTGCTCTGACCCACCACAATGTGTATTTATCATCATTCTAGTATGTGACAGAAACAAGACTTGTCTGTATGTAACATATTTCATAAAGTGTGAGAAGCTATCCATTATTTAACATACCAGTAAGGGAAAAAGTACTGTCAATTACATTTATAACATATTGCTTTCTTATCAATGTGTGGGTGATAAGAAAATAAATATGTGCCTCTTAGATTCTATGAAATATGGTATTAATCATTTCATTTGATTTGATCAGCGTGGAATTAATGTCCAGTACTTGTTCTTTAGGAGGCAATGTTGTTATTCAGAATAGGTTCTTCCAGCCCTGGCCAGGTAATTCAGTTGGTCAGGGCATTGTCCCAATAGGCCAAGGCTGTGGATTTAAACCTCAGTCAGGGCACATCTAAACAACAACCAATGAATGCATAAATAAGTGGAACAACAAAATGATGCTTCTCTTCCTTCCTCTCTCTCTTAGAATAGGTTCTTCCAGATTGGGGTCTTGAAGAAGAGAGTGAGATGACACCATCAGTAAGCATTTATTAACACCATAATTGTGCCTAGTACTGTGGGAAAAATGCCATGTCAGAATAATCTGGACAAACACCATATAACCACCATGAGGCCAGTCCTTCATGAGAGAAGGAGATAGGATGCCTAATAACCTCTATGAGGAATGTCTCCAAGTCACTTGGGTGCTTTGAATTCTCCTTCTTGAATTCTCCCCCCATAGAGTTTATCAGGCATCCTCTGAGTATGATTGATAGAGGCCAGTTGCCTTGAAGAGGAATCTATGGTGAGGAGGACCAGTTGCTTCTGCATCAGTCTGCCCCCAGGCCTTATTTCAGAAGGGAGGCCCAGGTTGTAGTGGGATAGGCACAAGTAAGACCTGGCAGAGAAAAGTAGCTGAAGAGAAGGAAAAGCAGTTCCCCAAAGTCAAAGCCAAGGTAATAGGGTAATGGGGACTCTGGAGTCCATCAATGGGTGAGAGGTACAAGTCTAAAGCAACCAACAAATGACACTTACGATATGTCCTGCTCGTTCTTTATGCCCTCCCTCTTCTGCAGCCATGTCTCATTGGTTTAAAACAGCCATGTTCACAAGCTCCCTTCTGGTACCTCCAAAGGGGGACTCCTGGCCAATCAGAAAAGGGCTCTATGGAATCAGAATTCCAGACTCCAGTGGTCCTGGAATCTTCATTTTAACAATTTTCTTAAACAATGCTGGTGCAGGCCATTTGCCAAGCACACGCTGAGAAACACTCTCTTCCTAATGATTCTCCAAACCCAGCTGAATTGCTGGTGCATCTCTTAGGTCGTTCAGTGTTTTTTCTTGCATCTTACTGCAAAACTAAGTGTGAATGTATTCATTCATTCTGTTCTTCCTCCTTTAGGAAACCCTTGGCTTACATCAGCTATTCATGTTCTCACTTCTCACATGTGGCCAGGGCATCTTGAATTAAAATTGTATGTTCTCCACAAATTCACTGTCTTTGCTTTGGACTTTTTGAGCCACACTGACACAATTGCAAGATGGATTTGACTCCTGGAGTGGGCCCTTGAAGTCTGCCTTGAACCTTGCCTCTTTATTCTCAACCCTTTTGATTTCTAACTCCTGGACCCCTGAGTACCTCTTATTTTGCCCCTGGTCCTTTGGGCTTAGTTGCCATCCTTGTTTTCTTTCTGTTTTATTCTGATTTTCTTTAACAAACCTTCTGGCTCACACTGCTTGGAAGGGAAGAAATGCCACCCCATTCCAACCCACAGATCTGTCCTTGACAATAGCCCAATTCAGCTCCATGATTCTCCCAAACCCATAGAAAGGCTCCAATCATTGTATATTCCATTGGGTACATTAGATTCCTGATTCTTTTTACAAAACAGGAAGCTGGAATTGAGGGGTCCATTGTTAAAGAACCTATAATAAAGAACCTGACCTTGTCAGGCAGTTGAAAACAAGTTCAGAACTGATGGTTACCAGATGGGAGGAGGATTGGGGAGCTGTATGAAAAAGGTGAAGGGTTTAATAAGTACAAATTGGTAGTTACAAAATAGTCATGGGGATGTAAAGTAGAGTACAGGGAATATAATCAATAATATTGTGATAACTATGTATGGTGCCAGGGAGGTACTAAATTTATGGGGGATCACTTCATAAATTATGTAAATGCCCAACCATTATGCTATACACCTGAAACTAATATAAAATAATACTGAGTGTCAACTTTAATTGAAAAGTAAAAAAATTAAAAATAAAAAGAAAGCAAGTTCACGTCCCTCTCTACCTACCTTACAATTGATAAGGGAGAAAAACTTGTGTGGTTCATGGTCTTGTTAAGTTTTCCTGAGATCTGTTAAAATTCAGATGCTTTCTTTTCAGCTTTTCTAGACTTGAGGGCTGCTGATTTTGTCCCTGTTGATAATTCACTCAGCCTAAGTGTCCTGCAATTACCAGAGGATTGCAGACTCATCACGGCGCCTCTATAGTGAATCAGCCATGGCGCAGAAATTCTTGACTCCATATAAGTAAATGGCACCTTTGAGCCCAGCAGGCTGTCTTTACTGAGAGCTGTAATCAATACTGCAGTGTGGAAAAGCAATAACTGGCTTAAATAGTGATAAATTATGCAGGAATAGAGGAGGCTGCTGAATGAGAAAAAACTTATCTATTGCCTTAATTTTAATAATTTTTTCATTAATATTATCCCTTTTTTTAAAAAAATGAGGAACTCTCTGTGTTTAAGCAAATTGCTTAATATTACACAGCTAAGTAGCACAGTCTAAGTTTAAACCAAGTCTCATGTTCTATAGACCTTGCTCTTAACTATTAAAAGACAGCTCACATTTACTGAGCACTCACCAGCTATCAAGTAATGTGATAGACACTGCTTACGTTATTTCATTCAACTCTGTAAGTATTGTAGGCTAAACAATTCTGCAGTTAAAAAAGGAGCCCCATACACTGTGAATTTATTTCTCGCTCACATAAGAATCAAATGGCAACTGTCCTAATCAATGTCTGCCTCTCCTCCATGCAGTGATTCAGGAACCTTGTGGCATCTGCCTGTGGCTCATCCATAGCTTAGGGCCTCATTGTTATTTGTGTCTAGCAGGCAAAATAGTGAAAATAGTGGAGAGAGCTCTCTCACAGGGCTGTGCAGCCCATGAGTCACAGGCCACCTATAGCCCAGGATGGCTATGAATGTGGCTCAACACAAAATTGTACATTAACTTAAAACATTATTTTTGTGTTTTCATCAGTGTTTGTGTATTTAATGTGTGGCCCAAGACAACTCTTCTTCCAGCATGGCCCAGAGATACCAAAAGGTCGGACACCCCTTTGAGATTTTAGCTAAAAACAGTACTTGGCATTGCTGCCTATATTCCAGTGACCAAAATTCAGTCCTGTGGCCACACTGAACTATAAGAGAGGCTGGGAAATGTGGGATAGTTGGATGCCTAGAAAAAAAAGGAAAACAGATTTTTAGTGACCAGCTAGGTAATTGTTCTATAGCAGGGGTGTCAAACTCATTTTCACCAAGGGCCACATCATCCTCGTGGTTGCCTTGTAAGAGCCAAATGTAATTTTAGGACTGTAAAAATGTAACGACTCCGAGAGGCAAGGAGCTCGGTCCTGCCATTGGATAGAAACAAGGTGCTGTACTGGATAAAACAAGATGGAGGGCTGGATTCAGCCTGTAGGCCTTGTGTTTGTCACCTGTGATCTATAGAGAGACACTTTTATTTTTAATTATAGTTGACATACAATATCATGTCAGTTTCAGGTGTACAGCATAGTGATGAGACATTTATATAACTTACAAAGTGATCACCCCAGTAAGTCTAGTACCCATCTGACATGACACATAGCTATTATAATACCGCTGACTGTATTCCCTAAACTGTAGCTCATATTCTGTGACTGTTTTTATAACCGGCAGTTTGTACATCTTAATCTCTTCCCGTTTTTTTACCCATCCACCCAACCCTATCTGCCAACCATCAACTTGTTCTTTGTGTCTATGAGTTTGTCTCTGTTTTGTTGGTTTGTTTTATTTTTTAGATTCCACATATAATAGAAATTATATATGGTATTTGTCTTCTCATGTGACCTATTTCACTTAACATAGTACCCTTAGGCTTGTCCATATTGTCACAAATAGCAAGATTTTATTCTTTTTTATCACTGAGTTAATATTCCATTATATATATGTACCACATCTTATTTATCCATTTATCTATCCATGAACTCTTAGGTTGCTTCCATACCCACAAGCAGGATTGCTGGGTCACATGGTAGATTGAATGTTAATTTTTTTGAGGAACTTCCATACTGTTTTCACAGTGGCTGCACCGATTTACAAATCCACCAACAGTGTATGGGAGATTATTATCCCTGTGTTGCAGATGAGAAAACTGAGGCTCAGAATGTGGAAATGACTAAATTTACAGAGCTTGTGAGCGACGTAGCCAGAATCAAGTCTCTCTGACTCTGGAACCTAAACTCTCTGTCCGCACTTCCCATGGTGATGGAAATACTCTGTATCATACTGTCCAAGAGAACAGCCACTACCCACATGTGGCCCAAGTAGTTCTCTCCTAACTTCTTTCTTTCTCTTCAAACCTCCTTCCTATTTGCAGTCCTTCTATTTTGATGGTACTTCATCCCTTCTGCTCCAACACCATCCAAGGAGATCATTCCACCACTCTGTGTGCCTAGCCTCTGCTGCTAATGGGAGCCCTCCTCTGTCAGTCTCACTACTCCAAAGGTGGGGGAGGGCTGCTATAAATGAGGTCAACAGTAGGTACTTCAGTGACAAGACAATTTTCATCAGTGAGAATGAGTTCTGATTTTTTCAGTATCTAAGAAGAGAATGCACCTTGCCAAAGCAAATGCTATGTTTTTTTCCAAAGAAGCCATACAATCTGTTTATATGTGTGTATGTATGTATATATGTATATGTATGTATAAGAATCATGTCTATATATAAGAATCCTATATATATGTGTTTATATATATATGATTATGTGTGTGTGTGTGTATACATATATAAAAGAATCTTCGGGATTAGTGCTTAATGGGTAAAAAGTGTCGGTAGGGAAGATGGAAGACTTCTGGAGATGGATGGTACAGATGGCTGCGCAACAATGTGAATGCACTTAATGCCCAGAGTTGTATACTCAAAGTGGTAGATTTTAGGTTATGTATCTTTTACCACAATTTAAAAATGTATTTAAAAAGAATCTTCTTCCTGTGGACAAGACTTTGGACTTGCCCCCTTTGAAATCACTACTTGATGTTATTGTACTCAGGAGTGTTTGATTCCTGCCTACACCTGGCTTCCCTCACCTAAGGCAGGTTTTGCTTAGTCAGCAATCTGGGATGAGTGTATGCCAGCTCCTAAGAGCCTTCTGACCGCAAATTTCTCCCTCTGAAGACCCCTTGTAGAGGTGGAAGAAAGGTTCTTCCTTGCACCATTATAACAAAGAGCATAAAAGAGGTTGCATGGTCTGGCCAAACTATTTTTTGGGAAAATTGTCTGTGGCTATGCTCTGTCTTTGACTCAGAAAAAAAAAATGGTGCTTTTTCTTTTTTCTTCTTCTTTTTTTTTTAGGAAACCACCTTTGGAAAAATTTTGAAACTCTGAACTAAGAGCACCAAAAAGATACTAATCAGTGCCCTAGTGAAATTTCAGGTTTAAACTGAAAAGAAGAGTCCCCTTATCTTCCGAGGTGGACATTTCCCCACTAGAGAGAACATCCATCTCAGTAAATCACAACTGCTGTGATGAGAAGCAGACTCCTCACATTATTTAACCTACCTATGCTTGCTTCTGCACTGAGAATTGGGGTAGCTAACCAGCTGCTGGGAAGATGCTTGAGGAAAATTAGGCAGCTGGACAAAGTTGCTGAATGGTGAGGGAGAGAAATATTGTAAGTGGAAAAACTGAGAAGTCTCTGATAAAGCTTTGGGGCGTGATGCAAACTGATGGGTCTGTGTCCAAATAATGCCATGCACTGGTGACAGTCACTTGTGCTGGTCACCCTTAGTTGTGTTGTTGTTTTGCACTAATTGATTAATTAGCTTGTTTATTTATTTATTTGTGCAAGCCACTTCACTATTCATTGCACCATTTAGTGGGTTTTTTGGTCCAACCCATATTTATTAAGCATGCATTAGTTAACAAAAGAAAGCAAATCTGTACAACTTAACTGAAAGGGGGCCTTACATTTCCAGAAAGCATTGTTGGTATAAAACACCTACGTATTGTGGATAAACAGTTTGTAGATAATTTAGAAGAATAACTACACTAAAAATAATGTCAGGGGGAGAGCTGGGGGCCACAAATGACAGGAATGCAGGACCTGGGAGGGGCAAGCAAACCTGGAGCCCAAGTCTGCTGACAGCCCATGCTGCTTTCTGCTGGAAGCCTGAGTCCTCAGCTCTCAGGATATGGGGCTGAGCTGAAGGACAAGTCTGAGCTGAGAGTCCTGTCTGAACCAGACCCAGAAACCTCAGGGAGAAAATACTGGGGCAAAATGTGCTCTCAGGAGTCTGATAACTCTGTTTGTCTGACCTGGATTTAGAGAGAGTAAGGAAAAACAGAAAATAGTCTCTGAACATCTCTAAATCGTTAAGTCCTTACATGCTTTCAGATTTGAAGACCTAGTGCTGGTGAAGCCTAAAAAAACCCAGGCCAAATCATGTAATGGAAAGTACCCTGTGTTTCTGATTCTCTACCTCCGTGGCAGAAGTGCACGTGGAAAACCCTTGTATGTGGTTTTTGATAGTTCTTATGTGTTGTGTGTATGTGGGGGAAATGTCAACCTTGGCTGCTGTGCATAGAAATACACTTCCTATAGAGTAATCTTATACTCGACGACCTACCAAAGTGCCTTATTCATTCTGATATTTTCTTATTTTCTTTGATGTTTTCTATGCAAATATCATTCTCAAATAATGGCAGTTGTTTCTTTTCAATTGTCATATATTTTTCCCCTTTCCTTTAGTATTGGCTAGGATTGTCATCCACTGTGAAACAGAAATGACCCTGGGATTCTCTTTTTCTTCAGGGTTTGAAAGGAGGGTTCCTTGAGTATAACTTTTGCCATCATATTTTTGAAACTATTTGTCAGCTCAAGATATTCTATTACATTCCTAGTTTTTCAGAGGATTTATTTTAAGATCATAGATTAATATTGTGGATACCTTCCCACATTTATTGACAAAAGTATATGGCTTTTCCTCCATAAATGTGTTAATGACATGAATAGATATTCTTACCTTGAATATAAGGATGATCCTGCAAGCATTAATGATTAAAACTTTTCTCCTCTTCCCCCCCTCCCCCCCAAAAAAACCCAGCAAGCACAATTTCATGGATGATTTTCTTTAACCATCCAGGGAACAGATATTTTAATCTTACACAAAACCTATTAGTTTGAAAAAATACCTTAATTAACACAACTTGGTACCTAAAGCAAACAAAAACAGTGAAAGAAAAAAATTGCCTGTATGATTCCATTTACATAAAATATCCAGAACAGGCGAATCAGAGGAGACAGAGTGCAAATCAGTGGCTGGGGAGGGGAGAGACTGCCAGTGGGTGGCAAGTTTCTCTGGGGTGTGATGAAAATGTACTAAAGTTGACGGCAGTATCAGCAGGATCACTTGAGTGGCTCTGACTATACTAAACCCATCGACTCATACACTTTAAATGGGTGAGTTATGCAATACGTGGATTACAGCTCAGTGAAGCTTTTTAAAAAAAGTATTAGCCCGTTTTACTCTTTAGTATAGATGTAAAAATCCCATATAAAACATTCATAATACTTATCGGTGATACAAAACGAAAGGGAATGTGTCATGATAAAGGGTGCTTCACAGCTAGACTATTGGTTAATGTAATCTATTTCATAATGGAGCTATGGAGGAAATCCTCTGTACTTCACTGTAGAAAATTACAGACCAATGGTGAAATACATTTAAAAACTGAATTTAGTGATGGAAACATTCTTCACTGGAATAGTCATTATCGCAGAGATACCAGTTTTCCCCAAATTGGTCCATAGATTCAATACAATTCCAATCAAAATTCCAGCAGGTTTTCTGTGAGCCATGACATACTGGTTAAAAATTATATGGACCTTTTTCTCTTTCTCCCTGTTCTCATTTTGCTTTTTTCTCTCTCCTTCCTTTTTCTTGCAAGGGCATCATGGCCAGGGTCCAAAGTGTCAGTGGAGCCCGTAAATATAAATAAATATGTAAATACTAATATGTAGAAATAAATTAACAAAGGCATACATAGAAATCAACTAACAAAATGGGTAACATACATGATAAGGTATCTCACAAAACAGAAAACACAAACAGCCAATAAACAGAAGGAAAAGTACCAGGTTTCATTAGTAATCAGAAAAAATGCCATTTAAATTCACAATGAGGCTTCATCTCATATCATTGCACCACTTTGTTAACACTGAAGCTGAAACAGTTGCCTCAAAATCTCAATTTTTATGTTTGCACATTGGAAATACTGTTTTTTAAAACCTAACCTTGTCAGTTGGAAGGTTTTCCCAAACTGGGTTCCTATCTCTAGAGGCCTTCGCATTGAGTCACTGTCTGTAGGACATTCAGCTACTCTCTCACATTGTAAATATTAAACAGGATGTTATTTTATAAAAAAGTATTGCAATCTGCAGCCATCCTGGGCATTTCTTTCCAGAAAGTCTTTTCGGTAGAATTACCAGATAAGTCATTAAGAGAGCTATATCTTAGGAAGAAGGACAACTTTCATTAAAAGAAGAGAGCCTTGTAGGCCAAGAGAAATGACCCTTTCTTGGGTACTTGGCAGGACGATCTCATAGGCCCTCCTTCTCCGGAGCTGGAGGAGTGTTAGCATCTCCTCACGGAGATGATGCTCACAAAATCCCAGCTGTCTGCCGAGTGCTGGGGCTTCCAAAGGTAGTTGGGGGAGGCCAGGTGCTGCCTGTGGGGAGCACATGAAACTAACACCAGGGGCGAGCAGATTGACTGACCTCATAAATGAGTCATGTGTTCCCTGAGAACATATGAATTACCTTCCTTCCTGTGACTTTTAACCCTTTGCAGAGGAAGACACATGCTTTCGAGCCATCCCAATAAGGAGAAGAAAGGTAGAATGGTCATCAGTCCCACCTGCACTGATCAAGCTAGAGAGAAACAAGCTAGAGATGCCCCCTCATGTTGACTACAGAGGCCACTGAGGCTGCATTGTTCAGCCAGGGTCTCCCTTCACCTGCTCTGGTCTCCAGCTTCTTTGCTTACATACGAACTCAGCTTTGTTCAATCACCCATTCTTGATGGGGCCTGGAAAACGTGACTCATGGGAAAGGCAGATGTGTAAGTCAGGATGTCGATGTATTAATTTACAAAAATTTTAATAAATTAACAAAAACTGTAATGCTGGTGCTCCATATAAGGTTCACCTTTCCTGATGCCTGAACACCGATGATGCAGATTTAGCAATTAGAATGTTACTTGGCAAGTGTGGAAAAAGCAAGGGCGGATGAAGGGTCTGAAGAGATTCTACTCTAGTCAGCAGTTGGACACAAAGAGCTTTTGGAGAGCCTCATTAAGTTAACAGGATATTTGCGTGTGGAAATGCATACAATGCTAGGGCTTTGTGACCTCATTAAAGCTGCTCCCTAGACCCCAGACCTCCAAGCTGAGCTATGGTGAGTCTTGTTATAAAGTGTAAGTTAAAGAAATTAAAAGCATGGCTCTTAATCAACTATCAAATGAACAAGTGTCAAAGATTTTTTTCAACTCACTATTAATGAGGAAACTAATAAGATGATGAAAGTGTTTTCCAAGAGCATTTCAGCTCCACATAGCCTTTTTCTTTAAACGAGACTAAGATTTCTAGAGATAAAATTGATTAATGTCCATCACAGTAATATATCATAAACTTTGGAGTTATCTTTGCTTATTAGACTGAAATTATTGCATCATATACAAGTTTAACACATGCAACTTCACAGAATCTGAGCTCTTAATTCATAAATACTGTGTGGCAAAATCAGCCAATGGTATATTCTTATAGAAAAATAAATCATCTTTGGGTGGGCCCATTGAAAGGATAGACTTACAGTCACACTTTTGGACTTATTGCTGTATTACAGATATTTCTTAATACACTCAAATAGCCTCCTGAGCTCACATTTCCAGAGCCTGACATAGGCCTAAAATTTATATTTGTCCCCCTTTGCCCCCTCTCCACTTCGGAATGGCTGGCACATTCTTAACCTTGAAGGGTCAGCTCAACTCGGTCCTCAGAGATGCCTTCCCAGATCTCATTGCTCACACATGCATTCCTCCAGTCACTCTGTCTAGTCCCTCTGTTATACTTCCCCTCAGGGTGTTTACCATCCTCTGTAATCACCACGTTTGTCTTTTTACATGTTTATTTGTCTCTTGTAGTGAAATGCAAGTACCAAGGTCCAAGGCAAAGGAACTGTTCTATCTAACTCTGCATGCTCAGACCCTAAAATGGTGCTTAGCATACAGTAGATGCTTAATAAATATCTGCTTCATGGATGGACGAATACATATGTGTGCCTATATTTACATGAGCTAGATCTTATGGAAGATATCCTAGAGGGTTTTACTGTTTGGTCTGCCCTTTTAAAGGCTCCAAAAAAAACAGCTCTCTTACCCACTCATGTATATTGGCATTACTGATTACTTCATCAGTGGTATCATATCACTTTTGATGTGGAACACTTCCTTTCATTCAAGGCAAGTCTAAATTCATTACAGAAATTTTTTCCTTATTGCCTATCTTGGAGAACACCCCCACTGCAGCCCATTGATAATCACACCCTCCCCTAAGAGTTTTTCCCCCTCAAATTGTAACATATCTTTTCCTTCACCAGCCCTGGAGGGAAAGAAAGGAAGAGAAGAGTCCAGATGAGGAGGAAACCAACAGGGAAAGAGACTTCTTCGGGAATGAGGAGCTAGAATGCAAACTCACTAAAAGAAGCAGCATTCTCTTGGCCTCACCTGGCTCTCAGAGCATAGCTTTTGGAGGACAATGGTGCCTAAATCCCTTCAGAAAAGAAGGGGAAAGGAGAGCAGCCTGGTAGATTTTTCAAATGTCAGGTCTCTTTCATTTCACTGGCATTTTTCATGGGTCAGGCGCATTCCTGCCTTTAAGCGATCTCTGAAATAGCAAGGCCTCAAGTCTAGTACTAGGAATGATAAATCCTGGCTCACCTTTAAGCTGTGAGATTGTCAATGGAAAAAATCCGGATGTGGAGGTGGATTGAGTGAGATAAGCAGAATTCAATTAAGTCTTGCAGTGGGTGAATAAAGAAAAAGGCCATCTTCTATATTCCGACCCTCCGAACCCTTTCTATAATTTACTCATCTCCTTTTTCTCCTTTCCTTTTCCCGGGCAATTAAATGTCTACCCAAATGTTAATGTTATTGACCACCCAGCATGCCTGGTTGCACTGTCATTTAAAACAGTTTATGACAGCTATCCCATGAAAGAGTAAATTCACTAAATGGACTTGTCAGGAAGCATTACCTCCAGTTCATCTCTCCTGCAGACTAGCTAGCCCTCTTCATAAGCTTTCTTACAATCCACTTATCCCTACTCCTCCCCCAAAACGAAACTGACCCTTGAAGGTATGCAATGTACCAAATCACAACAGACCTTTTAACAGGTCAACACATAATCAACCTTGAACAATGTTTTTAAACTTGAGCAGGCATCAGATCTTTTGGAGGTCTTACTAAAAGACAGATTTCTAGACCCTGATCTGAGCTTCTGACTCAGTGAGTCTGGGTGGGACCCGAGAATTTGCATTTCTCACAAGTTCCCAGGAGATGCCAATGCTGAGTTCACGTATAGGGAATCATTCAAATTGAAGAAATAGTCAAGAGACAACCCCAACAACATGCATCCCTCAATTTACTCATCTATCCCTTAAAACTTCTCCATGTCTGCACTTAACTGTTTTCTTCTTTCCAAATCTAGCTTATTTATCTGCCCACTTCACTCTAAGTTCCTCATTGTACTCAAAGGCTCTTCTACAGCTGGTACAAGTATTTGAAAGCTAGAAGGAAGTTTTGGGATCATTTCTTCTCTCAATCAGGGTTTCTCAACTTCAGCACTACTGCCATTTGGTCCAGATAATTCATTGCTATAGGGGACTGACCTGTGCATTACAGGACATTTAGCAGCTTCCCTGGTTTGCACCAAGCAGATGTCAGCACACACACCCCTAGTTGTGACTACCAAAAATGCCTGCAGATATTGTCAAATGCCCTCTGGGGGGCAAAATCACCCCCAGTTGAGAACTACTCTTGTCAAATGTATCTTAATCTCTCCCTCTCTGTTGGGATTTAAGGATGAAAATTCATTGCATTCCCTCCTGAGTTTGGTCCAACTGAGAAATAAAAGTAAAATTCAGAAACATGGAAATCACATTATCACTTCCTTGCTGCTAAAGCTGGCTCCTGCTATACAGGAAGGAATGCTTCTCCTGGTAGAGGTTTGGGTTGTTTGTGATTAACAATAGCTGAGGAAACTGATGTGAAGCTTAGGATGGGCCAAAAATTGATGTGTAAATACCAGGTGGCCCTGCAGTGACATAACTAAGGTAGTGTTCTCAACCTTGGATATATACTGAGGAGCTCTAAAAATTATTGATTCCACTGTGGTCTGCTGGCTCAGGTGGTTGGAGTGTTATCCCATACTCCAAAAGACTGCAGGTTTAATCTCCAGTTAGGGCACATAACTAGGTTGTGGGTTTGATCTCCAGTCAGGGCACATATGGGAGGCAATCAATCAATGTTTCTCTCTCACATTGATGTTTCTCTCTCTCTCTCTTTCTAAAATCAATAAATATATCCTCGGGTGAGGATTTAAAAAATTTAATTGATTCCTAGATCCCACATCAGACCAACTAAGTAATTTCTGGCCAAATGAGGCCAAAGCATGAGAAAATTTTGAAAAGCTCCCACAGTGATTCTAATATGCACTCAGGGTGGAGAAACACTGCTTAACTCAACAGACTAAGATGTAGTTCCCTGTTGGATTTGCCTTATGGGTGTTGAGGAGAAAACAGTCTAATACAAGGTCTCCCAGTAAGTTTCTAGACTTTTTCAGCCAACTAGACTTCAAAATTCTGTTGATTCTAAGTTACATAAACTTATTATAGAGAGCATAAAATATTTACAGGCTTCAGAGGAGGCATCCTGGGAGAACCTATCATCTAAGCCAGGACCTTGAAGGTTTATAAAAACAGGCCCAATTCCACAGCATGTTAATGTGTTGGGGAAGAGGCCCCAGGACACCTACAAAACTAGTGAGGTAAACAGAACCTTAAGGAGTTTGGGTTTTTATCCTGAAAGCAATGGGAAGCATTGAGGGGTTCTTTGCAGTAGAGTGACATAGTCATGTTTGAATTCTTGGGATCAGTGCTCTGCCTCTTTTGTGGAATTTGTATAAAATGAGGGGTGGGGAGGTAGTGGAATGGCTGGAAGCAGGAGATCTGGTTAGAAGTCATACCAGTAATCCAGGTAAGAATTACTGACCAGATAGGGAAGATCAGAATGTGGTACCAGGTTTACTATTAGATGGAAAAAGAGGAAGAGGAATGCTTCAAGAATTGGTCCCTAATTCCTGGGTTGGTCACATGGATGGAAGACAGCAGCATTCCTTAAGATCAGACCATTGAAGAAGCAAGAGTTTTGGGGTGGGTATGTGGAGTTCAGTTTCATACTTTCTAAATTGAAGGTGTGGTTTGGTCATCCAGTGGACCATTGACCCCGGATTCTCAGTTTTTAGCACGGCAAGTCCAACATCCCAGGAAACCATCAGTCTTGGGCAAACCAACACCGTTGGTCAATTGGCAGTTGCCTGTGAGTTTGAAAGAGTGAGGCTGGGGCATAAATATAAACATTGTCAATAAATAGGTGTTGTGTGTGTGTGCATGTTGGAACACACATACAAAGTGTACCTATGTATGTGACTAGAAAGAAGCACACCAAAAATGGTGTTAATGGTGCACATTTCTCAGTGGCTAAATAGTAAAGTTATTTATTTTTCAGAATTTTTTTTCATTTTCTACCTTAAGAATGTGTTATTTTTATAACAAGGAAAAGGAAAACACTAGTTTAAAATAGACACACAATTTTTAATATCCATGCCAATTTTCTATATTTGCTTAGAACTTTTTAGTTCCTATTTTAAAATTCAGAATTGAAATAACTATTTTTAAAAGTCCCAGCGGGTTTTCCTAGTGATAGGCAAGCACATCCTATTTTTGTATAGTGGCATTATATAAAGTTAAGAAATAGAATTCAGATCAATTTGGCTTATTTCCTCTTAAATTCCAATATCTGCTTCTGCTTAAAGTAACTCAACAATACAGCAATTGCTTAGTTCAAACAAACAAACAAAGAAGCCTGCTGTCCTTCTATACTTTCATTAGTTTTCTAAAATGAGTTTGTCATATACCACATTTCTTCAGCATTCATTCTACTATTACAACCCACACTACACAGTGTTAAGTATACAAAGAAGCAGCATCTAGCTTCTTTGCAAAACACAAGTCCAGTGCTTTCAGCAGCCATTTTTTAAAAACTAAGTGATCTAGGACTGATGACACTAATTCCACACTACAGTGAGGAAGAGGACATGGGGGAAGCCTACGTGCATTTTCCTGGACCCTGTGGAACCTTGTTTGTGCAGCAGTGCTGGAATTTTGAAGCCTAGGACTCCTTAGAATCATGGGATAGAGACCCAAAGAAGAGAAATGACTTGGCTTGTACCACATGGCTCATTAGAAGCCAAACGAAGACTTGAATGTTACTGAAGAGAAAAGAGCATTGAGTCATTACTATGCACCTATTGAATGCCAGAAACTATGCTGGGTACTTTCCCACATTCTATCCCCTCCAATCCATACAACAAAATTGCAAGGTTGACAAAGAAGGAACCTGAAGCTCAGAAATGTTGAATAAGTTCCTAAAAACTCACAGACCTCTTAAGAACAGAGCCTAACACCCAGGTCTGGTTGACTCATAAGTCCATCTGTTACCTCCTAAAGGTTCCCTCTATCAGGCCACAGTCTCTTCTGTTAGATCTGCTGTTCTGATGCTTGGCTATATGGAGGATCAGGCTCAACTGCTATTCCCATGGCAAGAGAAAAACAAAATAGATTTGTTTATCCATGGTTCTCTGTGAATGAAGGATGAGGAAAGAGGAGAAATGCTAAGGACATTCCTGCAACTGAATATCACTCATCACATTTCAGGTGAAGTTGCCCTTGCAGTGAACAACCAGGAAACAGGGACTCAAGGGTTTTAGTGAGCTCATTATAAAATCCTAGAGAGCCCCATAGTGTTTTAAATCTCTTGGGAGCATCATCTTGTGTATATGTGGAAGAAATCTTGAATGGGCAAAAAGGAGCAGGCACCTTTCTTGCTTTTCTTATCTGAAATCAAAGAGGATAAAAACTATTTTTTCTCTTTTCTGCCTATTTTATATGTACTGTATCTATTTCCAAATGTTTTTCCAACATTTTCCCTTCAGAGCTTCATCTAAGAAGTAGAAAGGGCACAAATTCTAATTCTAATTTTGCAGATGAAGAAACTGAGACATAGAGTAAATAATTTGCACAGGATTGCACAGATAATTAGCAAAGGTGAGAAGCGAAAGTAGGGAAAAGAGCTGTTGTTTGGAATGGGTTACAATATTTTGATTACACATTCCTATCAAAAGCACCTTCAACATATGCATATTTTATTAATTATACACCTTTACTATTGTACTAATATAGTGTGTATACTTCAGGTTTTATATAATAGTGGAATTTTTACAAGATGTGATAAGAATGAGTATAAATGAAAGTGCTGATATTTTCTTTCTTTACCCCAGTTGTGCACACACCAGGGTATGATGACTCCTGCCCTCTAGTGACAATGTCTTGGTGTACTTTCCTCCCCTTGAATGTGAGCAGGACCTGTAACCTTCTAATCAATAGGTATTGCAAGGGTGATGGGATATCCTTTTTGAGATTATATTCCAGTATATGGAAAAGGCAGAGATGTAATTAAGATTCCTAATAGTTGACACTGAATTACTCAAAAGAGAGATTATTCTGGTGGGCCTGACCTAATCAGGCGAGCTCTTTAAAAGAGGACCTACACCTTCTCTAAATCAGAGACTTCAAAAAGCGGAGACCCTATCTTTCTGTCACTGGCTCTTTTTTTCTTTTATTGATTCTAGAGAGAGGGGGAGAGAGGGAGAAAGAGGGGGAGAGAAACATCGACTGGTTGCCTCTTGCACACATGCCACCTGCGAGCCAGGCGTGTGCCCTGACCAGGAATTGAACTGGCGCTCTTTCAGTTTTCAGGACGATGCCCAACCATCTGAGCCATAGCAGCCAGTGCTCTGTTGTTAGCTTTTAAGAAACAAGTTGCCATGAATTCTAAAGGCAAAAATTTTGTCAACGACCCAAGGAACCTTGAAAGCAGATCCTGTCTGAGTCTAGTCTCTATGATGCAACCCAGCCAGCACCTACGTTTCAGCCTTGTGCGATCCTGAGCAGAGCCAGGCTGTGCCTGGGCTCCTGACCCACAGAAACTTGAGATAACAAACATGCGTTCTTTAAGCCACTGTGTAGCAGTAATTGTGCCATGGCAATATAAAACTCAGACACCGTGGGAGGTCTTTTGACCCTCCTGGTTTTGTATAACTTATTTTGTAGACAAAAACTTGAATACTTACCAAGCACTTGGCACTCTGCTCAGCATTTTACTTACAAGATCTCATTTAATCCTTCCCAAAACCTTGTGGATTTGGTACTTTTGTACCTATTTTGGGGGCAAGGAAACACAGTCAGTAGGATTAATTGTCCCCAGGTCCCACAGTCAGAAATGAAAGGCAAGGGACTCAAGCTTTGGCTGGAGCTGAGAATGAAGTCAGTTCTTCTAGCTTTTCTTCTGTAGCATCCTGGTGACCCTGTAGTGCACTAAAATGTACTCTGCTGAGTCTTGAAAAGTGAGACACGTTAGGCTGCCCTACCCTTGTGCAAAATTTGGCTCAGGGAATAACCACAAAATCTCTTTCACTTAAGGGGTCTAGTCTACAACCCTCTTCAAATACTACTCTGGCAGTGTTTCTATTCCCTGTTTTTCTAGGACAGAGCTAACAACCTGCTCCGTTAAGAGGAAAAGTTGAGAAATTGTTTTCTCCTCTGTATCAGTCAGGATTCTGGCAGAGCATTTAATGAGGGACTATTACAGATGTAAAACAATGAGAAAGTGTCCAGAAACTAACAATAACACAGTTTTTTTTTTTACCATCCCAGGCCTAAAGACACAAGGAGAGGGAATTATGGTACCAGAGAGCTAAAGTGGTAGAATCCACCTCCTTCCCTCCCTCCAGGACTTTCCCTAATAAAGAAAAGCAATTACCGGCAAGACCTCAGTATGGCAGGGAGGGAGCAAGGTAAATACACTGGTGCTCCCTTAATAGGAAGTCAGCCCTTAGCTAGCCTTTCTGTTGGGTTTTTATTAATGCCATTCACACTCTCAGAATGCTTTTACTTCCACACTCATGCATTATATGGCCAGTATCTCTTAAGTGGCAACAGTGGGCTCTGTGTGTACCTGTTGCTTATGCATGAGAAGGAGTCTGTGTGAGGACCATCTACCAGGGCTATAAAGATACTGGACTGAAGAGTTCAAACCATTGAATGATTCAATATTATTGTACATCTGAAACCTATATAATTCTGTTAACCAATGTCACCCCCAAAAGTTTAATGAACAATAAAATAAATAAATAATAGTAATGGAATATGGAGTTCTGGGAGGCAATTTGATAGTGACCTCCCTTTCATGCTATTCTGATGACCTAAAGTGGGACAACTTGCCAAAAACTGCTGCTTTTCATGAATCCATTTTTCACCTGGGTACAACTCTCCTAGCAGCTGTTGTCCCAGGTTTCAGACCATGCAAATTCATCTCTCATCAAATCCAGGGTTTCCAAATTCTTGGTTTCCATGTCCACCTAGCTGGTTGCCATTTTGTTCGGGTAGGAAAGGACTTTTGCATGACAGCAATGGGGAGCAGTCAAGCTGCACTTGCTTCTGGCTCTGCCACCTACTTGCAGGTGATTGAGTCTCCTTGGGCACTGCCCAGAGCTGCAGGGCCAACCTCTCTGAGCCTCACTTACTTCATCAGGCAAGTGGAAATAACAGTATTCATCCATTCCATAAGATTGATTCATTCATTTATTCATTCACTCATTCATTCAACAAATCTTAGATTGCTTACTGTAAGCCAAAACAGCCCTAATAAGCCACATTTAAGAAACTGTGATCGAGGAGAAAAACTTGAATTTTCTAAACCAACTCAATTTTAAATATTTAGACCATTTATTCCTTAAAAGTAAAAACTATTTGCTGAATGTCTTTTAAGTAACAGCTCTCTCTTTTTAAATTTTTTATTGTTGTTCAATTATAGTTGTTCCCATTTTTTCCCCATTACTCTCCCAGACCCTACCTACCCCCACCTCCCACATTCAATCCTCTCCCCACTCCCATTGTCTTTGTCCATCATGTAAGTAACAGTTTTCTTAACTACATTACATACATAAGCATTCATTCAGTTATGTATAAATGTCCATTCAAGACCCATTGGGTTCTGGAGTTACGTAATTGAATGTCTCTGTCCTCAGAGTGTCATGGGGACACCTGATATCAATGCATAATTGGACAGATAGTTTTTTAAAGTAGAGAAAAAGGCACAAGAATATCCATAGGGCACCCATCCTGGGTTATGGGAAAAGAAAGATATGGTAATATTTGTATTTCTAATGGCTAATCTGATTCCATGGACTCGAACGAGAAAAAAAAAGTTAAGGTACTACTGTGGTGTCCAGACAAGAGATGATGAGGCCCTGAAGTACAAGGACATTGAGGGCAAGAGAACAAAGGAGTTGTTTGGAGATCAAAGGCAACACATTTGGCAGAAAATGTGATTGCCAAGGTATCAAATGGGGAAAGGGAGAAGGGAAAAGAAGGAATGAAGACTCCTCCAATTTCTACTTTGAGTGATTTTATTACTTTCTCCTATCAGCCATACGGGGTATGTTGTT
This sequence comes from Phyllostomus hastatus, assembly GCF_019186645.2. Classification (NCBI taxonomy): domain Eukaryota; kingdom Metazoa; phylum Chordata; class Mammalia; order Chiroptera; family Phyllostomidae; genus Phyllostomus; species Phyllostomus hastatus. The sequence continues at coordinate 28,915,063 of NW_025334009.1, read as the reverse complement.
GTCATTTTACTCACAGAGCCTCAAGATCAAGTAACTAGTAAAGTCAGGGCCAAAATTCAAACCCAGGCCAGACAGACTCTAAAGCTCATGCTTTTCTACTGCAGTCTCAACCTCCTCCAGAATCTTGATTTTAATCTGACCACGTACCTCTCTTCTTAGATCCAAAACTCTCCTCCCTGACCCATTAGATGGGACAGGGGAAAAGAAGGGATGTGGCTGGGTGGAGGGCAGGCAAAGGTGGGGCCTGATAACTAGGCTTCACTTCTTTCTTTCTTTCTTTCTTTCTTTCTTTCTTTCTTTCTTTCTTTCTTTCTTTCTCTTTCTTTCGGGGAAGGGAGAGAGAAAGAAAGAGAGAGAAACATCAATGTGTGGTTGCCTCTCACATACCCTCTACTGGGGACCTGGCCTGCAACCCAGGCACATGCCCTGACTGGGGTTGAACCAGTGACCCTTTGGTTCGCAGGCTGGCAATCAATCCATTGAGCCACACTAGCCAGGGCCAGACTTCACTTCTTTTTAGCACCCCCACCCCTTCCCCACCCCTCTTCTTCACCATCAGATGCATGGTTTTCAGGGTTTGCTTGGTAACCTAGTTCTGTCTATAGAAATCAGCACACACAGTTGCTGCAGTGGTCTCTGCCAGTCAGATTTGCTGAGCTACTCATGGCATCTCCAGACTTGGGATGTATCCGATATACTCCAGAGGGAATGGCTTAAGAGATGAGAGCCTGGAAACTCCAATTTGCTGTTTGCTTACCAGAATTCTCTGGCTCCTTCACTGTAAAGAATTCTCCTTCACTCCTGCTATGAAAACCATATCTTGACAGTGGATGGGAATTATTTAACTCTTCAGTGTTTCCTCTTGATCTGCACAACAGTTATAAGACAGCTGTGGGGAAAATAGAAAGCTCCTCTTCCCCCATCTTTTGTTTGAGGCTTTGCTCCCAATGACTGGAGGTTTGGTGATTCAGATGACAGATTGGTGCCATCTGCAACCCAAAGGTCTACATCATCAATGATTTCCAAGGTAACAAAAGTGTTCCCTTGTTGCAGTGGAGCCCATAGATAGTACCTAGCCATCATCACTAGCTGTCAAGCTCTTTTCCTCATCCCGACATGCTTGCATATCTTTTTCTTCAACTTACCCATTCACAGTTGCTCCAAATTGCCAAAGAAAATTTCAAGGAATGCTAATGGCCCAGAGTTGAGTTGGTTTCCTAACTCTAGATCAGCTGTGACTGTCCTCAGCAGCACGCACTCGGTGAATTTAGCCCTGCCGCAAGTGTTGGACCTTGGAGACATGGGAGTAGTTTCATGAGGAAGTTTGTCCTTAAGGACAAAATTTGACCCCCTAAGTCTTTCTGCTATCATAATAGGTAGGGGAAAGAATTGTCCTTGATTCATAGAATAGGTGGTTTCAGTGAAAGTTAGCGATAAAATTTCTAAAGCAAATTCTGTTTTCCTATTGATTCCATTTTATAGTAGAAATAAGTTGCTGCAGAAGGTGGGGGAAATCCTTGGCCTCTTAATTCTTGGGGCACTGTATGTTTTAAAAGAAATATAACCAGAACTCTTTGGTATCCTGGCCTGATAGGCAATGAAAGGCATTCGCTTATTTTTCCTTCTATCTGTGTATAATTTGTTGCCTTTTTTCAAAAGTTTGTGTCAATAATGAGTCACAAAGAATAGATTGTGACTACTTTCTGCAAAAAGTCACCCCCTACGTTAGGAATTGTATACTCTGAAGCTGTTGAAAAGAAAGGCCTTGCAAGGGCAGGTTCTTCGCCTCCCTGAGTCTTTCTCCAACATCAAGGTTTGAGTTCTACTCATGATTCTGAAACTCTTCCTTGTGACTTTGGATAAATAACCTTCCTGTGCTCAAATTGCATTATCTATGAAACAAAGATGGTAGTGCCTGCCCCCACCCACTTCTCAGTGACATTTTTTTTTTGACTCAGTGAGGAAGTCTGAAAAGCACTTTGTATTGCTCTAAGGGCCTGTTACTTTAGAAACACCTTTTTGTCTGTGAGAGCCGCACAGCCACTGCAGCCAGACACAGGCCTCAAAGGCTCTGGATGCTAAGACAACTTCTAAGAATGTTGAGAATGAAAAAATCCACTTATTGATTTCTTTATCAAGATGCTGTATTTGAAACTTTATATCTCATTTAATTTGTGTGATTAGGTGAGATACTTTACTTCTCTAGCCCTCCATCATGGACATAAAATAGTGCCTGCTTCACAGAGTTGTTGTAAGGATTAAAGGCAGAAATGAAGGCAAAGCACTCAGCTAGGTGGTCAAGAAGTATGGGCTAAGTTTCTATATTAGATGTTATGATAGATCGATCATTGAGACCATAGTGGCCAGGAACCAAACAAAACAGACATGTGTGTGTGTGCGCTTTGCGGCACCAATCACTCCTATAAAGAACATCAGGATTTTCAAGAAAGAAAAAAAAACACAAAAAAACTAAGCCCTAGCCGGGTAGCTCAGTTGGTTAGAGTGTTGTCCTGATATGCCAAGGTTGCCAGTTTGATCCCCATTCAGGGCACATACAGCAATCAACCAATGAATGCAGAAATAAGTGGAACAACAAATCAATGCCTCTCTCTAAAATCAATAAATACATTTTTTAAATGACTAAGCCTGAAAGATGTGGAGACCCTATCTGTATTGGTAACCAAGAGGCTTTCTGCATAGATAACTCTAGGTCTTAGTGCTGAAAGTCTAGTCTCCTTTCAAGACAGGTGCAATGTTAGCTTGAACCTGGCAGATGGCTAGTGGATCAGCAGCAATAACAGGAATATAACTTAAGACATCCTGTGCCCTCTCGGTGCAGAGAACTTCTCTCCAGGATGAGCTCAGTCTCTGGCTTTTTCCTGTTTTCTCCTTTAGACAACGATGGTTTTGTACCTACAGCCTCTCTCCTGACATCAATTCCCAGTCCCAGTTCATCAGAGACTTTGTGTTGGTACATCACTCTCAGTCTTTTCCTCCTTATCTGAAAAGTGATTTTATTGAGCCAGAGGTGAATTACCTAAAGCTGGAATAATTGCTTTCTGTTTCTTTGCTTCTGTTCATTACTGGAAAGCCATTCAGACTTTAAATGGCACCCAACTTCTCTTTATCTTCCTTGATTATATCCCTCTTATGTTTCTAGATTCCAGAGCATCCATAGGATGGTATGATGTCTTTGAGGCCACAGATTCAATCAGGGTGCTGAAATGAAAAACAAGGTCTCCTCATTCCTCATTCTGGGATCTTCTCACTTCCTATACTGATGGCCTCTTCTCCCATAAACATAAATGTGATTCCCAACTAAAAACTGGACATAGAAAATGGCCTAAGCTGAAAAGAATTATTAGCAGGTACTTAACACTAGTGTTTTCTCAAAGTGTGATCCTCTAACCAGTAGCACCAGCATCGCCTGGGAACTTGTTAGAAATGCAAAATCTCAGGCCCCACCCAAGCCCCACGGAAGCAGAGAGTCAAGTCCTCTCTGTGATTGTGATGCATGCCGAAGTTTGAGAACCTGTGGTACAGACTATGTCAAAATCACATGCCTTGATTATGTAAGGTCATTAAATAGCCGCTGATGCATGAAATTGTGTTTGGATTTCACAAGTAAGTTTGAATTACAAGCCTGTTATTTTATCCAGAAAGCAGGGTAAGCTCATTCCTTTCAAGGATCCCAGGTTCTACTGAAATTAGCAGAAGTGTTCTCAGGGCCCTGTGGAATCGCAGACCTGGCAGAAGATAAACAGGATCCAGGGTAGACACTGCTAGATGCAAGCAGATATTTCTCTGGATGGAGCATATACTCTGTCCATTTCAACAGACATATTAAATCTCTCTCCAGTCTTACACTATGGTGCCTTACCCACAAGTTTTACCTTCCTAGTCTCAGAAGATATTTGAGTTTGCTACCCAGCCTAAATCCTATTAATTCTTTATGTAGGATTTCCAGTGCGTCCTAGCCAGGACTGTTTGATAAAACTTTCTGTGATGTTCTATTCTGTGTGCCATAGAATGTTTAATATCAGTGCTGTACAGTGAGGCAGCTGATAGCCATGTGGAGCTGCTGAGTACTTGAAATGTGACTAAGGGCAATATAGGAACTGAGTTTTCAATTTTATTCTATTGTAATGAATTTATATTTAAATAGCCACATGTAGCTAGTAACTACCCTACCAAACAGTGCAGGCCTAGATACATCAATCTAATATCTTAGACAATAATTGATTAAATAGAAAGCTGATTGTATACTTTCAAAGAATATTTAGAGCTTATAAGCTTACAAGCTGAATCCAGAGTAATCTTTTATAAAAATTGATTAACCACTTTTAAGGTCAGTCCAAAAGTGATTATATTTAAATCAAATATTAGGGTAGTTTGACAAAGTTAGGAGCCTTTAGTGATGGGGGCTAAGTAATTCTAGGGCCAGAATTTTATTGGTCAAGGGAAATGAAGCCCACTCTCTTCATCTTCCACCTAGAATGATTTCAATTTATGAAGTAATGATTGAAAACCAAGGAATAGTCTCTCTTTTTTTGCTTTCCAGTTGTATTGAGAAATAATTGATATACATCACGGTATGCATTTCAGGTATACAGCATGATGGTTTGATTTGCATACATTGTGAGATGATTATCCACAACAGGTTCAGTGAACATCTATCTTCTATATAGATCATTAAAAAAAAAAGAAAGAAGGAAAGGAAAAAAGGTTCTTCTTGTGAAGACAAGTCTTAGGACTTACTCTCTTAACAACTTCTTTAGAGACCATATGGCAGGGCTAGTGATACTCACCACGTTGTACATTGCACACCTAGTTCTTATTAGTAGTTATTTATCTTATAACTAGACTTTTATACCTTTCAACCATCTTCCTCCAATTCCCCCTACCACCCCCCACTCCTGGGCCTTGGTAATCACAACTGTGATGTCTTTGGTATGAGTTTGTTTGTTTGTTTAGATTCTACTTACAAGTGAGATTACACAATATTTGTCTTTCTCTAGTTTATTTCACTTAGCATAATGTCTTCAAGGTCCATCCATGCTATCACAAGTTGTAGGATTTCCTTATTTATTATGGACACTTAGGCTGTTTCCATGTATTGGCTATTATAAAAAAATGCTGTTATGAACATGAGGTGCAGATTTTTTTTTGAGTTAGTATTTTTGTTTCTTTTGGATACATTCCCAGAAGTAAAATTGCTGAATCATATGATAGTTCTGTTTTAAAAAAATTTAAGGGTCCTTCATACCATTTCTTACAGTGGCTGCACCAATATATATCCCCAGCAACAATGCACAAGAGTCCCCTCTTCTCCATGTCCACACTGGTATTTGTCATTTCTTGTCTTTTTTTAATATATATGCTCCTAACTATATTTTTCAATAGCAGTTTACATTCAGCATTATTTTGTATTAGTTTCAGGTGTATAGCATAGTGGTTAGATAGTCATATACTTTACAAAGTGTTCCCCCAATATTTCAAGTACTCACCTAGCACCATACATTGTTATTACAACATTACTATTCTCTATGTTGTACTTTACATCTCCATGATTCATGTATCTACCAATTTGTACTTAATCCCTTTACCTTTTTCACACAGTCCTGCAAAGCCCCTCTCCTCTAGCAATCATCAGTCTGTTCTCTGTATGTATGAATCTTTGTCTGTTTTGTTCATTCATTTATTTTGTTCTTCAGATTCCACATATAAGTGAAATCATATGATATCTGTCTTTCACTGTCTGATTTCTTTCATTTTACATAATACCCTCTAGGTGCATTCATGTTGTCACAAATGGTAAAATTTTGTTCTTCTTATGGCCAAGTGATATTCCCTTATATATACATACCATAGCCTTTTTATCCACTCATTTCTTGATGGGTACTTGGGTTGCTTCCATATCTTATCTTTTTGATAATAGCTATTCTAACAGTTGTGAGGTGATATCTCATAGTGATATTAATTTGCATTTCCCTGATGATTAGTGATGTTGAGCATCTTTTTATGTGCTTGTTGGTTTTTCAATAATCTCTCTTAAAAAATAGCTAGAGACTCTTTCAACCTCAGTTCTTCACATGAATTCAAAAAGAACATTGTTTCCCCTTTACATTCCTATCCTCTGAGCTCCATTCCAGTTTGAAGATATTGTCTGGCTCAAGAACAACACTATTGACACTCAGAGTAGGCTTAAGGTAGAAGTGATCATATTTGCCCAATCTAAAATGTTCATCTTGAGAATGAAGATGAGTGAATAAGGGGTGACTATGAAATTAGTGACTAATACTGGCCCCTTAACTGGAGATCCAAGTTTAATTGTACCTAGAATTTCTTTTCTGGCTGAAAAGTAACCAAATTGGATTGTGGTAATAAGTGAGTTTGATTACTTACTTTCTTCATTGGTTCTGACATCTCTACCTGTGGAAATAATCCAAAGTGAAACACTTTTCTAATCTAAATTTCCTATGAATAAAACTTTGACAAAACATTTGCCAATCTTGACATTCACCTCTTCTAAACTTATTAAGTCAGTTAATGGATGCTCAGAGTTTGCAAAGTTCAGAAGACTATTAAATGTGCTTCCAATATCTAAGAGATAAATATGCCTGCTGGCAACGGAAAGATATTGATATACAGAACAAAGTGCAAGATAAAAAATAGGCAGAGTTGGTCATTAAATATGCCAAGGATTGTGTTATAATCTCCAACATTAATTGAGGTCAATATAGTTAATCATATTGGTATATATAAGAACTTAAGCAAGTATAGATTTTTTTAGCCTTACAGTTATTCTATTTTTATTCTATTTTATTTTAGCCTTATAGTTTTATATTTATAAATGAAATGTTCAACATAGATGGATGGTAATATGAACAACAGAAAACAATCTACTTAATGGAATCCTCTACACCCTTTAAAAATAATGTTATAAAACAAAGATTTGAGATAAGTGAGGGGTGAGGTTAAACCAAAATCATCTGTAATTTTTTCCCTTTTTATACTTTCTTGTGGTTTATTTTATTACTTTTTAAATTTAAATTGAACATTTGGCTTATCAGTTTTTCATCTCTCTTCATTACTAATATAAATTTTCATTTAAGGATCACTTTAACCACATCATACAAGTTCTGATATTTAGTGTCCTCATTGTCATCTAGTTCCAAGTTATTTTTAGTTTCCATTATTATTTACTTACTGATTTTTCATGAGTTATTTAGATTAGTGAATTTTTAAAAATGGGTATATGGAGATGTAGTTTTGTTTGTTTAATATATTTTATTGATGGTGCTGTTACAGTTGTCCCAATTTTCCCTCAGTGCCCCCCTCCACCTGGTATCCCCCATTCCCTCTGGTATTCCCCTCTCTTAGTTCATGTCCATAGATCATGAACTATACAATTCTTTGGCTTCTCTATTTCCTATGCTGTTCTTAACATCCCTCTGTCTATTCTGTACCTACCAAATTGTACTCCTTAATTCCTGTACCTTTTCCCCTAATCTTCCCCTACCCCCTCCCAACTGATAACCCTCCAAATGATCTCCATGTCTATGATTCTGTTTCTGTTCTTCTTGTTTTGCTTAGTTTGTCTTTTTAGATTCAATTGTTGATCGTTGTGAATTTATACACAAAGCAAAGAGAGCAGTTAAGAGGCTATTGCAATAATTTGGGCAAGAGATAGTGGCAGGAACCATGGAAGCAGTAGTGGAAGTGATGAAACAGAATTGGATTAAGGATATATTTTTAAATAAAACTAACAAGATTTTCTAAAGGATTGAATCTGGAATGTGGGAGAGAGACGTTTTGCTTGGGCAACTGGAAGGGAGGGGTGCCATTAACTGAGATGGGGACACCACAGATGGAACAGTTTGGGGGCAGAAGACTGAAGTAGACAATAAGAGTTAGACACCCAAATGGAGATGTATATGAAGCAGCAGAAAGGTCTGAACTCAAGATATAAACTTGGAAAATTTCTGCTTACTGCTGGTTTTTAAAGTCATAAAAATAGGTGAGCTCACCTAAGACAATGATTTTCAACTAGGGACAACTGAAGTTGGTGCTGTTGGCATTTAGTGGGTAGAGGAATGCTGCTAAATGTCCTATAATACACAGGATTGTCCCACCACAACAAAGAAATATTTGGCCTAAAATGTCTATAGTACTGAGGTTGATAAAACCTAACATAGGACATGAACATGCCTAGAGAAGAGAAGGTGCTCAGGGAATCAGCTTTGTGGCACTCTTTACTAGGAGTTCAAGGAGATGAGGAAAAGCACTCCAAGGAGTCTGAAGTTATATGTGTAGTAATATTGGAGAGAAGCCAAAAGAGTATCATTTACTAGAAGATAAGTATAGAAGGCCTGTTCAGGAGAAGAAAGTGGTCAGCTATGTCAAATGCTGCTGACAGGTCATCCAAGATGAGAGCTTATAACTGACCACTGGATTTTTTATTGTGGGGTTATTGACAAGACCTTCATGTTGACAAAAGCATTTTAGGAGAATGGTATTGGCAAAAGGTTACTGAGTGAACTTGGACAAGGTTTACTTATACATAAATTTTAGTTTCCTCATACGTAAGATGAAAATAATCTACTTCATTGAGTTTCATGAAATAATGTGAACAATGTGTGTAAAGCACCTAACACAAAAGTGGCATGTAGTAGGCACTAAATAAATATAAAGCCTTCTTCCACAAGTTTTCTGTTGATTTCACACTCCTGTCTTCCTGCACCCTCTCCCAATACATGTACACATAACCTACTGCTTCAATGCTTTATCACACTCAAGGGACTACTTAGTGTACTATATGAGGCAGTTCTTTCATTAAAACACATGTTGTGGTGGTAATCATATTGCAATTATTCCTTATTATGAATGAAAGAAAAAGGAAATAATAATTGAAGTTTTTCTAAATAAGATAAAATACTGAACTGGGAGAAAAACAGGTAGCAATTTAAAAATGTATAGGATTACAAAGTAATTTCTCATGAAATTAAATATTCTGTTGTTAAGTTGTATTGTATCTGAAGATTTTCTACAGTATTGGACCTGTGCAAAACTAAACCAGTAGCCCCATTTTCTAGGTCTACTGTAGTTCCACATATTTTCCCCACACAAAACTCCTATGTTCCAAACTCGCAATCAAAGCCAAAACCCCTCAGTGAGATATGTCAAAAGATGGAGATTCAGAAAAATTTAGAGAGGTAGAAATTCACTCTTTTAAACTTTTTACTCTGGAATTTCCCACTGATACTGTCTTCTTTTTGGACTCAGAAAATGCTTACGTTACCCTAATGATTGCTCAGTAACTTTATAAAAATGAATTTAATTTCAAAAGGTCAAAGGTAGTCATATTACAGAAAAGAAGATGTCCAAAAATATGTCATTCTGCATTCCATTCTAATTTCCACAGAACTAGGAGCCCTGGAAGGTCATTCAGGTAATGAGATTTTGTGTTAATTCCCCAGTTAGTCATACACAGTGAGCTCTTAGTCCAAGAGGCTCCTGACTGCTCTATGAGCTCAGAAGGCAAAAGAGGAATTCTCCATGATTTAGAACTTCTAGACACCCTGACTCAGTCCCAAGTGATTCTCAGGCAGCCTGCTTCTCACATCTGCCAAGTCCTCCTAGAGAGCTTGAACATCATCTCTCTACCTCTGCATCTGCTGAATTTTACAACATTTATTATATCTACACATTGTTCTCAAATCCTTAAGACTCAGAAACCAGGTCAGTGACAGCTAAGGTAGGAGGAAGGTTGGGGAGTGGAGGGATGAAGTGAAAAGGAGAAGGGACTGACGAACGTGGACAACAGTGTGGTGATTGTGGTGGAGGAGAGAGGGATAAAGGGACTAAATGTTAATAGAAAAAAAATAAAGATTAAATTTTTTTAAATAGGAACTTTATAACAAAAAATGAATAAACTAATTAGAGGAAAAAAATTTTAAAAACAACCAGGCCAAATCATGCATTTAATTAATGGCATGTTATTCTTGTTGCTGGTCAGCACTGTCCAAAAGAACCCTCTGTGATGATGGAAACATTCTGTGTCTGTTCGGTCCATGTAGTCACCTCCAGCCACCTGTGGCTCTTGAGTACTTGAAATGTTGCTGATGCAACTGAAGAAGTAAATTTTTAATTTTAGCTAATTTTCATTGTTATATGTTCAAATAGCCACATGTGGCTAGTGACTACCATCTTGGACAACACAGGCAACAAGTTGAATTCTTTCAGAAAAGATTTACATTTGTTTCTTGCACTCCCTTGAGGAATGACCAGTTCAAGACTTTTTAAGATTAAATTCTCTGTTGGGGCTTTTGGGGCTGCTCTGGTAGTGTGATTTCCGATCATGACCCTGAAAGAATACCAGCTTTAGCTCAAATTCTCAGAAAAGATTTTTCTTGTCCTCCTTCCAGTCAGAGCCAGGATTGAGATTTGTAAATGTTCCTGCCGTACCATTCTGCATGGCTGGCTTTCTTCTGCGCACTTGCCCTTCCCCTCCAGGATTAGCTCTGCGGTCCCAGCATTGTGCAGAAATAGTTCCCTATTAAACTCCTCATCTTGGATGTTTTTTACTTTCATAATGAAATCTAAAATAATCATGCTTCCTTCAATCAGTTATAACTTATAGCCAATGAAATATAGTAATATAATTTCTTATGCATAGTATAAACAATAAATATTGATTGAAACCAAAATTGCACAGTGAAGAAAATTATTAAAAAGTGGGAAGGTGACCTACTCAATGGGAGAAAATATTTGCAAGTAATATATTTGGTAAGGGATTAACTCAAAATATATAAAAAACTCACACAACTTAATAGCAAAAAAAATCCAACTAAAAAATAGGCAAAGGATCTGGATTTGAATATACGTTTTCCAAAGAAAACGTACAGATGACCAACAGATACATAAAAAGATGCTTAATATCACTAATAATCAGGGAAAATCGAATCAAAATCACAATAAGATATTACCTCACACCTTTTAGGATGGCTTTTATCAAAAAGATAAGAAATAACAAATGTTGGTGAGGATGTGGAGAAAATGGAACCCTTGTGCACTCTTGGTGGGAATTTAAGTTGGTAGAGCCACTATTGAAAATGGTATGGAGGTTCTTCAAAATATTAATAGCCCTGGCCTGTGGCTCAGCTGGTTAGAGCATCATCCCATAACTGAAGGATTGCAGGTTCAATTCCTGGTCAGGGTATACACCTAGGTTGCAGTTTCAATCCCTGATTCAGGTGCTGATTCCCCTGTCTGGGCACATTCAGGAGGCAACCAATCAATGCCTCTCTATTGCATTGATATTTCTTTCTCTCCCTTCCTCTCTCTCTAAGCAATGAAAAAATGTCAGGTGAGAATAAATTTTTTTCAACAAGTATATTAAAAATAGAACTCTCATGTGATACAGCAATCCCACTTTTGGATACTTATTCAAAGGTAATGAAAACACTAATTCAAAAAAGATATATGCACCTCCATGTACATTGCAGCAGTACTTACAATAGCCAAGATATGGAAATAACCTAAGTGTCCATTGATAGATGAGTGAATAAAAAAGTTGTGATACACACACAGATACAATGGAATACTATTTAGCCATAAAAGATAATGTAATCTTGCTATTTGTGTGACAACACAGATGGACCTTGAGGGAATTATACTAAGTGAAATAAGTCAGATGGAGACAAATACTGTATGATCTTACATGTGAAATCTAAAATAAAACAAAAATAAGGGGGGGAGCAATACAAGCTAAAAGATAGAGAATAGATTAGTGATTGTCAGAGGTGGGGGGTAGGTAGTGGGCAAAATGGATGAAGGGGGTCACAAGGTGCAAACCCCAGTTATAAAATAGATAAGTCACAAAGGTGTAATGAGAGAAACAGAGAGGGAGTAAGGGAGAGAGGAGGAGGAGGAGAAGGAGGGGAGGAGGGAAAAGGGAGAGAAGTCCAAATAGGGCCATAGAGTTTAAATGTTTCTTAAAATGATGTTTTTGTGACCCCCCTAGATGTTTGGGAGGAGAGGGGTTTAAATGCCCTGCTAACTTTAGTTTGGATGGAAGAAGAGAGGAACTGAAAATGAATATATAGATATATGAAACCTGGTAGGGTACAGGGGGCAGAAATGACTTAATGCTTGGTGTATCAGTCAGAGTCCTGGCAGGGAAGAGATGGCAAGTCATAGATGGATAAAGCAGTGTCCCCCTTGGTCTGGCTTCGTGAACTGTACTAGAACCCTGTTTGCACAGGACGAGACTAGAAGCTAAAGACACTGTTTCATGAGCATCTTTATGAGTTCTTTGAACAAGAAGTGCAGCTTTGGATGCCAGGTACAAGCACAAGCAGAGGGTCCCTCTCTTCACTTCCACAAAACCCATTCTGCTGTGGTTTCGCACATCTAGCAGCTTTGAGAACTTTGAGGGCCACTTTCCTTGGTACATGTCATCCTGGATACCAACAGCACCTGAAGTCATGAGGCATCCTTAAATGACCAAGGAGGAGCATAAGGAAAAGAAGCCACCATGCCTCATGGGGATAAATCTGGACAGGTTGGTTTCTAGGCTCAACTGAAGACTCTTTAAGATACTTGGGGTATGGTGTGACTCTGCAAATGACCATGATTTCTGCTTGAACACATGTAGCTCAGCCCTAGCAAAATTTTAGTAATAATATTTGTGGGACCTCACTTCAGTTGAGGAGTGGGTAAGAAATGGTATATTCAGATTATGAGAGAGGGAGACAAATAAAAGAAGAAACTGAGTTAGTTTTTCCCAAAACTGAAATGAAAATTGCAGATGAAAATAACTATAATATCCCTTTTCATCTAATCTATTCATACTTTATCCAAAAGATATAAAAACTGGGAAGCCAGTTTGAGGATTTCTGGAAAACCATAAGCCTGTTGGACTCAAGACAAAACTGGGATTTGTGCAGAGTTCATTTTTGGCCTCTGGGTTGCTGGACAACAAAATAGTCTAACCTCTGCCCCAGTAGGGTTGCATTAAGCATTGCAGACAGAGATTGCCAGCCTTGGGTGAGAAGGCTCAGGTTTGAGCAACTTCAGTCAAAGCTAAGCATCCTTGGTGAATTCATTTAACCCACCAAGCACAACATCCTTGTCTGAAAATGTTTTATGATACACCTCTCTGAGGCCTCACAGAGTTTTCTTATCATCAAATGAGATAATAGTAACCCAGTAAAGTGTTATATGAGTGTAGGGGGGAAGCATATTTTAAATAGGGCCAATCTAAAGTGAAACATTAGTTCATTGAAGAAAGTAGAAAGCACAAATTATGTTCACCAACAACATTACTCCAAATTAGTATCTGTAGGTTCCAGTCCAGATCTCTCAACTTAACTGAATCCACTTGGATTTGGGGTTGAATTGAATGTATGTTAAGCTCTATCAGTGATAAAAGAGAATGAAAAGGATATGGAAACTTAGCAGGCTTTCTAAGTAATAGACCCATTTATTATTCCAGTTATGGTTTATTATTCTGCTATTAAGAAGAAACACTTAAATTGAGGAAGGGTCAAAGACTGACTCTAGAGGAAAGAGTCTACTTTGTTTATGTAGAAAATAATACTTTTTATTTTCCTGTGCAAAGGAAGGTTACTCCTCCTCAAGGTAGGGCCCTGGAAGTCTCTAAGGGCAGCCACAATTCCTAGAAACCTAGACCCAGATCTCAGTAGCAGGTAGGATAGTATGTATCCCGTGGTTAAAATGAGAAAGCTATGTTCCAAGTGCAGATGTCACAAGAGGACATGGCCACAGGACAGAGAGTCTCAGCAGACTTGATGAATAAGACAGGAAGTGATGGTCAGAAAGATGTCTCAAGTCAAAATCAAGAAGTCCAGATGGATTGACAGCAGAAATAGAACAACAGCAAAACTTACAGAAAAAAACTCAGACACATGTACAATAACAGAGAATAGAGTATGGCCAGTCACCCAAAGCTAAGGAGGATGGTGGGAAAGGGGCAGGCCTATCAGAGCTAAAGGGGAGGGCAAGCTGCTGAACAAGTGCCATGGCAAATAAAATGAAAAGGAGCTATACCCTCTTTACCTTTTATCCACAGGACCTAGGAGAGTACCTAATACAAAGTAGGTGCCCATTAACTACTGAATGAATGCATAGCTCAGTAAACAGATTTAGGATATTAAAAGCTGACCTTTCTAATTCAGCCAACTGCTAGCCTAATCCAGTGCTTCTCAGACTCTAATGTATACACAAGTTACCTGGGGATCTTGTTTAAAGGCAAGTTTTGGTTCATTTAGTCTGGGGTAGGGCCTGAGACTCTGCATTACTAACAATTCTATGACTGCAGTGCTGCTGCTATACAGATAAACTGCTCCACCCACAATCTGAGTAACAAGGGCCTTGACCCAGCAGCTTATATTAATTTTTTAAAGTAGGAATCAATTCCAAGAGGGAGGACTGCAGTGGAGATAAGGAAAACATTTTCTAGGAGTAAAGAAATAAAGTTTGGAGAAAAATGACAGTTCTCATGAAATGTGATTTGGGGAACTAACCTGGGACAGTGGCTGCCGACAGCCCCGTGCCCAGCAAGAGGAGGTTGCAGGAGCCCCGAATTGTACATGCAGGTTTGAGGGGAGAGCAAAATTTGTAAAGTGGTTGAATCTGTAAAATGGTTCATCCACTGGGGCCATCCCAACTTTTCATAACCTAACAAAAATCACCATCCAATGATGGACTTCATTTATGACACGCCATCTGTCTTGTTGCATAAACATAAAATTTCAGTTTTAATTTTTTAGTGTGGGTGCCTTACTACAGTAGAGTTTAGTGACATAGAAAGCTGATATAAAAATAGAGTTGATTGTATAGCAAAAGGGTAGAAATGGGAACTCTGTAGACATTTCAGATAGAGAATTATCACATTAGTTCTTTGTAGTCTCCCATTAGCTACTCTGCTCCTCCTTTGTCCTTTTGTACATATTGTCCTCTGTGAACTATAGCTGGCATGTGGTCTGGGTTTAAAGAGAATTTGGAACATGCTCCCTTGTCCTCTAAATGCCCCTCGGTGTGGCCACCAAGCAACATTCTAAGGCAGTAATGCAAAATCAACCCCGACCTGACTGTGGTTAGATTCTGTGTTATCAGGCCAGTGCTTTCAGCACCATGGACAGAGGCAAATTCCTGTAGACCGGTCTCTTTGATTTCAGTATGACCTGAAATTGGGAGTAAAGCATTGAACTTAAAAGAGGTTTCTGCCCTGGCTGGTGTGGCTCAGTGGTTTGAGCACCAGCCTTTGAACCAAAGGGTCACCAGTTTGATTCCCAGTCAGGGCACATGCCTGGGTTGCAGGCCAGGTCCCCAGTAGGGGGCACATGAGAGGCAACCACACATTGATGTTTCTCTCCCTCTCTTTCTCCCTTCCTTCCCTTCTCTCTAAAAATAAATAAATAAAATGTTGTTTTTAAAAAGAGAGATTTCTGAGAGTGGTAAAACTAGGTAGCAGACAAAAGTAGAGAACAGTCATTTCTGACCTGTCATATCAAGTGTCGACCTTTCCTGCCAATTGTACCCTCTTTCCTTATGTTATATGATTGTTCCCTGATGTGCTTATGCATACAGAACAACATACTACTTTTCCCTTGGGGAGACATTGCCATGTGTATTTCTGCAGTTAGGCACCCATATATCAAACAAGTTATCTCAGATGCATATCTGGCTCCTAGACTATTTCATACTGATTGTTTACTTTGCTTTGGCCTATCTCTTTTAGATACTGGCTATCAGATAGTATCTGCTTGTATCTGTAGGAGTAGGAAGTGGCCTTTAAGACTTTTAAATGAGGCACACTTCAGGGCAATAATCCATGATCTGTGTCATATCATAACAATCTTAACAATCATGTGTGGGTGATCAAATCTTCTAATTTATTGACCATTCTTGTGAAATGTGATTTGGGGAGCTTACCTGGGACAGTGATTCTTTCCACTGCCACTCTTTCTACTATAACATAGCAAGTAAAATCCCTTTTGCAGCAGATGATTAACTTTACTCCCTAAGATGGAAGTAGAAGTAAAGAAGTGAACCTAAAGGAGGTTTTTGAGAGTGGTAAAATCAGGAAACAGACAACAAGCAGCTCTAGGGCTGATGACTCCAAATAAGAAACTCTGAGGTGCAGAGAGTCATGAGACATAGTCCTCATCTAAGGAAGCCAGTTGATTTTCTTTGGAAAGAGACACCTTGTCATGTAATGCCAAGACACATGCCATTTAATGCCTAATTTTTAGCAAACACTTGTTCTAATTTCCTCAGAATAAGATGTGCAGACTCAGAAGTTTAATAGGGAGATTTTCTGAGGCTGGCATGACAGCAACAATTTCTACGAGATAATGGCTAAGAGGATACCTGAAGTGGTAGCATCAGGAAAAGTCAGAGCAAATGAGCATAGGAAGGGTATGGAGATTTGGCACTGTCACTGACAATTGTAAAATAGAAACTCTATGGATTTTAAAGTCAAGGGGGAAAATTGGGGCTTTTCTGCCCAATGATGGTTCTAAATCAGGGTCAACACCATAGACTTCAAACTTGGGTCTTAATTTGATCCCTCTGCTGGCTTTTTCTAAGGATCCTATGTGGCCACAAGAGCCTTCCTACTCTGCATGGAAATATCAGACATAAGCCACTTGAGGAAAGTGTAGTAGTTTCCTATTTCTGCTGTAGCAAACTACAAACTTGGTGGCTTAACACAACACTAATGTATTGTCTTACAGTTCTGGAGGTCAGAAATCCAAAGCGAGTCCCTCTCCAGGCTAAAATACATTGTCAGCAGAGCTGCATTCCTTCTGGAGGCTCTAGGGGAGAATCAACTTCCTTGCCTTTTCCAGCTTCTAAGAGCCTGCCTACATTCCTTGTCTCATGACCACTTTTTAGCAATCACATCTCTCTGACCTCTGCTTCCATCATCACATTTCCTTCTTTGATTCTCACCCTCTTGCATCCCTCTTATAAAGAACTGTGATTACACTGGCCCCACCTGGATAATCCAGGATAATCTTCCTATCTCCAGATCCTTAACTTAATCACATCTGCAAAGTCCCTTTTGCCATGTAAAGTAACATATTCACAGGGATTAGGATGTGGATATCTTTGAGGAACCATTGGTCTGCCCACCACAGGTGGTATCTTCACTGAAGGCCAAAAAATTAGCATTTATCTGGCCCACAGGTAGTGAGTAACTCAGGACTTGAGGGCTCAGGAAAAATGACCTGCTGTGCTAAAAGGAAAAGGATTTACCCTAGCACAGATTGGTCAGTTTAAAACCTTTAAAAACTTTGAAACTTTTTTTGCTCCAAAAAACTCTTTAAATCATTTAATTGCCATGCATCATCATCATCATTTTTCAAGTCAACCAAAGAGTTAAAGTAACTTTCATTTCCTGAAAACAGGGACATAATAGTTGGTTACTCTCCCAGAAACCTTTTTACATTTCTTTCCACCTGTGACTATTATGAAAATCATCTCCAACACATTATGCAACCAGATCAATATATCTGCATGATGTGTACTCTGGCTGAAGCTCTCCTGGGGTGTTCACACTCAAAGAAACATAGTGAAATGGCCGTTCACAGCTTTTGCCCAGGTTAGAAAGGGATTTTGTTGTAAAATGGCTTTTACAGTACACAGAATTTTGGACAGAAAATCTGATCAGGGATTGAAGAATTTGCTTTCTTGCAATCATGGTTGGACCTGTCAATCCTATCTTCTTAATCTCTCTCCACCCCTCCCTTTTCTTCTTTAACCTCACACCACTTGTCAAGGTGTTACAGAACAAAAGGGGGGGGCAAAAGGCAATATACTATTACTGAAAGGAACCCCCTAGGTTCGTTATGTCCGCTGCCTTATAGGAAAGACATCTCTCAATGCCAGAGATTCATGAAAAGGAAAGGAAATGTTTATTTAATGCTGTACAGACTTAAAGTAGTGACCTAATATCTTCATCAAAATCCCAAAGTCCCTTAAAACACCCACAAACACACACAGTCCTTCCTTCCCTCTTTGCCCAGTGGGATACTGTATCTCAGGAAAAGAAATAGAAGTCCGTGGCTCAGGCAGCCCCCAGTTCTTCCCAGTAATCCGTGCTCAGCTGGTAGGCCTCCCTCAGTTCCCAGCACCATCAGCTGTGTCGCCAGGATCTCTGCTAAAGCTGGGTGGTGGTTACCCCTTCTAAAGCTGTGGGGGTCCCCACCCTGGCAAAGCTGTGTGGCTGTCCTTCACTGCCACAGCCATGTGGTCCTCTCTGCACAATGGCTGCAGGAGTCTCCACTCTGCCAAAACTGTGTGGTTCTCCCTCCAATGGCTGCCACGTCCCAGTTTAAATCCCTGCGCCAATCTTCCTCTGCAACCCCATTTCTGACTCCTCCCACAATTGGCTACAATTGCCAACACTCTCATATCCTTCCAGCATTACTGGGCTACCATCGTGAGTCTGTGCAAGGGTGGCCCCACGTCATGGAGCCAATCTTCTCCAAGCTCTCAGGTAGGCACTGTAACCAGGGGGAGTTGCCTCCCAGTTACATCTTGAGGGGAAGTTACTTCCATCCCCCTGGCTCAGAGCATTGCCACAGCTATTTAACATATCTATGCAACCAGTTAAAGGTTATAGATATGTTAATGACCATGCCAGAGGTTAGCTGCAAAGCTGTTGCTATGCAAAACAGCTCTCAATGGCCCTGCTCCATTTGTCCCTTCCCCCAGCTCATACCTGAAGGGGGGAGGGGGGAGGATATCTTATATGTCTTTTTAATATTTCCTGGACACCCTGAGTTCTGGGCCCCATTCCAAATCCCTATTTGGGTCCTTATTTGGCTGCACCCTGTAACAATGGGAGCATGATACATTATAGGACTCCCCAAAATGACCTGCTCCTAAGAACTACCAAGGGTGCACATTAAAAATGAAGGCTCCCAGACACCTAATTTAAGCATTCTCATTCTAAGTCTTGCCAGGGGCCTTAGAATCTGCATGTATAATAAATACTCCCAAGTGATATTTATAATTTGGCAAGAATTGATAATAAGGCAAATAATAAAACAAACCAGATGGCCTCAGAAATCAGGTACACCTTTGTTTGAATATTTTTCAAGCTGGTAAACTTGGTCAAGTATCCTAGCTTCCCAGTACCTGTAATCAAAAGTTTAAGTTGTTTCAAGAAGTTAATAAGATTATGAGTGCATTTCACTGTATACATGTTACAGAACAAACAAGGGGGGCCTGGGACAATATACTATTATTAAAAAAGCCCCCAGGTCCATCACGTCAGTCACCCGAGGAAAGACGTCTCTCAATGCCAGAGATTCGTGAAAAGGAAAGGAAATGTTTATTTAATACATTTTACAAACTATACAAACTTAAAGTAGTGACCTAATGCCTTTATCAAAAAAATCCTAAAGTCCCTTAAAAGACCCACAAACAGACACAGTCCTTCCTTTCTTCCCCCTTTGCCCAGTCCAGAGTACTGTATCTCAGGAAAGGAAATAGAAGTCCATGGCTCAGGCAGTCCTCTGGTTATTCCCAGTTAGTACTCCATCTCAACTGGGAGACCTCCCTGGGTTTCTGGCACCCTCCACTGAGTCACTGGGATCTCTGCTAAAACCAGGTGGTGGTTCCCCCTTCTAAAGCTGCAGGGGTCCCCACTCTGGCAAAGGCACGTGGTCCTCTCTCCCAGGGCTATGGGAGTCCCCACTCTGCCAGAGCCGCGTGGTTCTCTCTCCCAGGGCTGCAGGAGTCTCCACTCTGCTAAAGCTGTGTGGTTCTCTCCTCAATAGCTGTGATCTTCTCTGCACTTCCACAGCCTCGTGGTTCTCCCCCTCAGGGCTGCACATGGTTCTCCCTCTCAATGGCTGCTGCCTCTGGGTTTAAATCCCTGTGCCCGTCTTCCTCTGCAGCCCCATTTCCCACTCCTCCTACACTAAGGGCACACTTGCCCTCAATCTGCTGTCTTCTCCAGCTTTTCTGGTTGCAATTGTGGGTCTGGGCAGGTGTGGACCCAAGTCCTGGAGCCAATCCCACTACAGTTCCCACGCAGGCACTGTAACTCGGGGGACCTGCCCCCCAGTTACACCTTGGTGGGGTAGTTACTTCCATTCCCTTGGCTCTGAGCATGGCCACAGCTATTTAACATATCTAAGTGACCAGCCAAAGGCTATAGATATGTTAAATGACCACACCAGAGCTTAGCTACAAGGCTGTTGCTATGCAAAACAGCTCTCAAAGGTCCTGCTCCATTTGTCCCTTCCCCCAACCCATACCCTGGGGGTGGGGGGTGAAGACATCCTAAAATCTCCTGGATACCTTGAGTTCTGGACCACATTTTAAATGCCCATTTCGGGTCCCCCCTCTTGGCTGCACCCCGTAACACACAGAGCCCAGAGTTCAATAGCTATGAATTATCTTTTCTTCTTGCCTTTCATACATCCCCCCACAGTACCTACCGTATTGTGTTTTTCACAAGTGGGAGATGTTGACTGAATGCAAATGTCATAAACCGACAACTAGCAACTCTTAGTTCATCTCTCTTCCAGGACTTTCCCTACCTACCCAGGGTCAACTTCATCGTGTAATTTCATGGGCTTTCTGAATTCTCCCTATAACACAGCTTTCTCTCATTCACAAGAAATTGTCCACAAAGGTCTTCCTTTCTTTATATCACCCAGCTACGGAAAGAAAACTAATCTTCCCCCTCAGCTATGTCAACCATAGTTCTAGACATACCTCAATGGAGTGCTTGACTTTTATTCTACAAGGAAAAGAAGCATGACAATTTTACTATCTAGCAGATCCTAGACAGGGGCCACTGTTAACGTCTTGGGTCTCCCTGCAGCAGGCCCACCACAGCAACATGTGTCCTGTGCTATATGCTGCATGCTATTGTCAAACACTCCAGCCCCTGAGAGATAAATATTTTAGAAGCAGAGGGACCTTCGATGAGTGTTTTCCAAATCATATCAGACAGGCTTTGTCTATATTTATGAAAGATCAGTCTCTATTTTTTATTAAAATAAGACCAAATGGAAATGTGTCCTCCCACATTGCTACGTAACTGAAAGTGTCAAACCAAATGAAGCCAAACCTTATTTCTTTAGGCCTGTCAGTATGCACAGACAAAAGGGCCTATATATGATGTAAAGGAAAATGTATTGTAGTGGGTAGGGAGGTTGGGTGGTGCTCAGGAGACTTAGGTTTAAGTCTTCCCAATCAATGACTGCCTGTTTTTGTGATCTCACTTAATTTCTTTGGAACTCTGTTTGCTTCTCTATAAATGGATCATTAGATAAGATATCTTTAAGATAGACTTCATCCTAGCTTAATATAAGCAAAGATGTCAGCAAGGCTTCATTATTATTCTTTCTTGATCCCCCTTTTTGCCATAACAGTCCTCCTTCTTTAGGATAGCAGAGTATAAAAATAGAAAGAAGCCTTCTCTACTCACACCAAGAGCTTTCCTGTAGATTCAGAAAGTCAGTGATCCTTGCAGAGGGGTGGTTCCCATTTTGAGTACCATCTCTGCTAAAATGCCTCCCTGATCCCTCATTCTGACTTAAAACTTTCTTCTCCGTTTCCACAGTATCCTGTTCTCATCTTTATCATCATAGCAAGTGCTCAACTCTATTATGAACTGTTGGTGTATTTTCCTATCTTTCCTCTGCCCTTCCTCTGCTCAGCACCTCACTTCGCTACAGACACCACATTCTAAGTTACTGGGAAAACAGGCACCGTGACTACCTTTAGCTTTTAACACCATGTATAGCATATAATACTTGCCAAGAAAATGGTGAATGAATGAATGAATGAATGAATTGGCTGGTGGTGGCATTAATGTTGCTGATAAACAGAAGCCTCTGGAGAAAATGATCACAGCAATGAAATAAAGCCTCAGAATAGTTTACTGGGAATCCAGAAAAGTTACCACCATTCAAAAGGATTCATTTATAATCCAATGGAGATCCTGGTTTAATTTGTAATTGCATTCCTGTGATTGCAAACAAAGCATTATGCTGATAACCAAAGATATAAAGTCAACAGTGTCCTTAAGAATAGACCTTTGCTATAGTCTGGAAGATGCGGCATGGAGATGAAGGAGAGGGTTATAATAAAAAGCAGCATTTTTGTTCCAAATATTAGTTTTAAAAGTGTTTTCAAATATGTTATTTGTTAGAAAGGCATGTGAATATGAATATTCTGAATATGAATATATGAAACCAGAGCATCTGGGTTTCCAAAAAGCCTACCCTCTCTGAGCTTTAGCCTCTTTATTTGTAAAATGGAAAGGATACCTCTGCCCATCTCAAAGGGTTGATGAGAGAATGAAATAAGACAACATATGTGAGAGCAGTGGAGCTATCTATTATAAACGGTCCCACCCAATAAGCTATTGAATAGGTAAAAGAAAGTTTTTACTGTCTCTGTGCTAAGGGCAAGTAGAACAAGGCTTTAAAAGCAGTGTTATCATTCAAATAAATACTGTAGTGTTCATCCTCCTACAACCTGTTTCCTTATCCTTAAAATTAGAGTTGGACTGGAATGATCTTCAAATTGCCATTGAACCTAAGATACTAAGACTTCTGGGACTAATTTGAGACAGGCATGGTGAGCTAAGTTCCCATTTAATTAATCTAAGAATACCAGCATGCATCAGAATAGTACTCAGACCCTATAATTCTACACCACACAAATGCAGGGTGACTCTCTGAAGCACATTGTTCTCTGGCTTGTGTCACATTTGAGATCGTTGGCAGCATGTCCCTCAATCTCATTGTCCCTAGTGGACCTTGACCAATTAACCAAAGCCTTATAGAGGTTGACAGAGCTAACTATTTATAGGTGCAGCTCATCAAAGGCTTTGCATCTTCCTTTGGGGTAAGGGCTGAACTCTCTGACTCTCACTCTTTTTTTCTCTTTTATGTATTGTATGTCCCTTGATTCCTTGCATTTTTATGTGCCTTCAGTTCTGATGAATTCAAAGCTGTGCAAATTTTAACTTACTAATCAGTTGGGAGTACTCAGGAGAGAGAGGAGAGAAATACTATCCCAATTTTTCAGATAGAGACCTGAAATGAAGATTGGAAAGTAAGCATCAGCTATGTGCCAAATCTATCACCAGGGAATTTCCATAGGAGTTTATGTTACTTAGGCTGTTTTTATGAAAAAGAATTTTGCTGACCTTTAGTTTGAGTGAGTTATGTAAGAATTCACCTTGGGGAAAAAAAAAGGAAGATAGGGAATTTTGCTATAGTCCCAGGATTTGCTACAGTCACCAGGTCTTCCTGAGCTTATTAAGTACTTCAAGACTCAAAAAGTTACTCAGAATTCAGAGCCCCACTAGTGACTGGGTCATCTGGTCAACCTCCTAAGCAGCAGGGGTTCACAAGTGTTTATTCTCATGCTCTGCTATGATGTCAACTCAGCAATTCTCCCTGTGTCCTTCAGTTATAATTCCCTAAACCAGCTGCTTCATTCCATTTCTCTGGTCAAGTTCTGATTGGTCCATTTAGTTTCCATTGTTCAAGATGAGTAAAACTTCCATACCATGTTGTCTGGTAGATCCTTGGCCATCCTACAGGTTGGCTGTCCTTAGACAAGGTGCTCACTTCAGGAGAGCACAGACATGAGGCACCATTATAGTAACTTATGTGGAAAGAAACCCTCAGAATAAGGATGTGGGAGGAGCAGATATTCTGAAGCCTCTAGTAAAGTGTTCAAAGTCAGTGCCATAATAGAGGCTGAGATGCCTATTGAAAACAAATTATTTTCTATGAATAACTATGATGTGTAAAAGTAAATTCCAACTTAAAAATACAGACTTTTTAAAAACTCTTATGCACCATTTCACTATTTCAAAATTCATTCTATGCTACTCTATTACCCTTTGATTAAAGGTCACTCAATTAGTGAGGTTCCTAATGTGCTAAAATACAATTTAATTTATCAAAATTTAATGATCACGTAACTTCTAAGAATCAGCTGTTGGAACTGAACCATCCATGTTCAAGATTATGGTTTATTTAACTAGTCATATTGCCATGGTGTTGTTTTCTGTGATTATCTGTGAGTTCATTAGATAAATTCCAGGTGACCAGAGCTTTTGTGCTGAGCTGGAGACCTCAGCACTATTTACAACTTTGTTGCTCTGAGGAAACTAATGTTTTGAGTTCTAAACATCCAATTATCAACAGGAACTTCCAAAATATAATCATTTATATGGTGGAAGTTAATGCAATTTTATCCCAGCAATATTACATCACCTTAAACCAAGCACCTTTGAAGCATCCTCAAGGCTCCGCTTATCACAGCGATCTTACAACATTTGATTCTCTCTATGTCTTGGGAAATGCTGTAAATATGAGGGAAAAGTAAGAGTATGTTTCTCTAAGACAGTGGTTCTCAAACTATGGTCATAGTACTAACATATCAGTATCACCAGAGAACTTGTTAGAAGTACAAATCCACAGGTTTTACCCCATACCCGTGGAATCAGAAACTTTGCAGATGGGACACAGAAATCTGTGTTTTAATAAGCTTCCCAGGAGATTCTTTCGCATACTAAAGTTTGAGAATAGTGATCTAAGACTTCTGTGAGCTCCAGAAGATCCCAGAACAACTTTATTTCCCATGAGAACAAAAAATAACCCTATAACTTGAGTAAGGAACAGGAGGCTGTATTACATCTCTAGTTACTTCTAAGTGAGAGTAGGAGAATTATATCTTTAGTTATTTCTGACTGGGCATCAAATCTGGGAGGAAGCCCAAACCAATGACATACTATCAATGTACATTGGTTCCCTTCCATTATTCGCTGTCCTTTTCCCTTCTGCCCCAGCAGGCTGCCCCCACTACCCTCCCATCCATACACACACACACTATTTCTAAGCCTCAGTTTCCTACATATAATTTCTTCTTACTTTCTCTTTGTCAACCTAAACTACACATTTCTCCAGGAAACTTTCCATGTTCTCTCTCAGGAGCATTCATCAAGCATTCATTAAACATCTAATTTTTTTCCTGGCAAAAGTTACAAAGATAATTAAGATTCCATCCCTGTTCTTGTGTTCAATGAGGACAAACGGAAGATCATTCCTCTCCTTTGCTTTCACTCAAATCTTTCTCTGCAGTTCCTAATAAATTGTCACACAACTTCATCTGGTTTTAGGTTACTTCCAATATATGTTTTCTTCCCTACTAGATAGCAGGCTCCTTGAGTGACCACATTTTTAGACTCAATTTGTGTATGACATTTTTCCTGGAAGCCTGCTGAGCACATACTAATAGGAGCACAGTGTTGTGCTAAATGAAGGAAATCATGACTGAAACAATAGTGTAGACATGTACATACTGGATTTTATACCTTCACAGTAAGCTTCTCAGTCTTTTCTCCCTTGCCTTTGATTCACTCTTACCAACTAAACTGGGTTATTAAACCAATAAAATCCCAAAGACAACTCATTTGAATAAGAGTAGATTCATGTTTCTCCATGTTGGACTGGAGAGGAATCCAAACAAGTGTCAGGCCAACCACCAGGTCAAATGTCAAGCCACAAAACTTTTAAGTTAAAAAACTGACCAGAGGGGAGGGAGGAGAAAGACAATGGTAGAACTGAAGGGGAAGGGACTAGACAAAGAACATGCATGAATGAGCCATGGTCATGAACTGTGTGGGAACTGACTGAGGGAATGGGAGGTGGGATGGATGGGAAAGGGCAAAGCAGGGGGAATTGGGACAACTGTAATAGAATAACAATAAAAATGATTTAATTAAAAAAACCTTAGATAATTCCCTCTCTTGCTTTTGGTTGGGATGATATTTGAGCTTTGAAGAAAAATTTTGTAAAATCCTGATTCTGGGCCAAATAGACCAATTGGATGCCCTTAATTAGTGGAATTACAAAGAATCTGCCAAATGAATGATTTGTACATGACTAGAGAGACAGAGAATGATGGTCTGTTTAGCAGTGATTATATGTTCAAATCTTTCAGCTGAGCTGAATCATGTGCCAAGCTGACTTCTCCACCAGCAACTGCCTGTCCAGGCTGCTTACAGATTCTCTTTTGACTCACAGGTCAGAGTAGCATTTAGGTTTATCAAGCACATACTTGCTTGCCAAGGTAGCTGCTTGCAAATATGAATAAGATATTGCAAGGTCCATATTTGTCAGTTTGTTTACCTCTTCATAGATCAAATCTCCAGAGAGCATCTTAAAAGTTAAGCTTCTGAGTAAGGACAGAAGGAGAAGAAAGCAAGGTTCCTGTGACTTTCTTAGACAGTTGTGCTGAAAGAACCTTCATTATCATCATCATATCCATGGGATGCTGGAGTCTTGCATCATCAGGAGACTTTGCTATTTGCTACCTGATCGTATGGCTTTAGCGACACATAAAATCAGGAGGACTTACCATAGAAAATGAATGGCTTTGTGAAAAGGAAAAGGAGGAAGAGGTGAAAAGGAGAGGTAGGAGGAAGAGATGGGATAGTAATTTCTACGAATGAAGTAATTTCTTGCTTTCTCATTATGAGTTCTTCATAGTCTTGGCAAGGTGACAAAAAGGGAAAGCTGCCTTCTTTAATAAAATAGTTCTAGGAACCACTAAAGTCAGTAGGAGGGAGAATCTCGGAGTAAGGAAAGGAAAAGTGGCTGAACTGAAAGACCTGGACTCCCTGCCAGTATACACTAACATGCCATCCCAGATATACTCAGCTCTCAAGGAAACCTAGCTTCCCACTTAACTCTGACCCAGCCGTGGACACACAGCTTTTCTTGAGTACTCTGTGGCCCAGCTTGACAGGCCAAATCACTCAAACCAAATGTTATTAAAAGACAGGTGAGAACAAAGAGAAAATAAACCCAGGGAGCAGTTTTAAGTGAAAATGATCTGGTTTAGAGGATGTGGCTCACTCTTCAAGGCTCACAGTCCTGCCCCAGTGGGTGAGGCATTGGTGTTCAGGGAGTTCCCTCCCTCCTAGCACCCAGCCTACCATCAGTGTGTACTAGACACACGTGCATTCTGACTCATCAGACTTGAAACTGATGATAGGAAATGGGTATTAATCTTAGATTCCAACTTTTAACTATGGACAGTTACTGACTGGGATAGGGGATTGAGGAGGAGTCAGAGGTTTTATCCCAACTCAGTGAGGAAAGCACAGTGATTGATGGGTGATGTCCACAGTGGATGGGCATAAGAGGCCTGGCTGGGAGAACTGAGGGAAATTACTTATAATGTCTGTGTCTTATATTTCCCATCCTAGTCTAGACCTAGAAGATGCCAAGGGAGGGGCACAGAACCCACTCTTTCACCACTCAAAGGACCTAACTCTTCTTCTATGACTAATATTTCAAAGACTGCATCCTCACTCCAGGGAAAACCCCACCTAACCCACAGAGTCCTGTTACTACAGGCAGCCATGTTAAAATATTCTATTAGCCTCAGTATTCAGACCGAAGAAACTCACACTAATGGTGGAGTCCTTTGTCCATTAGCCATTTTTTCTCTCTGGAATGATCCTCAACAATTGTTACTGTCTTTCTCTTGGCCACACAGACGTTAGCATTTCTGAAGTTCGAGTACCTATCATGGGCAGAGAAGCCAATCCTTCTGGGTGACCATGAACTTGACATAACAGTCCACACATAAACAGAAAGCTCTAACCTGGTGTCCTCTACCCCTGCTCATGGCAGTTTATGCCTAGTTAGCTCGAAGCAGGGTTAAAATATAGCTTTAGTGAGAGGAAACCATTACGGAAGAGTGTAAGTTGCATGTTTTAAAAGAAAACTAAGTGAAAGCAGGGACTTTTGGGAAAAAGAAAAAAAACATCATAGGCTGGGGAGACCTGAAAAGAGAAAGCCATTCCAGATAAAGGGGAGCCAAGAGATTCTTCATAGTGTGTTGCGCGTGGGTCACCGGCTAGCAGTGACCACGGCACACTGTGGATGGCTCGACAATACGCGAGAAAAAACACACATGCACAGAGACAAACCAGTTTCTGTGGGGAAGTAGGGACAGAATGGCCACCCCCCTAGTGGGGAGTGCGCTGATTTACCGTCCATACCTGCTTTTATTAGGCTCATTTTGCATAATAACTCAGGTAACATACAATACTCATTAGGGGAAGTAAGGAACATATAAAACAAAGAACTCTGCCAGTCTATTGAGTTGGGGGTCAAAGAGCTGTAAGGCTGAGGAACAAACTAGCTTCCTCCTAAGACCCTCCTCATTCAACTAAGAGCATTCTTGAACAAAGAAGGTTTCACAGTAATTTACATGTTCTTTCTTAGGCCCGATCACCCCGGGAAATCCGCACTTCCCAGTACCGAGCTGCACTTCCCCGTCATTGTTTCAGGCTTAGGTGGAGCGCGGGAACTAAGGCCACCGAGAGATAAGGAGATTTTCTTCCGGACGCTGAGAACTCAGACTTTGTCAGAGCCGAGGAGTGAGGGTCCATCACCCCCCTTTTGCTGCAGCCCCCCAAGTCCTTCTTTTGGGGGGCCTCCCAAAGTGATCGTGCCTGGCTTGGGTTGTTCCCCCGTGGGGAATCTTACCCGTCTTTGGCTAACCGACCAAGCTTTTTGGGGGTTCAGCAGCCGAAACAGCATTACTGCCAGGGAGATAAGCTTTTTTCTCCTTGCCGGCTCACGGTTCCAAGGGCGTTCCCTTAGCTTTAGCCTAGGCGGGGGTCTCAGCTTCTAATACCAGTCAGGGCGGTTCCCAACAATAGTGATCACCCTCCCAAATAACATGGGTCGCAGCTGTCAGCTTTAAATCTAGATCTGAAAATCAAGTCCCCATCAGTGTCGGGCCTCACAGCAGCCCAGGGAAACAATCTAAACAGGAAAGCACTGACACATTGCAAGTCAACCTTCACATCCCATGTGTAGCCAGCCCCATGACGAGTGTGTATACAATATGATTGATTACCCTGCAATTTACTTTGTCAATCAGTCATGGAATTAATTACATGTTACTCTTGCACTGTTATAAATAATGGTATGGCAAACAGTGCTAGGTTTAATGGTCCTTAGCATTCAGCTATTAAATTGATGACACAGCCACTTCAGTATTGATGAACAGGGACCTTCTCCATCAAGGATAATTTGTATCATGAAGTGTAACAGGCTATCCTGCTCCCATATTTGCCAAGGCATTATTCACCCTGATCCAGGCAATGAATCCAGCGACAATGGAGGAACAAATATATTTTGTTTTGTGGTTTAAAAAAATCCCCTCATAAGTGTTAATCATGAGGAAACAGAGGTTTTTGTGTCACTGACATAGAGCTTAAGGAAGATGTAAGCTCACCATAACACTTGCCAAAATGAAACAATAAGATGGATTCAGGAGAGGTATCATATTTTACCATGTATAATGAGCACTTTTTTGCCCAAATTTTTGAGGCGTAAAATAAGGATGTGCATTATACATGAATAATACAAATTTGTTAGCAGTACATAAAATTTCGTGTACCATAATATGTCCAAAAATAAATGCTAACATTCCCTTATAATACAAAAACTAGCATCTAAATATAAATAAATAAATAATTGAATTAAAAAATTAAAATGAAAATTTTTTTCTTGAAAGTTCGGGCCAAAAACGTGGGTATGCATTATACATGGCAAAATGTGGTAATTGGTACCCAACCACAGCTTCACCAAAGGAAGCATTTAGGTGTCCTAGAACATCTTGCTTTTCTGCCCACTCCCCATACACTTGGTTGACTCTACTTACCCATCAGACATCATCTTAAGTGGCATATCTTCCAAGAAGTCCTCCCTGACTTCTTGGACTAGGTTAGATGCGTGTTATAGGTTCTGTCCCCTAGAAGACAACCCTGAGACAAGGATTCATGTGAACACATTCCCAGGAATAACTGATAGGGCAGTGGGCAAGTGCGACCAGAAAAGGGAAGGAGACAAAACAAGGGCAGGGTATCCATCAAAGTCTCAAAAATGGGAAATTTGACTCAATCTTCCCAGGAATAACTAGAAACAATGTAGTCACATATCAGAGTTGTCTCAATCAAAGGTAACATTTAAATTTCTACATGTCAGTCACTGGTTAAGAGCTGCCCCCAAGAACTACACACACAGGGGAACAAAGTCTGGCAGCTTGGAGATAGTCCTCTAACAAAGATGTAGGTGCTGGGTGTTGGGAGAGAAAGAATATCAGGAGTCGGTGTGCCCCCAAACAGTAAAGGAATCAATAGTGATGTGGGCAGATCATACAGATAGCTGTACTGGCCCGGCAACGCTCTCCCATAGCACCCTGTACACACTCTAAGAAAGCACTTATCCTGCATTGTAATTGCTTAGTTAGTTGTCTGTCTTTCCTGCTAGACTGTAAGTTCCATGAAGGCAGAAGCAATGACTGTCTTCATCATTTTATCACCAATAACTGGGCGTGGTACCTGGCCCATGTTTGATGCTCAAAAACATTTATGAAAGAAGAGAAAAAAAGGGTAAAGAGAAGTTGACTTAATAGAAGGATTACACTCATATAATATACCGCACACTCAAAAACAAATCTTGATAAAACAACATTCTTACAGGGGTCATGCTGGCCTAGTTTCACTCATTCTGAGCATCAGAATCTTGGTTCTAAAAGTCAGGTGTTGCCCATGTGATTTCACTTACATGTAGGATCTAATGAATGAACTGAACTAACAAGCAAAACAGAGACTCAGAGGGAGAGCAGGATGACAGCTAGTGGGGGTGGTGAGGGAGTGGAGGGATTGAGCAAAAAGGATAAACAACTCATGGACATAGACAACTGTGTGGTGATTGCAGGGGGTGGGAAATACAAGAGTGTTCAATGGTAATGGAAAAAATACTATAAAAATTAAAAAATAAAAGTCAGGTATTGCTCATCTAGCCCAGGAATTCATTTGTTAACAGTCTAGCAGGGGCTCATAAATTAACTGGATGAGGGGAGAATAATCAGACATATGGAGTGAAGGTTTGACTCATTTAACTATACAGTTAATCTGAACAAACCTACATATGAAAACAATAAGATTTCTATTAACTCCCAGCTCCTCTTTATTACACTCTGTTAAGAATCCTCAGCTAATGTGGTCCAGAGGGGCTGCTCTCTTCTGATCGCATTTGGATTGCCATTTAGTCTTCTGTTCATTCTTTCACATGCATTTTTTAAAAACTGAATTCTCAGTGCCTTAGTAAAATGAAAGCTTATTTCTCAGTCAAGGAAAATCTACTTTGGTGTTCCATGAGCAGTCTTCATACTGTGATTCAAAGATCCAGACTCTGTTCACTTTGTAACTCCATCATCCTTTAAAGCCCTAGAGTCCTTTACTTCCAGCCAGTGGATAGGGAGAGAGAGAGGAGAAAGCACATCCCCTTCTTAACCACTTCAACCAGAGGGCAAACACATCACATTTCCCTAGTGGTAACAAGTCACATGGCTAGGAAATGTGGTCCACCTAGAAACAAGCTTACACTACACTGGAGAGCTAGCCAACTCCACCACACAGCCATTCAACAAATATTTATTAAGCACCTGAGGTGCACAAGCGTCAGCTGTTTGGAATAAAATGGGAAGTGAAACAAAGTGGCTGGTGTTGCTGGAACTAAAAGTTTATGGGAGAGATACAAATTGATGAGATAATCATTATAAGAATTATTATATGAAAACACACAATCCCCAAATGTTCAACAAAGAAAA
Organism: Phyllostomus hastatus; assembly: GCF_019186645.2. Taxonomy (NCBI): domain Eukaryota; kingdom Metazoa; phylum Chordata; class Mammalia; order Chiroptera; family Phyllostomidae; genus Phyllostomus; species Phyllostomus hastatus. The sequence goes on along the minus strand of NW_025334009.1, from coordinate 28,883,341 downwards.
AGCACAGAGAGAGAAGAAAGTTTAAAACAAACTAGATCTAGTTTGACTTCCTGAAGAAAGCACATTTAAGCTGATACCCTAAAATTTAAACAGAATTATCCAGAAAAAGTTGGACAGAAAAGCATTCCAGGAAGAGGGGACAGCATGTGCCAAAGCCCTGAGAGAAGCAGGAGGAGGAGAGCATGCCTGTGTGGATGGAGGCCCGAGAGTGAGAGGGACAAAGGGGGCAGGAGAAAATGAGGCTTGAGAAGTAGACAGAGACCTTCAGGGCCCTATAGGCATGATTAGAATTTTGATCTTCTTCCTAGCTGTTGATTCTTATTGTGTGTGTGTCCTTCTATTCACATGCTGGTCTATGAAGGGTGTTTATACACACGTATCCATGCCTGTGCTCTTAATTCCCCCTTGTTATGAACTTCCCCAGACATCCTTTCTTTAAAGCCAGTTGATTTCAATGGAACTGGGCTTCCTCCTCATGGTCCCAATCATGTGCAACACTCTGCCATTCTCTGGACTCACTGAAGGTGCTCGGACCTCACTACACACACAGCACACACTTGCTGTTCCTTCTACCTGGCAAACTTGTCACCCTCTCATATGTCAGGAGTAATTGCATTTGTTCTTCAAAACTCAGCTTCCCTACTCAGTCTGTCTTCAAATCCTTGGTTCTGTCTCTTTCAACTCCAGTCTGAGTCAGATGCTGTCCACTCCAATCCCATGGCACTCCACATTAGAAGCACTGAATAAAATGTATACTTGGACTGATTTGCCCTACGAAATTTCAGTATTTTAAGGAAAGGGGTTGTTTCCTTTTTCTTTGTATGTCCCCAGTACCCTGGCTGCTATTGTTTCATACCATACTAGACACTCAAAAACAATTTTTATTGAATGAGTGAAAAAATTCTATTTCAGAAACTTCTTTTCATAAGATGCTAATCTCATGAAATATTTTCACCTATATACCAATACACACATAAGTTTTTTGGCCAAATTGGTAAATGCTGTATATTATGCTCTAATCTTGAAAATTGTTCACAATGCACGTTAACAGGAACTGGACTAGGGTAAGGCAACAGGTGTATTGGGTGCAAAATTTAAGGAAGCTTCATTCTCAGCTTCATGCAAGTGACAACTCTGTACTTGCAGTGCTCTGAGAATATGCTTCCTTAAATTTTGTACCCTTGGTTGCTCATTTGCCTCACTTGAATGCACTGCTCTGAACATTGGCATTTCAAAGGCTCTAGCAATCCCTACCATAGTCAAAACTGTTCAACTTTTATTGTCCCAGGGTAACCCAAATTTGTTTGAGGATCTGGCCCTTTTTTAATTTTTCATTAATGCCTATTAACCTCCTGCAGAATTGGTGCTCTGTGAAATGAACTTTTAAAGTGCTTTCTATATGGATTAATAATTTTTTTCTCTCTGCTCTGTCATATGATAGTGGAGAATGGAATTTAGATGGAAACTTGGGTCCATTTATCAAAAAAAATAAACATCGAAAATACAGTTACCTCTATGATAGCGAGGAGAAATTTCTAATAGTTTTCACTACTTTTGTTGGCCTCCCAAAGTGGTTATTGATGAGGCTGTTACTAGGAAGGCTGTACCCATCAATGAATGGATGGGTTTACACTTCCAGGTAAAGAAGTTCTGTTTCATCTCTTCAAAGACAAATAAAGCTATTGGTTTCTCCAGTGATAGAAATGGAGTGAGAAGAAATGTTCAATTACTTGGGTAATAAACCTGATAAGACAGGTCAGTGGCTCTGCTTAAGACTGTCAGAACCTCAGCTCTCTGCTTGTCCATCTTGCAAATGTGTGTCTGATTCCATCCAGATGTAAAGAATAGAATGTCTGTTTGGCTGACTCATAGAACCAAGTCCTCCTATCTCTTCAGAAAGTGATATACTCAGTCTATCTATAATAATTCCTATTTAGAAGAGGGGAAATGATTCTCTTACATGAGTTTCACTTGTTAGCAATTTTAAGCTAACAACTTAGTACAAATATTTAGTTTTCTTGTTTCATCCAGGAATTTCCAAACTCTTTCTCACACTAGGTAAGTATGCATCATAATTCAATGATACTCAAAAGGCTCATGACTCACTGAGTCTATGTGGTAAAGCTAAGTGACAGAGGGACCCTGTCACAAATAACTAAAGGAAATTTCAAAAAAGAATAATTGGATTATCATAAGCTTGGTTTCAAGGGTGACTGAAGTCTACATAATTCAGGGTCAAGAACTGGATCAGATGTGATAGTTGTCCAAAAGAGACATGAGTGAGAGAATCCAAGGATTAGCCCTAGGGGATGCTGAGCATCAGAAGTCCCATTGTGTTTGAAGGATAAGCTAGATGTCCAAGCAAACCAAAAAAAATTATAGACACTACAACAGAGCAGAAACTAAGATCAATGGTCGTAACTAAGCAAGAGGATCCAGAATAACTTTTGTGAATCTGACTTGAATGTCTGAGTTTATTTCATACTGTCTTATGGATAGATGGTTAGTCTAATTTAAACATCCAGAATTGACTTGGACATGGTAGCAACAAACTGTTTTCCACAGATCATTTCATGTGACTGGCTAAGAGTGGCTCTTTTCTCCATGCTTTTAGAATTTGTTTTGTTCCTTTTTTTTTAAACTTCCAAGTCATGAACTCCTATGATGGCTGCATAGGCAATAATTAAACAACAGAGTCAAGTAAATGATCTTATGTTGGAACGACACAGTAATCAAGTTGCCTGGCTGTGCCAAGACTTCCTCCTGGCTGTCAGTGAGTCCCACATTGCCAGCTTGTGGTTTCCAGGCCAATTAAGCCATACAAATGGAGTCATCAGTTTTTTTCTGATCTTCAGGTGCCTTTTCCTCCTTGGGGACCCAATGGGAGATTGTCTTCAGGCATCACATTATAGCAATCAATAAACCATGAGCAGCATGACTCATGTAGAAACAGAGACAGAGGCATTTTGCTAGAAGAAACAGTGATTACCTGTCATAAGACCAGAGGATCATGGCGTTTTCTAGAGGTCAGGAATGTGGGATTCAACATGCAACATGGCCAAATACTAAACTACCCTTTGGCCCTCAAACTATCCCTTGGTTCTTCCTGTGATCCCCCTCTCAGTGAATGATACACTGAATAATTCAAGCCAAAAGCTTAGGGGTAATACGCAATTTTTTCTTCTTCCTCTCCTTTTCTCTAAACCCCAACATCTACTTAGAAATTGAGACCTATGGTGGCCACTTTTTAAATACCTCTGTAATCTTTCATGTGTAACAGAGTGTTCATTGGACTTCTATTTCTCCCTTTTATTCATATTCCATGTAGCAGCCAGAGTGATCTCTCTCCATTCCTTATCTTACTGTGTCATTCCTCTGTTTAAATTAGTTTATACCTCTGACTTACCTACACAGGGTCAATCCAACCAAGGAATTCTATAGAATGCTCTCAGGTTTGATAAATGCTGGGGTAGATTGACGTCATAGAAATAGTAAGATAGCATCCTGTATCAACTGTAATGTAATCAGTGCCCCAGAAACTTACAGATACTCAATAAGTGTTCATTCACTCATTGTGATGAATAAATAGGCAATACAGTATATGGAAAATCATGGAATTTTTCCCAAGAGACTAAAGTTCAAATCCTCACTTTGCCAACACTTACTGATAGCACTTCATCATTTATGCTATTACAGTTATCCCAATTTTTCCCCTTTGCTTCCCTCCACCCAGCCTGTCCCCACTTCTATAACCAATCCCCTCACTGTTGTCCATGCCCGTGGGTCATTCTTATATGGCTAATCCTTTCACCTTTCAACCTGTCCCCACCTCCTCTCTCCCCTCTAAAGTTGAGTGAGCTCAGAAAACTTATCTACTCAACTTCAATTTTCTTCAAAATATGGTTTCTTCAACACCCGCCTAATATGTTTTTTGTGAGGATTAAATGAGATATACTTAAAGAACTTGGCCAATGAATGCCAGGTACATGGAAATAACTCAAATGCTAATTTATTAAAAAAAATGAAGAGGCAGAACAAAAAGCACGTATTTATTAGGCATCACCTATACAGGGTCTTTCACAAGGGAAATTGAGGAGTCATGACCTCTGACCTGAAGGACTTACCACCTGCATTGCACACATCATCCCATTCAATCAGTTAACGGGCTTTTACTTGGGCTCATTATTCAGCGGAATTTGCCTCTTTCAGTCAGGTTAGGAAATCTTTCCCCCTTGTCAAATAAGGATTTTAAAGTTTTTAAAATTTAGTTTGATGTTTCCAGGGGAAAGATCGACACCTGCTAGAGCAGACCTATGTTATGTAGAAATCAAATGGGAAGATTCTTAGATGGAATGTCAGCCTCTCAGGGAGTTCTTACACTTGTATGTTTGGGAGACGAGAGTGGGACAGGTTGAGCCAATGCAGAGTGACTCAGATCATGAAGCAAGAGCTCTTGTTGAAAGCACGAGGCATAAGTCACTGTCAAAGCCTGCCTCTTCACTCGGCTCACACAGCCATAGGAGTTTCAATCTTCCTAAAGAGTAGTGAGGTATGAAGTTGAAAAGGTTTGGACAAGCATTTGGGAGCCTCTAAAGCTTATCTGAACTAACCACATCTCACAAAGCCATAAATCTCCAATGAAAGCTTCGGAGAGTGACACACTTCACTGTGGAATGGCCCTGGGCTTGGCTGCAGTCCAGAATAGATGTGTGAACTGGCGAGATAAAGCCAACATAAGCAGTACCCTTCCCTTCTGGGCATCTCTCTGTCCAACACTCATGAGCACACCATTTTAGGATTTTGTTTGCCTGCTCAGACCAGTGCTGCATTGAATGATTGTTGAGGAGCCAGGATGGCCCTTGAATGTTGTTTTTTTGTCTGTGGTTGGCTTTTTTAATTTAAAATTATATTAAAGAAGACATTGTGAGCCAGGATATAATTGTAATTATTATAATTGTAATTATTGCCACCGTTGTCACAAACCATGGACTCCTGGATTTTCTGTCCAGTGTTTCTCAATATGTCCAGAGACTACATGCATCTAAACTGACCAGTTGCTTACTTTGAAAGTGGAATCCTGGGACCCTTTCCAGAAAACTGAATCAGAATCTCCAAAGGTAAGGCCTAGGAATCTGAAATTTAATAAGCTCTTCTCAGGCATCCTAAATCTCTAGGTATGGAGATTCAAGAATACTGTTTTTTCTATACTTAACAGACCACTAGTAAATTATCCCCAAGGTCAAGGTGTTCCCTCTCACTGCTCAGAAGTTTCCTTCAAGTAGTGGATGTAGGCCAATGGTGATCATGTAGTTGGAGATACGTGGAAGCAGATATAAACTGATTGCAATGGAAGCTTAAGGGTTGATGTGACTAGGAAGCTGGGAGAACTGGACACAAGACAAGTTACAATGTTAAAAATAAATAAATAAAATGTTTAAAAGTTAGGGGGAGAAGAACATATTTCTTTTAACTATGAGAATTCTGCCGTGATCAGCAGCATCGGGTAGTTTTTTTATCACAGTTTGGACAGCTCACCCTGGCCTCCAGGAACTGGATCAGATTCCAATTCTGAGAACTAGATTCAAACTCAGTCATACTTTAAGTACCCTAAATATCCTACAACGGCAGTAGATAATTAAGCTCTCTATTTCTCAGTTTCCTCATCTGTAAAGTGGAGGTGATAATAGTGTCTCACTGGTAGGGTTGCTGTGAAGATTAAATGAGTCTTTAAGTGCTTAGATCAATGCCTGGGACAAAGTAAGCATTCAGTTAATGTTGGCATATTGGCATGAGAAAACTAGTTGTCACTGAAAACTCACTTCTCAGTGTAAATATGTAAATGCCAAGGGAGAAGCTGAGGAAAGATGTATCACTCAGGGTCAACCAGAGAAACAGAGCCAGTGAGACATACATATTAAGAGATTTATTGCAAGGACTTGGCTTATGCAGTTGTGGGGTCAGGCTGGACAAGTCTGAAATCCTCAGAGCAGGCCAGCAGGAAGGGCAGGCTGGAACTCTTAGGCCTAAGCTGAAGTTACAGTCTAAAGGCAAAATTTCTTCTTTCTCAGGGAAGCCTTAGTGCTGCTCTTATGACTTTGCCTGATTCTATCAGGCCCACCTAGATTATCAGGGAAATTCTTCTTTAATTTTTGAACAGCTTCTTTGAGATAGAATTGACATACAAAGAATTGTACATATTTAGTGCATATAACTGGGTGAGTTTGGACATATGCAGACACCTGTGAAACCATCACTGCAGTCAAGGTAACAAACATATCCAATACCTCTCCAAGTTTCCTTGTGTCCTATTGTTGTGTGATCGAAGCACCTAACTTTTGAAGCGTAGCACATTGTTAACTATGGATACTATGTTGTACAGCAGATCTCTAGAACTTATTCACCTAGCATGAATAAAACTTTATATCCATTGAACAACAATCCCCTGATTCCCTATTTTGCCCCAGCTCTTGGCAACCTCTATTGTCTCTGCTTCAATGAGTTCAACTCTTTTAAACCCTCATAAAAGTACAATCATACAGTATTTGTCCTTCTATGACTGGCTTATTTCAATTAGAATAATGTCCATTCATGTTGTCACAAATGGCAAGATATCCTTTTTTTGTAAGGCTGGAATAATATTCTATTGTATGTGTCTACCATGTTTCCTTTATTCATTCATCTGTCTGTGGACACTAGAGCTGTTTTCATATCTTGGCTATTTTGAATAATACTGCAATGAATATGGGAATGAAGATATCACACCAAGATTCTGACTTCAATTCTTTCAGATTTACACCCAGAAATAGGTTGCTAGGTCAAATTATATTTGTATTTCATAATACAAATTGTAGTTTTGTTTTTAATTTTTGAGGACCCCATACTGTTTTCCATAGCTGCTGCACTATTTTACATTCCCACCAACCATGTACAAGGGTTCCAGTTCCTCCATATCCCTGCCAACAATTATCGTTTGTGTTTTTTTAAATAATTGATCTTCTAACAGGTGTGAGGTGATATCTCATAGTAATTTTAATTTGCATTTCCCTGATAATTGGTGATCTTGAGCATCTTTTTTATTTACCTCTTGGCTATTTGGATATCTTCTTTTGATAAATGTCTGTTTCTGTCTCTTGACCATTTTTTAATGAGGTTATTTGTTTGGGCCTTTTTTAAAAAAAACTATTGACTTGTAGAAGTTTCTTATATATTTCAGAAATTCATCCTTTATCAGATATGTAGTTTGCAAATATTTTCTTCCACTGTGTAGGCTGCCTATTCATTTTTAGGTTTCCTTTGCTGTGCAGGAGATTTTTAGTTTGATGTAGTCCTACTTTTGTTTTTGTTGCCTGTGCTTTTGGTATCACAGCCAAGAAATCATTGCCAAGCTAATGTCAAGAAGATTTTTCTTATGTTTTCTTCTGACAGTTTTACATTTTCAGGTCTTATGTCTAAGTCTTTTATCCATTTTGAGTTGACTTTTGTGTATGGTGTAAGATATGGATCCAGTTCCTTTTTTTTTTACATGTAGATATCCAGTTTTCCCGAAATCATTTGTTGAAAGGACTACCCATTACCCATTGTGTGTTCTTGATAACCTTGTCAAATATCACTTGGCCATATATGCATGGTTTTATTCTTGGGCTCTCTATCCTGTTCCGTCAGCCTATAGATCTTTATGCAAGTACCATGTTCTTTTAATTACTGTAGCTTTGTAATTTATTTTTAAATCAGGAAGTCATATCTCCAGCTTTGATCTCTCTCTCTCTCTCTCTCAAAATTGCTTTTGTAATTCTGGATTCACAGAATTCAACACAATTTCATGATAAAATTCTCAACATGCTAGGTATAGAAGGAATGCACCTCAGCATAATGAAGACCACATATGACAAGCCCTCAGCTAACATTGTTCTCAGTGGTGAAAATTTTAAAGCATTTTCTCTAAGATCATAAACAAGACAAGGATGCCCACAATTGCCACTTCTATTCAATTAGTAGGGGAGGTCCTAGCCAGTCCTAGTCAATTATGCAACAAAAAGAAATTTTAAAAATCTAAATAGGAAAGAAGTAAAATTTTCTGTTTTCAGATGTTATAATACAATTTGTAGAAAACCTTATGGAGTACACACACACACACGCAAAACTGTTAGTATACATCAACTCAGTAAATTTGCAGGATACAAAATTAACCCATAAAAGTCAGTAGTGTTTTCGTTACTCACAGTGAACCATCCAAAAAGGAAATTTAAAAACCAGTATCAAACAGATAAAGTAGTGATACACACACACACACGCACACACACAACTGAATATCATTCACCTGTGAGAAAGAAGAAAATCCTGCCACTTGCTACAATATGGAAGGGCCTTGAGGGCAGGATGCCAAGTGAGATAAGTCAGACAGAAAAATAGAAACACTCTGCTAGGTCACTTTTAGGTGGAATCTACAAAAGCAGAACTTGTAGGAATGGAGAGCAGAATGGTGATTACAGTGGTTACTAGCAGCTGGGGGTAGAGGAACTGGCAAGATGCTGGTCAAAGGTACGCACTTGTGGTGAGAAGACGAGTAAGTCCTGTGGGTTGAATGCACAGTATTGTGATTATAGACCACAGTACTACACTATATTATATACTTCAAAGTTGCTAAAATACTAGATCTTAAATGTTCTGACTGAAAAGAAGTGATAATGATGAGCCCCAATGGAGGTGTTAGCTAATGCTAACATCATAACTATATTGCAATATATAGATGTATCATATCAACACATTGTATACCTTAAACTTAGCCCATGTTATGTGTCAATTCTAGCTTAATAGAAAAAGAGAAAAGAAAGAAAACAATCTTTTACAATAGCATCAAAAAGATTAAAATACTTAAGAATAAACAATCAAGTCAGTGAAACTGAACACTGAAAACTAAGAAATTCTGATGAAAAAAATTAAAGGAGACACAAATAAATAGAGAGGCATCATGTTCACGAATTGAGAGATTTAATATTGTTAAAAATATTCATACTACCCTACAGATTCAGTGTTATCACTGTGAAAATTCAACGGCATTCTTGCAGAAGTGGAAAAAAAAACATCCTAAATCATGGAAATCACAAAATCTATACTTTAAAAACAGCTGATTGTGAGCTGATTAATCATGTCTGCAAAACATACTCCCTGCAACACCTAGACTAGTGGGTGATTAAATACCTGGGGGCTGTAACATAGCCACAGTGACACATAAAACTGACCATCCCCAAAAGCTACTGAGCAGTAAGCTGGCACCGCTGATGAACTCACCGTTCTTCTAATGGGTTCAATGCAACTATGAAATAAGAGTAGGAGGGAGTGACTTGACCACTCCATGCACATCTGTCCATGCATTTTACAAACAAAGCTGAGAGCCTAGGAACAACGCACATGCTGTCACCTCTGTGTCCTTTTGCAGGGGAACAGTGAGCAGCTTCTCCATGTTGCCTGGTGTGTTCATTGAGCCTTAGAGGATCCTAGTAGTTTACAGTTTCAATCAAAGACGGGGGCTTTTTACACAGAGTAGACTGAAGAGAGCTTCATTATGAATTCCTGCTTCCATTCAGAGGCAGGTGACAAAACAGAAAAACATCAGCTATGACACTGGACACCTGGATTCAAATCCATCTTGGTCACTTTCCAAGTGTCCAATCAAGTCACTTAACCTCTCTATGGCTGTGAATGACACCTATGAATGACGCTTTCCTGAAAAGGGTAATAATAATATTGTCATTTTAATGCTATCATAAAGGATTAAACACCGTAACACATTGATCAGTTAAGACAAACTATGAAGTTTAGCTTCTTTTAGTTCAAAGATACCTAGTGTTAGCTGTGTGGTCTTGGGAAACTTACTTCACCATCTGAGCATTGGTTACCTCAGCTGTAAAATGAGCAGAATTATAAACTGTTCTGGGGATAAGTTGAGTCGATATATATGAGGTGCTCAAAGCAGTACATAGCTATTAAGTCTGGTACCTAGTAAGCATATGTATGTTCTAATTATTGTAATTTGGTATTTGTGGTAGTGGTGAAATCAGGGAGGCAGAAAACCTGGATTTCAGCCCCAGTCCTGCACTGGTCCAAATCACCAAGTGATAAAAAGGAGCAGGTATCAAGCAGAAATCACTTTACTTCCTTGCCATCAATTTCCTTCTGTGTAAATTGAGGGAATTGATAAGACCGTCTGTCAAGCTCAGACATTTTAAGACTACCTCAACTCCACTGTAAGCTATAGGAACTCAAGGGGTCTCAGTGGCTTGTAGCTAGTTTTTAGCTTCTGATCTCTCACAGATCTGTCAAGGCTCCCTCATTGATTCACATCAGGATCACTGCCTCTGTCTCAGTGTTTCTGCAGAGCCGCTGGTGTGTTTACTTTCCACCGAGACATGTTCCTCTGCCAGCCTCGCCAGAGCTGCTACAAGCCAGCTTCCTGGCAGGGAGAGAGGGAAAGACAGTGTTTTTATTTTTCTGCCTCGCTGTGTCTCCCTTCCTTTGGGATCCCTTCTGAGAAAGGTCAAAACAGAATTCTGCAACTGCCTTGATGAGAAATGCCAGTCGATTGAAGAAGCAGGGCCTGTGTAAAGGGTGGTGCCTGCCCCTGGGAGGCCCCCACTGGAGTCCTGTCAAGCCTGACTCATCCCCCAGCTCCGTGGTCAGTCCCTTTCCGCCCCAGGAGACAGCATGTTATAAATACCTCAACTGCTATGGTTGGCAGATGGAGGGGAGGGCAGTAACTAAAGCATAATGGAATATTAAGAAAGAGCAAACCAGGGTAAGTAGTTTTTCTTAAGATTTTGTGACAAACCAGAGTAGTATGTCCATCCCCTCTTGCTTTTTCGATATTCTGCTGTGGCTAGGGAGGCTGGAAGTTACACCCACTCTCCTAAAAAGGAGGGAACTTCTACCCTATTTCCCAATGCAGTGGAGTGTTAAAAAGGCTGCCTCTGCTTCTTTTTATGTATTTTTTAATTACAGTTTACATTCAGTATTATTCTGTGTTAGTTTCAGGTGTACAGTATAGTACTTAGACAATCATGTACTTTACAGAGTGATTCCCTGCCCCCATATTTCAAGTACCCACCTGGCCCCATACAGAGTCATTGCAATATTATTGACCGTATTCCCTACACTGTATTTTACATCACTGTGACTATTTTGTAATTACCAATCTGTACTTGTTAATCCACTTTTTTTCTTTTATTTGCTTCTGCCCCCATCGCCTTTTTACTTGCTCCTCCCCAAAGGCTGAAGAGGGAGGACGTGAGTGTCAGACTCAGGCATTCTGTGACTGTATTTGCTACCAGGCAAAGCTGTGAGCCTTGAAGTATGGTCCCAGGAACCAGCCTTCTTTTCTTTTCTACGTCCAAGCCCAGAAAGCCTTCTTCTGTTTCTTGTTCCAGGTAACAAATGTGTGAGGCTTGGCAAGGAGGGACGGACAAACAGGGAAAAAGCACTTGGTTGGAAGGAAATTCGGGTCAACAGTGTTTGACCATGTGAGGTTCACAGTGCACACCCTGAGCAATTTCTCCAAGTGGCTGGGTCATCGATTGCTTCCACTATCCATTGGAATAAGTGAGGTTGAACTTCATCCTACCTTGAATGAGAGGGGGGTTCTTATCACTCCCACCAAAGCTGCCTTGCACTGTTGGGCATTTTGGCCAGGATGAGCTATGCCTTTCATTGACTTTCTGCAACCTGTGCAACCACAAGTCGTCTGAGAAACAAGCTCAGTGAACATCCCACCAAGTTTCTGCAGCATTCTCTTTTTGACTTTCTCTGCTACATTTTATGCGTCTAGTCCTGCAGTTTCTATTTGAACGTTTTCAGCAATAAAACAATCTTTCACAGGTTATTTTGTTTTTAGACTGGTATAACTATTGGCAGATGCTTTCTTTGTATCTTCCTTATAAATTCCTCATGAAATTTTCCCTCTTTTTGGAGTCAAAAATTCAAATACCTTTTTATATGACAGTGTTTTAAGTACCAACGGGTTCTTACACTAGGTTATGCTATAGTGATCTCAGTGGCTGGAAACAAGAGCAGCTTTGTACTTGTACACACACATGTCCTTCATGGACCATCTGGGGTCCACTGCAGGGCGTTGCTCTCAGTAGGGACTCAGGTTGACAGAATAGCTACTACTTACTAGTCTGCTTTCAGCAGCTACTGACTGAGTGAACATATATAATGGCCAAAGAGTTAGTGTCAACTAAGTAATGATTTTAACTGAATTTTAACTTTTATTCTCCAACTTCCAGGGCTCAAAGTTTCTTTCCAAATCTGAATAAGATATCTTGAACTCCAATTCCATGTTATTGCAGAAGTTGACCTCCCTCCCCAGTATGTTTCTGAAGCTCTACTCCTAGGACTCATCTGTCGAGCTCTTTCTCCACAGTCCTGCTCCCCACCCAATTTTCAATCATAGTGTGGGCCATCTCATACTGCTCTCTGGTCTCTTTCTCCCCCAACATGGATACAGCCCTTCTCCTTTATTCTCCAAGTCACCCCCAGCATAATGCTGTTACTGATAGCAGATTCCTTGGAGTGTCAGGGGTAATGGCAGAGGGGAAGTGAAGAGGGGCATGGAGGGGTATGTAAATAACATTGAACATTAGACATCACAGTTTCCAAAGTTCCTTACCTGTCTCTCACCTCCTACCTGTCCAGTGCTAGGCCCATCTTCAGCCTCTGGTGAATCCTGCCTTCATTTCTTCTCAACTCGTATCCCTGAGCCCCGCCCCCACCCCCTCCTTACAAAGGGAAAGCTCAGCTTCTCCATTACTTTATTCAGCAGAGCAGTTTAGCTCCCTTTGTCTTAACCTCTTCCATTCTGAGTTATTCTGATCCATTCTCTTTCATAATAAAGGGCTTATTCATAAATTTTGTAAGCAAAAACAATCTACCAAAGCCTCCACAGTTGAAGAGAGAATAAAAGCTGAGAAATTAGTTAGTTTTTCTTTAAAATGCCTAAAAAAATTCTTAGCAAATGCTTTTGATTCTAACCAACCTCATTTAGAGAAACTTTAAAATACAGTAAGCATGAATTATAAGGGGTGTATTTGGGAATATTTAGGGAGTAAGATCATGTAAGGCCTTGGAAAACCCATATACGTTACCTATATACGTTTTGATATGAGCAGGACATCAGCATGAGTAGTGGATTATGGGTGTAGGGTAGCAGGAGAGTGGCATGGAAATGGAAGAAGCAGTGATGCAGGTGGGCAGGGGCAGTGGGAATGGAGAGAGGTGCTAAAATCAAGCCTGATTTAGACAACAGAATGCACAGGAGTTGGTGTGGGAGAGTGAGGGCAGAGAGGAATATCAGGAATGATACCCAGTTTTCTTTTTGTAGCAGTGGGGTAAGTGTTGGTACAATTTACTGTGATAGAAAATAAATGAGCAGGAATAAATTTAGGGGGCAAATTATGTTTCACTTTAGACATATTTTATTTTAGGTTTGTGGGGCATCCCACAGGATCAAAGAAAAGATTCAAAACTTGGGTTTTCCAGGCAGAACTGGCCAATGGGATGTGCATTCTGAGAGAGGACTGGGCTGCCTCTTGGAACCCTGATATTCCAGGGAAAACATCTGAATAAGAGGTCCCATTTGCTGCCTTGATCTCATTTGAGTGTTAGGACTTCCTTGATGCAAATCACTGGTGTAAGATTTAAAAGCTCTGTCTAAAGTACTTGAGACCCTAGTCCAGCCTCTGCTCTGGAAAAACACAGAAACTTCCTTTTCACCTAAGCATATATGACCAAGCAGAGGGCTGGCTGCTGATTTAATCTGAATCACTCAGCAAGGTGTCGCCTGGGAGCCCAGAAACATCTTATATGTGATGGATGCCTGATATTTACCAGTGTGACTTATCTGTCACCATTTTCCACCCATGTCAAATGTGGGTACAGTTGAAGATTTCACAGTTTTGCCTTCCTACTCATTTTTCCTAACATCACTCTTTTGCCTTCAGGAAAAAATATAGAAAAAGAAAATGGGATTAATATGATCTCATTCCGAGCATTAAACATAAGCTGCACCTGTAGAAACTCCAGCCATAGACTCAGGCATCTGACTCCAGCTGTGCCCCGGGGAGGCCATCTGCTGTGGGGACAGAGCACTGGAATGGGGGTCGGGACACCTGCCTTCAGACTCCAGGTTTTCATTCACTAGGTGGTCCCTTTGTCAAGTCACTTATCTCCCTTTTGGTCTTACTGGTCTTATCTGAAAAATATGCAGTTTATTAGTCACTGCTGTACCACAGGCTGCTTGGAGATGGTGGCACAAAGGCTACGTCAAGTCCATAGCAACTAAAGGAATGTTACACAGCACGTGCCACAGTCCTAGACTGCTGGGCTTTTGTTCCCGACCAAGCATGTTTCTCATCACGTTTGCAATGCCTTCAGCTACTGTGGATGCATTCTTAATTTAAAAGACAAACAAACAAACCAAAAAAAAACAAATAAAACCTTTTCTCTTGCAGTGCATAGTGTGGGACTGGGACTCCAACGGCAAACATGACTTCATCGGAGAATTCACCTCAACATTCAAGGAGATGAGAGGAGCAATGGAAGGAAAGCAGGTACGTGGTAAACCACTTGTGATATTTCTCCAGACACTTCTCCAGGTACACATGAGCTGCTGCAGGTGAGACGTCAATGTATGATTAAGAGGGATGAGAGAAGAGCATGGTGGGATTTGAGCACCTAGCTTCAAATACTACCCCGCCCCAAAGCAATTGGGGTGACTTTGGACAAGACACCACCCCAGTGTGGTGCAGCTTCTCCAACAGTTAAATGAAGAGGTTAGATGAGCATAGTTCTAATTTCCTTTAGCTGTGTAGCCTTAGACAAGTGATTTAATATCTCTATGCCTTGGCTTTCTCTCCTAAAAAAATATGGTAATTGTACCAATTTCATAGAATTTTGTGAAGATTAGTTGAAATAATTCATGATATGCATTTATCAGAGTACCTTGCACATAGCTAGAACTTTCAAAATATCTGCTGTTAGTAGTGATATTCTTTCTAGCTCTACATTTCCATGACTTGGTAACATTGGTCACACATTTAATGCTTTGAAGAGATTATTTGATTCCTCCAAAATTTTTCTGGGCACCAGATCTTCATCAAGTTATACCTTTTTAATTCTTTGGGTGCCAAGACATGTCCCCACACTGTCACATGCCACAGAGGCACACAGGGGTTTCCTTGTACCACACAGGAACCTAAACCTCCTCTGTGTTCTCACAGACACGTGTGCTTTTATACACACACATATATATATCAATTTATCAGTCACTGTCATCTAGATGTACATGTAACTTCTGCTCTTACCTGTTCGATGTTCACCTTCCCAACTTCCAGCTGCAGAACCTAAATCTCTTTGCCTGAGGGCTTTCTCTGGCTGCCGGAGCCTATTCTGCCCATGCCCAAGTGGGCGGCAATGTTGAGGGAGAGTAACACCAGCCAGGGAGCAGCCCTCAACAAATAATTAACAGGAGTTGAAGTATAAAAGTGGCAAAACTCTGAGCTGTGTACCATGCAGTTTCCCAGGAGGGATAAGCCGTGGTTGCCCACAGAAGTAGCTGATTTTTTTGACTGCCTTCCCTCTCTCAATTTCCCACTTTATTGGTACTTCCTGATATTATCTCCCAGGTGAGTTACATGCAGTAAATCCTTGCCTTGGTTTTTGTTTCTGAGAGAACTCAAAGCAAAATGCCTGCTATTCTTCCTCTGCAGCCAACTGACCCCGTGGAATAGAAAGGAATGGCAGCAATGGCTTTGACAAAGGTCTTTTCCCTTAGAAATAAGACCTTGCCCCCGATCTGGTCAGAAGTGTAGAGGAGATGTGCCACGTCATTGTTCAAGTCTCTTATTTTAGATGTGAGGTCAAGATATAACCAGGCTGAATGGAAACAAACTAAATTGTTTAGAATTAGAAGCTTTACCTGAACCAGATCTTCCATTGAATACACACCTTTGGCCTGGAAACTCAAAGGCAACTCTCTGCATAGTTGCAGCAAAACCTGCTTTACCTGCTCTGTTATGTACTAGGCACTACAAGACACTTGTCTGACACACAGAGACCTTCATCTGCAAGCAGGCATGCAGAGTTTTGGGGCCACAATGGAAACCAGCACTGAATTGTCAGAAGTCATTTCCAGGGTAAAAAGGAATATAGCCAGAGAAATTGCTCCATTGAATATACTGGATCAGGCTCTGTGAAGCTAATAAATCAATGACAGCTACTGACATCTCCTGCTAGAGCTCTAAAGAGGTTTACAAAATTTTGTCTTGTTCCTATCTGCAAATAAAAATATTCAAGTTAATAAATATGAGAACCATTTCATCTTGAGGCTCCTAAGAGGGTATTAAAAGTAGAACGATAACATATGTCACAATTGAAGAACACCAAAACCTGATGGATTCAAAGTAACAGAAATAAATCTTAAAGTCTCACTGAGGAAATAGACCATATGCTGCTGTATTTTTCTGTATCACTGAGATGCCAGAAAGATTTTAGTCCAACCACCCAGCCCCTGTTTTGACACATTTGCACTGTGGGAACTGCTTCCTTATTTGGTTTTACTAACATTGACAGTTATTTGAGGAACACCTACTAAGTGCCGGGCATGATGCCACACTCTAGTTGTGCATCAGAGGAAACTGTAAGCACAAATCAAATAAACAAAACAGTAAACATGCAGTTAGAACTTATGACAAATGATATAAAAAAAACTGAACCAATTTAGTTATAAAGGTGTGGTATAGAAAAGATCATCTGAAAAAGTGACATTTAAGTTCAGGGTTTTTAAACATGAAAAGAAGTCACCCATGTAACGAGCAAAGGAAAGCATTTCAGACTGAGGAAACAGCATGGAAAGTATTGAGTTAAGGAAGAGGTTGGAGCTGTTCAGGATCTGGAAAGAGCCCACTGTATCTGGAGCAGAAGGGTGAGGGAGTTGTGCACAAGATGTGGTGAAAGCCAGAGGCAGAAGCCAGGAAAAGGAGACTCTGATAGCTCAGGAAATAGAGGGAATTTGGGCCTTTTTTTCTAATTGTAATGAGGGTACTCTAAAACTGTGCTTTTCAATACAGTAGCCACTATCCACATGTGACTATTTAAATTTAAATTTTAATTAGTTAAAATTTTAATTCCTCAGTCACACTAGCCACACTTCAAGTACTCAGTAGCCTCATGTGGCTAGTAGCTTCAGTACTGGCTGCTGCAGGTATGGACTATTTCCACCATTGCAGAAAGTTCTACTGGACAGTGCTGCAAAGGAGTGTAGGCAAGAGCATGACAAGATTGGGCTTAATTTTTTAAAGATTACTTTGGCTACTTTGTAGGTATAATCAATTACAGAGAGACGAGAGTAGGGCAGAGAGATCTGTTTAGAAGCTAAAACTATGGGCAAGACAAGATGTGATAATGACTTGGACTAAAAAAAGGTGATAATAGAGGTGGAGGGACGTGGAGAGATATAAAAACAATTTTGGAGATAGTAGCTACAAGATTTGTTGGGGGATTCTATCTGAGGGGGGAAGGGAGTAGACAAAGAATGACTTGAGGATGGATGGGTACATGTTGGTACCTTTTCCTGAATGAGGAAGTCTTATTTCAGAAAAGTCCAGTTTGTGATGAAGGTTCGAGAATTGAGTCTGGGGGTGTGGCATTCAGAGGACTTACCTGGAGATGTATTTTAGGAGCCATAAACAATGAGATAGTATTTAAAGTCAAGAGAATGGATGAGTACACTTGTGGAGAGAAGATAGAAGAAATAATAGGGTAGGCCTAAATGCTGCAGAAGAGACAAAGACAGAGAGACATGTAGAGACAGAGAGACAAAGAGATATCATTCAAGCTCCTTCCTGTGAGAGTTAAGGTTGTTCAGGTACAGAGTAAATTCTTGATCAACCCTGATTAATTCCTAGGTAGCCTTTATGAACATGGTTGGTTTGAGGTGTCCAAAACGGAAATGTGCAAGAACAAATGGGAGAGCCCTTCCAAGACACTCCTAGGGGTGAGCATGACAACTTATGGGCCAAGCTTTGCAGTGAGACTGGTATGATCTGAATCTCACCTCCTCCAGTGACCACCTGTGTGACTGAGCCTCTTCTTTGAGCCCCTTCTCATGTCTAGAAAAGTGAGCTATAGGGGGAGTTAAGTGGGATGGTAGATATAAAGTAAAAAGCCCACAGCTACATGATAATTTCATGCCAAGACAGATGCAGACCATTTAGACTTGGCTTATTCAGCACCACCTGCCCACCCATCAGGCATAAAGTCCCCAAGTACCTGCCAGTTTTCATTTTGCTTCCTGGGAGCCCTTGTCTGGCTGAGCCAACTCATTCTCCACTCTTGGCCCATCTTTGCCTGAGATAGACATAAGTAGACTTTTTCCTGGGTGGTCATTATAATTCTTAGTAGAACTTGGAATCTAACTCATTCAAAGTTTGTTATGCCCTGTTTGATTGAAAAATTGAGGCTAATAGCAATTATTGAAAATGAAAATCAGCAGATTTAATTTTAGGATTTTCTCTTTCCAATTTTTAGGTAAATCCCTAAGATACTTGTGTACGCTATAACATTAGAGGAAGCTTTGGAGGAAAGGGAATTTCAGTGTTGATGGGTTTATGGGTGGACTTGGGTTGCTTTTTCTGAAATACTAAATCTACTTTGAGACAGAATGGAATCCTCAATTACCAAGTGATGGCCCCATGAAGAATGAATTAGAAGAAAACCCAAGAAAGGAAAGAAAGACAATCATCATGGTGGTGGAGAGATTACGTCTTTTAAAAAATAAGAGTGGAGATCTTCTGATTTCACATTCAGTTTTGACTCTTTTCTCCTTCCTCCCTCCCTCCTTCCCTTACTGCTTTCCTTCCTTTTCTTTTCTTTTCTCTTTTCTTTTATTTTTTCTCTTCTTTCTTCTTCTCTTCTCTTCTTTTCCTTTCCTTCCTTTTCCTTTCTTTTTATGAAAGGAATCTTAGAGGCTTCTTAACCCATACCGCATTTCTCTCTCCCAAACCTATGTGTGGTTGCCCAGCCTCTACTGAAACTTCCCCAGTGTTGAGAAACTGGTGTATCAGTTAGCTGTTGCTGGGTAACAATTTATACCAAAACTTCCTGATGTAAAACAAAAACAATCAGTATTTACTCATGATTCTCCGGGTTGGCAAATTAGGCTGAGTTCAATTGGAATAGCTCTTCTCTGCTACATATGGTGTCAACTGAATTTACTTATGCATTTTTGCCTCAGCAGTTGGAACTTTTCCATGTGCTTTTATTCACCAAGAAACCATCCTAAGCTTTTTTTACATGGTGGTGAGAACTGCCCAGCACAAAGCCCCAGTATAAAGGCACTTTCAATCCTCTGCTCATGTCACTTTTGCTAGTGTTCCATTGGTCAAAGAAGTCACCTGACTAATCTCAGCATCTTTGTGGGAAGAAACCACACCAATGCAAGGACACTGAGAGAAATGGATCTCTGTGGGCCAACATTCTGTCAATCTACCCTACTCATGTCTGCCTCAGAGATCGCTTCATTTTCAGACACAATTTTCAAAGAGTGAAAATTTGTGTCCTGAGTAGAAACCCAAGGATTCAGCTCCCGCAGCATGATGGACAGAAGCATTCATTGGATGTCTAACTTGCAGTTGACTTAATCCCATGAAGTGCTCCAGAGGCTGGAAAGGTTGAGATCTGTTCCCTTAGAGAGCCCCATAGCTCCCTCCTCAGTCCTCAGATGTTCCTGCAGCTCTGACCCTATTCTTCAAAGATCTCTCTTTGGAGATCAAGTGTGTCAATCCTTTACTTTAGTGCTCAATAAACACATTATCCCCATGAGTTTCTTATAGCTGGTATTCAATGTTCCTCAGTTTTTCTACCTTTTAAGTCAATTCCCAGGCACTAAGTAAGACTCAGCACTTGGGTTATTCAACTGGGTGTATTCAGATCTCTCCTTTCTTCTGATGCTTGACCCTATGAACAGTAAACATTTATAAGTGCCAGGCACTGTCCTAAATGTGTTGCATGGATTAATTATTCAATCCACAATGATCCTATGAGATAGATACAATTATAAGCTACATTTACAGTGTATATATCCAAGACATAGAGGAATCAAGTACAGTTAACCCTTGAACAACAACACAGGTTTGAACTGCATGAGCCTACTTACATGTAGATCTTTTCAGTAAGTAACTGCACTGTTTTCAATCCACAGTTAGGAGTCTGTGGATGCAGAGGGCTGACTGTGTGCATTGATTTATACCATTTTATATAGAAAACTTGAGCCATCTACAGATTTTGTTATTGTGGGGGTCCTGGAACCAATCCCTTTTGGATACCAAGGGTAGTTAAGTTTTGGAAGAGTCAGAAGTTGTACACGAATATTCAACCTTCACAGGTTTTAAGGGTCAACTGTAATTTACCAAAGGTCACCCACCTGGAAAGTGGAAGAGTTGGGATTCAAACCAGACAGTCTGATATCAGTCTTACTCTCAACCACTCCTCTTACATTCACTCTAGATGCAAGGGTTATCACCTGGAGACCATTGGTCAGCCTCCAGTTTCCTCTGCAGCAGCACCTGGGGGCTTGACCTCATCAAATGACTCCGCTTCTTCCTGGGCAGACAATCATGCTGTAACTCTTCTTGTTGCAGGTGCAGTGGGAGTGCATCAACCCCAAGTACAAAGCCAAGAAGAAGAATTATAAGAACTCAGGCATCGTGATTTTGAATCAATGCAAGGTGTGTACCTAACCTGTCTTTCAGGAGTGTGAAGCTAGGGCTGTCTGGGAGGAATAGTTCAGTGGGCAAAGGGAGAGAGTGTCAAGAAGATGTGATCTGTTTTAAAATAAAAATCAGAAAGTCAATGTATTAATGGATGTACAATGTGAAATGTATGCGTGAGTGGTCTTGGTGCTCTGGTGGCTCAATGCCACCATCCCCTCCACAAGGACAGTCCTTCTCCTAAAGAGAGGAGAGTCCTGATCACAAGTCAGTGTCTTCTCTGCCCAGGGAAGCACCAGAGGGAGATCCCCAAAGGGGGCACTGACCTTTCTAAAGCACCTACTATGTGTCCATCACAGTGTTCAGTGGTTTATGTGTGGCACTTCATTCCTGCTAAAAGGGAACTATGAAAACAAGACAATGGAAGAAGATCGAAGGGCCTAGAATTTTCTCCCAGAGGGGCTCTAACTTCCCAGAAAAGTCCATATGCTAACAAGGAAACCCCTTAAATTGCATCTGAGAAAAATTCTGCCACTGGTTGAGTACTTACTATGTAAGGGTAACTATAATGAATTCTATTTATTCTTATCACAACCTGAGATTTCCACTTTCAAATGAGGTCAACCACAAGTGGTAAGTTTAAGAGCTGAGATTTTAATCTATGTCTTTCTGACTTCACCATATAGGATTTAAGTTCCATCCACTTTCTCTCTAAATATGTCAAGTTCCTTCTTCCAGATTGGCCTCCTCAGAGCTGCAGGAACTGGAGGAGCACATCCTTACATGACAAGAGAGTAGAGGAAAAGACTGATTGGTCTGGTGTTGGTCACTTGCCCACTCTTGAACCAGTCCCTGGGACCAGAGAATAATGTATTGTGACTGGCCATCTGGGGTCATTGTTTTAATCATGTCTCTTATTTATTTTTTTTTATTTTATGATGCTTTGACACCTGAGGGCCTTGTAGACCCTGGGAGGACTGCCCCTCCCAGAGTTAGCTAATTCCTAGAGATAGCAATCCATTTGCCTGCAAGCCTGCCTTTAATATGCAGACCAACCAATCCAGAGCCTATACTCTCAACAACCTCCTTTACTTTTACACACCAAGGCAACATTCCCCCTGCCCTATATTACCCCAGGGCCAGATTTCAGAAAATTAGAGAACACCCCTATAGCTAGAGCCTGTCAAAATTATCCAGACCTCAACCTGCTCAGCTGCTTGGCCCACCTCACATATTTTTTCCCATAAAACCCACAATAAAGACTACCTACACTTTCCCCTCACTCCTGCCTCCTGACTAGCCCTGGTGCTTCTCCATCTACCCCACCCTACCTGGCATGACAGACAGGTGTCCTCACCTTTGAGGAGCTCTAAGTGATAAACTCTTCTTTCAAAGGCAGTTGTCTCTGGTCAGCTTACCTCCTTATACCAATCACATCCCAGGTACATTCAAAATAGTCATGTAGCCATCTCTGCACCCAAAGAAGCAAGAGAAAAGAAGATCTAGATGAACCAATTCACTTGTCTCCTTAAGGTGTCATAGGATATGTGCATGTATCTGTTTTGATTCTCTATGAGTTGATCTGACAATTCAGCACTCAAAGGCCATTGCTATTGAACTCATTTCCTTAATATACGTACAATAGTAGGGTGTCCCAACTATCAGGCAAAACACTGCCATAAGGAAGCCAAGAACAAGCACTATTCAGAGGGCCAAGTGAACATAAGCTCTAGAAAATCTGCTAATAGATCGGTGCCATCTGGAGGTAGAACCTAGAGACACCAGCATGGGGGTTTGTGGGTCAGTCTCTGAGAAGATGCCCTGAGCATTAGATGGAGTCTAAAAAGTATTAAAAACCACAGTTACTATTTGTCCAAGTAAAAGGATCTATAACCTTCATAACTGTAGGTACTGTGTCTTTTTTCCTCATCACTATGTCTCTAACATCTAGTACCTGGTAGGGTGGGGGTGGGGTGGAAGACTCAATAAACCTTGTTGAATACATGATTAGATGAATGTCACCAAGAGTCATGTAGCAGAATCACAAAGAAGCAGATATCAAAATCAGAAGTCAGTAAGGCACATGAGAACTCAAATGGTAGTGGTTGGGCAGAAAGCAAGGACCATGTTGACTTCCAGCATAGAGGTCAAAAGAATGGACTACGCAGTCTAGACTGCCATCATTTGAGTCCCACCTCTTCCATCTGCTAGGTAGGTAATCTTAGCCTCAGTGTCCTCATTTACAAAATGGGCACAATAATAATAGTAGTAGTATACCTTGATAGGGTTGTTATAAGAATTAGATGAGATAATGGATATGAAGTGTCTGGCATACTGTAAGTGCTCAATAAATGTTAGTCATTGCTGTTAACAGCATGGGAGGAATCTAACCAACTGGAAACTGTTGGCAGAGGGCTTCTCAGGTCACTGGGATCTCGACACTGCCAATCTAGATTCCCTGTAGAAAAAGAATGTTACCAGGACTAGGACTTAGATACAGGGAGCAGGACTGACAGCCAGTGTGAGACTTTATTGATTTCAAAACAGTGGTGACCGTTGAAAAATACAGGGTTAGTCTCACCCCAGAGACAGAGGCTGATGAAAACCATACATAAACCAAAAGCAGGATGGGAAGTAGCAAGGGATGGATCTCTGCAATCCTCATGGGCTTATCTACACTCTTGTTATTGCTTTCTTTCTCTTTTTTAATGAAACCAATCAGCTGACCCATCTTTTTCCCACAGATCTCTCTCTCTGCTCTTTCCTCTAGTTTAGCAGCCTAACTCCCAAATTTAAGCCTCCTATCTGTGAGGACACAGATGACACTATTACTAAGATGATGTTCCCTCCTCCTCCTATGCAGATCCACAAGATGCATTCTTTCTTGGACTACATCATGGGTGGCTGCCAAATCCAGTTTACAGTAAGTTGTTTCCTTGTTTGTTCTTATTCAAGGGGCAAGACTGGGGAATGGTGCTGAGCTTGGGGCACAAGGAGACAAAAGTCTATTAAAACACTGGTCAGCTTTGTTCAAGTCTCATTGCTGAAATACGGTAGGGTCACATGTTTTTTAAATAAATTCATACTTCTGGTTTTTTCCAGTGAATATGGTTTTCAACACCATGTCAGGAAATTCATGCCATTCAACCTCAGGTGGTTAGGGAAGCGATCCTAATACTTCTTATTCATTCAGTGACTATATGAGGCATGAGGCAGTAGGCGCAGAGCCAGGCCCCATCACCTTGTGAGAATGATTGGAAGGAAGTGAACCAGGCTAGTAACTCCTACTGAATCAGGGCAGGTGCCTTTGTTGTATTCATGTGGCCAGAACATAGGCACCAATATCATGTCCAATGGTCAGTGCCAGGAGCAAGCCATCCAACTGGTTCATCAGGCAATGCAAAGGTAAATTCCAAAAGATTAGAAAACCAGTCTTTCAAAGTTGAGAAAGGGAGTTAATGTCTAGGCTCAGTGGGTAGATCTACATGTCATCTGTAAGCCCAAGGGATTCACATACTCCTTAACATGCTTTTGTGTGGGTGGGCTGGGTCTTTTTAAAGTTCCCAGGTAGGCCAAGTTTGTGAGCCCATCTACTGTGGAAAAACTTTGTTCCTAGGCTTGGGCAGATGTGATCTCCAGAAAGAGAACCCCCACATGGAAAGAGACAGACTGCTAAAGCCTATGGGAAAGCAACATGGATATAAACAAGAAGATTACAATCTGTGCAGTGTTTGTTCTTCACATCACAGGAGTATACTCATGAAGCTCAGCCCTGCTCAACTCCCTAGACTGGCTCAATCACATGAGGAAGTCAAAAATGGATTTAATTTTTTGTCCAGGTTTGAGCCTAAGAGAGTAGACAGAACCAACATATGCCTATGACCCAAGATAGTGGTACTCAAACAAATAGAAGGGGAGCTCCCAAGGGAAAGAGATAAGGCATCTTTTGATGCCTAGCTAGGTCAGCCTCTTCCTAGCTAGAGGCTTATCCTCTGCTGTAATCTCAGATGCATCTACCCGTGTCCTGCCTAAACTCGGACATCGTTCATTTACCCCTGGTTAGCTATAGGGTTCAAGTATAGAATTTCGTCATTTCTTTGAGGTCTAATCTTCTTTGAAGACACACCTACCCAGCCCTCCTACCTGTACAGTGGCACATACAGAAGGTAGCAAACATGTTTGCAGTGGCACACACATCTGACTTTCGCTGTCCTGTGGGTTCCTTGTCACTCTGCGTGTATAAAAATGAAGTAGAGAAGCTAGCAATGTCATACAGGAGAGCTACTAGAAATAGTGTCTGTCCCAAGATCTTAGGCAAAGGAGTGATTTCAAGAAACTATTTATAGGTTTTCAAGGGAAAGCTCTATTGATTTGGGTTTCTTTTAGATTCTATAGATCCCATGCTCTTGAACAACATTTTATTCAACTTTCAGGGCCTTGCTTTGCCCTTGAATTGTGCTGCAAAGGACCAGCCCCTATAAAAACCAGAAGTTTAAACCCCACAGGGTTCCCAGGCCTATATCCTGACTTCCAGAGATCTGTAAGCCTTCCTGACACAGAAGCATTGCCCTCTTGGCTTTGATCTCCCCTTCTTTCTCACTTTTGCTGACCCTCCCCAATGGGGAGGTACCACCTTAATGAGTCTCACCACCACCTCCCCAGTCCCAGCTTCTCAGCCCTTCCCGAATCAACTGATGGACCTATGTGGGCCTGGAGTGAGTCTGGAGCAAGGAATGAAGAGGGAAGGAGAATGTACACATTGATGCTGAGAAGAGGGCAGGCCATCATCAGTGTCTGCCACCACACCCTTCCCCCTGCAGGTGCAGGCTGGGGCTTCAGAGGAAGGTTGCAAAGTGTTCTGTCAAGCTTTCTAGTAAAGAACACATTCCAGCCACTTCAGTGTCATTTTCCTCCAAAATTAAGTCAGCTTTCTCATTAATTTCTTACTGCTCAAGTAGTACCATCTAATGTAAAATATAAGCTGTAATGCAAACTATTAATAAAAATTAGCACGTCTTACTTAATTTGGCCTATAAGGGTTTATTATCTGTCCAGTAATTAGTTTAAACCATCTGGCAACACGAAAGGAAGGCGGCAGAAGGATAAGAAATGAGAAGAGGACTTCCTGGCCTGGAGATAGGCAGAGAGGGAGGGGAAGAGATGTTTGTTGCCGTCAGAAACTCCCACTGTCACAGAAATTAATTAAGCCCAGGAGCTTTAGCCAGGATGAAATTTCTGTCTCCCTGGAGACAGACCTTCAGGAACTAGCAGCGAAATAAAGTTCTGGGTGTTTCCTCTACTCTTGACCCTTCTCTGCCTCCCCTCTGCACCCCAGGAGGCCTTCCTCTTTGGCTGTACTAGCCAGGCTCCCTGGCTCATGGGGTTTAGTTGACTGTGACCAATGGGAAGAACCAACCAGAAATCAAAGAATGAAAGGAGAGAGAAGTGGAAGCAGCCCAGCACCCTGTGTGCCAAGCTGTGGTTTAGCAGTGACCATGTTCCTCTGCCTGTCAGGTGCCTGTCAGGTGCCCTGTCCTGCAGGTAGTACTCTTATTAAGTTCTAGCAACGACTTTTCCCTATTCTTTCTAGTCAGTCCTTCTTAACCTTTTTGAATTATCTTTTCATTAAACTCTCCCTGACCATCCCTTTTGAGGGGGCCATTTGTTTCCCATGAAGACTGTCACCTAATGCACATGACAAACAGGAGCAAGGAGAAAGCTTTTGCACATTCCATGGACAGCTAGCGCTTCTGATTCAACCTTCACCTTTCCTTTAGGTGCCAGGCTGATGTCTATTAGGTGCTCAAAAATACTTTTGTTGAATTATAAATGGATTGAACACAGAATCTTCAAGAAGAGATAAGGTTTAGGGAAAAGAGGAAATTTGATGAATAAATATCATACTAGGTTTTTGCTTTAAAAAGGACCCCTATGAACATAAATGTTTATGCATCTATATATTCTACTGACAGATACTGAAACCATGATATGAATGAGCAGGGTGTATTTAAGGGAGTGTTGGGGAAGTGGTTTGAGTTTTGAGATAATTTGCTGAATAAGGAAATGTTCAAGAGCCTCTTGAACAGGACATTGAAGCTATCAGACCCGTGCTAGGGAAATAAATCTGGGAGTGTTGAGGAAAGGCACTGAGAGTGGTGAAGGGACTGTGGAATATGAAGCAAGGAGAGATTCAAGCCCACTGCGACAGTCCTGAGGACAGGCAGTGAGAGGCTAAATTAGAGGGGTGGCAGGTGGAAGAGGCACTGTGGAAAGAGGCAGCAAGCTTTGGCTCACAATACTAAGGGAAAAGCAGTGGAGAATGATGAGTCCAGGAGGATTCCAGTCTTTTGAGCCTGACGGACAATGCATGGCCATCCTTCTCGTGGAAATATGGAACTCCAGAGGAGCTGCTGGACAGGTGATGAATCTGTTCGTGGACGTGTTGAAAGTACTTTCAGATGCCCCAGTGCAGCTGGCACTTTATAAATATGGGCCCAGGTTTCAAGAGAGAGGTGGAAGCAGCACATACATAGGTCTAAATAAAATGGCCAAAGGGAAGACTCCAGAAAGCAAAGGGTCTTGGTGGCAGGAAATGATAGAAGACCTGCATTTGGTAGCCAGGGAGAGAGGGGCCAGCAGTAAGAGATGCCAGAGACAAAGGCCCAAAGGAGGCGCTGACTCAAATGATTAGGCAAAAGAGGTTACAAGATCGAGGGTAATAATCCCAGAACGTAAAGAGAAGTCTAAAGGGGAAGAGTAAAAATCAATGACTGGGTTATGTGATGAGTAGGCACACACCTTTGAAAGAACCAATTTAACAGGAGACAAGGAAGACCCTGGAGTCAGGGTGGAAACAGGAGGTAAGGAAGTAAACACAGCAGGATGCAACCATTCATTCAATAAGGCTGATAGTAAAGGGAGGAGGGCAGGGGAGGGAAAGGAGGATGGCAACCTGAGGATTAAAAATGGGAGGTTTTAGGCCAGAATCTGACCAGAGCAGAGGAGAAGGCCAAGGGGAGAGAAGGAGAGATACATGCCGCCAGAAAAGAGCCCTTGTCAACGATTCTTATTCTTTTTTGGTCTCCTGGACCACTTAGGAATCTGATCCAAGATCTGTATCGCCTCACCGGAGAATGCACATGGTCCATTTTGCACACTATTTTGGGAGGCCAAGGGTGCCCCTGAGGACAATCCTTGTTCCTCCTGTGAATCATAAGAACTTGAGGGCAACTGTGTCCTCGCAGTCTTGGAGTAGGTGGGTGCTGGTAAAAGAGAGACCACAGGGAAAGAGATGGGGTTTAATATATTTGGCACATGGCACAGCAGCTCAAAATAAAACTAGATACTAGA
Organism: Phyllostomus hastatus; assembly: GCF_019186645.2. Classification (NCBI taxonomy): domain Eukaryota; kingdom Metazoa; phylum Chordata; class Mammalia; order Chiroptera; family Phyllostomidae; genus Phyllostomus; species Phyllostomus hastatus. Next base: position 28,855,235 of record NW_025334009.1, on the reverse strand, counting down.
ATTTCACAGGCAAAATACTAAATTACAGACAGCGCAGAGAGACAGACACCATAAGGTGTTTGGAAGGAAAACGGTAGAAGAATTGAATGTTTCCTTTGAAAGTTACTGCTTTTCCAGATGCATGAAAATATTCATTATGGAGCAGATTTTCACAGAGACAAGTTGTAAGCAACCTCTGTGTCCGACAATAAGTAATGGCTGCGTAAATCACAGTATTTTGTGTAAGTGGACTATGGCAAGGCCATTTTAAATTATGATTTAAATTCTAATGATTGAAAATAACATGGGGATATGTTTATGACATAGTGTTAACTGAAAAAAAGAATATAAAGCAGAGCCACCCCATGATTAAAATTATCCAAGGTGTTTAAAATATTTGTCTATATACAGATGATAACTAGAATGGAAAAGAAAAAGGAAATATGACTTATTAAGCTGGTAGAATCTTCGAGGGACAGGGATTCTCCTCAGGGTGCTCTTGACCTCCCAAAATTGTGCACAGAATGAGGTGTGTGCATCTCTCAGTGAGAGGATATAGATTTTGTATCAGATTCTCAAGCGGTTCATGTGAAAAACAATTATTTTTTTCTTATTATTCTCAAGTGACCATTTGTATTGTTTGCAATTTTTAGAAATTAAAGATGGTGTTTCTTTCCTTAATCTCTAATTTTATGGTCTAACATTTTAATAACATAATGTGATATAATATTATAAACTAAATGTGGCTTCTCCCAGATTAACATTGAAGCCTTAAAAAAAAGATCACCTGATAAAAGTTTTCTTGGGAAATCTCTTCTAACCCTGACACATTTAGGGCATCCTGTGTCCACACTGTGTTCCAGTTTAAATTTTAAATCTTTATTTTATATCCCAGATTAAGCACTAACAGATTCTCGCATAGACCCTCTGAGAAATAAGAATGAGCCCTGGGTTGAAGAGGGAGGGGAATGCTTTGCGATTTCCAGGAAATTACCTCAGGGGTCTCTTCCATCTAGTCTAGGTTCCTATTTCTTTGCTCCCTGTGGAGTTTTGAGGAAGTAGAGAAGCACAAGAATATAGCCTGTCATTTAAGAAATGGTCGAAAATAAACAGTATCTTCACCTACAGGCTGAAGGTACTATTGTATAGTTCTAAATTGTATACACATAAAAAACAGAGCTACATAGCCCAGCAGGTGGTATTGCAGAGAGACCAGGCAACCACAGAGGTTGGTTCACAGAGGTCTCCCTTAGAAAACATCCGGGAGGGTCCCAAATGGCCCATTTGTGACAGGCAGGGAAGGGATCTAAACAGCGTGCTCATTTTATTAAAAAACAAAAAATGTCCAAAGACAGTCCTGGCCAGCATGGCTCAGTTGATTGGAGCCTCATCCAATGAACTGAAAGTTCCTGGGTTTGATTCCCAGTTAGGGCACACACCTGGGTTGCAGGTTTGTCCTTGGTTGGGCACTTTCGAGAGGCAACCCATGGATTGTTTCTCTCTTGCATCTCTCTCTCTCTCTCTCTCTCTCTCTCTCTCTCTCTCTCTCTCTCTCACCCCCCCCGTCCATTTTCCCCCTTCCTCTCTCTTTTCCTTCCCCCCTCTCTAAAATTAATAATCATGTCCTTAGGAGACAATGTTTCATCATTAACTTCCTGCCTTTTCAGAAGAACAGCCCCCACACATCAGGGACTTAATGGCAGGAGGGAGCATTTTGCATTCTCACAGGACAGGGTTTTGCCAAGCTGCTCCCCAGCTCTGCTTAATGGTGAGAGAGGCATCCTGGGCAGAAGGAGAGAGCCATGGCGGCGCACCGTTCTTGGGCTGCCCGCTGAGAAGATTGGAGCGCATACCAGAACCACAGGCTTTTGTAAATAAATGCTACATATCGGGAAATGAAAATGTGGTGGCTCTGCAAGCCCACTGCATTCAGGCCACCAGGCGTCCGTAGCCACCTCCACAAACGGGCAATTTTCAGCCATTTGCTGGCTTTTATTTCTCAACTTCATCCCATCTTTAAACGTCTCCCTGTTGCTTTTTAAAATAAACAGGGAGACAGCAACCATTCACTCTCTTCTCTTCTCGTTAATGCTAACTATGAAGAGCACAGAGGATTCTGGGTAGAAGGCCACCTCCCAAAGACGGATATTTTATCTCCCGCTCTATCAGAGAGATTTTAGAAACCATCACTTATCCAGGAAAAAAAAAAAATCTTTAGATGCCACGTACTTAAGATTGCCCATTGCTCTCTAGTCAAATGATAAAATATTTTTGTTATGAGCAATGGAAATGACAGAAAGGGGTAGGTGGCGAGGATCATTGGTTCATGTCTTTATTCATCTGGCAATTTTTAAGTTTATACCCCTTGCTCAAAGCTTTATGAGAATTCCTGAGCCCGAAGAGCCTCTGTGGGTGTGAGACACGGGGCCATCCCCATGGGGAAGGTGGAAACCTGTCTCCCTGCAAAAAGAGAGCAAAGTTTCCATCAGGCCTGTTGTTTGTCTAGGCAGCACCCGATCCCAGCCTTTGGACATCGATCTCCCTGTTGTCCCGCTCTCCTCGGGATGTCATCTCCACCCCCACAGAAACCTGGCTGCTCCCTCTCCCCAGGTTTCCTAAATGTGGAATCCAGTTCCACATTTAGTCAGTCACCAAATCCAATTCTATCCTTAACATCTTCCGTCACGATCCCCTGCTCACTATCATTTCTGCCCCACCCTTGTCTGTTACACTCAAGGGTGTGATTCCAAGCATGAGGATAAAGAGTTGAGAGAAATGAAGTGTCACAGCAGGGCCAGACAACGGTGAGGCAACAGAGGCACCAAAGGTGCAAAATTCAAGGAGGCTCTGACTCAAGATCACATGAGTGTAGTAGGGTCAGCTGAGAATGAGTGTCCTCTGGAGTGTCTGTCCCAGTCACCTGTCCTGCCTGACCCTGGTTCCAGCCCCACATTTATTTGTCTTTTTATTTTCAAACATATTGTTGCCAGAATCTGTGTTCATCTAGACATTCTCCCAATACCACAGCACACTTATTCAGGTGTTGTACCTGGGCGCAGGTGTCACCACTTGGTGACTGCATGCTTGGAGGACGTTGCCCCTACCTGGGGAGGAAAAAGGAATGATTACATCTCTTGAATTGTCATTTTTTAAAGGAGATTACCCCCCAGTCTTTATATTATCTGATTTTATTCTCTGGTTTTATATCAAGACACCAGCATGTTTCTGCCATCACAGGATGCCCTTGACACACAGGAAATCGGCACATGGGACAGTGGCCAGCTGCAGGGTAGAGACACACAGGTAGGGGGTGTGGGGATCCCTGGAGAAGGGCATCATCATGCTAAAGAGTGAGGTGAGCAGAGATACTCGATGGTCCTAAAGTATCCACACCTGCCAATGATTTTCATTTTAGATAAATTGGAACAGGATTAAGGTTATCTCCATAAAAACATTCTCACATTCTTTAGAAGCCTCTAGATTTGTAAAATGTTTTCTTCAGTAGGAGAGAAAGAGGTGGCTTTACATCTGGCCTTCCCAGCACTGTTTTCATCTTTGAAACACTTCATACATATACGTGCAAGGTGCCATCATTGCTTTCATGTGTGTCTCTTCAGGACAGAAAGGGTGAGAGTGGTGGCCCTGAGTGTTGGAGCTTAGTAAAACCAGGAGTCCTCTAGGTGTCTGAGTCCTCCAAACACTGTCTCTCTAGCACCTCTCGAGTGTGCTTCTTGGACCTTTTGTCTGGTTGGGGCCTGGTGGGTGAGTTCTGGAATGTTTCCACCTCCTTCTAGTTCACAAATACATGTAGCCGCCCCCCCACCCAACAACCACCACATCATCAGTCCTTGAATAAAAGGACCAGCAACTGTTGTCTTCCTCTTTTTTTCCCACAATGGATTGGCTATCACCTAGCTAGCTGAAATTGATCTCAGAATATACTGGGTGTTACCGGTCCTTTTAGGTCCTTTTACTACTCATCCTTGGTAACATATTTGACCACTGTTGTACACACAGGAGCGCACGTACACACACACTGCGACTGCCCTTTTCCTACCTTCTACAACTGCTTTGATCACAAAGAGATCTTCATTTGAGGCCATTCTTCTCTCCTAAATTACTGTGGTTGCCTCCTAGCTAGTCTCCCTTCCTCTGGGCCAGATCCCTTCCATCCTTTGTAAGAATAAAACATACCCATGAGACATCTCCTGATGCTGGTTGCAGACCTTCCTGTCCTCTTGGGTGTATCCTGGTATGACAGCAGTGCAGAGTCTTTGGAGCCATGCAGACTTGAGTTTGAACCAGCTCCATCCCCCTAACCTGTGTGACCTTCATCACGCTTGGGTATCAGGCTCTTCATCAACTAAAAGGAATAACGGTATCTATTTCCCAGAGTCTTTGTGAAAATGAAATAATAATATCCATAAAGCAGTTAGTGTAGTGTCGGACACAGAGTAGGGTTTTAACAAAGATTACCTCTTTCTTCTTCCCTTTGTTGGTTCTAGTAAGGGCATCTATAAGGGGTAGGAAAGTACCATGCCATTTTCCTTCACATGACCTTTCCTTTGGAAATACTGGTAGTACTAGCATTTTATCAGTTGGTACTCCCTTGTTGAAAACATCTGTATATTCTGAAAATAGAATGTGTATCCTGCTTAAATTTTTTTTCAACATAGTCCTGTGGAGGGGTGAGGGGGAAAAATCAGTAAAAAAACAACTTTATTAAAAAAGAGGTTATAAGTAAATTACAGTTAGCTTTATCTCTTCTAGTTTCTTTGATTCTGTTGCAGGCTCACAACATAAGACATGGGTGGTATTTTTTCCCTGTCAACTTTTCTCTTCTAGGCTAAACAGACAGCACAGAGCACTTTGTCCTTCCAAAAGTAACTTCTCACCTTCACAAACCCAGTGAGACATCCAAGTTACTTGCTGTAATGAGTCTGCCAAATATTGTACAGATGACGTTTCCCACCCGTGAGATCATGAGAGAAAACGGAGACTCTGTGTCCTTAGTAAGCTAGTGAGTGAATTCTGCTGAACTCCAAGAAAAGGGAAAGATGCAACATGAACCTTTCTTTCTTTCCCTGAACCCTCTCATTTCAATCCCTCTCTTCCCCTCCCTACCCCAATTTCTAGAGAGGTGTTTGCTGGGTGGACATTGATTTAAACAGTAATGGTGTCAGAAATCAGAGGGAATTCCTTCCCATTTTAGCACCCTCGAAGCTTGGCTCAAGCATCTTTGTTGTTGTTGTTGTTGCTGTTGTTGTTGTTATAGTGTTGGGTGAGTCCATTTTTTACTTAGATGATGTTGGGGGTCAGAAAAATTTAAGAAGTTCAAGGATAATGACTCCCTGGTGGGAAGACAGGTCTCAGCTCTCCATTTCCCACTCATAATGCCGTAACATTCAGGCACCTTCTCTGTTACAAGGCAGCAGTTATTCCATGAATGGGAACCTGAATGCCTTATGCAGAGCTGCTCCTTGCAGAAATTCATTATAACCACATCAACACATTTCTCTTCAGTCGGCCACTCATGAAAATACAACAAGTCCCTTAGGTAGACCACACCTTTAACACAGAATTTGGTTTTAAGGGATTTGACCTATGGCTCCGGGATGGCGTTGCCCTTCCAGAGAGCACAGACATGCTTTCTCTGTGAATTATGGATATTCTGTCCTTGCTGCCTGGTGACATGGATCAGTGGCAGCTGGCCTTTCTGACCTGTGTGCCCATCTTAAGTTGTTTTGGAAAGGGAGAAGAGAGGCCACTGGGGGATGGGAGATGGAAGACTGCAGAAATGATCTCAATCCTAGTTTCTGAGCTAATTAATTTCTCCTCTAACTCTCCTCATTGGCAGGGTGCATGGCGTGCTGCTTTTTTCCATCTCAAGCTGTTTGTCTCCTGTGGCCAATCACAATTCCTATGAGACATGAGAGGCATTCACTTTAAATCTACCCATTCTCCTGTTTTCTCTTCTAGGTAGCTATAGATTTCACTGCCTCAAACGGAGACCCCAGGAACAGCTGTTCCCTGCACTATATCCACCCTTACCAACCCAACGAGTACCTGAAGGCCTTGGTGGCTGTAGGGGAGATTTGCCAAGACTATGACAGGTATGAGACTTTTGGTTGGCTCAGGCCTTACTGTCCTTCTGTGGATTCTGACAGTCTCTGGCTGATCCTGGGCAGAAGAATGGAAATCAAGCCTAGCAACTCGCCATGCAGATGCTCATGCAGAGGTAGAATAAAACTTTGTCCAAGCCTAGAGAAACTGAGTTCATGCCATGTTCACTTAGTCACACCCCCTACCAAAATCTCAGATTTCTTTTTTTTAATTGGCTTGCAAGATCACTAAGTAGCAATTTTGATTTCCCAAAGTGTTAATATGTGCCTTGCTCCTCGAAGTTCAGCCCATGAACTAGCAGCATCACCTGGGAACTTAGAATCTCAAGCCCCATTCCAGACCTACTGAATCAGAATCTGCATTTAACAGATGTCCAGATGAGTGTGCTTTAGAGTTGGAGAAGCACTGGTTTATTGGACATTATTGCATCTGGTCCTCATATTAACCCTTATGTAGTAGGTATTACTTAACAGAAAAGGAAAACTGTGCAGGGAGGTTAAGTAACCTGTGCACTGTCACACAGCTGGAGACAGGACTTGAACTCACATCTGTCTCATTCCACAACTTAAGATCATAACCACTGTATTTCACTGACCTCAAAAGAGATCGGTAACTATAGCAGGGGGTATGTGTCTGCCCATGTGCATGTGTATGCCCTTGCAGGGCTGTGTGTGTGTGTGTGTGTGTGTACAGGAAACATTACTTTGAGATTAGATGAGTGTTATATATATTTTTACTTGATGGTAAATACTGACCTTTCCCACTAAGATAAATCCCTGTTAGAAGTGATTTACATAAATAACATTAAACTGAGTTTCCTCTGCATTTCCAATATTTTCAGATCAAGATGAAGTTGTTCATGCATTTGTTCCAGAAGGCTCTTTGAAGCAGAACCAATGTAAATATAAATATGGGTAAATCCCAGTTGACTCCCCATTGTAATTATGAAATAAACCTAGTTAATAATGAGCAGCAACTGATAGAATGATCTTTTAAACCAGGAAAATAATGAAAACAATTATATCCTTCAATTTCAGAGAAAATTTAGGGGATAGTATGATTTCCGTTTTATCTAGTCTCATAATTGGCGATAACCATACTTTTTTAAAAAAACTATTACCACAGGCACCAAAAAAAGTGACCTAACCTAGGAACCAATAGGACAAGTAATGCGAAAGGTCCCATTAGGGTCCTTCTTGCTGGTGAGTCTCTGGACTCAGTGTGGTCATTGCCAGGAACTCAGAGGGGCATGAGGGCCGTTGGGGAACGAATGGACAGGTCCAGTACAATCAGAAAGCTTCAAACACTTGGGCTCTTGCTGACACTTCCCCTCCTAAACATTCAGAACAGAGGACAACAGCATTTGCATTCCCTTATTGAAGTGATATTTCTGATATTTCACCTTGAGATAGTGATTGTGACGATAACTTGAATTTCAGCTCTGATTTCCTTAGGACCAAATACAGGAAGGATGCCTAACAGGGTTTGTAGCATATGGAGATTTTTACCAAGAAAAGAAAAGACTGACAAGTTGCATCTCCACTGTCAGAAAGTTCTCCATACATCCTCAGGACACCAACAGTCACACTCACCCTTATTTCTGTCACACACACACACATTACACGCACACACAAATAATGTAGTATAATAAAGTGTGCACAGAAGACAAAGAGGATGGGAGGCAGTATCTCAGTAATCTTAGTAACTTTTAAATTCTTGAAATGCTTATAAAACAAGCAAAGTAAGTAAATGCAGTTGATACGTGTCATACAATAAGTGCTTAATAATGAAGCTGACTCTGACTCTTGAGGGGAGAAGCTGTGTACTAATGAATTCCAAGAGAAGATTGGTGGGTTGTCAGAAAATGAGATGCTGACGGCCAGCGCCCTGACTGTGGCCTGGGGCGGCCTTGCTGGCTGGGCTGGAACAAGCTGCCTCACGTCTCCGTTCACTGATCACCTCACGTACCAGATGCGGAGACTCTAATTGGAGTGACCCGTTCATCTTTCAGAGCTGTTATCCCTGTATAGTATGAAGCAGACAGAGTCTGGGGAGTCTTTTGTATTCCCTCAAAAGTACAGATTCAGTATGAAAATAAGATAAGACACCTTAGGGGTTATGTGAAAAATCGTGATTCTTTTTAAAACCGTAATAGAATAATACAGAAGTTATGGGCCCCAGGTAGCCAAGAAAACCCAGTCTCTTCAGCTCAGGTGGTCATGTATATAAGCATATATATATATATGACAGCTCAGCGTAAAAATGAACAAACACCTGAGAAGAAAAGGAGGATTGTAAAGCCTGGGCACTCTTTAAAAAGACTCCCGGCAGACTGCGTGAAGCACGCTGCTCTCTTGAGAACTGACAAGTGCTGCCGCGTCTCCTTTGTGTGGGTGGACAGGCAGCAGACAGGCAGAGTCAGGAAACTTCAAGTCAGGGCTTTGGTATTAATTTTTTCTCAAATGGAAGCCAGTGAGGTTGATGCTCAAAAAGAAACACTTGAATAAAAACTGACAGAAGGCATCGTTCCCCCTCCTGCAGCGACACGGAGGCTTTTAATCCCCCTGAGCCTTAGAAATTCCTCCCAGCCTCTGACAGCCAGGGTGTTCTTTCTGCCTTGTACAGTCATCGCCAGCAGGTCGCGACGAGGTGATCCATGAAGTGGAACGGCTTCGGAGACGTGTAAAGCTCTTCCTAGGGTGGCCTGGAAGCATAGCTCCTTCCAGGTATCCGGTCCTTAAGCCCAGAAGGAAATCCTGCCAGCCAGTTCTGTCTCTGCACCTCTGAAAGACACCACCACTCATCCCCTCCCCTTTGACTCCACATGTATATGTACACACACACACTTGCACACACAGGCTTACACACGTGCATACACCTGCACACACTCATATTTTCCTAGCTGGTTGTAGATTTGCCCAGCTCCTGTAAACATCCTGGTCTCCTCGGGCTGCTCAAGGCCAAGGTGATAGCCATCTGTTGGTCTCATAGATATGTATCTTTGACCACCTGCCATGTCCTCTAATAAAAAGGCTGGTGTATCTGCTGTCAAGAGAGTATAGATCCTGAATGCATTGCTTGGAAGCACAAGCTGCTGTTTTATAGATGTGGCCACCCCAGAATGAGACAAGGATCTCAGAAACGGAGGCAGCAGGCTTCCTCTTCGCTGTGCTGGGTGCAGTACTAGGAGGCAAGGTTAGAACCAAAAGCCAACCTGACAGGTGTTTTCGGGTGCCAGGGATAAGGGTAGGAAGCAGAAGGCAGGTTAAGGCTGCAGTGCGGCCTTTTCCATCCCACCAACACCAGTCAGTGCTTCTCAACCTTGGCTGCATGCTGGAACCACTGGGGAGGATTTAAAATACACTACTGCCTGGGCTCCACTCCAGAGACTCCAATTTAGTTAGGCTGGTGCACAGCTTGGGGAATCAGGATTTTTAATTCTAATGGGCATCCCAGGTTGAGAGCCAGAGCTGGCAGGCAAGATGGGTCAAATGAAATGGCTAAGAGTTTATGCAGGAACTACTAGGTGTCAGGCACCTCACATAGTACCGTAAAGACAGACCGAAGCTAATAAAGCACAGTTTTCCCTCAAGTGGTTTATTACCAATCTCATGGGTGAGATAGGCACATAAATAAATCACAGCCCAGCATGGCCTGGGCAGTGTTGTCCTCTGTAAGGATGGGGACTGCATGAGGAGGGCACGGTTAACTCTTCTGTGGGAAGAGAAATGGCCAAGGAGGTCCTCCTGGGGATGGTGAATTCTGCTCATTCTGTCCTTGGTTGCTTTTAGAACATGGCTGAACTAGCTCTTGTTATTCTGAGTCATTAGACCAGGCCAGCTGGGCAGGGCAGAGTCAGCAGGGGTCACAGGAAGAGCTTGGGGCCCTGCGGACAGGTGGCCCTGGGTTCAGACCCCAGCCCTGCGGCCCGTGTTCTCCTCAGGCTGACATTCCCCGGGCCTGGGTTTCCTTGACTGCAGACTGAAGATTTAACTTCCCTTGAGGAGCAGTTGTAAGGATTAGATGTTATTAAGTGGGTAGCTGGCACAGAGATGTGAAGTTCAGCGTAGGGAATATAGTCAATAATGTTGCAATTACTGTGTATGGTGCCGGGTGGGTGCTTGAATTATCAGGGAGAACACTTTGTAAATTATATCATAGTCTAACCACTGTGCTGTACACATGAAACTAATATAAAATAATATGGAATGTCAACTGTAATCGAAAAATGAGATTTAAAAAAATAAATTAATCTATGTAGCTGAAAGAATACATAAAGTGGCTAGGTAACACAGGTTCTGCCTGCTGTAAATACTCCACCAATGATAGAGACTATTATCATGAATACTCTTAATTTATTTTTAAAAAATAAACTTTACACAAGAGTGGAAAGAACTCTTGTGTCAAAGTAAAGGTCATTTTGGACCAATGACCTTTAAAAAATTGGCTCTTAAGACCCTAAAAAGAATTTTTTAAAAATGCATAAACTTCACACATTTTTACATTGAAATCTAACGTTTTTCCATAAGTTTAAATAGTGACAAAGAATGAAAATTCTTGTGTATTATAAACATGGGCATTTAAAAATAAACTCTTACATAACTTTGTGAGTGCATTCAGGGGAATCTAAATGCCACAGCTGTTAGATACCCACCAGCATCCACTTAAAAATGCATAAACAGGCTTTTCATTTTGAGTGAAGAATCTTCATTGTTTTTTTCTCTTTTTCACAAGCTCATATTTCCATTCCCCTCCCCCATAGGATTTCAGCATAATGTATCTTTAAATTTTTGGTTTGAAATTCTTTTACCAGTCACCTTATCACATGTTTCTATCATAAATATATAAATATAAACTTTAAAATTTCAATTTCTAAAATTTTCTGTGATGCAAATATTCAAAGTACTTTAAAAATATCTTCTAGTTGAATTTTGTTAGAATCATTATTAGTGCACAATTTATCAAACAAACAAGTACATTAGAAATTTTAATATCTAATTATTGCCTCTAAAAGATAAAAACTCTTAATGAAACAGATTGGGTGTTTTTTTCCATTAGTTTATTGATCTGTAGATGAATACCACCTACTACCAGAGTGAGAGAGTCTAGTGTCAAATTTACTCCAATTTTTTTTTATCAATGTGAATACTAAGGAAACTTATTTTTACAAGTAAGTATGTGGTAATGGAAAGAGTTTGACTAGGAGTACTATTCAATTCTAAGTTATATATCAAAAATCATATAATGGTTTGTTATCAAAATACATTTTTAGTAATCTACCAGCTGACATCAGCACTAATTACAATTTTTTCAAAGCAAAAACTGGCAACTACCTGACTTGCAAAAGGATTTGTTTCTAGTGAATCATTCACATTTAGAATTGTTCCTGTAGAGTGTTTTACACCGTGGAGCAGCACACCATGGCGGTTAAGATTTAGAATGCGCAAAGGAAAAGGGTAATTCTGAAAGGAAAGGTGTGAGTGGAGAACAGTTCTTTCCATCACAGGTCATCCCAGAAGATCAATTTCAGCAAAGAATACGTAGGGAGTTGAGAAACTGAATACTAATTTCCTTAAAAGAAAAAACAATCAAACAGCAAAAGAACATGCTCTTATAGCTTCAGACAGGTTTTGCATGTCTGCATGTCCAGGTAGCCCAGTTTTAAAGCCTGTTTTAGAGAACGATCTTTATTAAATATCCGGGTGTTCTGAAGTGCCATGTTGCTCTGAGTGTGTCCCCATCTTCTTGTGGATGCAGTAATTTGTCTTTACTCTGATTAACTTCTTGCTTCAGCTCAAAGCCTTCCTAACAGGGAGGGTAAAAATGGTGGTGGAAGATGGCCCTTCCATCTGGAGATGCTTTGACTGTGGTTATTCCCAAAGAAGTCAAGGACAGGATGCTCATTAGCATTGAAGGCCATGGGCTCTTTCACTGTATTTTATACCATTTTATTACAATAGTAAGAAAGATTGCCTTCAGGGGCCATGTGGTGATGTGCCCCTGAATTTTCCATATAGTCAGCTTTCACCAACCATTTTCCCAGTAGTTGCTAAACGGCCCCTTCACTCAGCGCCAAGTGGATCCAATCTCAAGTTCTATGGTGTGTTGGCCTGTTGATGCTCACTGTGTGCTCAACTTGCCTTCTCCTGCCTCTTACATAGTAAGACTCCTCTCTGCCTAGTTTTATTTTTAATCAGGAAAGCGATGTTTAAACTCATTATGCTTAGGCTTGACATTTTTTCTTCAGTGTGCTTACTAGCTGGGGTCTTTGTGGTGGCTAACTTCAGAGGACTGTTGCCCACCCCCCACCCGACCAGCACATTAATTAATCTTGTAGGTGAGGCATTTTTCCCACCTCCATACACTTCAAATTCAGTTACATAACGGTACAGCATGCTCAGCACAGGTGGCTAAGAAGGTGTAAAGGAGCATCATTAAGGCTGGAACACTGGTTTGGTGATTAGAAATGGGTGCAATGGTAGAGCACACCCTTCCTAAACTCAACAAAGAAGAAAATAAAATAAAGTTTGTGGCGCCTCCTGGGTTTCTGTTTTGACTTCTGAACCATCTCTGAGCTGAAAGAATGAGGACCCATCCTCCATCCAGGAAAGCTTTCTTCCAGACTTGACTGGAAATTACCTATAAAATTCCCCAACAGATTCCTTCCCATACCTGCTGACCCTTGTTATGGTTAAGGAGGCATTGCTGTGGCAAAGGATTTCATGTTTCCAAGGACCAGAAGTATTTTTTTCTCAGAGCTGTGGCTGACCCTTTACAAGCTGTTGTGATTTTCTGTTTACCAGCATTAATGTCTATTCTAGGGCATGCTAGTTGCAATGTACCACAAAGCTCATATATACACAACAGTGAGGATAAGGGGGAGTTGGTGATTTTCTGGAGAATTTAAATTTGGTTTCACAGAATTCTGGCTTCCTTGCATCTACCAATCCCTACCCCAAATTTGGTCAAATCAGGTGTGTTTTGGTACAGTTTTATCAAAGCCATTCTTGGCTACTAATGATGTTTAAATCAGATAGGTGGTCATGGGTGAGAATGTGACTCTGCTGCTTTGACTTCTCAGAAAGACACAGGGTGGGGTTGAGGTGGCGGTGGGTGGGGGGCACAGGTATTCTCTTTTCCTTACAGAGATGCTGAGGGACAGTGAGGTCTAGCCTGAATTTTCTTTTCTCTTCAACTAACTTTGCAAAGAACTGAGAAATGTAGGAATTGTTCCAAGAACATTTTTAATGGGAGAGAAAGTAAAAGGTAAATGGCATGAGAAGGACATGCCCTCTGACAAGAGCACTATTCCAGAGCATCCACTACAACAATCCTCTGACGGCATAGAATTGCTTAAGGGTAGAATTATGCATTTTCTAGTCAGGGGCCCTTGCTGCTAGAAATACCAGAAGGAAATTGCATTTAATGCTGTATGTAATCATGAATAGAAAAAGCATGGGCTTTGGAATCACACAGTCCTCCCTGGGAAACACCTTAGGGTTCCTAAGATGTTCTTAGTCTTTCTGAGACTCTGCTTCTTCATCTGTAAGATGGGAATAATAAGTAGGTGGAACTTCAAAGGTTACTTGAGAATTAAATAAGTATATACATTGCCTACCATAGTGCCTGGCACATTGTATATGCCAATAAGTGTTCATTTTTCTCCCCAACCTCTCACCTATTGTAAGGTTAGAGTTAAGATATAACGTACATGAATGAGTAAATTGAGAGAAATTTCAATAGCATAAGAGAAACCAAACCAAAAGACATATATGTGACTCTCATTGGTTTTCTCACAAGAATTTTTCTTCTTTATATAGCCATATCTTAATTATTCCATCCATGTATTATCTAGTCATTAAATATTTATTAGGCACACACTTCATGGCAAGTATCATCCTGAAGTTAGGGGCAAGGGGCAGTTTGAGGCAGGGAGGCAGTGGAGATTATGGAGATGTTAATATAAAATGCAGCATTCCTTTGAATTGAGGAGACAAGAAAAGACATGTAAACAATTTATTGCTGCTTGTGTGAGATAAAGTAGTAGATACAGTGCGTTCTGTTGATGAAGCCAAATTGTGTCAATAAGTCAGCCTTCTAAGCTTTCCATTGCTATTTAATATCCCCTTGGATTCAGGCTTGTCTGGACTTGAACCCTAGCCCTAACTAGGAGCATGATCTTAGACTAGTCACTTTACTTCCCAAGGCATTTTTCCACTTGCAAAGTGGGAATAATAATCTCTCCCTGTAAGGATTTAAAAAGATAACATATATCTTGTACACTCAACCACAGTTAACAAGCCATGATCATTTTTCAAGAGACAGAACACTGGGGTAAAGGAGATGAGGAAATCCTGGGACCATTTTATCAAATCTTGCCAAAAATAAGGGACGAAGTTGCAGAGTAATAATTATATGAAGTCTGGTGATTATTTCTTGATTTTTAATTACCCATGCTAGTGCTGTTCCAGTAGCGCAAATAATCCAGAAGCATGAGTCAGCACCTGCCATAGCAACATACCTAGCAAGGTAACCGGGTTCATGTTTTTCTTCCTCATTAGATGATAAATAAAGCAACTTGTTTTTTTTTATTTCAGTGACAAAATGTTCCCAGCCTTTGGGTTTGGTGCCAGGATACCCCCAGAGTACACGGTGAGTGAGTAGAAATGCTTTGCTGTTTCCTTCACAGTAGTCTCACTCCTTTGGCTCGATACAATTACATAAGTAGGGCCCAAAGGCTCAGAAGTGGTCTTCAGAACCAGCAAGATTAGGTGGTTCTGAAGGCCATCAGAGCCTGTTTTTTTATGAACCCCAACCTCATGGTACTCTGAATGGTTCTTGTCAGAAGTCCAGATGAAGACTTTCATGTCTTAGCTTCTTACAGATATGGTTGGAGGCTGAGAAAACACTTGGGAAATTGATCTTCAGTGGTTCAGGAGCTATCTATTAGCTAGACCCTAGAGAAAGATCCTGTTGACAATGCCAACCATGGAAGTCCATGACAGTGAAGTCTACAGACTCCCTCACCCCAATTCTCTGAGCACCAGTCTTGTGTGACAGACACAGAGAAGTCCTAAGATTGAACCACTTTGGCTTACGGAATCAAGAAGCTGAATGATTCCTATGAGAAGACTGGGATCCTGTCTGGGTTTGATACTGATTTCCATGACTCAAAGCAGGCAAAGATTGTGCAGAGAGAGATTTGCACCACAGTGGAGTTGAGGTGCCCTAGTGAGGTAGACCAGATGCTCCTGTGGAACACTCTCCACAGAGAACTCAGCTCCCCAGGTGAGAGGGCCTTGGAGGGGCAGCAGGGCTCCTGCCCCAGCCTCGCCAAGTTAAGTACAGGCAACACTGTCCAATCATCAACCTCTCTTTTACTGACTGTGTCTGAGCTTCAGAGCAGAAGGCAGGTACTGACATTTACTCCCACACCAGAGCTGTCAGGCCAGGGGCCTTCCCCTTCTGTGCCCTCGGTGGAAGAGGGAATCCAACTCCCTGTGACTGCTAGAAAGAGCAGTGGGTGGAGTGGCACATCCCTGTGACCTGTCCTCCTTATCTGCCTTGTATTCCATGCTGGCCTGCCTGCCGGGCATGCCTACAGACTTCTAGAAACATTTGTGGAAAATAGAGCACATGGGGAGGAAGAACATAGAACTGCAGTTGTTGACTGGCAGTGGCCTGGAGATATTATTCACGCCACAAATGTATTAGAGTTGACACACAATTTTTTGTTAAGATTTAGGCAATTTCATATAAAAGTGTTAGATTTCTGGCTTCTTTGAAAAAACTAAAAGGCCTGGCGACACTAAGATTAAAAGGCAACACGAATTAGCTAGAGGTGAGGAGATGCAGTTCTTTCAGGTGAGGTATCAGCTCCAGAATGTGCTCAGGTAGGTGCCCACCTTCTGCACAGAACTTTGATCCTCAAGACTAGAATGTACCTCAATAACCACCAGTCCCACCACCCAGAGATGCTTGAGCATCTCTACCACATTCCTGCCAGGTAGTCTTCTGGTCTCAGCTTGGCCCAGCAGGGCTGAGAACACCTTGTTCAGGCCTTCCTTTCCTCATCCATGACATCTGCCTGGTCCCCCTCCTGGTGTAACTTCCCCTTCTGGCTGTTTTCTGAAGTCCTCATGCTCCCCAGACCCCCTGGCTCCATCCTGCCTGTCAGCCAGCCTCCTCCTGCTGCTCTGACATGCTTCCCTCACATCTCCTCACTCTGCTCCCTCAAATGCCCCCTGTTTCAGCCTCATGTTCCTTCTATCCCAGATAGGCACTCATGGTCTCAGCAGGTCAGGTGCCCCCAGCAAGTTTACAAGGTCACCACAATTTAGTTCTTCAGGATAAAACTTCAGAGTTTGCCTTGAATTTTAGGCACAGGCACCTCTGTCTTAGTTTGCACTCTCCCATAGACCTTGAGACAGGATCTGGATGTAAGTAGTTTATCTGAGTGGTAGAGGAAACCTCCATAGAGAGTGGGGAAGTAAGTGGAAGTCACCATAGGGCATCCTGACAAGTCATTTACCATTGTGGGCAGTGGAACTTAATCCTGCTGGGGGCCCAAGAAGACAGAGCGGAGCACACAGAGCCCAGGGGAAAGAGGGCTGGGTACTGATACACCATCTCCTGTCAGTCACTGAGGAAGGGCTGCTCCAAAGTGCCATTAATTCCCCAACACTTTTAGCTTGTCACTGGGGCAAGCTAAAGCAGGCTCTGGAAACCTGAGAAAAATTGAAGGTAACTAAAACAGGTAAGGTGGTTGGAAGTCAGCCAACTTGCCTGGAAGAGCTAAGGGCAGCAAAGGTGGATCATGCACCAACAGCATCTGCTCTGACCACCCCACAAAGAGAAGAGGGGTGTTTTAACACAGTGACTATTTTCTAGCCCCCAACAAAGTCACAGCTTGGAAATAACCTTTGAAAGGGAAGTCTTGGCCCTGGCTGGCATAGCTCAGTGGATTGAGCGCGGGCTGCAAACCAAAGTGTCTCAGGTTCGATTCCCAGTCAGGGTACATGCCTGGGTTGCAGGCCATGACCCCCAGCAACCGCACATTGATGTTTCTCTCTCTTTCTCCCTCCCTTCCCTCTCTAAAAATAAATTAATTAAATCTTAAATTAAATAAAATAATTTAAAAAAAAGAAAGGGAAGTCTCTGTAAACCCCCAAATGATCCAATAATATCCAGGTACTAAGACATCCCTCCTGTGTTATCAGATTTTATAAAGAAGTAAATATGTCATTGGACATTGTGATGGGTCCTGCCAGGTAGGGGAATGTGTGTTGGAATATTATAAGATATATTATCACTTTTCCAAAAGTAGAGTCTATTTTACTGGTATGTATGTGAAAACCCTGCTGCCCTATGGAATGAATCTTAAATGTCAGCAGGAGCAGGAGCCATTATAACCATCACCATGTTGAACAGATGTGGTGCTGACTCACCATTTTTTAATCACCGGATCCAAGTAGAGCTCAGCCAAATCTAAGCCTCCAGCCTGTGGCCAGTTCTTTCTGGGGTTATGTTTTTCTGAGATCTTATCTTGGCTTTTTTAATATGCATTATTCTCCCCCTCTGCCAGCATTTATCTGATTCTAGAGAAATTTCCTGTCACCTCAACTCCACAGGGAACGTAGAATTCACCCTCCATCTCAGACTGATTATGTGAAGTGTTCAAGTGATTCCTGCTGCTTAACACATAGTAGATGAAATGGGCATTTGTTTGCAAACTCTTCAACCCTCTGCCTCCTTACTGGATTAAAGTTGTAATTCTCCTGTCTTCCTTTTTACAATTTTAATTGGTGTCTAGGTCTCTCATGACTTTGCAATCAACTTTAATGAAGACAACCCAGAGTGTGCAGGTAAATTACAACATAAAAGAAAATCAGTGTGTCGCAGCCCTTTTGCTTGCACATTTCCCGTTTTAGTTTCTCCCCATTGATGCAGTACATCAGTTAAGATTGTCCATAGCAGAGAAGTAGGCTTTCTGGATCCAAATAGACCATACTACTCCAAAGGCAACAGAGAGCCATAATGACAGAGTGGAAAATTAAGAGGTGAAAAAGGCAGCATGCAGAAGACGTCTTGAGTTCATAGCGAGAATGCTGATTCCAATTGTGGATTCCTCCTGCCAAAAAATGGAGTGGGGGGAATTCACCTGATAGGCAGTAATGATCCCCTCTTTCTGCTCTCCAAGTCTCCCTCACGTATTTATTTTTTCACAACTTCCTCCCTGTGAAGGTATAAGTAGAGGTGTGGGTGGGGAGGACATGGACATCATTTGACACTTGCAGTGTATGTTGACAAAGGATATATGGTCTCAGTGACTTCCAACAAATAGCTTCATGGTTTTGTGCCAGAGAAAACCTTCTTAAAGGCTTTGGTCCCTGTTCCATTAGTTCCAGGCAGAAGTTCCCCAACACAGTTCCACAGAACAATGATGATGACATCTATGATGATAAATTTTATCCTGGAATTATTCTTCTTCTGACAAATACAGCCAAATACACCTGTTGCTATAAAGCTTGTAAGATGGTTTTTATAGGGAAATAGGTAGAAATGCCCATATCTCTCTCCTCCTTCTTGTCCAGGGGGAAAGGGGCTGAACCAGGGTTAATTCAGATCCAGTGGGGTGTGTACAGCATCTTGCAGTTTCTTTCACCAATTTGGCACTTAATGTCCAAGAATGTGATGTCAGTAGCATTGGGTCTGCACATGGTAACCTCTGAGACCCACTCTCCACTCTACCTTTATTCTCTCTCATGATCTCCCACCCTAAATGTATCATGGTCTAGAATTCACTCATCCCTCACCACCCACCCCCATTCATAAACTGTGAGAATGGGTTTTCACCAGAGAAGAACAAAACACATGCCCAGGGTTCACCTGCTTCACACTCTTAGAGTTCATCTGCCTGTTACTTTTGAAAGAGAAATCCAACTTGCTTATCTTAGGTAAAAACTTAGACAAAAAACTCAAGAGCCAAAATAGGAAAAGAGCTTCTGTTGAGTGTCATTTAATTTCAGAAGCAAGCTACAAAATGACATGACATCTGTCTTTAGAATAACGGGCTTTGGGGCTGGGCAAAGAGGATGCATCATCAGTGGGGAAGCATGTGTATAAGGGCAGAACATACAGAACTTGCTTATCCAAAACACCCAAGATCCAGTGTGCAAGGCATGGTGGGTGTGGAAAACCATTTCAGGACCAGTGCGCTATTTCAGGATAGAAAGGGATAAAGGATGAGTTAAACAGGGAAAGGCAAGAGCTAACACAGGCACAGGCATCGAGAAGGGCCAATGGAATAAAATTCATCAGCAATGTGACTCTGGTGGGACCGTGAGCATGACATTAGATGTGCAGTCAAGGCTTGTACAATGCTAGGAGGAGCTGCATAGTCAAGGCTGTCCCCTCCAACAGAGTCCCACCTTTAATATTTCCTTGGCTCATGTGGCCCCAGGATGGAAACCTCTTGTAATATGAGGTTGACCATGATGATGAACGTCACTTGACTGTACTACAGCCCTCAGCAGACAATTGTGTCACCATTTTGCTCCTTTGTCAGACATGTGGTATGCCTGACCTTCCTTGAGAGCTTTGAGGGAGTAAGTCACAACTCCTGTTCACAAGGACTCTAATATCTGGAGCAATGCTCATGTACACATACAGATAACTCCTCTAAGTGGACTAGGGTGGTGGTATGTACTACAGTAGCGTCAGCAAGGTGGCATGGAAACTAAACAAGCATTAGAGCTGACTGCCTACGGGCTGAGAGCACAGTGCATAGAGCCAGACAGACCTGGGTTTCAGTCCTGAGTTTGCTGAGCGACCTGGGGCAGATCATGTAGCTTCTCTAAGCCTCAGTCTCTTCACCTGTAAAATGGGTATAATATCTTTTTCATTATACTATAGGAATCTAATGCAATCTTATGTGTAAAATGGCATATTAGGGAAAAGTTTGTGGAGATGATTGCTTTTGATTTAAGCTGTTAAAGAGAATGATTTCAGTGGGGGGGGTGGAAGCAACAGGGTGGTATTTTTTGTCTTAAGATCGATCATACATGTGATGTTAGGAAGGACTGTGGGGGAAATTTAATGCTGTGTGTGTGTGTGTGTTTGTGTGTGTGTGTGTGTGTGTGTGTGTGTATGTGTGTGTGTTTGATTACAAATGTATTCAAGGGGTCTACTGGACTATTGATTGTGGTCAATTTCACCTTAGGAATTCAAGGGGTTGTGGAAGCCTACCAGAGCTGCCTCCCCAAGCTCCAGCTCTACGGTCCCACCAACATCGCTCCCATCATTCAGAAGGTCGCCAAGTCGGCATCAGAGGAGACGAACACCAAGGAGGCGTCGGTAAGGACACCACAGTTTTCCTGCTAGTGCAGAATTGCCCTTTCTCACTGGGATATGGGCCATAGCACACCCCCTATTCTGACAATAAATTACAGCATTTCTACCTGTGTGACTTTGGACAAGTGACTTAGCCTCTCCTGTCCTCAGGCTCCTCATCCTAAAATTAGGGATAATCCCACCCCTCTCTGCTGGGTTATTGTGAGGCTTAGAGATGACACATCTCAAGTGTCCACAACTTTAGGTGGACAGAGGGAACACTCAACAATGCAGTGTACTTTATTCCCTGGAGTATGAGTCATACTCACATTGTGTTCCTGGGAAGAAAAACTGTCCAAAGTAAACTTGTTTTCCCATGTACCCATGTTACAGATGGAAGTGAGGCAAAACAATAATGTCTCTGTCCCCTGGTGGTCAGGTGCAGCAACACAGAACATCCTAGCAAAGACTTGTTTTACATTCTGTTGGTGGTTTTCTTAAGAAAAATGCAAACTAAGGCTACAAGGCCCAGCAAAATTTGTTTTTCCCCTAATATTTTTTAGTTAAACACAGAGTGAGCAAACATAGGTTTACAGTTGTAACACAAATTAATCATACAATAATTAATAAATAATAAAAAAGAACAAACTGTTTCAACTGTAAGCCTACTTTTGCCCACCCCTGTCTATTACCAGAATCACTTTTCTATGTGTCATTTTTAATGACATCAATATATTTCTTTTTCAGTTTTAGGACTTTTTTCAGACTTAGTCTAACATTACTGATATCTGGAATATTCTCTGTGATTTTATCCTGGGTTCTGAGACCCTGCATTTGCATCATCTCCTTACATCAGCTCACCTCACCCTCTTGCACTGCACCGAGTTCTCAGACTTCCCTCAGGGCAGAACAGACGGTGCACCCTGCTCATCTCAAGTCCCAGCCTCTTCTCTTCTGTACAGGGGCACATCTCCTCTCAGCTATCCAAGGACATTGACCCAGCAGCTGGATTCCCTCTCTCTCACCTATTTTTTTTCCCTTTCTCCTGAAGACTCATTTTCACTAGCAAATAGAACATCCCATAATTGCCCTGGCCAGTGTCGCTCAGCTGGTTGGAGCATCATCCCATAAACCAAAAAGTCGCTGGTTCAATTCCCAGTCAGAGCACATGCCTGGGTTGCAGGTTCAGCCCCCAGTCAGGGTGTGTATGAGAGGCAAGTGATTGGTGTTTCTCTCTTACATCAATGTTTCTCTCCCTCCCTTCCTTACCCTCTCTCACCAAAATCAATAAGCATGTCCTCAGGTGAGGATTTTTTAAAAAATCCTATAATATCTGCTGTTTAAGTTAAAATCTTTCCCTTGATACCTCTTCACCATATAGAGCTACTATCCATTATTTTACCTCCCTTTTGAGCAAAATTCATTTACCAACTTTCCTGTATTCACCTTCTGCATCTCTCCCCCCATGGGTTCCTCCACCTGTGCCCATCAGACTTTCCTCCTGACATCCCTCTGAGAACTGCACCTGTCAAAATCAGTAGTACTTCCACCTGGCCATACCCACGGGGGCCTGGGAGCAAATCTGATTGCTCACAAATGCAAGATTTGGGGATAAGTATTGGGCAGGGTCATTATTTCATTATTTCATTTTATTTTTAACAATTTTCTTTATCACCAGAACTTCAAATTCAAATTCTTCAGATGATATGTTACTCAGAAACCCAACATAGACATTAAAATTTAAGGAAACACACTGGTGTTGCCAAATCTGAGCTGAGAGATGGGGTCCAAACTTGTCCAGGCTCCTTTACCCCCTTTATTCCCAAAAGTATCCAGAGTGTCCCCCAGGGCTCCCCCAAGCGCAGACTGAAAACAGAAATCATCTCGGCTCTCTGGGAGACCAGGAACTGGAAGAGTAAAAAGAGAACGGGGCTGACGTAAGTGTGGCTTTAGGCCTGATGTAAGCCAGCACGTGCTCTTGCCCATCATTCGCTCACCCAGGGACTGGGGGTCTGTTCCGGAAGGACCGATCAGGAAATAGTGCAGGAAGTGTCTAATCCACGTATCCCAAATAAACATGCCTTATAATCCAGGAACAGTGATTCTCTTCCCCAGAGGTTTCTCCTGTGCTTTGAACAATGTGTGGTCCAGGACCCCTTGTCATCACTAATGGCTAAGGGTCTTAAATTTGAACCTCCTACACAAGTTGTTCCAGGGAGTTTAGCTGTGGGATTTTCTCCTCAATTTTGTAGAATTATTCTAGAAAGAAAAAAAAGTCTCTTCTGTATCTGAACAGGACCTCGTGTACATTCGAAGACTATAGTATTTCATCATGAGCATTTTCCTAGCCTGGCTTTGGAAGCAACTGTTACTGTAGTGTCACTGGAAATTTCCGTCAGGGTTTTGTTCTGGCAGTTTGCAGCCTAGTACCTCTTAACACTGGATCAGATTCTAGAAACCTGACAATCTCTTCAGACTAGGGATTCTCAACCTTTTTTTGTCCTGTGGGACCCTTTAGCAGCTGATGAAGTCCACAGACCCCTTCTCAGAAGTATTTTTAAATGCATAAAATAATCTCATTTTAGCATGTGCTCCATATAAAAATTGTAAGATATTTTACACTTTTTTATACTAAGTCTTCAAAACCCAGTGTGTATTTTACACATATATCATCTTAATTTGCATGCTAAATTATCATCACAAATACTTGATCTTTATTTAGACTGTATAAATTGATAGTTGAGAAAGTAGATTTACATACTTGAGTTGTTTCAAACATACTTAAAAGGTTCCCAATAACTGAATAGGGTATCTATTTTTAAAGTTAAGTTTAAATTTATTAAAAGGAAATAAAATTAAAAATTTGGTTGCATCGTGCAAGCCACATTTCGAGGGCTCAGCAGTCCCATGGAGCTAGTGGCTATTGTATTGGGCAGTGCTGCTTTAGATTCTTAAAATCTCTGAGCTGAAAAGGCCATACAAATGATCTACTTCCACCCCTCATTTGAGAGATGAAGCTGAGACCCCCAGAGGAGATAAGGGTTTTCCCAGCATCTCAGAAAACAAGGCTTTGAAGCCAGTCCTCCTGAGTCCTCGCTGCTTCTCTGTTGACCACACTGCACTGCATAACGTTCACCGAGGTGATTGTTAGAATTAACCTACAATTACTCTGCCTGCCTTGAAGTCCCATTCATCATAACCTTCAGTCTTTAGGGCTGACTGCACAGGCACTCAGAAAAAGTCTGTTGTCACTACTGCTGTAGTCAGTGTGCACTGAAGCCACGCAGGTATGTAACTGGTATTGTCCTTGTTTCCCCTTACCCCATTCCCATCCCTCTGCTAATCCCCATCATTGCCCTGCATCTCCTCCATTGCAGCAATACTTCATCCTGCTCATCCTGACCGACGGTGTCATCACAGACATGGCCGACACCCGGGAGGCAATTGTCCACGCTTCCCACCTCCCCATGTCAGTCATCATCGTGGGCGTGGGCAACGCTGACTTCAGTGACATGCAGATGCTGGACGGTGACGATGGGATTCTGCGGTCACCCAAGGGAGAGCCAGTCCTTCGAGACATCGTTCAGTTCGTGCCCTTCAGGAACTTCAAACACGTACGTCTATCTCGGGGGCTTTTGATGGGAGGGCAGAACTGAAACCAACTCACTCCCTACCTGTGTCCCCCAGTTTGTAGTGAAGCAAAGCCAGCTGTCCCTGCCTAGGCCAGGTCCTCTCCCACACAAGATATGGAGAGCGTGGCTTTTTGGAGATAACAGTGTAACTTGAAGTATAGATGAGAAGTCTATGGTAGCCAGCATGTCACTGGCACTTGTCCCCATCCCTGTAGTGTAGGATCTCGGTGCCCTCAGGGCTGCCAGGTACAGGGGGTGACTGTCCCTGCACATGTGCCTGGCCAAAGAAACAAGGAACAGCTGAAATTCTGCCTGGCTTCTGCTTGTCCTGCCCTGGGCCCCGGCCTGTGAGGGCCCTGGCAAAGTGTGTTTTTGAAATGATGGAAAGCTCAGTCCTCTGCAAATATAGTAAGGAGCATCAGAGATTTATTTAACTCACTGAGGGAACCAGTAAGGTGACAAAAGGTGGTTCAGAGGAGGATATAAAACAGTGGATTATGGTCAGTGGAGACAAGGCTGGAGTGAGTTTGGCTCAGACTCGGGCAGGTTCAACACTAGGCAATGACCAAAGGGGCTAGAAATAAATAAGTAGACTTTGGATTACTTTCAATGCTAGACAGAAATTTGTTTTATAAGTTAACATATAGCTTTACGGTCTTGAGCTCTAATCGATACTAAATAGTAAGTCCAGCTGCATTACACCCTCCTGACGTCCTGAAAGTGGGCACACTAGTGCTCCAGTAGAACATCAAAAAGTGCTCAAAGACAATTTTTTTTCATTTCCAATTTTTGGATAATTATTAACTCCATGGAGGAAGGGGCGGCTCTAAAATTTCAACACCACCCTGCACCTATGGGGCTGCAACTGCCCGGAAAGACACTGCTGATTCATACAAGGCCTCCCTCGGGCCTCCCCGGCTGTATCTGGGAGTCCTTGAAGGTGATGTGGGCTGGCACACAGTCCTCTGTGACCTTTTGTCCCCTGCCCCTAGTGAAAGTCACTCCCCTCCCCCTGCCCCGGTGTCCCCTGAGGCTTTGTCCTGTCCATTGCTGGTGGGGCCAGCATATGCTCCCAGTGGGTGGGGACTGAACCTGAGCTGCCCCTGCAGGAGGGAATCTTTGGGGTGCTCAGTGCCCTGAAGCAGCTCTGCTGTCTCCTTCAAAATGATGAGAACTCCCTCCTATCCCTGTTGCAGTGACCACTCTGTCACCAGGACCATTCATGCAGTGAAGTCTGTGTCCCTACATTTCAGGAGCCCTGCCAGAAACATCTTTTTTAGCTGCCACCACAGCCCCTCCATCCTCAGGATGGAGCTCAGTTATTTAGGGTCTGGAGAGGGAGGGACAGGCACTGTGCCATCCACAGAGAGCTTTCCCGCCTGATGCTTTTTTGGAAAAGCTTTTCTACTCTGGCCAAAACCCCTCATTCACATGAGTCCTTGACAGTGCCCTAGCCAGTTTATCAGATCTCTCCAGGCTCACATACAGCCCCCTTTGCACCCACACTGGGAGCCCACCACACTGGGCAAGGTAAATGTAGAAGGTGGGAGGACAGGTGGGCCATCATTGGTATAGACAAGTTCTAGTGCCAATGTCAGGGCCTTTGGTCTGTGCTTTGCACAAAAAAAAAGCCATTTGTTCCGATGGCTTGTTGGGACAGGTGTTAAAGCCAGTGTTCAGGTAAATCATGAGTCTGGTGGCCTCCACTGAAGCCTAGATCTCATGAGTTTCCAGGACCATGCAGGGAGGTCACTGCATGGGAGGTGTGTTCCAGGGCCCCTTGAATGATGAGGTATATCACTCAGAAACACAGTAGCCTCTTACGGAGGGCTGTGGTATAATTAGAATCACTAAAGGAATGTAAAGTCAACCCTTGACTACAGAGTTCAGTGCAGGGGGAGTTCCAAGTAACAGCAGCAGCACTCAGACCCCTACAGGCTCCCAGGCAATGAGCATGGCTGAGGGGTAGCTGTTCCACCGTGGCCCATCTTCTGCCAGCTGGAGGAGGAGGTTTCCAAAGGAAACCACTCACTAGGTGAAAGAGGTTCACCACATCCTCAGGTTGCACTCAGACAGCAAGAGTGGTGTGTCCTCTTCAAGGAAGGATGCACTGGGGCAGGCTGAATACACTATAATAATGTTCATCAGTGAAGCTACTTACCTGTCTTTTGCCAAGGTGGAGAGAGGAGTTTTCTTCAGGGTTGTGATGTCCTGCTTCATTTTGTCAGCCAGAGAGAAGTAGCTGTACCACTGACCACCACCTATAACTTTGCCTGAATGAAGGTCAAAGAACTGACTCCCTAGGAGAATCATGAATTTCCTCAAACACCCTCTCCCTGACCCCCACACATACACACACATCTGCTTGCTGAAACAATGCCACTGAGCCAGGCAAGGCTCCACCCTCTATCTCAGACCCCTTCTCCCATGGAGGGTGTGCACAGCATGTGCTAGCACTGGGACCACAGCCAGGTGGTAGATCCATGGGCCCGGGCCTCACGGCGTTCCTTGGGGAGCTGCATGGTTCGTGTCCGCAGAAAAATCCCTTGCTACACAACCTGTGGGTGGTTGAAAAGGGCTAAAATGTTGCTGCAGAGCAAATGTTGTTCCGAGCAGAGAGAAGTTGCCATGAGGAAAGCCTTACAGCTTGAGCGGGGAATATAAGGAAGGGCAGAGCCTTGGTAAGCAGGGAGCTGGGGGGTGGGGCATCGACGACCAGGGAAGTGACCTGATCAGGGCAAGGAAGCGGGCCACCGCTCACCATCAGTGCTGCACAATCTCCAGCCACTCCACGGACGACTAACGTGGAATGCCAGGAGCACAGCCTCCGTCTTATCTTTGTGGATTTCAAATTAGATTTGAAAAACCATTTCATTATCCAGACTACACTGAATTCAATAAGCCATAAATAAAATGAAAAGTGCAGACCTGATACATTTCATATAAGCACGTAACCCATGAGTCATCTCTCATTTTCTGCTCTGCAAGGTAACTCAGAGCTCTGAAGTAGACAGGGCCCGGGCTCCAAGCTCTGTGATTCTGGGCAAGTTATTTAACCCCTCTGTACCACAGACTCTCGTCTGTAAAATGAGGTGAATGGCACACCCATTGGAAGAGTACAGGTGGTATCTACATAAAGCTCAGCGCAGCGCCTGATCCGTGTAGCTGATTGATAAATACAGCTGTTACTACCAGCTGCTTTCACATTTTTGGCCTTTTCCTAACCAGCGAATTCCCTCCATCCCTATTTGCTCACCAGAACCACCAACACAGGTAAGAAAATGGGAGAATCACTTAGGAATTGTGCTGTCCAATGCAGTAGCATTGTGGCAGCACATGTGGCTATTTAAATTTAAATAAAATTAAAAAAATAAAATAATAAATAAAATAAAATAAAAATTAGATTTACAGTTGCACTAGTCACATTTCAGGGGTTCATCGATTGCATGTGTCTAGTGACTGCCATATTGGACAGTGCGGATAGAGAACACATCCATCATTGCAGCGAGTTCTGTTTGACAGCTCTGTTTAGGAAAGTTTTTGTCTCCAAATAACAGCAAGTCCATCTTATAGTGGATTACATAAATGGTTCTTCACCAAGCGTGACTTTGTCCCCCAGAGGACATTTGGCAATGTCTGGAGACATTTTTAGTGGTGACAGTTGTAGAGGCCCAATTCACATGCAGTGGGAAGATGCCGGGATATTGGTGAGCATCGTACAGTGCACAGAACAAGAACCCTTACAAAGAGTTATCTGGCTCAAAATAGCAATAGTGCAAAAGTTGAGAAACCCTGGACTACATAAGTGCAGAAATATTTTTCTCAGGTAGGCAGAATGTAGGGGCTGGAGGCTGCTGACATCTGTTTTTGTTTTGTTTTGTTTTGTTTTGTTTTTTTCAATGATTCAGTAGTAGCAGGGCCAGCACTTAGTGATTCTCTTTGCTCTTGCCTCATAATGATAAAATGGTTGCCATAGCTCCAGGAATCACATTCCAGTTCAAGGAAAAGAAGAGGAAGAAGAAAGGAAAACAGAGAAAACCATGTCTGTCCCCTTTAACTAAGAAAGAAAAGCTTTCTAAGAAATAGCCCCCAGGAAACTTTCATTTATGTCTCAAGGCTGAAGTTGAGTCATAGGGACCTACCTAGAAGGAAGGGAGTCTAGGGAATCACACATTTGGCTGTGTAACCTTTATGTGAGAGGTGGCCAGAGAGAGAGGGTGGGAAAGAATTTTTCTATTCCCCAACGCACACATGGAGCATGATCTAACACACAGCCCTGAGCAGCTATTTATAGAATAAGGGCATTCTAGTTGGATGTCAAGTGTCCAACATGCTATAGCATCTCCAAAATGTGAAGAATCATTTTAGAAAAACTCTCCACCGTGTTTTCAGATTGGTGTTAAGATAAGTCTCTTCATTTGCGCTTCCCAAAAACTCTGTGAGAGAGTGAATTCTTATTCTTCCTTATCTTGTCTAGCAAAGCTGAATGGCTGAATGACAAACCACATAGGAAGGAACGAGCTAGAAACCAGGCCGCCTGGCATTTCGTTCACTCCCTTTCCTTCGGGGTCTTTCCTGAGGAATCTCAAATACCTGTTAACTTGTCACTCTGCTTCAGATTTTCAATCTGTTCAGTACATATAATGAGGTTTGGGAAATTTTGCTTGTCTGGGGGTTGAGGAGTTAGTACTGACCATTAGAGTCCTTGCAGAATATCAACCCCCACCTTCGTGCCTCAAATCGTACGGTGGAGCCATTGTGCTGATAGGATAATGGCTGCATTAATTAGCGTGGTGGTAATCAATACGCTTCATCCCACCCCACCCCCACGCCCCACCTCAGATGGGGCATTCCATTTTTCCAATGGAATGTCCCACCAACTCTGCACTTGCAACACTCACGCACACACACACACACACACACACACTCCCTTCAACCCCATGAGATGACTCACCATCCCGAAAAATGATCAAATGCCAGTCCTCCCCTTCTCTGCATTTTAAAACATGCCCAGCTTAAATGCCACCTTCTCTTGGAAGCCTGCTCTGATTTCCACCAAGGTGACTCAGTCTCCCTGTTTCCCGTGCTCTGGCCACACAGCATTTGTGACTCTGGAGCAGTACTTCTCAAATTTCACATTCATAGGAATCATGGGGGCATCAGGTTAAAATGCAGATTCTGATTCAGTAGCTCAGGGTGGGTCCAGGATTTTATATTTCTGATGAGCTCCCATTTGATGTGATGCTGTTGGTTTGTAGCATGTGCTGTGTCTTCCCTCAAACTAGGGTTAATTTTGGCCACACCAGGCTCCTCTCCCATGACTGTAACTTCCCTAATAGCAAGAATCATAGACCCCCTAAACTCTAGCACAGTGCCTAGAACATAAATAAGTGTCTAGAATTAAATATAAATCAGAAACAAAACTGTAAGACAATTCATTCTGCTATCTAACTTTCACCCATATTTCAGATGTGAATAGTTTTATATGTTGAGCCAGGCATGTAAAAATATAATTAGGAAATTAATAGTGCACTTTCCAACAACCTGGCAACTCTTGCTTGGAGGCCCTTGACAAATAATGAATGAGTGAATGAATGAGAGAGAGACTAGCTGCTCAGAACAGGACTCCAGCCTTCTAGGCTGATTCTCAACCACATTCCGTTGGCTGGGTGCCAAAATCATGGTGCTTTCCTCTCCCCTGCAGGCATCTCCAGCTGCCCTGGCAAAGAGCGTGTTGGCTGAAGTCCCAAACCAAGTCGTGGACTATTACAATGGCAAGGGGATTAAGCCAAAATGTTCATCAGAAGTGTATGAGCCTTCCAGGACACTAGCACCATGAACTCCGCGCACTTTTACAGAGTTCCAAAATATTATTCCTGCTATTTAATACTTCTACTACTCCTGTACCTAAACAAAAACAAAACAAAACAAAAACACATACACATTTAAAAATAGCACGTTTTGTTGATTTTTAACTAACTGACTGTTTTTTTGTTTGTTGGTTTGTTTTTTTGCATGTGTAGCCCTGAGGCCTGGATCTGGTAAGCCCTTGTACTGTTAAAGACTTTTTACAAAGAAACACAAATAATTGTAACTTACTCTTTACATTACAGCATGTCGCCTTGAAATAAAATGGTATCTGTATCAGTTTTTTTATACAGGTTTGTTGAAATTTTGCTAAATTTCTTATTATCTTTACACTGTAAAGCATTTTGAAACATTTACCGGATGTTGATAGCCAAAAAACATACTTGGTTTTATCTGCTTCAGGATGAGAGACTTTTCAAAATGGCAGCTGCATGGACTGTATTTTGCATGTTTAAAATAATAAAAGAAACACCCAGTTTTTGCAGTTGTTATCTATAACTCATCCCTGCAGAGAATGGTCTCTCTACTGAAGAGGGCAGGCTGCCTAGCTGTCTTCTTGATGTGGGTCTGGAGCTCCCAACCCAGCACCCCTCGGACTTTACCGTGCACACAGATCACCTGAGGATCTTGTCAAAATCCAGGCTGTGATGCCCAAGGTCTGCCCAAGATTCTGCAGCTCCAACAAGGTCCCAGGTGATGTCAGCGCCGTCCTCAGACTGCACAGAGAGTGCTGAGGTTCTAGACTTTAGGGTGTGCTGTGGAGACCATCCAAAACAGGGCAGAACCTCATCTGCTTGGGAATGCCACTGCTTCCCCGCCAGCAGCACACAGGTCCTGCCTGTCTCCGAGGTGGGAGTAGAAAGTAGCGAGACTGATTCCAGAAGCTGCACACCCCAAATCAGTCTCACTGCTTTATAGTCACACCTCTTCCTTAAACAGACGAGGGAGTGCTCCTCCGGGCCAGGCCCGCCCTCTTAAAGGAGGCATCACACACCTTGCATGAATGATTCCATGTTTGCATCAACCCCTAGGAATGACCTCAAAAAGTCTCCAGTGGAACCACAACAGTGGAGACTTGGCCATGGCACTTGGCCATGCAGTGTGGCTCCCCAGAAATGTGGCCCACCAAGGTGATTTTTAAGCTTTGTGTGGGGCTTCTTTTTGCCTCTTGTTAGCACTCCCAAGAGCCAACTCGATCAGCAGAAATGCCTGGAATCATTGTTTTAGGTGAAGGTGTTTTGTTTCGATATAAACTGGCCAGTCTTCAACCGGAAGAATGAATGTTTCACTTGTATAATCTTCTCACACAGAAATGGATAAGTGTTTTGCAGCATAAAAATCACAAGATAGTCATAGAGATGGGGAAGTAAATCACAAGGCAAAATAGATCTGTTTGTTGTTTGTTTGTTGAGGGGAAACATATTAACATGCAAATCAAATAGGCCTTGTATAATTTCCCATGTTATAATTATAGATTCTAACCTTGCAAATACATGTCAGCACAACATTTTGGGAATGATGGTAAAAATGTATGACTGGAAAAAATCATAAATATTTAAACTGTATTGTTTTATGAATAAATTGGGTACTTACAGAATTTTTTCTAAGCGTTATAGTCTTGTTTCTCTTTTCAAGGCAATTTTCTAGCAGTGATTTATTTCATGTAGGTGGGTCACCTCAGAGTCGGACAGGCTCTTTCACAGTCTCATAGAAACATGGTTGATTGTTTTCAACAAACAAGAAATTAAAATATCTAGGTTCTATCCTACAGAAGTAGCTGGTGATTGTTTGTAGTCCTAAACCAGGACATGAGTTTCCTTGTCTGTGTGCCTAGAACACAGTAAGAACTCAATAGATATTTAATGAAGAAAGATGTGACTAATCAAATGAATGTATGGATGAATGAATGAATGAACAAAATTGTTATTGTGCCTCATGAGTGATCACAAACCCATCACAGTTTTAACAGATAGATTAAGTGCCTGGGGCCTGCAATCAAAATGATGCCCCATGTCATTCTCAAATATCTCTTGAGATCTATTACATTTTATGTTGGGACTCATGGGCTCTGTGAGAGGGAGTGATAAGGACAACATTTAGTTTGCCTGGCAGAACCTTATGACAGTTTACTTCCCTTTTCTTTTTTCTTTCTTTTTTTTATTTGTCCTCATCCAAGGATATACCTCTTATTGATTTTAGAGAGTGGAAAGGGGAGAGACAGAGAGAGAAAAAGTAAGAGAGAGACATTGATCGGTTGCCAACCAGGAATTGAACCTGCAACCCAGACATGTGTCCTGATGGAGGATCGAACACACAACCCCTTGCTGTATGGGGCGATGCTCCAACAAATGGAGCCACCTGACCAGGGCTACCCAGCTCAAAAGAACAACAGCAAAAAATAATAATAGCTACCAATCACAAAGGGCTTACTGTATGCCAGCCACTGTTCTGAGTGCTTGCCACATCTCATTTACTTCTCCCAACAGCCCTAAAAGGTAAGTAGTAGTATTAATCTCATTTTACACATGAGGAAACTAAGACACAGAGAGTTTAGGTAATTAGCCTAAGATCACACAGCTATCACAAGGCATTGATAAGATTTGAACACAGACACTCCAGCTCCTGAGCCCAAACTCATTTTGAATAATCCCCACTGCAGCCACCCTCCTGGCACTACACCCATCCACTGCCATAGCAAGCAGCAGATTCTTAAGAGATATGAGAGAATGTGCCTTAAAACATGACCTTTGCCCCCATTTCAGAAATGTCTTCTCATCTAGTGATAGCTTTTTGTTGTGAGTTCTTGGCATCTTGTGATGTACAACATCCCCCTGGGAACAGTGGAAGAGTCTCAGGAAACAAGTGGGTCTTCCCAACTTCTTGCCACCAAGGAGACCATGTAGATGGGACATTCCAGATGCACATGATCCCAGGAGCTGAGCAAGCCATGTGAACAACTGGGGAGGAACAGGTTCAAACCAAGGGATGTAAAGAAGCTGGAAAGAGTGTGTCCAAAAGTGGGCAGCCCCGCCTCACCCCAGGGCCATGCACCAGTGTGGACCCAATTCAGCCAGTTCACCCAGTTTTTTCAAGAGAATTGAGTTACCCGATGTTTCACATAAATCCCACCAATTTGTAAATGGGGAAACTCATTCAAAATCAAACAATTGTTTTAGGCAACAATGCCTCTGAGCTCGTGTTGGATGGTGAGTACAAATTTGGAAGCACTGATTTTCTCCATCCATGGCCTGCCTTCCCCTGGGCTTCAACAGATACAGTCTATAGACTCTATCATATTTGTTGTATTAGAAATTGAAACTGCAAATGTAATATATTAACAATTCATTTAAATATGAATGGTAAACCCATTATATGTTAACATAAATACAATAATTTTATTAAAAAATACATGTACAAAACCAAAGAAAAAGTGGGACAGAGAAGCCCTGTGCATCTTGCTTCATGAAAGACAGCTGGATCCGCATACCTGCTTCTGCATCCACCCCATTGTGATGGGGTGTTTTGGTTGAAGTACAATCAAGAAAATCTAGCCTCACGTGGCAACACAGTTGATAAGAGGAGAATTTTTACCTTTCTCAGATAAGTGGGCTTATCCTTCTTTTTACCACATCAAAACTCAACAAGTGGTAGCTTCTCAAACGTTAGCTGCAATGTAAAATAGACAATCA
Organism: Phyllostomus hastatus; assembly: GCF_019186645.2. Taxonomy (NCBI): domain Eukaryota; kingdom Metazoa; phylum Chordata; class Mammalia; order Chiroptera; family Phyllostomidae; genus Phyllostomus; species Phyllostomus hastatus. The sequence continues at coordinate 28,821,613 of NW_025334009.1, read as the reverse complement.
TATCAATAAAGCTCTTCTGGCATTTTCAATGGTTCTTTTACCATGGGAGATTCTGCAATATCATGCATGGGTCACTTGGAAAATCTTGACCCATTCAAGTGTTCAGATACTCCATATGCTCACACACTTTATGTTACAATATTTTAAAAAATCACATTCTTTTGCTTTCTAATGTCACTGCCAATCTTATCACACAGACTTTTAAGTGTTGAGAACCTGTCAAGTTATGGTGGTAGATTCAGGTTTCCCAAAATTCTAATCTTTGCTAGAAAGCTCCAATGTTATCATTGGCGACAAACACTGTCAGTTGCTTTTCTTGAAGTGACAGGCTCAACTTCATTCATTTTCAAGAAAATATCTCCTTAATACACATTTGAATAATGTGTATTATGTCAGTCTTTATTTCAGGTAAAAATGGAATTCTGTGGGGGAAAACCAGCTAGTTCAGGTCACAACACAATGGCCACATACTCTGAGGCAACCATCTCAGGCTGGAATCAGTGGAAGCACTTTCTGGGTGTGTTGCACTTTGTTGCCCAGCATATGAAAAAGACATGAGAGTCAAGATTTAGTAATGTATAATTTTCCTGCTCTATTTTTGTAATTTTATTTATTTTTAGAGAGAGGAGAAGGGAAGGAGAAAGAGAGGGAGAGAAACATCAATGTGTGGTTGCCTCTCGCATATGCCCTGCTGGGGACCTGGCCCACAACCCACGCATGTGCCCTGACTGGGAGTCAGACCAGCAACTACTCTTTGGTTTGCAGGCTGGCACTCAATTAACTGAGCCACACCAGCTGGGGCAAATTTTTCTGCTCTATTAGGAACATCTGTAAGTGAGACTGCATGTTCTTTCCTGCAAGGGTGTGACAGTGAAAAATAAGTGACCCCTGGTAGAGTGTGGTTCCACACTCTTCTAGTGAACTGAGACCCCAGCAGTTTTGTTCACCATTGCTTTTGCAACATTAGTGCAAAGATCAACCCAGTGAAAAAGGCAAGTAACATCTTCATGTTATTGTGAAAATAGTTTTTACCTCACAGACTCTTTGAAAGGGTCTCAGGGACTTTTGGGAACCACCCTTAGAACTGCTTGCTCTAGGCCACTTGACAAAGAGTGCATTGGTTCACTGTATCTGCGTAACAAACCACCACAAGCTTAGTGGCTTAAAACCACACACATTGATTAGTGCACAGTTCTGTGGGTCACAAGTCCCAGGAGACTCAGCTGGATCTTTGCAGCCTCGTAAGGCTGAAATCACGATATCACCAGGACAACATTCCTTCCCGGATGCTCTTGCAAAGAATCTGCTTCCCAACTCACTCAGGCTGTTGGTCAAAGCTGTAGAACTGAGGTCCCTTGACCTTGCCAGCTGCCAGCTGGGGGAGGTGGCAGGAGCAGTCTTTACTCTTAGAGACTTTGCCCATTTCTTCTCATGCTTCCCACATGGTCCCCTGCAGCTCTGGTGGATCAAATACCTCTCAAACACTGAATCTCTGACTTCTGCAGCATCCTTCTGACTCCAACCAGAAAAAGTTGGCATTTTAAGGGTTCATGTGATTAGATTGATAAATCCGGGATTCTAAATTTTATAACCTTAATTACATCTGTGAAGTCCCTGGGGTCACATAACATAACATGCTTATAGGTTCCAGGGATAAGGGTAGGGACATGTTTGAGGAGCCATTATGCCTACCACAATGGGGATGCAAGATACTGCCAGATGATTCTAAAAGGAAATGTGAGGTTTTCTATATATCTCCTGTTGGTTAAATGTACAGTGTGGAGTAAAGCCCAGTGTGGATTCACAAATGGACATAGGCTATCAGTCTATTCCTGTGTTTCTGACTCCTGAGAGCATCAGAACATCCTAAAACTGCAACCTTGTTGATAGTACAAAAAAATAAAAAGAGAACTTTTCCCCAGAAAGTAAATACAGTGTCAAGTACTGTCTCATGAATTATTTCTCTAGTCTTACCCAGGAAGTTCTGGGGGAAAAAATAGACTTACACATGCATTGTGGAGTGCCCTTTTCTTTTATGCATATATGCATCTGTATGCACACATATTCGTTAGCTTTCCCTTTGGTAAAATTGAAAGCAGAACCCAAGTGTGGCAGTCTAAGATGAACACACACTACTTCCCCATTATTGTTCCCATCCTGAGGGCCAGGGTGAGATTTCCAAGAGAGAAGATTCTTTCACAGATGATTAAAAGGTATGGTATATTTTAAAAGGAAGACATTTCTTCCCTCTTGCATATTGAATGATTGTTCTGAGTAACGGAAAAATGCTAAAAGGACCTCCTGAATCCATTAATGAACCAAAGGTTAATCCTTAGCAACTGGCTGGGATCCCAGAGGACTGCCACCCCTGCATTGCGGAAGCTGCCAGAGATCCGAGTGTCAAGCCCCGGTGGACTGGGGTGTGGGATAGTAAAAAGATGTACACCCACAGGGATGGATTAGGCTGGGAAGATAATTTTATAACCTAAACTAATTCATTTAGAGTTTAATATGAATCGAATGAATTGAAAATGACTCAAAACATCATTAAAGATAGCCCCAGCCCAGAAATTACCATCCCGTCTGTCCATGTCTCTTTATTTAATATCCTCAGGATCAGAATGAGCTTGGCTAAGCTGCTGTTCTGCGGGTCTCAGTTCATTTCACAATGTGCACTTGTCCTTCCCGGCCAGGACGGTTAACAACCTGCTCTGACCCTCCCAAAGGAAGCAGAATCATAATGGTCATGAGCAGGAATGCTGGTGTCAGACAGAAATCTATTTCCCAGAAAATGTAAATGTAGCTACCTTCTCTGACCCTCAGATGCCTTGTCTGCAAAATGCAAACAATACCATCTACCTCTTCAGGTCTGTGTGAGGACTTAAGAAGACAATATTTTTTAAATGTTGAGCTCAATGTATAGCATATATTAAGTGGTCTATATAAGTCATGATTTTTAGCATACTGGTTAAGTTGTGTAGTACAGTTGTCCCTCACTATCAAGGTTCACTTATTGTGGCTCCACTGTATCTTGGCCGCAATACAATGAAGCTTCAATAAGTGAACCACCATATAGCGAGGGACAACTGTATACTTCACTGGTGAGTACCAATATAGAATTTTATATGTTGTTAAAATTATGTAGGTTTAAGAGTATAGAAAGTGTTTAAGAGCATATGAAGTGTTTATAAGAATGTGGGAAAGGTTAACAAGAGAGTGGGAAAGATTTATAAGAGTGTGGGAAGGGTTTATAAAGCCTTGATATATATATAAATAATAAAATAAATATAATGCCGCTACTTCACAGATTTTCACCCATCGAGGGGGCCTCTGGAATGTAACTCCCGAGATGGGTGAGGGATCACTGTATAGAAGGCAAAAGCATGACTCAGAAAATAACGCAAGCTGAAAAAAATGCAAAAACCTTTAGCATTTGATAATGTTCATCACAGTGACTGACTCTGGGTTAAACATGGGACTTGAGCCAGGACAAATAAACCCAACCCAGGACTTCTGCTGGAGCTCTTGGGAGAGGGTTAAGTCTCTTTGATGCTGCTGCACTATGAGGACATGAATCTGTGTGAGCAGGAAGTCATCCTGCCACCTCATGGGAATGAAGCCAAAACAGAGGAAAGCAGCACTAGGAGGTAAAAAGGGAAAATAAGTGAGACTATGTGTTGATGACCTCAGTCAGGCTCTGGATCCAGCCTTGCCTTGTTGGGAACCTCCCTGCCTGGTTTCAAAAGCTCTAATCCCCCGTGCCTAAGACTGAGTAAAAAGACCTAGGGACCATATGCCATTAAGGAGACAAAGCTTATCTTCCTTGTACCACCTCTGCCCCCTTTTACTTCACCCTGCTTGGCCCTAGGTGGGTGACTGGTTAGCCAATGACAGGTAAGATTCCTCAAAGAAGGGATGACCTAAGACAGCATAGTCATGAAGGGGCCCTCAGGGAAGGACACGGGGGGAGGGGGTTGCTATAGAAAAAGGGGGTGATGGACCCTCACTCCTCGGCTTTGACATGGCTTGAGTCTTCATTCTGTCTGCAAGAAGTCTCCTAATCTCTTGTTTGCCTGACCTCCACTGCCCAATTTGAGCCTGAAACAATGCAGGAGGTGGGTGTGGCCCTGTGATGGAAAGGGCAGGTTCCCTTGGGTGATCAGGCCTAAGAAAGAATGCATAAGATCCTGTGAAACCTGCTTTGCTAACAACACCCTCAATTTAAATGATAAGGATTCAAGCATAGAATGAGTTTGTTTCCCTAAATTTTATGGCCCTTTAGCTGTCTGACCCTAACTCAAAATAAGCCCTCAGAGTTCTTTGAATGTTATCTATTGTTCGATCCTTACTGCCTGACAATGATTGATGAGCTTGATGTATATGCCCTGTATCCCTATGCAAATTAAACCCAATAAAAACCCATTGAGGAACAGGCTCCTGGCCCTTCTCCTTTGAGAGATCGGCCACATTTCCTCCCCAAGTAGATCTGGCTTGGTAGACTTATTCTCATCTGTGGTGGCTGTAGGGGGGCCCTGTGGGCAGAGCTCCCCAACATCGCCTAAACCTCAATCTACTACTGGACTTCACGTGCCAAAGCCCATAGATTTCCTTTGCACTTGACCCGGTTGAAGTTTACCTGTATATATGGGTATGTTATATGCAATATATAATACTAATATAATATTAATCTAAGTTAATATTATATTATCTATTATTTTATTGTAAGTATTCTGTCTTAGGGCCTTTGAGAACAGGTTTAGCTTTGATTCCCCTGTAGGATTTAGCTCATAGATAGTGCACAGCACATAGGATTTGAAACATGGAAGTTGCTTGGATATTTGTTGAATGAAACAGCATGTTGCCCATTCACTGACTTCTACTTCACTTTCTTACGTGAAGAAAGCAACAGAGGAAGTACAATTATTTCTAGAGCTGCACTGCAGGAAAAGAGCAACAGGACAGGTGATTACCATGTCATCCTCCACCTGAGAAGCCCACTGTGTCCCTGCCTGATATTCGACAGCTGTCACTTCCATTTCCCTCATGTCCACTCTATGATGCCTCACCACATTTCCCATTTCAGGCTTTGGAAAAGAATTCAGACTTACTTGAATGAAACAATGGAGAGATTAAGATCGAATCTCTCTCACATTTTTGGAAGCAGGAGGGCAATCATGGTTAAAGTGTTCTCTAAATTTGCTAGAAGATTGGGGGGCGGTGCTGAGGAAAGTTTGGGGGAGAATGGTTCTTTGTCCCACAGGCTGGCCTCTCTTTCCTCCTCAGGAAGGACCATTGTGCTTTAGGGTCCAAGGAAGCATCCATTACAGTCGGCCTGAAACATCCCAGCTGCCCTGTGCTGGGACGTTCCCCTGTGCTCATGGGAGAAAGTGCCAAGTGCAGGTGACAAAGTTCCGTAAGAATCAGGTTCTGAAATATTTTATTTTGTTGAGTGACCAAGTCCCAAATTCCCTTTTGCAGAAAGACTTGCCCACTCAGGATGACATTTTACATCTAGACATTTCCAGTGTAGTTGATATTTCACTTTAAATATCATTTTCCCCTCTCCTGCTGGCCATAACTTAAGCAAGGAGACATTTTATAAATAACCTCTGCTTTCAGTCATCTAACCAGCAAACCTACAGTCTCAACATCACATGGAGTGGAAAACATAGGGTTGGAAATTAGGAAGCCTAGATTCCAAACCAAGCTGTACTAGGTATATGGCTTTACTAGGGATATTTACTAGCTACATAGTCTTAAATAATTTACTCGACCTCTCTGGCCATGGTACTTTCCTCATAGATTATTGCAGGAATTAAATGAAATAATATTTGCAAAACATTTACCATTGTCCCAGACATTATATTGATGGCTCAAACAGTAAATTTACTATGGGCATTTTCATTGCTCCTGTTACTACCGCTATGGTAGAGCAACAATTCCTTTCCCAGGGAACACACGTTCCCTCAAACAAATTACTGTTCTCGTCATGACTGACCCACCTGAAGGAAACTCTTTTCCTTTAAGGCAAAGACTGCAGAACTACAGTTGGCATTCCCTGCAATGCTCCTGGGCTGAGGGCTGTGAGTCCCAAGGAGAAATGAAGAGATGGGGGGAACAGGGGGAGTGGGCTGAACACACTACACCTTGTCTAGAAAAAAATCCCTGGGCCCCTGACGGTGGTGTCCATAGTGTTGATCATCATGATGGTGCTGATGTTTTTAAACAGTGAAAACAACACTCTTGTGTATGTTGTATTTCTTTAGTATTAAAAGCAGATCAGCAACCATGGACATAGAAAACACCAGAGGCCAACAGGGACACCAAGAGATCTCCTAAGATCTTGTTAGGTATCTTTCAGGATTGCACCCAGATGAAATTGTTCATGCAGGAAATACCAACAAAACATCAGAAGAGGATAGATCAAGATTTTTCATAATTATTATAATAGGTAACAGAAAGTCAACATAAATATTAATATACTAGTAGTCAGCATATTTTAGTTCTTAGTATGTGCTGAGTACTGTGTAAAGCACTTAATGTACATTGTTTCATTTAATCTGTATTGTTGCCTTGTGAGGTTTTTAATTTTTATTTTTTAATCATTAATTTTTATTGTATTTTTCCATTACCATTTATCCCTTCTGTACCCTCTTCTACCTCCACCTACTGAAGGAGTTTTAAAAAATCATATCTTACAGATGAGGAAACTCAGAAAAACTAAGTGATTCATTCACCCAGGCACATGGAAATAGTAGCATAGACAGGATCTGAACCCAGATTTCCCACTTCCAAGAAAGACATCTCCTAGCTAAATACATGGGTAGGGCAAGTCCTCTGCTCCTCCCGATGTTGGTGAAGGAGGAGGCAGAAGGAACATGGCAGTGGGTAAGGCAGAACCCTCTCCTTCTGTTGGACATTTGGTAACCCAAGGTCAAACCCCGTCCTCCAAATTTTGTTCCTAGAGTTTCCTGTGCTGTTGATGTGGAAATTCTGGCTACTCTCAGTATTTCACAACAGATTTCCATATATTTTTTATATCATAACATTCTTCTTTTCAATATGTACACTTCGGTGATTTTTAGTATATTTACAAAGTTGTGCAACTATCACTACTAAAATTTCCAAGTAGTTCTGAAATTCATACAAATGTAGGGCTTCCAGAAGAGCTGAAGAAATATATTACACTGTATTACCCAGCCTTTAACAAGTTTGCAGTATTTTTAAGAAGATATGGTTTATAAAGTTGAGGGTTGTCAAGTTTATTACTTATGATAAAAGAAAATACATGTGAGAACATATATATATATATATAATATTATATATTATATATATAATATTATATATAACATTTCCTATATATATATATATATATTTCCTATATATATAGTTCCTATATTTCCTATATATATAGGAAATATATATATATATATGGGAAATGTTAAGAAGAATTATCAGCTAGGGCTAGGGATAATGGGGGAGTCCTCACAGAGGAGGATGGTCTAAGGCAGGCCTTGGAGATGAGGGGAAATTGAGGAAGTGCTGTGAGTAAGGAGGGTGTCAGATGCAAGGAACTCCCAGGCTCAATGGCCCAAGTGTTAAAGTCTTGCCAAGCATAAGTATTTGCCCTACTGAGAGACTGGCTTGGAGGGACTTCAGTAGGAAACAGAAAGGAGATTAGATGAAGCCAATGATTTCAGCCAGAGATCGCCTGATCTATTTGAAGGTAATTTATATAACAGCGACCAGCAGCTCCTCTCAGAATTTGGGTGTGATGCCCATTGGTTTCAGTGGGATGTGTGCTTTGTGGAATGAAGAGAGCATTTGGCTCTTCGTTGGAAATTCCTGCTTTAAAAAGACATTTTTTCCATTTTGAAATAAAGTGGGAGTGAAAGCCATACCCTGTGATGCTTCATGGTTAATAAAACTGCAAAGGCATTTCTGCCTGGACATAAAAGATTATTTTAAGCATCATCTCCTGGGCTCCTTGGTTACTAAGGGAATCCTGTCTGAGCTCAGCAGCGCAGACAGGCAAGTTGCCATGACGATCCTGCTAAGCCTGGCTGGAATCTAAATACCACAGATGGAGGAACCACTGTCATACCTGACTCCTGAGAAGTCTAGCAGTGCCCTCCCTTGCCCCTTGCAGTTTGCCACTCCTCCTAAAGACACCTCGACTGCCCACTCTTTGCCATCAGGGGGCACAAGCCCAGTGGGAAGGGCCCTTGGGGTCACTGGCTCATTTGGTTTGATGGTCAGTCTCCTGCCCCAGAATGTGTTGATTGCACTGGGATATAGTCAAGTCTTCTTGGGCATGAACAGTCCTTCAAGCCTCACCTTTGTCTCTTTAAGCAAAGGAAATACTAGATATTTACCAAGAAGCTGCACAAGAAGAGGAAGGAAATCTGGACAAAAGTCTTCTTTTCTTTCCTGTACACCAACCTATACATAACCTGAAACATTTTTAACAGGGTAGGTTTGTCATGGTAGTCGGCAGCTGGTCAACCCCTGCAGCTCCCTGGCTGTAATTCCATTCTCTCAAGTGGAAAGACACGTAGTGTTTGTGGCCAATTATATTTTCTAAAGATGGCTGTAACCATCCCACATGCTTCTCTTTCAATGTGATTTTGCCATGTTCATATTGAGGGATGCATTTATGTTCCTTCTCCTTGATCTGGGCCAGCTTGTGTCTGAAGTGAAGTGATCCCATGTGATTTCTGAGGTTAAGTCATAAAAGCTAATTTAGCTTCCTCCTGGTTCCCCCGGGATGCTTGCTCTTGGGACCCAGCGACTACGTTGTAGGGAAGCCCCAGCAGCCACATGGTGAGCCCACATACAGGTGTTCCAACAAACAGTCTAGTTGAAGTCCTGGCTGATGGGCAGCATCAACCACCAGATATGGAGCAGCCTTCAGATGATTTCAGCCGCTCAGCTAACATCCCCCCGGGGTTTGAATCATCATCCCAGATGAGGCCCAAACCGAAACAAGCCATTCCACTGTTCTCTTTCTGATTTCCTAACCAACAGAAGCCATGCAATCAATAAAATGGTGTTTTTTCTATGCCCAAATTTCAACGTGGTTCATCATCCAGCAATAGTAGCTGGAACTATGTTCTGTTTACTTGAAATGGCCTTTCTTTACTCTGCTCCTAGATATTCTTGCTTTTCCCTTGAAAGGTAATTTAGATGTTACCCTTCTGTGAATATCCCATCCAGGTGCTTTGTACAAACACCTCTACTTTGGCTCTTACCGTATGGTTGTTTACTTCCTCTGTCTTGCCTGCTACACCATAGGCTACTCAAGGTTTGAGTTTATTTGATTCCAGTTTATTTGATTATTCAACCAATATTTGTTGAGCAACTACTCTGTGCCAAGCACTGAATATTTTATAGTTGATATCCAGTAAATATTTTTAAATATATAGATCTACAAAATAATACAATTGGTGATTGATTTAGATTTCTCATAAAAAGAAGTCTTCCTACCAAAAATGACTTTTCTCAGACTCACTTCTCCAAGGAGGACATACAGAGGGCCCATAGACACATGAAAAAATGCTCAACATCACTAGACATCAGAGAGATGCAAATTAAAACCACAATGAGACACCACTTCACACCAGACAGAATGGCCATCATTAATAAATTCACAAACAAGTGCTGGCAGGGTAGTGGAGAAAAAACAACCCTAGTACACCATTGATGGGAATGCAGACTGGTGCAGGCACTGTGTAAAACAGTATGGAATTTCCTCAAAAAACAAAAATTGAACTGCCTTTTGACCCAATGATCCCACTGCTGGGATTATGCCCTAAGAATCCTGACACACCAATCTAAAAGAACCTATACACCCCAATGTTCATAGCAGCATTATTTATAATAGCCAAGTGCTAGAAGTAGCGTAGGTGCCCATCGGTAAATGAGTAGATGAAAAAACTGTGGTACATTTACACAATGGAATACTACACAGCAGAAAGAAAGAACTCCTAGCCTTCACAACAGCATGGATGGGACTGGAGAGCATTATGCTAAGTGAAGTAAGCCAAGTGGTGAAAGACAAATACCATATGATCTCACCTATAAGTGGAACCTAATCAACAAAACAAACAAGCAAGCAAAATATAACCAGAGACACTGAAATAAAGAACAAACTGACAGTGACCTGAGGGGTAGGGGAATGGGATAACGGGGGAAAGAAGGGGAAGGGGCAAGTCAAGGAACATGTATGAAGGACCCCTGGGCATGGACAATGGGGGGCAGAGATTGACTGTGGGAGTAGAGAGGACGGGGCAGGGGAGAGCAATGGGGGAAAGGCAGGACAACTGTAACTGAACAATAAAATAAATAAATTAATTATAAAAAGAAAAGAATATAAAGCAGTGATTTGTTTTTACTCTTGATGTCAAATCTTATAATGGTCCAAAATCAAGGTCTATTTATTCTAAGAGCTACCAGCATTTAAAACCTTGAGCTTAAAGGTTTATATTAGTTTTCTATTGCTGCCATAACAAATTACAGACTGAGTAGCTTAAAATTATGCAAATTTATTTCCTTACAGTTCTGGAGGTCTGCAGGCCAATATGGGTCTTACTGGACTAATATGAAGGTGTTGGCAGGGTTGCAGCCATTTCTGGAGGCCTTAGTGGGGAATCTGTTTCCTGCCTTTCCCATCTTCCAGAGGCCACCATATTCCATGGCTGGCGGACCCCTTTCTCCTTCCCTTCCTCCAGCCTCCAAGTCCACAATAGGCTGAATCCTTTCCACATCGCATCTATCTTACTTTTTTTTTCTGTTGCTGCAGCCACGAAGCTTCTCTGATTTTAGTGGCTCATGTGATTGCATTTAGGGCCCACCCCCATAATCCAGGAAATGTCCACATCCCAAGGTACTGAACCTTAATCATACAACCAAGTCCCTCTAACCCACACTACAAAACACAGTCAAATTTTCCAGGGAACAGGATGTCAATACCATTATTCTGCCTTCCATACAGAATTTCACTGAAAAGGCTGGAAGGGGCCTCAGTTGGACAAACCCTTTTCCCTCACCATCTCACAAATGAGGAGACAGAAAGTAGGGAATTATTCAGTGTTACACTGCTAGCTAAGTTGAAAACTGAGGCTGGATCCCAAGTTTCTTGACTTAGGGTCCAGAGTTCTTTCTAGAACTTTACTATTCAAAGTGTGGTCTGTTCACCAGCAGCAGCTTCTACATGACCATGAGTTATTAGAAATGCAAACTCTCAGGCCTCATGTCATATCTGCTAAATCAGACTGCATTTTATCAAGATCCCCAGGTGATGCTTATGGACGTCTAAGTTAGAAAGGCACTGATCCAAGACATCACCGAACCTTCTGTTTCCTTCCTGACAAGAAGGTTGTATATGATTGAGTGAGGGAATATCTCAAGTGGTTTGGCCTCATTGCTCTCTATTGAGCCCAACTGATTCTGACCAGACTGATCATATCTCTAGAGGTGCAGACTTAACACTACCATCCCCAGTTCTTGCTTATCTGGGGCAACCTCTGGGTGCCAAGCTGCTGTTCCAGTATTGTGCCACACAGTTTTCTCTTCTTGGAAGACAGGCAGTATAATAGAGCAGTGAGGCCCTTGGGCTCATCTCCTGGTTCCACCACTTAAGGTTTGTGAACTTGAATGAGCTGCTTATCTTCTTTATGACTCAATTTCTTATAAATAAGGATGGGAATAATAGTGCCTACTTCATGGCTGAGGAATAAATGAGATAATGTATGTAAACCTCTTAAAATCTGCCACTTAACAAGAGCAATGTATTAGTTATTTCTCATTCTTCTGGGACCCTTTCCAAGTAGAATTGAAATTCTAAATGAACCCAGTTTCCAGGAATCTCTCAAGATTCTGTCTTCTGGGATCACAGGAGACACCCTGACCATGGTTCCAGGTGACAAGTGTCACTGGCATCAGAAAAAAAACCAGGAAGAAGGGCTGTCCTTGGCTGAAAGCATTTGGTCCCCTGGCATGTGATTCTTCATTGCCTGTCCCTAACCTTATTTTTTTTCAGTCATCACAGAACTTTAAAGAAATGCACATAGATTTAAATGCATTAAGTTTTGGAATGATCCTGAATACAACAGAGGGGGCAGAATGCTGAGAATCTTCCAACCCACATCTCAACATGGCCACATTGCTTTTTTTTTAAGTCTTTCTTCAAGCCAAATGTGTTTCCCTTCTGGTCATCTCTTGGAACCCTAAATCTGTGGGCTGACTTGAAATTTTATAAATAAATACAGGGTGGGGCAAAAGTAGGTTTACAGTTGTATGTGAAACAAACAGTTAATTCTTGCATTATTATTATTTATTAATTATTGTATTATTTCCAATACAAACAACTGTACAACTATTTTCACCCAAGCCTGTAGCATGCTTTTAAAATCATTACACTGAAGTTGAAATTCGCGATTTGGTCTTGATGGAGGACATTGAAGCAGAATTTATCTTCTTACTGAATGAGCATCTCTGGATTTTGCAATATGGCCTTTTAAGATTTCTATACCAGCCAGCAATTAAATCTCAAAGCTCAAAATTTCTTAAAGTTCATTTTATACATTCCCTCCTCTAGTGCTTGACTCACATTCATAATACATCAATCAATTTTAAAATATACTAAATTCTCTTTAGGAAAATGGAAGAAAGCCAAGGATAATTTAATGAAAACTCTAAGCTCACTATAAAAAGATTTTTAATTTCTAATATAAGGCATGTTGTGAACTAAGAGACAGCATAAATGAATATAAAATGCAAATTAACCAACAATAAAAAAATGTATTATTCTGAAACAAACCAACCATACAAATCATGAACACTATAAAAAATGAACCAAAGAGCCTGAAGGCAGGAACATAATCAAAATATTTCCAATAAACCCTTGGTTTGGAACTTACTCCTTCAAAAATGAAACTATTCCTAATGGTTTGCTTTATAAGAAGAACATTTATTATATCACCTTTTTGTTTGAATTAGAGGAGTAAGAATTATGGAATCGTAGTACAGTAAGTCCTCACTTAACATCATCAACAGGTTCTTGAACTTTAAGGGAAATGACATATAATGAAACCAATTTTACCATATGCTAGTTGATATAAACAAAAGTTCAGTTCCTACAGCATCTCATCAATGTTATAACAAAATGACATTGCATGAAAGGACATTTTTCGAGGACCTGCTGTACTAAAAAGAGATAGTGGAGGTTATCTTTCTTCTAATGAGGGACCAAAGTCCCACAGAGGCAAAGTGGTGTCAGAGTTCCAGGGTCCAAGACAGTCTCAAAGGATGATATCAGAAATAATGGGAGACTCGAGCTCCATACCTGAGTGCACAAAAGGAGCCCTAGCTGGGTCCCTCAAGAATTGGGCCTAGACTTTATCATTTAGCAGCACATTGAAATGACAAAACCGAGTGTAATGACACCTCCCAGCCCCAGCTAGCAATCAGGAGGCATGTGCTGTGTAACAGATGAAGCACATTTTGCTTTGATTCAGTTCAACAGTACTGCCTGCTGAAGGTTTCACAGACTTAAGGCCCCCATTATGGACCAAGAGAGATTTGGCACTAGAGGCAAACATCAGACTGAGTGGCTTCCTCCTCAATCTTCACTGACCACTGTGCATCATATGTTTATATGCCAGTTTTCCTCTTTAACCACAAAGAAATTCCAATGCAAGGATAGTAACAAATTTATCAGAGAGCCAAAGAAACAAAATGGCTAAGAGCGCAAGTTGTCTGGACACACTGACAAGATTTAAATCTTGGCTCTACCACTTACTAGCCGAGTTATCTTATGTAATGTAGTATCTCTTATATGTCTTTACATAATATCTCTTATTATGTAAAGGTATGTAGCATCTGTTTATTCTCTCAATTCTAAAATGGAGATGATTATGTTATGATCAAATGGGGTTGTTATTAAGTGAGACAATATACTGAAAGAGTAAAAATGAATCCTTAGTAATCATACTGCAGTGTTTATAATGGAACATCAATACAATACTTCTAGCAGGCCATATCCAAGGCCACACTGCTGGTACAAAATGACTAACAGTTCCTTCTTCTGAGTGATTTCTGCTTTCTTACCAACATCATCCCAGTTGCTGAACTGGTCTTGCTTCTTAATAGCCTTCATTTCAAAACAAGTCTCTGCTTCCCATATGCCATCTTAAAACCATCTAGCATAAGTCCAGATCTTATAGTAAGCCTCTCCCAACTCATATAAAGATGCCCTTAGGTATATGCACTCTCTTGCTGCAGCAAGCTCATTGAACTTAATTAACCTTGTTTGACATCAGGTGCACTACTGGTGGTCTTTGACTGATGGGCTTCCACATTACTGGGCACATAACATTGCACACTACATGCATGAGAAATACTGGCTATTGGCAATAGTAGAAACTCCTTTTTACCCCAGCTTCTTCATGTAGCACACCTCAAGACACATTTGTTAAATGAAGGGTCACTCTTATATAACTGGGAAGACAGTTAAACATAGGTAGGATAAAGAAATTTAATTTTTTTCTCTAAGGCTCAGAGTGTTATTTAGAAGTCCCCTGGCATAATCACAATTGGTGAAATAAAAGAGGAAGCAAAGCAAAGGTTTTGAGCCTACTGAAGTCCAAGTAGTAACCAGGAATTGGATCCTTCCCTGGATCTTTTAAGCCAGGCTAGCCAGATAGCTATAAAAAGAGAGTGTTAAACTAGCTATTTTTTAAAGTGTTTATTTCCAAATTTCTACAAATTAGGAAACAGACCTTTGGAGTAGTAGAATGAATGCATGCCCAAGACACACTCAGGGTGATTAGGCTGGGACTGGAACAAAGGACAGGACTTTGTATAGAATATGTAATTAACTACCTATTTTTGTGTCACAAATCATCCTAATACTTAGTGACTCAAAATAAGAGCAATCACTTATTCTCTGGCAGCATCTTCTGTCAAGAACCCTTGAATCCCTTGGCTGGGTAGTTCAGGCTCAATGTCTTTCATGAGTTGCAGTCATAAGAAGGGTTGCTGGTGCTCAGGGGATCCCCCTCCCAGGTGGCTCACTCCTGACTGGAAAGTTGGTCCCTCTTCACATGGGCCTCTCTACAGGGCTGTTGGAGTGTCTGCAGGACAGGACCAGGGCTTTCCCCATAGGTAACAAGCCAAGAGACCAAGACAGAAATAGCAAACCTTTTATGACCCAGCAGGGGAAGTCACACACACCATCACCTTGGCCATATTCTATTGCTAGCACGCGCCAGCCCTGTTTCAGTGCCAGCTCTGCCCATCTTCCAAATGTGCTATTTTGGACCAGCACCAATTCTGAGTCTGCGTTCCCTCATTTGTAATATTAAAATAACAACTTCCCTTTAGGGCTGTTTGGAGCATAAACCAATACAAGAAAATCAAGTTCTGCTTAATATAATAATATACTAAGCGTGGATTATTTAGAAGTGATTTCATTTCCTTAAGATGCCTGTCTCGAGTACACCTCATTCTTTTAAGGTTTAAACTCAAAACATACTTTTTTTCCCCAACCCCCCTGGAGAGTGAATCGCCCCCCGCCCACCCCACACCAGTTCCCAGCCCAAGTAAGACAGTTCCCGAGGCAGAACTTTAGTTCCGGGGGCTGAGAGCGGTGCCCGGAACGCATTGCGGAACGAACCGGAAAAGGGCCTTGCGGCTTTTTTTTCCGTCCGGGAGGGCATCCGCGGACAGCCGGCGTGACTGCTCTGGGTCCGTGGCCGTGGGTGCGTGGGGACTCCCCAAAGGTACAGCAGAGGGGCCCCCGGAAGTCTGGCGACTCGAGCCCTCTCCGGCTCCTCCATGCTTGGCTGGAGGCTGCTCGCTCAGGCCAGGTTCCAGGTGCTGGGCCGCCGCGCTGGGACCCTGGACGCTGCCCGGGGCTCCGGGAACAGGTGGGTGTGGACGAGAGACAGGGTGTGGGGTGGGGAGTGGTCCCTGCAAAACCAGGTGGCCCGGCCCGGCGCAGAGGGGTCTGCCCTGCGTGCGGGAGGAAGGGGCTATGTCCAAACCTGAGGTAGGGACGACTAGGGAGCTTTACTCTAAGGGAGCCCTTAAAGGACTGAAGGGGTGATTTTTTGTTTTGTCTTGTTTCGGTTTTAACGCTTATAAGCGACTGGCCGCGAGTATTACCAACAGCAATAATGCTACCCATCAATTAGTGAGCGTTTTCTATGTATTAAATGCTCGTATTAGGCGCCTTAGCTCATGTGGCCTCACGTGAGAGAAGTAACTTGCCCATGGTCACTGAATTAGTAAGTGCAAAATAGGGACTCTAACCTGAATAACCCATCTGACTGCAAAAGGGGGATAGATAACAGAAAGTTTTACTTCTTTTCTGACACTCAGCACAAAACTTACCGACCTCCGGCCCCTATGGTCTCCCTTGGTATGTTCAGCTTGATCAGAGGCCATGTCTTTTGCAGATCTTTTAAATTTGCACACCCAGTTTCCTCACCACTCTGAGCCTAAGCCATGTCATTGTGGAAAAAAGGTGAGCTTCTCAGAGAAAGATCACCATTCCATATTCTGCCACTTCTACTGGATATGAACTGCTACGGTTCACATACAAATGGTTGCTCCCACGTGTAGGTAGGACTCCCTTATTAGAAAACTGTTTATCCCGGAAGATAAGATGAAGTACTTTTCCTCTAGGATAACTACTTCATAGTTAAAATGTGAAAATGTGAGCCCTGTTATTATCTTAAGGAACGTCAGGGGCAGGGGGAAACTTGCATGGAATCCAAGCCCTTTCCTAAGGCCCTAAGGGACACTTTCCAATTCATGCGACCTCCTTTCTCTGTATTAAATAGAGAAACTTTGAAATTGTGGTTTGTTTTCTTAATTTTTATTTTTACAGAACAGACATCTGGCTTTTAGTTAGAAGTCTCCATGGCAAGAGTGGTACTTGGTGGGATGAGCATCTTTCTGAAGAAAATGTTTCATTTGTTAAGCAGTTGGTCTCTGAGGAAGATAAAGCTCAATTAGCAAGTAAACTGTGTCCTCTGAAAGATGAACCATGGCCTATACATCCTTGGAAACCAGGTGGTTATTTTGTATATAAGGAGTTCTCCTAATTACTTTGTGGCTGGCACATTAAAAATTATAGTGACTGCTTTGATAAATTTATCATCTCTTGAATTTATTTTTCATGTTTTCATTGTTTCTGTTTCATTGTGGTTTGGTTTGCAAGTTTATTTCCAGCTTCCTATTCTGCAATTGTGAATGTCTGGTGATAATCAAGACTTATTGAAGGAGCTGTTTTGTATGTGAAATGAGAATCATTTTGCATACTCTTTCTTGTTTCCTTCAAATAAAAAATAACATAACAATAAATCAGGGAAGGAAATCTGGAAGAGTTGATCTAAATTGTGTCACCCAGATGTCTTCAGTCGGGGTGTTCTAGCACTCCAAGTTTGCCAAGCATAACCCCACAATCAGCTCTTTGTGCCTGGTAGAGTGCTAATCCCACAGGAGGACAGACCAAGAAGAATAAGGCCTTTCCTATTGAGAATGTGATCTCTCAACAAGTAGGGGTTTATTGTAACAGTTGAGTTGTATAGTGGAGCAACTTTATCAGTTTACGCAGCAAACCTAAGTTCATGGTGAAGGCCAACATATTTTAGCAAATGTGACCACTTGTGTCATCCTTATAACCCCAGCTAACCTTTCAGAATTTGAGTTGTAGATATTTTCTAATTAAAGACGTTTGATATTTATCATACCTTCTATTAATACCATCATTTAAAGATAAGATATATCCATTTAACTGTTTTCTTTATTTTGTACAGTCCTCTTATATTTGCCCATTATATGGAGATTTATTGAGTACAATATCTTATGTCAGGCATGGTTGAAGGTGCTTTTATCTGTAAGGAACAGTTGTGTTTTACTCTATGAATATATCAGCATATTTCTTATTTGCCTGCTTCTTACTTTGAAACCACAATTTAGAAAATACTGTTCCATCATGTTGGCAAATGTTGAAAAATCTCATGTTAACATTCGTTTGGTTTTAATTGCCAGGTTCCGCTAGAGTAGGCCTTGTCGCACTGAAATTGGGCATGATGCCTTTATGGACCAAAGATGGTCAAAAGCATGTGGCCACATTACTCCAGGTAAGAAAAAGGAGATGTAACGGACTTGTATGTGTGCCAACATCTATTTGTGCAAACCTAAATGGGCAACATTTATACCCAGAAACGTAAATGTGTGGTGAAGAAGGTTGATGTTGAGCGTAAATACTGTTAAAGAACTTTACTCTTAATGGTTTCAGTAAATGTTGCCTGACTGCATTCTTGCCTGAGCGCTGGTCTTCTTGACACTGGCATGGGAAAACTGAGGCAATGAACAAAAAAAAGATTTTAATGACTGTAACCTAGCTTATCACAGACCTACTAGTTTAATTCATAATGAGGGAAAAAAATCTCAGTTCCATCTTACTTTCATTATGGCATTCTTTCAACTCCAAAAATATTTTGATCTCTCTGCTAACTCAGAATGTAACACCCTTGTCAGGGGGAGCAGCACTTTGTTCTCTGAGATAAGGTAAACTCCTCCAGTGGTTAAAAATGTGGGCCCTGGGACCAGAAGACCTGACTTCAGGTCTTGGTTCTGCCACTTCCTAACTGTGTTCTTTGGAGCAGTGTCTCCTCTGTAAAATATATACCATTCTGTAAAAGAAATAATTATGACCTTTCTCAGAAAGTTGTGGTGAGGATTGCACAAGATGATAAAAGTCAAGCACTTAACACGTAAAACAGTATTAAGTGTCCAACAAAT
The DNA here is from genome assembly GCF_019186645.2 of Phyllostomus hastatus. Lineage (NCBI taxonomy): Eukaryota > Metazoa > Chordata > Mammalia > Chiroptera > Phyllostomidae > Phyllostomus > Phyllostomus hastatus. The sequence goes on along the minus strand of NW_025334009.1, from coordinate 28,802,797 downwards.
GTTGGCTGCTGTTGTCTTTATCATTACAATTATAAAAAGATCACTGATAATATTAGGAGACTGTCATTCCCCAAATCACATTGGACAGTTTAGTTCATCTTTGGGACCCAGCCTTAGACAACTGACTAGGTGATGGTAATTAAAATAAGAGCTCACACACATAAGTACTCAGTGCTGATAGGCATAAGGAGCCTACAAGCCCTTAGTAACTTTTTATTGACTCTAAATGAACAAGGGTAGGATTATAGTTTTTAGAATTCTAAGGAATTTGGGGAGCTTTCAGGAATTCTTGGTGGGATTGTAAATTGGTATGACCACTTCAGAAAATGATTTATCCTTATGTGGTCAAATTGAGATAAGCCAACCTTGTCATCTAGTGATTCCATTTGTGAGTGTTACTAGAAGATTTAAACAGGTATGCAAACTGTGCAACAGTGTTTACAGCAGTATTATTCTTAATACTCCAAAAGTCTAAATGACCCAAATGTCCATCAATGGTAGGATGGATAAATCATGGTATGTTCACGGGATGGAATGCTGGGCAGCAGTGAGAGGAGCAGAATGGAACTATGTGCAACAGTATGAATGAGCCTCACAAATGTAATCCCGAGTGAAAGGAATAAGACGTGGAAGAGTACAGTCTGATTCAAAGCAGACAATGCTAAACTACATTGTTACGCAATACTTTCATTATAATAAAGAGAAGTATAGTTGCCAGAGAAGTAAAGGATTGCCATGAAGTCAAGAATAGTGGTTATTTCTAGGGCAGTAAACCTCAGAAGCACCTGGAGGGCTTCTGAAACACCGAGGTTCTGATATAGCAGATCTCTGTAGATGCCTGAGAACCTGCATTTCCACCAAGTTCCCTGTGATGCTGATGCTGCTTATCTGTGGACCATGCTTTGAGAGCCACTGCTCCAGGGGTTTGGAAAAGAAAAAAGGGGCAGGGATTGGAGGAGACACAGAAGTTTTAGGGATTTTTCTTCTTGACATGGGTAGTGGCTTTATGCACATTTTCTTCATAAATACTCATCTAGTTGTATATTTCTGTTTTATGCCTTTTTTTATATGTGTTGTATTGGACTTTTTTTTTCAAAAGTTATCTCTATTTTAAGGGTGTGGTTGGTGTTAGAGGAATAATAAACTTGCAGGGAATTACTAATTGTCCTAGGGCCTCAGTGTGACTAGCGTGTAATGTTAAAATGTATCTTGGCGCATACTTAGTTTTTTTGTTGTTTTTTTTTTTATGTTTGTGCTTATAGGTACAAGACTGTCATGTCCTAAAATATACTCCAAAGGAAAATTATGATGGAAAAATGGCAGCCCTAACTGTAGGAGGAAAAACTGTATCCCGTTTCCGTGTAAGGATATATTTTCATTCCTAGAAGAGTAACATTTTACTAGTTTCAGACCTGAATTCTTTAAGTTTTGAGTGTATTCCACTGCCACAGCCTTGCATTTGTCCACGAGATAAATTACGGGTCTGAGAGAGGCAGTCGGGTAGAGCCATTGAGCCCCAGAGTGAGAGAGACTGAGTGTGCCCCAGTACCTCTCCTCACTGTCTCAAACAAGTAACCGCCCTGCAGGCTGCAGCGTTTGCCCCTCTGTAAAACGGGGGTAGAAATACTGCATATGTAAGAGGTTTGTTACCAGGATTATATGAGAGTTTTCAGATGTGCCTGGCATGTAACAGACGCTCGATAGTCTTTTTTTTAATCATGTTATTGTTTTATGTTTAGTTTTCATTTTTTTCTAAATTGTTTTGACAGTTGACAACAACACCATAAGGGTTAGTTTTGTATATTTTTCAAATGATGCATTTTTTTCCCAGAAAGAGTACTAATAGAATGCTGAGTTCGTAGTTTAAATTTGAAAAATCTGCACAATTAGTATCTTTTATTGGGTGACTGAAAGAAGAGAATAGCTTTCTAGAAATAGCGATGGTTTTCACTGATGGATACTGAAACATCTGTAGGTTTACTAAAATGTTGCTTACCTCTAACATAAACATTGTTCCACTGTAAATTGTTTATGAAAGTAACATGGATGGAAATTAGGATACAACCTATACTACGCAACTGTAAAAATCAGCAAGTGCTTATTGTGCACCTCCTGTTTCCTTGTCATAGGTAACTTTTATTGAGCACTTATTACATACTGGGTACATAAGCATTAAGCCCTTACATTTATTAATTAATCTTTTCACCCTCTGAGGCTAAAGAGAGTTAGTGACTCACTCAGGGCCACCCACTGGTAAGAGGCAGAGTGACAAGCAGACCCCAGAGCCTTACTTTCTTAACTGTGACTTGATGTCCACCCTCTGGGAACACATAAGCTAATGGGGAAGATATTCAAGTAAGTCAGCGATCTCAACACAGTATTTAAATGCACAAGCACAAAATGGGGGATGGCCACTTCCAGTTGGACAGACCCTCCGAGGTTTCACAGGAAGGAGACCAGAAAGGAGAACGTGTTAAAGGCATGCCAGAGGGAGTGGTCTCTGGGGAACCAGAGACATGTGGAGGAGTGTGTGTGCTTGCACAGAGAAGTGTGGTGTGTCTTGATCTTGGTATGTGGGTGTGGGGCCAGTGGGGAAGGTGGCAAAGGTGTACCTGTCAGGATGGAGGGCTAAGGGGCTAAGGCGTTTGGACTTCATCCTGTAGACCCAGAGGAGCTTCTGAATTCTTTAACTAGGGTAGTAAGGGGGTCAAATTGTTATCTGGGTTAAATAAATGATAATCTGGATGGAGGGGGATATTTAGAAAGTTGGCTTAGGCACTAGGGGAGAGTTGATAAAGGCTTTTGAACCTGGACAGTTGCATCGGGTGGGCTTGGAAGGAGCAGAGATGTGAAAGACTGTGTGAGTGTGCATGTGTGGTTGGAGGACTCCAGTGCAGAGCGGTTGCTAACTAGGTCAGTGCTCATGCTGTGGCCTTGAATAGAGACAGAGAAAGGGAAATGGGAGGAAAGGAATGTTTGAAGTGTTGGGAGAAAATCTAGGTGCAGTTGTCTCGTAAACAGTGATACACACAGATACCAATTAGTGAATTGTTCATAAGGGAAACCATCCAGTCCTTTATTTAATAGGATTATAGGCCGTGTAGGCCTGTCTCATAAGTATTAGAGAAGTTAACTATTTTTGCATATTATAATAGTATAATTTATTTTCCATTAAAGCATTATAGCAATATCTGTTCTGCTGATAATTTTGGACAATTTATTGATTGATGATTTCAGGGTTCAAATAATTCCACAGTAATTAAAAGCACAATGACGTATTTATGGAAACTTCTTTTTAAATGCCAAATGTTTGAATTTTTAACTGTATAAATATGTGCCAGCCTTCATATGAATCACGTGAATAATTTTTTGGTTTAATAGATGCCACTGTTTTCTAATTGATTGTGGTTCTGTGTTTTTGCTATGACTAGCAGATCTGTATTTTTATTACCAATTATTGTAAATTCACAACTTTACAGCCTTGATATTTGTAAATGAGTGTCATTTTGGGATAGTCCATTTTGCATCAACAGATTTGTGAGCATTACTTCCTCACAACTACAAGAGAGTGGGAAAATAAGTGGGCGGAGGGTCAGAAGGGCTGAGTTCTAATCCTGATTTCTGCCATTACCCCTTTCACTCCACCATTTAGAACATCTATGTTCTTACCCATGAAAACAGGGGCTTGGCCTTGATGGTCTCTGAATTCTTTCCTAGTTCTCAATCTCACATTGGTTCTCTAATGTTTTAGTGTTCAAGAAAAAAAAAAGTTATAAAAAACTGCTTGCCAGCTCAGTCTATTATTTTTCTTAGTGATGATGTCTTAGAAATAAAATTTTATTAATATCATACTAATACCTAAAATATTACAGAAATAATTCTAACCCACAACATAAGCTTTTAGTACCAGTCACCTCTCTAGTGCAGGCAGTGCTGCAGAGGCCTTCTCGTTCTTCTTCGAGGTACAAACTGTCTAGGTCCAGAGGACACGTGGTACTCTATTGAGAAGAAGCTTTGCCTCTGAATGACCTTTCTTCAGAATGGTATGTGAAAGTGAAATTACAGAATTCTTTATAAGTAAAGCATTTTGATTCAGAAAGGAAAAAGAAATTTTAAACTGGAAGTATACAAACTTTCTCTTGCATATTGTAACCCTGAGGGAAACTGCATGTAGATAGATTGTAAAGGGTTTTTAAAGAGAGAGAGAGAAGACCTATGGATGTTATCAAATAGTTAAGCGTTCTAAAATAAATTGAATCAATTTTATTTATAATATAGTTAAAACTGTTGTTCTTTAATCTGGAAAAGATTTATGCCACCAAGAATTGGAGTCATTTTGCTTTTGCTATTTTTGTACCTTATTATGAATAAAAACTGATGTGATACATAGTATTTTTGAATGAGGAAGTTAAGTAGACTTAAACGTTGATTAAATCAATTCATCTTTGGAGCAGAACGGCGTCTCCACTGTGGGAGGATCATTGCAGACACCATGGGAGGCGGAGAAAGTGCAGCCTCATAGACAGGCTTATCCAAGTGTGAGACATCGCTGCCAGTCTTTTAAATTGCCTCTGAAGTTATTTAGAAGTTGCAATAAAAAACCCTTTGTTACAATTCTGCTGGTTTCAGCTCAACTTGAGCATTTGATTTTTCTCATGACTGATACCTAACTAACCAGTTACAAGATATTTTGGTTTTTAAGAGAAAAAAATTGAAGTGTTCAATTTTAGTGAAATTAGAAGATAATCAAGTACATACTACATTTTTTTTCTTATGTTGCACTTTATAGTTAGGTCAAGATGTTTATCTTGTCTATTTTGTATTACTGAAAAAGTAAAGGATTTTTCTCAGAAGCTTCCTGGCATGCTTAAAAACTGATATTAATAAAATAATGTGCTCTTTAAACTACCAGGTAGAATACGTAAATGTTAAAATTGAAGTCTGTTTTAAAATTTGGTATATCTGAATCTGATTCATCAGGAAAGTAGTATCATTTCAAGGAGCCACATTTAAAGCTTTTGTGTTTGCTGATGTTATAGAACAAGTGAGTGTGATTAAAATGAAAAGCTAATGCCTTGGTGATATTAGTCTTAGATTTCAGCAAGTGGGAAGTGAAAGCATAAAGAATGACTGGAAGGAGTTTACGTCACCACTCTTGGGGAGAGGGCAGCTTCTTGAGGGAACTCTGTGAGCTACAGAACAGTCTTTGGTGGACACGAAGCAGACCTGCTCAGCATGGCTGCACGGTCCCGCCTGAGGGCCCCTGGGAGGTTCCCAGGGAGTGTGGCCTGACCCAAAAATTAAAGTTCCATGCTCGCGGGCCAGTGACACCCGATTTCATGTTTCCGAAAGTCAGCCTACTCAACAAGTTACAAAGGGGCACTAACAGGTCACATTTAAAACAGAAATTAGCAAGTCCCTAAGGTTCGCCACGTAATCAAAGAAGTCTGGCCATGCATGTGCTCCATTGGATTTGGGGCGGGGGTGATGCTTTGTTTCAGGACGTCACTCGTGTCATCTGCAGCTGGTTAGGGTTTTTCACTTGCTGCTCTTCTCGTTGTCCTTTTAAATTACAAATTACTCTTGGTTTGGCTTTATAGTAGTTTAATTTCTTATAAATTTGTTCATCCTCAAAATAAGTCATGATGTTTCTTTTAGGTGTATGAGTTTTTAATTACTAGAATGGAAGGTAGAGGCCGCACACTGTCAGGCCACAAACACAGCAGTGTTGTGTGCTCAGCACTGACGCAGCAGCAATAAGAATGAAAATGTAGGGTGTCCCAGGGAGACAGGCCAGGACCTCACACCCAGATGGACATTTGTCCTCTATCTCTGTCTTTCCACCATTCATTCAGCCCACCTCGCAGTGTCTACAGTGAGCTAACATTACAGAGACACATGAGTAGGACAGCTCCTGCTATCCAGGAGCTCACAGACTAGCAGGCAGACAGACATGTAAGTTAAATAAATGTGAAGTAACGTGGACGACAACTGATACACATGTAAGGTCTAGAGATGGCAGGGGTGCAAGCAGTCTGCAGTCTGCTCTGGTGAGGCTGCTCAGGGAGGGGTCTGGACAAGAAATACCACTGCAGCTGGGGCTAAACATGTACTTAACAGATATTTAATGAGCTTTGGAGGTACAGAGTGGGGAGGAGATTGTAGGATGAGAGACTGGCAGAGGCAGACACAGGTAAGCATACATAGAATATCATGGCTCATTGAGGGCCTGCTGGTGCTTCTTATGGTTAGAGGGGAAGTCGAGGGAGAGGGAACAGCAGGAAGATAGGTGTACCTGTGTTGTCTGTATTCTCATGAAAGAGGCACTGTTCTTGTCAGGAAAATATTAAGTGGACAACTTTTTTGGCAAGTCTTACAGCAACCTATATTAAGAGTCTTAATTTAAAAAAGACCCAGGACATTGTGGTAAGGAAGTAAGATGCCTGTCAAGTTTTCTATTCAGGGGTATTTAAAATAGCAGAAAACAAAAGGTGGGGCTGAAGGGAGAGGCAGATAGGGGACCTACCAGGCACTGCAGACATAGCAGCAACCAAAGTCTCTGCTCTCAAGAAGTTTATGTGTTGGTGGGATTACGGTGAGACTGGGAGCCTGTTGCATAGAAGATAAAAAAATTAAAGCTGTATATCATGATAAATTGAGAGAAGTATTTTAAAGACTAATAAACTAGGATGAGGGGATTGTGAATGACAGAAAGTAGTGCTACGTTAGACTGATTAATCAGGAAAGGTTTGTTGGTGTTTGGATGGAGACCTAAATAAAGTGACCATGTGAAAACCTGGCAGAAAACCATTCCAGGTAGGGGGAACAGTATGTGCAAAGGATGTGAGACCACTGTCCAGTGTGTTCTTAGACTAGTAAGAAAGGTACTGTACCTGAACTGTAGCAGGGCGAGCCAGGAGAAGAGCAGTAGATGAGGTCGGATTGTATAGAACCTTATAAACCGCGGGAAGGACTTAGGACTTGATTCTGCATGACACGGAAGCTGTTGTAAAGACATGGAATAGCCTGAGTTGTAAAAAGAACATGCCAGCCTGTGAATGAAGAACAGACCTGGGCCAGGAGTGGGACTTTTGAAGACTAGTTGAGGAGTCTATTGAAATAATCCAAGCAAAAGATTGTTAGGTGAAGTAAGAAGTGAGAAGTAGTTGATGTGGGCTGTGTTTTTAAATAAACTGCAGGGATTGCTGGTGGATGTGAGAAGAAAAAAAAGTCGAAGGTGACCAGGAGATTTTTGGTCCAGCAACAGGAGGATGGAGTTGCCATTTGTTGAGATTTGGAAGCAGGCTTGGGGAGTAAGAAGGAGAATTGAGTTCAATTTTAGACCAGTTAAACTTGAGTTACTATATGACAGCAAAGTGAGATATTGAGTTGGCAGCTGGACATACAAATTTGTAGTTCAGAGTAAAATTTGGGATTGAAGTTACAAATGTGGGGTCAGTAGCATAGGAAGGAACCAAGGGAGCAGTGACTGGAAGCCTTTCAAGGAGAGAGTGGTCACCTGTGCCAGACGTTGCTGATAGAGCCAATAACATGAGTATTGGCCAGTGTATTTGACCACATGGAGGCGTTGGTGATCTTGACAAACACTTCCCATCGTGAGTATGGGGGCTGAGAGCTGCCGACTACAGTAGGTTTGAGAGAGTGGGGGGAGAGAAAACAGACCCAGCAACTCTTTCAGGGAGCATTGTTGTAAGGGGGACAGAAAAATCAGGTAAAGAAGACCGGCTAAGGAAAACTTTTGTTTTAACATGAGTTACTGTGACAACTTTGTATACCAATAGGAAAGTTTCAGGAGAAGTGGAGAAATTAGTGTGATTCAGAAGACTGTGGGGACAACTTCAGTAGTAAAACTACTGAATAGATGGAGGGGGGTTGGGAATGAGATGTGGCTCTTAATGAGAGCATGACAGTTTCATCTGTCATTGTGATTCCAGCCCTTTACACATCACAGTCATGGAGTGCTTTAAAAAAAATACCGAGGCCTAGGTGCCTCGTAGACCAGTGAAGTTACAGTCTGCAAGCTGAGGGCCCTGGGCATTGGCATTTTCTAAAAGCTCCGCATGTGCACCTCGGGCAACCTGGATCAAGGTGGGAGGAGGACAATGTATGAATATAAGTGCTGGTGCAGACTATGAGATGGATCGTGGTGATGGAGTGTGGGGGAGTGCTCCTAATTCTCCTGTATTTTATCGATAAAGTAAGAGGCAACATGATCGCTCAAAGGGGAGAGGAGGAGGGAACAGTGCTGGTGGTTTTTAAAAGTGGTTGTGACATAGTTGCCTTGGAGAGTGTGAATTATTTAACCAGGGGAGGGAGATGTAGGTTGGCCAGGCCACATTTGGGGTTCACTTTGAAGTTTGTGATCATGCATTGGAATGTGACCTACCGAATTTTCTTCTAGTTGCTTGGAAACAGGTGTAGAGTAGACAGAGTTGAATTTCCCAGGATTGGGGTTCTTGATACATAATCTCCAGTGAAAACTCAAATATGAGCACAACTCTGTTTCTTCTCCTGCAGAACAAAGGTCTTTCCCCATGTACTGTGCTTTAGCTGCACTGTGGTTGGATCCTGTGTGTAATGGATCATAGGTGAAAATCTCACCTCCCTTCAGTGACTAGGGCGCTCTTTGTTCCTTAGGGAACATAGTGCTCTTTCATTTGTTTTCTGGTATGATAATAACTTGGGTTAGAGCTGCATTAAACCCCACCTTCAGTATTTAATTTGTTATTTCTGTGTGCTGCTTTTCCTCTAGAAATCTACAGCTAAATTGGAATTTTACCAAGAACTTGGATTGCCACCAAAACAGAAAATTAAAATATTTCGCATAACAGATAATGCTGCAATTAAGCCAGGTAATCTCAGGTTGGGAGAAGAGGGGGGTAAAAAACCCACGTATGTGATTTGTTTAACGTCAGCCCTTTCAACTAAGCTGAATCCACAGTGCAAAGTCCCAGACATTGATTTTTAAATATAAAAATGTATCTGATTTAATCACTAAGGACAAACAAGTCTTTCTTTTTTCAGTGAAAAGAACTGTGGAGAACTCTTTGTTTTCATGAAAGAGGGAGGAGGGCTTTTGTTTTTAATGCACAGAGAGTTTCACATTTGGAAAAGCCTCTCAAAGTAAATACATCAGCTTTTAAAATGTGAAGTTTACAGTGTGTCGGCTGCCATGGCATTACGTGGAGAGGAGCTGCACTTCCACTGAGAGAGAATTTGAAAATATATGGCCTGAAATTGGACAGTGACCAACCATAGCACTTAGATGTAAAGATTATTACTTAAAAATTTCAAAGTATTTTACCAAATCCATGGGATATCAAAAAGTGAGATTTGGCAATATGATTATATTGGTTTATGTACCATAATTAACAGCATTGATGCCTTTAAATTTCAGAAGAGCTCTCTGATCTCTTGAACTTGAGTTCTAACAAGTACGTAGTTTTAAAAATTGGTACTTTAATATCTGGACTGAATTTTTTAAAGTAAAATATAATTTAATAGACCTTATTATTTGGCATGACAGAGGGTCAGCCTTGGTATAAGTTAGGATTAAAATGTATTTTCTGAAGTGTAAGTTTTGCAATTCAATGGAATTAAACTAACAAATGTAAAATTAAGCCCACATTAGCTTTTACTGTAGCTTAGACCATGTGAAATTATTCTTTTGGGTGAAAAGTCGTCAAATATCAGCAGGTCAGGTCAGTTAACCTCATAGAAATTTTTAATCTCTCCCATTTTTCTTTCTTTAATTTTAACTTACAATTTAACTTCAATATTATTTTATATTAGTTTCAGGTGTACAACATAGTGATTAAACATAGACCTTACAAAGCGATACCCCTGATATTTCAAGTACCCACCTGGCACCATACATAGTGATCACAATATTGTTGACTGTAGACTGTATTTACTATGCTACACTTTACATCCCCATGACTGTTCATGACCACCAGTGTGTACTTCTTACTCCATTCACGTTTTTTCCCCAGTCCCCCAGCCCGCCTCCCCTCTGCCAGCCATCATTCTGTTCTCCGCAACTGTGAGTCTGTTTCTGTTTTGTTTGTTTACTTTGTTCTTTAGATGTCACATATAAGTGAAATCATTTGATATTTGTCTTTGTCTTTGACTTATTTCACTTAGCATAGTACCTTCTAGGTCCATCCATGTTGTCACAACTTCACCTGTTTTTTCTTAATTCAAGGTCTTTTTCTCTTTACAAATCCAGTTTAGGCACTACCTTAAAAAATACTACCCTTTGGAATTCTACGACACTCTACTCCCATTTTTAAACAAGCAAACAAAAATGATCTTCCCATGCATCCTCTACTACATCAGTTCCAGCTTTTTAAAATTATTTTAACTAAAAAAATTTTTAAATTTATGTATACTTGGCATACACTATCAGTTGTATTAGTTTCAGGTGCACAGTATAGTGATTCGCCATTTTTATGCGTTCCAGTGTGATAACCCTGCTAATTCTAGTTATCATCTGGTAACTGTGCAGCCATATCACAGTATTATTGACTGTCTATCTCTTCCCCGTTTTCACCCATCTCCCCACCCTCTCCTTTCTTATAACCATCCCTTTGGTCTCTGTTTCTATGAGTCTGATTTTGTTCTGTTTTTGTTGTTGTTGTTCATTTGTTTCTTTTATAGATTCCACATGTAAGTGAAATCACACAGTATTTGTTTCTCTCTACCTGACTTATTGCACTTGGCATAATACCCTGTAGATCCGTCCATGTTGTCACAAATGGCAAGATTTTACTCTCTTTTATTGCTGCATGATATTTAATTGTGTATATATACCATCTTTTTTATTCAGGCTACTTCCATATCTTGTTATTGTAAATAATGCTTCAATGATCATAGGGATGCATATATCTTTTTGAATTACTGTTTTCATATTCTTTTGATAAATACCCAGAAGTAAAATTGCTGGGTCCTATGGAATATCTATATTTATTTTATTTTATTTTTAAAAAAATACATGAGGACATGCTTATTGATTTTAGAAAGAGGGGAAAAGAGGGAAAGAGACAGGGAGAGAAACATCAATGTGAGAGAGAGAAACATTGATATACCTCGACCAGGGACTGAACCAGCACCTAGGCATGCGCCCTGACTGGGAGTCAAACCTGCAACCTTTCGGTTTATGGCAGGGGTGTCAAACTCATTTTTACCAGGGGTCACATCAGCCTCACGGTTACCTGCAAAGGGCCGAATGTAATTTCAACTCCTTAACAGTTAAGGAGTAACTGTTAAATTTATACAGTCCTAAAATTATTTCAGTCCTTTGAAGGCAACTGCAAGGCTGATGTGGCCCCTGGTGAAAATGAATTTAACACCACTGGTTTGTAGGATGACGCTCCAACCTACTGAGCCACAGCAGCCAGGGTTTGTATATCTATTTTTAGTTTTTTGAGGGATCTTCACACTGTTTTCAATAGTTGCTGCACCGCTTTTCAGTCCCACCAACAGTGCACAGGGTTCTCTTCTCTCCACATCCTTGCCAACACTTGTTATTTGTTAACTTTAATGATAACCATTATGATTGGTGTGAGGTGGTGTCTTAGTGTGGTTTTGGTTTACATTTCCCTGATGATTAGTGATGTTGAGCATCTTTTCTTATGTCTGTTGGCCATCGGTATGTCTTTGGAGAAATATCTTTTCATGTTCTCTTATTTGATGATGTAATGTTGGTTCTTCACCTAGATAATAAATTTTGTAATTGAATTTATTGGGGTGACACCAGTTACAAAATTATACAGTTTTCAAGTCCACAGTTCTACAACACATCATCAGTACACTATGTTGTTTGTTCACCACCCCAAGTCCAGTCTCCATCATCACCATTATCCCCCCATACTCTCAACCACCTCTCCCATCCCCCATTAGATAATAATTCTTGAGGTTAGAAGCCATGTCTTATACTTTCGTACTTCTCACTTTACATATTGTAAGTTCCCTATAAATGTTTGGGGATTAACTGCCAAATTAAATAGTTCTTTTAAGTGTTAACTCCAATTTATATAAATACTGTGAAGGGTTTTGAGCTACAAGATTCCATTAAATAGTACATTTCCCAAGTGTACTTAAGAGATTTTATTTACATACAGGTAGTTTTGGAAATGCTAGTATATAAAATTAGAGGTATCTATAGTAGCAGCTTTTTCCTATTCCAAATATCTGGGCCGTGCTAGAATAACTGTATTTTATTGGAATAATGACCAGTCTCCCAAAAATCTGATGTGTATTGGCTTTATAGGGACATTATGCACACTATAATTATTAACTAGAGAATGATGGACCTGTGTTTAAATAATTCAAATTTCTAGTTTGGATAATTTATCCCTAATGGGTGAAAAAAAAAGATTTGATCCAGCCCCAACATTTTTTGTCATTCTCTTTTTGTCTTACACGAAATAGGAAATTTACCTTAATTTAGTACATTTTTACCAAAACAACCAAGAATCATCCAATGCGTGTATTCGCCTGCAGGAAACATTGTTGGCGCGAGAATTGCCCATTTTGGGCGGCACTGCGTTGACTGTTGGAAGGCGCACCGTCCGCCAGCTGTGCTCTGCTAGCTCGCTCTAGCGCCACGTCCTTCGTGCTGTGGCATGGTGTTCTTCAGCCCTTGTCGTCAGCTAACACGTGTTTGTTGAATAATTTTGTTACCTTAGAGTTAGTGCTTCTGCAATAATTATAATTGCAGAAGAGACTCTCCTACCATTTTTGAAATCTGTTACCTAGAATGCTTTCTGGATGTGGTTTATGTTTAGTGATTTCTGGGCAAACTTCATACTGTTTTTTGGTTTGTTTTCTTTTCATAAAGGCACTCCTCTCTACGCTGCTCACTTTCGCCCAGGACAGTACGTGGATGTCACAGCCAAAACGTAGGTCCACATCACAGGTTCTCTTTTCCTTTCGTTTTCCTCATGTGTTGGAAAATAACAGAGCAAGTGAAAGAAGTACAGTTTTTCAAGTTAGTGAATAAAGGATAAGTAACCATTATTCTCATTCATAATTCTAATCTTGAATGTTACTGACTGTGCTGTTTTTTAAATTCCATAGAGTTGGTTGTATGTGAAGAGTTCATGTCAGGTTACAGCCTTTAAACTGAGACGTGCGCCTCATTAAATGGGACGGAGGGAAAGGTCGCACTGCTTGGGTTCTCTGTGGGACGGGCCGCCTCTGTTTGGAGCACCGGAGGCTGGATACAGCTGGATGGTGAAATAAGCATGAGCAATGCTGTGGAGTTCTTTTAAGATTATTGTCTAGTTTAGTAATTGGTGGCTCTTTCCAGCTCTAGGAAACATTTTATACCAGTCGCAATAGTGGTTGTTCTGCCCAAGTTTGCCCTTAGGTAACTAGAAATCATCTTTGTGTTAAAAGCCTGCTAGGATGGGGAAGAAGAATTAGTGTTATACCTTAAGTAATATTACACCTCTTAGGTAACATGATATCTCTTGGTACCAGGTGAGACTTCTTCTGTAAAAGCAGATTTTTAGTATGCTTAAGCCAGGGTTTAGTTTGATACAAATCTACACTGAACAGAAATGCTGACTTCTAGTTGTATTACAGTAGACAGTGGTATTTTTGGCACTGTAGTTTTTTCATATTTTACTATCAGATGGCTTAAGATAAGCTCAGTGCTGCCTAGATGATCATCAGGAAACATTTAGATTTTCTAAAAGTAATGTTTCTACAGTTGGTTGAGGTTGCTTTACTATGGAATGAAGTAATGGAGCCCTAATAGGTTTATTTAGAAATTGTTCAGTATAGGTTACTAGAATCCACATGACCTCAGCTGAAGTAAACTCCAAATATCAGCTCTTGTCCATTCCTGTTTCTTGTTCTGTCAACACAGATGGCAGTTCTACTTTATTGGCCTCAGTTTTCTTTTTGTCATTCGACAAAGTCTGCAGCCTGTGTTCCGGGAATATTCGGACCAGGAACCCTTTGAGAGTGAGCAGTGTGGTCCACAGGCGCTCTGGGATAGTGTTAAGACCATAGTGACCGAGCCAAAACAGCTAAATTGTCAGAGGAAATCAGATGACTGTCAGCATCAGTTTCCTTAACATGGTCAGTTAGATACACCTTCATTTCCATACTGTTATTGCCTACTTTCAAATGCAGACCATTGCAAGCAGCTGCTCATGCCTTTACCTTTGATGAGCTCTTTAGAAATAGAGTGGGGTAGATTGGCAGTAGAGTTGAGTCCTTGTTTTCAGAGATTACAAACCTCTCCCCATGTCTCCCTGCTCCTTGATTGCTGTGGACTTATTGGTACTTGGGTCTCTAAAATCACTGGTTGCTTGGTAACTTTGTTTATTCTGCCTTCTCTTGTCAAGAACCCAAAATATTGCAGTTATAAAGCTTTGGTTTGGTTAGTTGGGAGATGTGCGTGTTCTGAATTAGATTATTTTACTTTTTTAATTTCTGAATTAATTATTACGTATAATAAAATATATCACAGGAATTCTGTAAATTTAAACACAGTTAATAGCCTGTGAATTCCAATACATATTTTATAGAATATATCAGATATTCTGACAAGACCTGTGAAGCCAGAGGCCTTTCTTAGCTGATACCTTAGGGCAGGATTTGTGACTAGCTTGGATTGGAGCCTCGCTTTTCCAGTGCCTGTGTTCAGTAAATGCTTTCATTTCATATGCTACCATTGGGTTTCCTTGGCTTCTTAAAAGTTATTTTTAAAACTCCATCCTTCTCCTTGTGAGTATAAAATGGAAAGGGGAAGGAAGCATGTTGGTTTTGCCTTGTGTTTTAAGATTCTGTAAAGCCATGTGCCAGACTCAGAACCAGAAAGCCTGTACAAGAGCTGGGAGGATAACTAGCCCTGGGCTTTAAAGTAGTTGACGGGTAACTCAGAGAAGGGAGGACCTTCACTCGGGAAGATCCTGGCAGTTGTATTGGCTGCAGTACAATATTCTGTTTGACTCTCACTGTGGAGCTAACTGTTGGGAGGAGGGTTACCCCACATATGTGTGTACTGCACTCTGGTGTGCATACCTTTACATGTGGTATTACCTGGGGTCAGGCTGAAATGGATTTGACTTTACCTTTTGCTAAGTGTTTGGGATGACTGTAGTTCTTGTAGCTGGCATGTTAGTACAGCCTCAGGATGCTCATAAGTTTGTAGGATTGTCCTTCTCATGTGGAGCTGTTTTAAATTACTTCTGGGTACATTTGCTGCTGGCTTTCCTGGGTTGCAAGGTGGGTGGGAATGTGGGTGTAGGTGTGTATATGTTTGCCTGCTTTTGTTTTTCCTTTTAAAATTCTTCTGTTTTTCCCTGATGCTTCTCATTTTTGGACAGTTTCCCCTGCTTGGAGTTTAAGTCCTTCACAGCCAGTGAGAATGTGTTCTTTTCCTTGTTGAATGTAAATGGAAACATCATTTTTTGGGAGTAGGTTCTTGAGCCCTCAGTCCCTTACTGCGGCTCACTACTGCCAGAGATTAACTACTGGGCTGGCCAAAAAGTCTGTTTAGTTTTTTCCATAAAATAAAAGACATATTTTTCAACAACTTTATTGATTTGGATATTTTTAGTATGTCTGCTATCTCCCACGTGTTAAAACATTGATTGTTCTCAATTAATGTCTCAATTTGACCACTATCGATGGCAGCTGGTCTACCTGACCACGGAGCACCATCCAGCAAGAAATGTCCACATGAAACATTGCAAACCAGTTTTGACACATTTGATCCATCACAGCACCTTCTCTATACACTGCACCAATCTTTTGCGTTTCAGGTGAGTTTTTACCTTTCCTGAATTAACAAAGCATAATATGCAGAAAATGTGTATTTTCTTCCATCTTCAATATTAAAGTGGCTACAATTAAAATTTTGATAATTTTTTTAAAAGGCACACTGATATGACAGCTGTCACAATAGAGTCTAACAAAATTGTTTTGAATGAAGTTAAAGACAACTAAGCAAAACTAGGGCCATCTTACAGAAAAAAAAAAAAAACATGAACTTTTTGGCCAACCTGTACCTTGTCTTCCATTTCCAACCCCTATTTTAAAATTTTGAAACTTCTGGGCTCCATCTTCATGATAATGAACCCTGTTACAGTTGAAGAAACTAGGGGGAAAAATGTGCAATGACACGGTTAGGGTCAGATGATGAAGGACATGGATTTACAGACTGGAGCATTGGTTCTCACACTTGAGTGGGCCTCGGAATCTCCAGGAGAGTTTGTTAAACACAGATGACAGATAGGGCCCCCCATCCCCATCTTCTGATCCAGCAGATCTGGGGTAGTACCCGAGAGTCTGCATTTCTAACAGGTTCCCAGGTTGTGTGGATGCTAGGGGTCCAGGGACCACACTTTGCAAACCACTGGACTGGAGAATAGCCGAGAGCTCACCACTTCTCAACCCAGGGCAGAATCCTAGTACCGTCTTTTCCTTAATGCTACTCTAATTATAACATAGAAACGTCTGTTTTAGAGCAAATAAATTTAATCAGTTTGGTTTCAAATAACATCGTCAATAAAACTTGGCCTGTTTATTATTCACATTTTCGTTAGCACGAAATAGAAAACGGGTCTCTTTAGTAATTGGCTTCATTATCTCCTTTCCATTAGAAAAGAGAAAAACCTCAAATTAATCTCTAATTGAATTCTTCATTATTCTCATGTTATAATAATTATATTTAATTGTAAAACTTATACTTGCTTTGAGTATTTCAATTTTAATTGCTGGATTAGACATACTTTAGAAATAACTAAGTAAGAAAATTTAAAACAAAAAAATACTGCTTAATTTAAGGGAATAATGTTAATAGAATCCATCTACTTCAAGAATGAAATGGCCTGCAGACTTTTTATTTTATTCTTTTAAATTTTATTTATTTATTTCTAGAGAGAGGGGAAGGAGGGGAAGATAGGGAGAGAAACGTCTATCTGTTGCCTCCCACACACCCCCAACTGGGGACCTGGCCTGCAACCCAGGCATGTGCCCTGACCAGGAGTCGTACCAGTGACCTTTTGGTTTGCAGGATGACATCCATCCCACTGAGCCACACCAGTCAGGGTCAGATGTTTTTGAAGTGACCAGTGACCAAAAGTAGCAGCTTCTTTTTGAAGACTTCCTTAAATTTTTTAAATGCTCCTCAATTATTACATTGGGAAATCTGCTTATATTGAAAGACACATTGTATTTACTTGTGCTGAATTTGGGCATAATTCTCCATATAAATAAGTAAATATACTTGTGTCACTGTGGAGAGTAAGGTGAATATATAGTTACCAGAGTTTATTTTAATTTTTACTTTTGTACCAGAAAGAGTTTTTTACCTAGAGGGTCTGAGAATACAAATTTAATTTAGGTTATATGGGAAAGATTTTTTTTTTCAACTAATACATATGTAACCATATGTAAGCAGAATAATTTTTCACAATTTTATTATGCTATTAATAGATAATATAGCCTAGTCTTTGAAATATGGCAGTTTTATGTTATTCATTCAAAGTGAAACTTTAATACTAGCATGTATAATGATATGTTCCCCACACCATCGCCACCAGCACTCCCTCACCCCAGTACCCTTTTAAGGTTTATGTTCCAGTGTAACTTCTG
Organism: Phyllostomus hastatus; assembly: GCF_019186645.2. Lineage (NCBI taxonomy): Eukaryota > Metazoa > Chordata > Mammalia > Chiroptera > Phyllostomidae > Phyllostomus > Phyllostomus hastatus. Next base: position 28,785,160 of record NW_025334009.1, on the reverse strand, counting down.
ATACATGGGGGATTGAGGTCTTAATGTTTTCTCTCTTACCCTCTCTCTCAGTAGTGAGGGGGAAACTGACTCTTGATTCTGTGTTCAACATAGTCTGCTTAGCCCATTATTTTCTGTTGTTTCCTAGAGGTGCTTATTATAATTCATAGGGGTTGTTTTTTTAATGAAAGAAATCAGGAAAGAATGAAACAAAGAGTAAACAAAAAGAAAACTGTAAAAATGCATTCTGCATTGTTTAGGGGGAAATGTTAGGTCTCTGTCTCAAAGGACTCGAAGGACACAGATGGTGATGAATTGTATCTGTAACAGTGGCCAAGGGGAGTTTTGAATTCATGACAGTGACATACCTGAAGAGACTTTTTTTTCTGGTTTTCTGGAATGAATGAATGGATTAACTAATTAATTAATCAGTTAGTTAATTTAGATTTTGAAGCCCAGATTGAACTCAGGAAACATGTCATTCAGCTACTTAAAGGATTTTTTTTTCTTTCTGAAGAAGAATAACCTAGAAATCTTGTCTACAGGTCTGGGCTAATTAAAACAACCCATGTTTTTCAAGCAGGATCCTATTATTCTAATAGCAATTTCTGGCAAAATCTTATTACTTTAAAATCATCAGTATACCCCCCTGACCAGTGTGGCTCAGTTGATTGGGTGTCATCCTGCAAACCAAAAGGTCACTGGTTCGATTCCTGGTTGAGGCACATGCCTGGGTTGTGGGTTCAGTTCCCAGTTGGGGGGGTATGTGAGAGGCAACCGATCAATGTTTCTCTCTCTCACACGTGGATGTTTCTGTGTCTCTTTTTCTCCTACACTTCCCCTCTCTCTAAGAATAAATAAATAAAATCTGAATGGTGGTAATAATAATAATAAAGTTATCAATGTCCTTTAAATTCTTATTGCCCTTTAGCTTCAAAACAGAAAAGAAGGCACTTACCTTGATAATGTTGTCCCTGGTAGAAGAATGAAAGGAGTGGGTGAGGATGGATGACTTGAGAGAGCACCTTTGCACATTTTCTGAGATCCACTTAGTTTGGGCTCTTTCATAAGATATGAAAATGTGTACAGAAATCCCGTTGCTCATCAGAGTCTTCCTTCGGGTGTAATTCTTGCCCACTCCTGCACGTTTTCAATTTCATTTCATTTTTAGTAGGTTATTTTATTTACTAGTTATTCAAAGCAGTAAATTTTTAAGTACATTAGTAAAACAGTTTTCAAAATGAGTGATTAAACCATGGAAGGTAACCATCTCTTAAAAAAAAAGTCATCCCTATTAAATTAGTTAAAGTGTGTGCTTGTTCCAAGATAAAGGCTAGAGTTTGGAGAGTAGTGTTTTAGGGTTATATTTTGTTGTTTCATTTTTAAAAAAATTTTTTATAGTAGGCATCTAAAATTGCCCCACGTTTAACTCTCAAAGAAGCAATTTTTGTAACTCGAAGTCAGTAAAATTAACGCTTAATGGGGAAAATCTAGCTGTCTTAACCTCTCTGTTGCCTCATCTTTAACATGAGAACAAGTGCAGCACCTACTTCATCGTCCTGTTGCAAAAACTGCATGAGATAATAAACAGAAAGCCCTAAGCTCAAGGCCTGTCACATAATAAATGTTTAGGAGTATTGGCTACTTTCACTGTTATCAATATTACTACTTTTTAATTTGTTTCAGATTTTAATTTATGTTTTCTTCAGTAGGAAATATCTTTTTAAAAAATTTTATTTATTTACTTTTAGAGAGGGGAAGGGAGAAAGAAAGAGAGGAAGAGAAACATCAGTGTGCAAGGGAAACATCTGATGGTTGCCTTTCCCATGCCCCCAACCAGGGACCTGGCCCACAACCCTGGCGTGTGTCCTCACTGGGAATGGAACTGGTGGCCTTTCTGTTCGCAGGACAAGGCCCAACCCACTGAGCTACACCAGTCAGGACGGAAATATCTTTTCAAATGATTAAAAAATACTGAGTCATTAGGAATTCGGTTGTGGCTTTTATTTATTTGTATTGTTGACACTATCACAGATGTCCCCGTTTTCTTTCCCTTTGTCCCCTCCTCTCAGCCCCTGCTCCCCATTCCCTCCGGCCCTCACCACACTGCTGTCTGTGTCCATGGTTATACATGTATGTTCTTTGGCTAATCCCTTCACCAGTACATTGAGTTCTTGCCATCTTACTGTAGACTGTCTTTTATATATCCTTACAAGGCACTCTAGGTAATTTTAAGATTACATACCACTTGCTACATCTAGAATTTACAGAATAATGACAATGTCCTTGAAGTAGCTTCCTGCCTCTCTGATTTTCTGGACAGTTTTATATTTTTGCTGTAATCCATTCCTCAAGAGGCAGTATGGCCTGGGTTGAAAGTATCGCTTGATGCTTTCATTTACCAGGGATTTGACCTTGGGCAAGTAACTTAGCTTCTCAGGATATAGATATTATGATCTTTAATGTAAGGGTGTGGGACTAAATGGTTTCTAAGGTTCCTTTCAACTGTAAAAATCTCTTTCCAAAAAATAATCCCTCAGTTTTCCAAGAGGTATAACTCATTCTTACCTATATTAATGAAGAGATAATACATAATAACAGATTCACAGCACATGGCAATATGGTTTTCTGATTGAAGAAAAGATATGGTTGAAGACCTTCAGAAAACTTAAATCCTGTCATAATACTGCAGAATTGGGCATGTGAGTTTTCTTTTCTAGAAAGGAGTAATGGTTTTCAGGAACATGTATAGAGGACACACAGACAAAACTGGAGGGGGGTAGGATCAAGGGTGGGATCAAGAGTGGGAAGTAGAGATGGCTGGGAGTGGTGGAGGGAAAATGGAGACAACTGTACTTGAATAACAATAAAAAAATGCAGGAAAAAAAGATGACAAAACAAACACAAAAGAGCATACTGAACTCAGGGCAGCAAATGTGGTGTCTGGGGTTTATTTAGGACAGCCAAGACATGCTCCCTTACATAGAGGACTCAGAGGAGTCACCAGGCATTTGGGACTTTGTACTATTGAGTGAGCTAGATTTGATGCCAGAAGGCTGTAAGCAGGGCACTTCTAGTGGCTCCTTGTTGATAACAGTGTTCCGAGATGTCGATGGGGGTTGTATGGATTTTAATCAGAAACAGAATAACTGCATTTCAGGTTCCACTGTCCCAAACGCACTTAGAGAGCAACAGTGCTACAGGTATCTCGTGCTGGCTGTTCGCCACATGCGCTGGAACACAGAGCAGTCAGAAAAGCCCACCCTGACCTAGTTGTGGGCTCAGCGGCTGTACATCACCAATCAGAGAGTTTAGACAGCAGCACTGAATTGGGTAAAAGCTGACCCCCAGAGTTTACAGAGGGCTCCAGTGGAGATGCTTTATCCTTAGAATGTGTGGAGGGGGAAATAGGTAGGTAATGTCTAGGTGAGTTTGTTGAAATGAAGAGGAGCTATTAAAGACTAAAATGTTTATGCCATATTAGCTGATCATAAAAGTGAAACCTGGTGGAGATAATGAATAACTGGGAGGGCCTTTTATATACATGTATTTTTCTTTACTGAATTTTTTTATTATTAAACGTTTCTTAAGTAGTTTGAAGCGAGAACATAACAAAGTGGTGTTAAGGTATATGCTACAAGACAGTATTTAGGTTATTGGTTTGGACATTATGCTTTTATATTCGGTAGTATTTTTTTCATAATCAAAGGTTTCATCTTAACTCCAGTCTGTTCTCAGTGGTTCAGTTTTATAAAGCCCCGTCTGGATTCTGACTAGGAACTGACATGAGTCTCCCTTTCCCTGTGTTCCACTGTGGTGTTTGCCCAGAGAAGCTGGTGCTAACCTTCCCACCCCCACCTTCATCTTTGTTTATTAAATATAAAAACATAGCCTGATCTTGGGGCATCCTTAGAGAAGTCAAAAGTCCTCTCTTCTGTTTAGTACTCAGGTACGGGTTTTCTGAGAGATTGTGTACAAGTTACTTAAAATTTTTACAGCATAAATCAGTGGAAGTCAGAAAGTTCATTCTTAATTTGGAAATGGTTTGGATTGAAAAACCTATTTACAGTATGGATTTTGATTTTTTTTTTCAATAAAGAGATCAAGTACTTTTCAGCTGAGGCAGAATTTCATAACACCCCCAGTTCTTTTTCGTGGTGATAGTGGAGGACAGTGCAGCAGGCAGGGCGTCTGAGGCCGAGGGATGCGAAGAGCAAAGGCATGGAAGGGTGGCGTATTTAGGGGTCACAGAGTACTCTGCTGTGACTGGATCTGCAGTGGGCAGTGTTTGAGAAGGCAGGCTGGACCCAGGCATCAAACGCCTTATATGGCCCAAGCTAAAGAAATTCCTAGGGAATATATGGTTTAAGGTTGTTTAGTTTGTTTACTTGTTTTTGTTATTGCTGTTTGTTTTTTTTAGAGCAAGAAACAGCTTGTGTGATAAGCTTATCATAGGAATTTCACACTAGTGGTCATGGAGGAGGATATGTTGAATCGAGAGGGAGAAGTTTAGTTTCCGTTTCTAAAACACTGATTGAATTGCTGAGGTCCTTCTGGTTACATATGGTCTGTACATCTGCAGAATGGCATGTTAGCAGAACTCTTGCCAGAGGGCAAAGTTTGTGGAACTCCAGCTTCAGGGTCAGCAGACTTTTTCTCAAAAGGCCAGATAGTAAATACTATAGGTTCGTGAGCATTATGGTCTCTGTTGCAACTACTCAGCTCTACCTTTCTAGCTCTAAAGCAGCCATAGGCAGTAAGTAGAAAAGTGTGCATGACTGTGTTATAATAAAATTTTTATTTACAAAAATAAGTGGCCAATACAGGCTATAGTTTGCCAAGCCCTGGTTCAAATTATAGTGAGATCATCTTTTCATGTAGCTGTAAGGGGAAAGGAACTCCTCAAAGAGCATCAGGGAAGCAGGAAAACAGGGAGAAGATGATGATTGGGGTAGTGGGGAGAAGGCAGTAAGAAGGAGTAATAGAGGACAGTTCTTCTATTTTTAAAAGGAGCCGTAGGAAATTGAACACTGGATATTTGATATTAAGGAATGACTATTTTTTTAGATTGTGATAATGGTAATGTGGTTTTGTTCTTTAAAAGGGTCCTTATCTTTTAGAGATCCATATTGAAATATTTATCAATGGAATGATGCATACATTGAATTTATTTTAAAATAATCCATTGGAGTTGTAAGAGAGGGAAATAGATGAAACAAAATGATCTTTGAGTTGAAAATTCTTTGACCCTGGGTGGTGGATACATAGAGATTCATTGTACTAGTCTTTTTGCTCTTCTTTTTAAGGGTTTTTTTTTAAGATTTTATTTATTTTTAGAGAGGGGAAGGGAAAGAGAAAGACAGGGAGAGAAACATCAATGTTTGGTTGCCTTTCTGCGCACCTGGCCCACAACCCAGGTGGGTGCCCTGACTGGGAATCAAACTGGCGACCCTTTGGTTCTCAGGCTAGCATTCAATCCACTGAGCCACAACAGCCAGGGCTCAGCTTTTGAATATGTTCTAAAACTTCCATAATAAAAAGGTATTTTAATAAAAGGCTTTGGATATGGCAATTAAGGGGTTTGCTACAGAGGGAGTTCCAGAGACAATTGGAGAGAAAAATCAATTGCAGGTAATGGATGACAGGGAGAAGCAGTTTGCTTCCCGAGGAAGGAGAAAGAGGAAGAAGAGGAATGACTACAAAGGAAAGAGAAGGTAGAGGAAGCCAGTGGCAAGGGCGACTCAGTGATGAGAATTGTGGAGGATGTTCTCGGAGGCATTTGAGAGCATACCTCACCTCATGGTCATTTTGGTTTATCCCCAAGTACAGGTATATCCTGAACCATGAAATCAAAGGTACTTTCCCACAAAGTGGGGAAATAATGATGGGTTTGTATAAAAACCTGTGTGTCTGCTGGTAGACATTTGGGCATTTGTCACAATATGGCAAGGGAGTGAATTTCACACGACAGCAATCTCTAGAGATTTATAGAATGCAGTTGAAAACACTAAATTATGCATTCTCTTCTGCAAGATTCTACAGTCATACTTTTAAGTCCCTCCTCTTGTTTTAACACCATCTGCTTAAACTTTTATGAAAGGCATGCCTGTTATACAACATTTGGAAACTACAGGGCAAAATTAAGAAAACCAATTATGTTTTTTCTAAGACACAGCTAATGCCAGTAATGGAATTACTCTACCTTCTCTAGGTTGGGCACTAGAATTAATACTCCTGTAGAATTACACATGTAATTCTACACATGTAGAATTTATACATTGATGCATTTAAAGTACACCAAGGAAACAGGCCAAGAAACAGGGCAATGAAGTCTCCTAAATTTAAAAGGTCTTTCTGAGTTTTTTGATGAATTCTTGCTTTAATAAGTATAAATGCTCTAGGTAAAACACCTTTTTGTTTTCGAATTTTCAGATGTTTCACTAAATTTGGAACTTTTAACATAGTGTTCTTTCTAATTTGAATTTTCCTTGATTTGATTTTTTTCTTCTGTCATTAACTAAAACCTGCATGGGGGAGGTGGGGGCAAAGCATGTGTGCTGAGTGTTGTGTATCATTCTAATAAAACGAACCTGTGAAAACCGATTTGAAATGTGCGTGGGTATGCTAAGTGTAGATTAGTTCATTTCTTGTGTTTTGTTCTCAAGTGGGATGACAACCAAGAGAAGCAATAGAATAGACACCTGTACCACCCATGGACCAACAGGTGCACTCTGTTCTCCATCACTTCATCTGAATTAAGCCAGTAATTTGTCATGTCATTTGTGTTTTGTCCTTTTGTTTAGAAGTTATTTATTGAAGACTTTCCCATTGCACACAGTATAGCAACATGATGTACTCTAGGGCTAGATTAAAAGCAGTCTGTAATTAGCTGACATAATTAGCACTTTCAGGATACCATGTTCATGTTATAATCATTTACGCTCAGAATGAGCTAAGTTGTCTTCTGTAATTTACCTGGCATGTGTGTTATTGGGACACAGTCATGCTCTCTTTACATAAGAGATGAATCAGTCAGAAAACACAGAAGGCACCAGTATACTTTCTACCAAGAATGGCCAGTGTTAGAATGTGGTATTTTTAAAACATCTTCATTTTAGATTGAGTGTTGCCCGTCCCCTCCCCTTTCTTATTTAAAGTGTTATTTGCCAAGCAATATCATAGGTTTGGATGACTTTAGGTATTGCCTTTTTATTTTTAAATTGCCAAGATTTTTATTTTTCAAATATGTTCTCAACTCCTGTGTTAAATGGAAATATTTGTTAAGTTTCTAAAGCAAAATTTCAGTTAAATATTTGATTGTCATGGTTTTTCTTCTTAAATGTTAATCTTGCAATTTTTTCTTTTTCTTTTCTTTTTTAAGATTTTATTTATTTATTTTTAGAGAGGAAAGGGAGAGAGAGTGAGAGAGAGAAACATCAATGTGTGGTTGCTGGGAGCCACGGCCTGCAACCTAGCATGTGCCCTGACTGGGAATCGAACCTGCAATGCCTGGTTCGCAGTCCGAGCTCAATCCACTGAGCTATGCCAGCCAGGGCACAATTTTTTCTTTAATATATGTTAAACTTTCATTTTAGCTCGTCTCAAGAATAAGCACTATTTTGAGTTTTTGAGGCAAAAATAATTATGTATATATACATAATTTGTCCAGTTGATTAATAGGAAGAAAGTGGTGTAAGCTACATTTAAATTATTCATATATAAATAACTTTTGACTTGTGATTTGATAATGTTCAGCTGTTAGGTTCTATACATAATTCATACTGTGTTTATATTGAATTCTTGATTTATCTAAAACAAACTATTATACATGTATGCTTACTTCAATCCATTATTCTCTGACAATTCTTTGTTAAGTGCATAGCAAAGTCCTTGTGGAAATAAGGTGCTTTTCATAATCTTTTGCTTTGGGTCCTTTTTTGTAAATGGTCTGAACTATTCACTGTCTATTTAATAATAGTGAGCTTTCTTAGGGGGTTAGTAAGCACAACATTAAAAATATGTTGACCTATTAACTAATGAAAGTTGGAAAAAATGTTCATCTTGAGACTCTATAAAAATATGTCCAGTACAGCTTAAAATTTATTATATTCTTTTCATTGTATCATTTGTAATGATACATTTGACAATCAGACAGGCTTAATAATGCTTTGAATCTTGGTATTGTTCACTTTGCATCTCCCTGGCAGAATGTTTCTCTAGTTAGAAGACTTTGAAAGTACAATGGCTTTGTTTAAAAAAATGAAATATTACACTTCCAGAAATTATTGCTCTCTGATATTATTTTTTCATTAGCTTCCCCTTCAACCTGTGAAACTGATATCCATCTGGTGTCTTCTAATAGTAAACCATTCAGCAGTTAGGGCATGATTGATTTATTAGTGTCCTGTCGGGTTAGTTTTCTAGTGCTGCCTAACACATCACCCTCCGAGGGGTGTCCAGCCTGTGGCTGCATGCAGCCCAGGATGGCTATGAATGTAGCCCAACATCAAATCATAAATTTACTTAAAACTTTTTTTTTTTGCTTATCAGTTTTCATTAGTGTTTGTGTATTTAATGTGTGGCCCAAGGCAACTCCTCCTCTTCCATTGTGGCCCAGAACAGCAAAAACTTGGACACCCCAAACCATAACAGCTTAAAGCAACAAATATTTATTACCTCTCAGTTTCTGTGGGCAGGAATCCCAGGGAAATTAGCTGAGTTCCTCTGGCTGAGGGTATCTCACAAGCTGCAACCACGGCGTCAGTCGAGACTGCAGTCATCTCAAGGTTCAACGTGGGAGAGTTGCGTCCAAGCTTACCGACATGGCTCTGCCAAGCCTGGGGTCCACACTTGTTGGCTGGACACATCCTTGCCTCTTGACTGTCTGTAGAATAGCTTGCAATATGGCAGTTGGCTTTCTTCAAAGCCAGTCAAGAAAGAGGTGGCATCTCATCATTTTTGCCATAGTTTATTCCTTAGAAGTGAGTTGCTAGGTCCATCCAGACTCAAAAGGAGGTATCTCTTGGGAGTACTTTGGAACTCGTAGAAATTTACCTCTCTTCCTGTGTTGTTTCATAAGATTGTGGTGATAAAACTCCCTGCTCAGATTGAACTCCCTTCACTTAGCTTTCTCTTGTCTCACAATCTTGAATTAATCGCTTGTAGCTGCTCTCCAGTGCATTTTGGTATTTTTGCGGGAAGGGGTGTAAACCAGGTCAGAGATAAAGGAATATTCATTTACAGATAAGGGGCTTTGTTAAAACTCTAAGGTACTGTGAGTAAGGAGGTATTTTATGCTCTGTTCATCATGTACATTCTAATGTTTACCTTGTTCAGCATTGGTAAAGGTTTTCAAGGTGTCATGAAACGATGGGGATTTAAAGGCCAGCCTGCTACTCATGGTCAAACGAAAACTCACAGGAGACCTGGAGCTATTTCAACTGGTGTAAGTACAACTTAGTGATGCACTTCTTAAGGCTAAATGCTCAACTTCAGTGTGTACAGGCTTTAGTCTGTGCTTGGGATCAAGTCATATAATGTTAATCTGACTCAAGGTGGGTCCTAGTACTTGTCACACTTTTTTGAATCCTGGCCTTACTTACTTTCCAGAGGCCAATTTGAATTATTTAGTTACACCCTACATATCTACAGTCAGTATTGTTAATGTTTTTCTGCCTACTTTCTCATTCCCATCTCTGACTCCTGTGCTATATTCTGAAGTCACCTGCAAGAAATCGGGGATTAGAATGCCCTTTCATCTGGCCCCACTGGTTCCTTCACAGATTTTTTCTCCTTAAAAGATAGTTGGGAAAGATTGTCAAGGACATTATAATGGTGCAAGAGAAAAGTGGTAGAGAAGAAATGGAGAAATAGACCGTAAGTACATAGGAAATGGAGAAGGACTTTTGTATTGCTAATTCAGTTCTACTTTCCCAGAGATATAGCATAAAGTGACAGGGTAGGGGCTGGGGGTGGTTCTTTGGAGCATCAGAGTAATGCAAGTCTAATCTCTAAAGCTTGATGTATATGTATATGTATGGTTAACTGGAAGTATTTCTACTTCTTTCATAAGAGGAATACAGATTAAAGGTACTCTGGAGTTGCTCATTTCTTCTGTAGCAGATTGTGTTATGAAGCTCTTTGATTTTTACCTCTATTAGTAAGAACATAGGGAAAGGGGCACTCTCATCCATTGCTGGTGGGAACACAAAGTAGTGCATCCTTTATGGAGGAGAATGTGGCAATATCTAACAGAACTACACAGCAGTCCTCCTTCCAGGACTCTACCCTAAGGATATCTCCCCAAAATATAAAAATATATTTTCACAAAATTAATCATTGCAACTTGATTTGTAATTACAAGTGTAAATGCCCATACCTGGGAATTTGGATGAATAATGTATGGAATTGTACATCTAATCAAGAATACTATGCAGCTGAAAAAAGAATGAGAACCTTTTTTTTTAAATGATGGAGTGATTTCCAGGATATAAGGAAATGCACGTTACCTGCTTATTTTTGCAGGTAAAAAGGACCAAAAGGATAATCCAGAAACTAATGAGATGTGTTACCTACAAGAAATGGGTCGGACCAGTATGGAAGGGCTAGGAAGTGGCAAGAGCGACACTTCTCTGGATATACTTCTTATACTTGGAACCATGTTAATGTTTTATATATTCAAAATAAAATGAAAGGGGGAGGATCCACAATGGAATATAATTCACAGATGAACCCACCTGTTTCAAATGAATGGCATCACCTCACCAAAGAGGTGGGGAGTAACTCAAGTAACTTTCTAACACAGTATTTGGCTCTATGCCCTGAGTGTAAATTTAAAATGTACAGTGCACAAGTGTTGAATCCTAATCTTGTATATTTGCAGTGGCATTAGGTAATGCCATTTCTGAAGTAATTTTCTGTGAATTGTAGGATTGGGTAGGTAGGTAAATGCATGGATAATGGGAGCCAAGTTTCTGACTGTTAGAGAAGGGTGTTATGGGAAGGAAAGAAATTAAAATGAACCCTATAGTGTTGATAGGTATCAGTATATATTTACTATATGTTTATGTAAAGAAAGAAACAGATTCAGATATGTATATGGGTGTATATACATTTATGTTTTAGCTGCTGAAGGGACCTAAAAGCAAGGATATTCCATAGCAATGAGCACACCTGGAGCTGAGATCTTGCTTTCTAAGCACCATTCCCCGCTAAAAGGACCTGGGGCTTGTTGGACAAATGGAGAAATGACTGATCTCATGCATGGGGTAGGAAGAATACAAGATGAACACAAACCAGCTTGTTCAAGAAATCAAGGCAGTGCTTAAAAAATGATGGCACATGAAAAGGACCCAGGGCCCAGCTAAAAGTAGCTCCCACTTGCAAAAATTGGGAGGACAGTTGGATCTGAAAACTTACCAAATGAAATGAACTTAGAATCGAGTTCACACTGATAAAAATAAATAAAATGGATAGGTTAATACACAAATGGGAGGAAAGAGACTGCTGTTCCTTACAGTATAATCTCAGCTGACAAATGTGGAAGGAATGGTGGAGCTAGAATTTCACTTTGACAGCATCATAGGAATAATTGATTCAGACAGCAATTATCAATGAAAGCCAAAGCAAGTAGTGAAAACTTGATGGAGACTAGTTACTTACAAAGCCCCAAAGCAAATTGCCTCTTACTTATAAAGGGAAAAGTGTGGATCCCCTTATAAAGGGAAAACCATAGAGTGGATTAACCTAGTGAGCACATCCTGAACTACCTGACCAGTGTTACACATCTCCCCTAACTGAACAAACCAACACCACCATGTGCCTCCTGGTCGGACTCCAGGAAATAAAAACATGTCGTCACTTCTGTAGTGATTCCTATTGAAAATGCATCTAATCACAGGAAAACATCAGACAAGCCCAAAACAAGTGATATTCTACAAAATAGCTGGATTGTAGCCTTCAAAATGGTCAAGTTTTGACATGACCTGACATTTTGTCAAGGTCATGAAATGCAGTGGCTGCTCCAGATCTAAGGGGACTAAAGAGACATGACAAGTGCAATGTGTGATTCTGAAGTGGGTCCTGGACTTGTGAGGAAATTGTTACAAAGAACTTGTTGGGGCACTTGACAAAATTAGAATGTGGACTATGGATTAGATGATAATGTTTTAATTCTGAGTTCTAAAATTGTACTGTGGTTATGTAAGACAATATCCTACTTCTTAGGAAATAGACCCTGAAATACTTACAGGTAGAGGAACAACGTGTCTGCTGCCACATTCTAGCTGACGCAGAGGCTGTGCGTACGTAGGGAGAGTGAATGGTGAAGCAGATGGGCGACGTGTAAACAATCGCTACATGGGGGTAAAGAGTACGGGAGCTTTTTGTGTTACTTTTGCAATTTTTTATAAATATAAAATTACATAAAATAAAAAGTTATAAAATGAGGTAGATCATAAATGTAAACTTTAGAGCTTAAGACCTCTTTTTAGAAAATGTAGGAATAAACCTTTATGACCCTTGGTATGGCAAAACTTTATATATGACACCAAAAATACAAGTAACAAAAGAAGATGTAGATAAATTAGACTTCATCAAAACTTTAACTTTGTGCTGCTCACAGTTCCATCAAGGAAACAAAAAGGAGGAACTTGTACAACTCAGTAGTAAAAAATAACCCAATTAAATGTAGGCAAAGGACTTTGCTTCCCCAAAAAAGATATACAAATGTCCAATAAGCACATGAAAAGATGCTTAACATATTTAGCCATTACAGAAATGTAAATCAAAACCACAGTGAGATGTCTATAATTAAAAAGGCAGATAATAATAAATGTTGGCAAGGATGTGGGAAAATGTTCTACAATTGATTGTGGTAATACACAGCTTTCTGAATATACTAAAAACATTAAAGTGTACCCTTTAAAAGGGTGAAATATGTGTTATGTGAATTTTATCAATAAAGTTCTTTTGAAAATGAGGCATGTAGAAGAACCCATTCTTATAATTCAAGTTAGTTATTTGTTATGAAATATACTGTTGTGTGTTTGTAAATAGTCCTTTCAGTAAGGATTAGCTAGTGAATGCCTTTAAAATCCTAAGAATTGGGGTATGATTTTAATGAGAGTGAATTTATTGGGGAGGGCAGAGTCTTTTTTTAGTAATGTAATGTTAAGCAAGGGGCTTATCACAGAACATATTAAACTTTGCTGTGATATAGAATAAATATAGAATCAATAAGAGTGATACACTATCTGTAATATTCAGAATTATCTTATAAGCTATGGATTATCTCCTAATATGAGCTACTTCACTGGACGTTTGCCTGTCATTGTGAGAGTAGCGATGCAAAAGTTTTTGAATTCAAGTATTATGAGGGCCTTTCTGATTTTAGATGTAATTCAGATTTGCTTCTTTAGATGTAAAATTACTATTCGTTATCAAAGCCAGAATCAGACTGTGTGGAAGCTGTTTGATTTATGCGAGTCAGAGACAACCAGGACTGGAGAAACAAACTCAGTATCTGGTAACCCTGTCCTGTAATCGCTCTGGTGCTGTGGGGGACAACAATAGTGAGGGTGGGGAGTCGGGCCATTTCAGCAGCAGTCGTGCGGATGGGGCCCATTAAGTCCGTCAGCGCAGAAGGTTAGTGCAGGTGGGCCAGGCAGTTCATGCTTCTCTGGTGGTGTGATGTGTTTGTATATCCTTTAACATTCTCAACCAGTATTAGCACAGCTGCTACTCTCTCGTTACTTGAGTTTTTCCCCTAAATCCGTTCTTAGTCTGTATTTATTTTGTTGCTCTAATCTTAGATTACTCTTACTGGGGTGAATGTGCCTAAATCTGTATTTAATTCTTTACTGGGCCCTAGCAGAATGGAGGGAAAATGAAACATTTTGATAACTCCTATCTTGTTTATGTTTTGTTTTGATCAGAACTGTTTGAAACTGAGAGTACTTAAAAGTGCTAATTTTGGTTCTCTCATTCAGGATGTTGCCAGAGTCTGGCCTGGAACTAAAATGCCTGGACAAATGGGAAACATCGATAGGACAGAATTTGGACTGAAAGTAAGTTTCTGAAGTGGCTCTTTTTAGGAGCAATCAAATTAATGCCTAAATGCAAAGACACAAGATTATGTATTTAATGTGTGTTTAATTATTGTTTGTTCAATTTAATGATTGGTTCTAATAGATTTTACAGTTATTGAGGGGTAGAGAATGCATGAACTGTGTGTTATATATTCTCAAATTTTTAACTTTTAAAGTTTGATTTTATTTCTTGCTTTAGGTTTGGAGAATAAACACAAAACACAATATAATCTACGTAAATGGCTCTGTACCTGGACATAGAAATTGCTTAGTAAAGGTATGTTTCGCTGTCTTTATTTTCCATTGTTCATGTATGTGGATGTGAATAAAATTCTCTAACCTATAAATGATGTAGCTTGAAAATTAGTGGCTGTTTTTCCATGAGTTCTCTGTTGTTGTTTTTTTTATGGGTTTTTTGTTTTTGTTTTTTTTGTGTGTGTTTTTTGGTTTTGGGGGTTTTTTTTTGCTTTTTAGCCTGAGTTAAAAAATTGCACAAAATAACCTATAGTATATGTCTATAAAATGATGAGCCTGCAAAAAGGGTAGGGCCAGTAAACAGAGGCTCTTTAGACATATGGAAAGGAGATTAGGATACTGTTGCCAAAATATGAGTAATGCAGGAGGTGGAAATTAAATGAGAAAGTCAAGAAGAAAAGTGATTGAAGGTAGACACTTTAAGGAGAAATCTTGTTATTGTTATTACCACCATTGCTTTGATTGTACTTTTAAGTATTTTTCCTGAAAACATGCATGTTCATTTTTATGTTCAAAAACAAAGTAAAAAGAAGAAAACAAACATGTTGCACAGGATAGATGTGAAGAAGAACTTGTGCTGTCAGAGACTTGTTTCTATCAAATAAAATACAAATTACGTACTCTGCCTGGGCTTAAACTGATGTAATACAAAGTAAAAAAATCAAATTTTGAATCAATCATTCTGAGAATAAATTTGTATAATAATAGAAGTAGTAATAGCTATTCCTACAAATATATTCTTTATTAATTTCCCAACAATAACAACATAAAATAGGTTGAAACTTAACCCTGAGCTTTTATTTTTTAAGATTTTATTTATTTAGAGAGGGGGAGGGGAGAGAAGGAGAGAAACATCAATGTGTGGCTGCCTCCTGAGCACCCCTTACCTGGGACCTGGCCCACAACCCAGGCATGTGCCCTGACTCGAAGTCAAACCAGTGACCCCTTGATTCACAGGCTGGCGCTCAATGCACTGAGCCACACCAGCCAGGGCTAAACCTGAGACTTTTCATATTGGGTCTCTTTCTATGTATGTTTTGTATTTCTTAAAGTAGGTTCTATTATTAGCATAAGGTACAATATTTGTTTTAATCTTACAGTAATTAAAGTTCCTTTGCTGCCACTATTTTGACTAGATTATTCTCATTTTACTTTAAAAAATGTATTTGATGAATATTAGCAAGATCTCTTTTTTTTAAAGGTGGCAGGTGTTTAGGCTTAAGTAGGTTTCCAGTCTCCAAGTGACCCATTCTCTGACTGACTACAAGGACAGGCCATTGAAGCCAGCAGGTTGTCATCGTGCTTCTCCTCATAAAACATTTGGGCTTCAAAATGCAGTGTATTCCTACCTCCACTCTCCAGGTTTATTGCATGTTGTGCTTATCACATCCTGATAGAACAGAATAAAGGAAAGTGATTACTTTCCAGAATACAACTATCCTGGATAGCAGGAGAATTTCTTGTGTTGTCAGAGCTTTACAGGGTCCGTACAAGTAACGCCCCTTTTTTATCACAAAATCATTTATTACAAAATCATAAGCATATAATCTGTAACATAACTATACCACAGTCCAGCACACCATATGACATTGTGGGTGAACTGTTCAAATTGGAGCTATAAATTGTCACACCCATATTACTGTCCTACCAGCCGCCTGTAGAACCCTGTGCGTACCCGCTTGCTGCACACGAGTCTCGGTGGGCGTTCCGCTGGCCTTGCTGCCGCTGCTGCGGCTTCTCAGGCTCCACCTCATGGGTTGACACCAGCAGGGTGAATTGATCAGCTGGCTTGAAAAACCATACTATATGCAGTGATTTTCTGATCTGGCTGTTAATGAACAGTTTATAATCAATAACATTTATTACTCAGCTTTTCATCCACTTTAATGAAAGATTGCTTTCAAAAACTGGATCAGCTCTCTTACTGGATGATCGCCTGCTGTCGCTGAAGGCAGTCAGAAGGTGCCCGAGAGGCCAGGCCAAAGGGGAGTCCAAATATGTTTTAAAAACTATAGCAGCAGAGAAATGTCTAGTCCACTTTGAACTGTTAATATATTTTCATCAAACATATTTTGGTTAAAAAAAATACTCATCTTGGAAGAAAAGTCTTTGAATTATGGTACCTAAACAGCTTCTGTTTTGTAACCTTAAATGTCTGCCCCCAAGCATTAAGGTGTAGGTTTGAATGGGGTATTTTGTGGGCTTGCGTTTTAAACGTTAAAAGTCGGACACACCTTTGCAGTCATCCAGCCCACTTTCCCCATTCCTCCAGGCGGCTGGTTGCACAGCAGGTGAGGAGTCCCGTGCCCAGGGAGAAGGAGGCACTTCCTGCAGGACGGGCAGCCTCTTCAACATCCACTCACCCCACAGGAGCTTTGACCCTCTTGGAGTGGGGGCCACCAATAACATGTTTGTAATTCTAAAATTAGTAGCCATAGTCCTAGGAATGACCGACCTGTTTAACTACTGTAGTAAGCTTTTGTTGTTACTCGGATTCACTAAGGGTATCAAGAGGGGTAAAGAAACTGTTCACAGCATAATGTAGCTTATGCCGTGTGTGCTCACTGCTATATCCTAATTTCTAATGTAAGTTGATTTTCAAGTGAGCTTGTTTTTGTGTGTGTCCTAACCTCCACCTTTCCTCAAGGATTTGAACTGATTTGCCAATACACATACACATACACATACACATACACATATAAAGAATGAGGCAGATAGTTGAGGGGTCTGGGGACTCGGGGATGCAGTTAAGTGCACAAACACACAACCATGAGGTCTTGCATGCTGTGAGGCAGGCTGCACACTTTGACCCCCGTTCTAGAGACACAGTCATGACTTGTGTCTCAAATCCATGAACTGCAGCACAGTAACACTTAGACAGCTGGAGTATTTAAGCAGTGCATTGGTCTGAAATGTTCCTCAGATATGATTAAGTTTAGAAAAGTATAAAAGTAACTGAGAATTCACTGTTTAGGTCATTTAGGAGCAAATGTTTACATTTATCAAATTAGCACAGGAAATTTTATTGTTGGTTTTAATGTTTATTCAGTTTTATTTTCAGTTCTAAATTCTGACACAGTTTAAATTGCTAAGAATATGACTTTTTCCCAAGTTAAAGTTCAGCCCAAGATTAGTTGGGGAAAAAATAAGTTGTTTTTTTTTCTGGGAAACTTACCAATAGTTTTTTGGAATAGTTTTAATGAGAGAAATTAAAATAGATATGTTTTTCTGTACTTAGCTATTCCTAGCAGCTGTGTACTTATTTCAGCCAAAATGATTATTCCCAAAATGATTGACTTATTTTACTCTGAATATAATTAATCATATGTAACTTTTTTACTCCTCTCTGAAGACTGTAGAACACATGCGGCAAATACAAGGCCAAATCTGGCCCTCCACCTTGTTTTATCCGGCCCAGCACCTTGTTTCTACCTGGCAGCAGTGCCAAGCTCTCGCTTAACTGTTAAGGAGTAGTTACATGTACACAGTCCTAAAATTACATTCAGCCCTTTGAAGGCAACCATGAGACTGGTGTGGCCCCCGGTGAAAATGAGTTTGACACCCCTGCTGTAGATAGAATAAGTCAGAAGCTTTAAAGAGCCCAAAGATATTTTCTAAAAATAAAACCTAGCCTTTTAGATTGTATCAATATCTGGACTATTCCTTGGTTATGAGTTCACAGATAGAATATTTTTAGAATACAAAGAGTTAATAGAGATATAAACTTATGAGGGTTTTTTTTTCTGAATACCATTCTGTCCTTAGCTTTTAAATGAGAATGCTACTTATTAAATGTAAACTAATTTCCTTAATGATATTTTTGATTATGTGCTTTAGAATTAAGACTAATAAAAATACTAGGTAAACTATTTTTAATTTCAGCTAAAAAATCTGTGGTCTAAAATAAAAATAGAGAATATGAATAGAAAATCATAATTGAAAAGTAGATAGTAATACCTTTTAGGTATTTAGGTAGTTTATATCAGATCTTTATATTTGAAAAGTCATTTGGATATAACTTATTTAACTAGTAATTAATAGACTATAATTTGTCCTGTTGGGCCATTCTAAAGATTTATAAGTTATGGATAACATATAAATTAATAATCAGTAATTTTCTTAGGAGGTAGCTGATTAACTTAGAAGATTATATTTCTATCATTGGATTAATTTATAAGTAAAAAGAATACATTGAGTTCCTTTTACATTGTAACAGTTGCGTTATTCACATTAGAAAATATAAGAACCAATATTCCTTGATTATGAATAATAAGTAAAACAGGTTATCTTTAAATAACTTCATTGGTAGCACTTTTAATAAAATCTTTGCTTCCTTCCCCCAGATCAGAGATTCTAAACTACCTGCATATAAGGATTTCGGTAAAAATCTACCATTCCCCACGTATTTCCCTGACGGAGATGAAGAGGAGCTACCCGAGAATTTGTATGATGAAGATGTGTGTCTCCCCAGCTCACCTTCTGTCACATTTGCCTGACCTCACTGGACACGGAAGAACATCACATATGTTTTTAACTTGGATGAGCCAGAACAATAATACACCCAGGAATTATATTTTGCTTTCTAAGCCATAATAATATCACACTTGCCACCTTTGTCAAGAGCAAAAGTGTGTCATTTGTCCTTCAATGGCATTTTTTAAAATACCATAATAAATAAATCAGTTAAGCAGATTGGATATGCCACATTTAGATGGACTCACAGTTTGCCTATTAGCAAAATCTTTGTGATTTGTGGATTTTATTCCTCTTTTTACTACATGTTTTTCAAGTTATCTTAAGATCAACTTTTCACGTTACCTATGTTCATATATCTAACTCAGCTAAAAACCTGTCTTTGTGAACACACAGCTGTGGGGCAGTAGCGACTGTATTGGGAACTGCGGTGCAGCCTGTGTGGATAGCATGACCCATGTGTGTCCTGAGGTCCTGTTCTGTCAGTCTTCTGCCCTCAGAGTCCTAAAGGAGAGGAAAGGGAGCTTTCTGTTTAAACGACAGAAACACAGATGTCATAGTACAAGGCCTGCCAAAGACAATAAAATCATAAAGTATGGGTCTTATTTACACTTGCATTGAGAGAAATATTTTTAGTTTGATCCCTCAACTATGAGATATGTATAATCATTTTTTCATGATGCCTTCTAAAAAGGATTTGAAATGGCCTGGAGCAGTACATTCAACACACTTTTATTAAGTACCTATTGCTGAAGATGTTAATGGCTCCTGAATTCTCTTCATTGTATGAAATTAAAATGTGTTTACCAATGGCTACTTATGACAAGCAATAAAGCTTAACAATGTTAAGTATAAGCAGGCCTCATTTAACTGCTGGATTTACTCTGGACCAGATTCCTGAGGCCCCACAGAATTCATTTTAACTAACTCCAGATGCTGTCTGAGACTTGATTCATATGGCCCCCCAAGAGACTTATTAAGCATAGTGTTAGGTCTCCACGTGAGCTCATGATAACTAATGAGTTTGTTGTTGAAAAGGTCTCATAATATCTTCTTGCCCGTATCCTATTTCTCTCATTCTTAATTTTAAATCCAAATGTAGCCACATCTTTTTAAGTTTTTATTTACATGCCATCTCATTCTATTAAAGATTTGTGGAAATTGACAGGAAATTCATGCAGTAAAATGATTTAGGGGGAAATATCTAGGAAGATACAAATCCACACAGGTGCAGGGTTGGGAAGGAATGATGCCAGTGTGACATAGACGAGCAAGCAGCCTATGTGGTGTGTGGTTGTCACACACGGGTTCGCTCTGATCTTCCTGGATACCAAAGTAAGACAGGTAACTTCCTCAAGAGGAATCATTTTAAACTGGAGGAAGTCTTGGTTTCCATACTATTTTTTTACTGGAAACATAAATAACCTATCAACCTACAAATTTCTGAACTTATTAAAAGGTAAGCAGACGTCATACACAAGGGTAAAATACTAAACACATTCTTCTCAGGGATCAAACAGAAACACCCTTTACTAATTCTGTTCAGCAATGTTCTTGGAGGTCCCAGCCAGTGCAATAAGACACACAAAAAGTAATGAGATATACATATATTGGAAAGTGAGAATAAATCTTAATATTTATTAGATGCTCTACCTAGAAGATCAAAGACAAATTAACTGACAACCTATCAGAACCAGTGAAGAAAGTTCAAAAAGGTGACTGACTGAATACAGAATTAATATACAAAGACATAATAGCAATATTTAATTGAGAAATGTTATGGGAGGAAAATGGAATCCACTCACAATAGCAATTTTTAAGAAATGTTACCTGGACAAAGGTCTAACATTTCCTAATCCTGTTGGAGAAGATAAAATTTTATAGGACATTAAAAAATAATAGAGAACAATATTCTGGTTATGAATGAGAAGACTTAATATTGTAAAGAATTCAACCCTATTTTTAAAATCTCAACAGGACTTATGATAGTATTCAAACTTATTCTAAAATTCATGTGAACATGTAAAGTCAAGAATAACCAAAACTTAAAATTAGTATGACCCATACTGTACTTAGGGACTTAGGCTTACTTAATTTTCAAATTCAGAATACTGTATGACTTAACTCTTTAATTAGCTACATTCTATTAAAGATTTTAATGAGAGCCCTGGGCAGGTAGCTCACTTGGTTCTGATAAGCCACGGTTGTGGGTTTGATCCATGGTCAGGGCACATACAAGAAACTGATGTTGTGTTTTGTTTCTCTCTAAAATCAATATATTTTTTTAATTTTACAAAGATTTTAATGACTAGCCCATCAATGCAGATGACAATGTGTTAAAGGCCAGGGGTGGGTCTTGGTGGAGGAAGGTTAAGGGGGGAAATAGGGGACATCTGTAGTACTGTCAACATTTGAAAGATTTTAATGAACTTATAGATGTGTCAAGTTTGCTGATAAAGTGATGGGAAGCAGCTGTTATCTTGGCAAGAGAAATTAGCAATTATTACTTGGAGAACATAATCTTGGAATCATAGTGTAACAGGATGCAGCCAAGAGGGGGACCCCAAATAGGGATTTGAAATGGGGTCCAGAACTCAGGATGTCCAGGAAATATTAGGATGTCCTTACCACCCCTCCACAGGTGTGGGTTGGGGGAAGGGACAAATGGAGTAGGGCCTTTGAGAGCTGTTTTGCATAGCAACAGCTTTTGCAGCTAACCTCTGGTGTGGTCATTTAACATATCTATAACCTTTAACTGGCTTCATAGATATGTTAAATAGCTGTGGCCATGCTCTGAGCCAGGGGAATGGAAGTAAATTCCCCACCAAGATATAACTGGGGGGCAGGTCCCCCAAGTTACAGCACCTGCATGGGAGCTTGGAGAAGATTGGCTCCATGACATGGGGCCACACCTGCCCAGACTCAGGATGGCAGCCCAGTAAAGCTGGAAGGATGTGAGAGTGGAGACTCCCACAGCCATTCTGCAGAGAGAGCCACACAGCTGTGGACATGTAGAACCATGCGGTTTTGGCAGAGTGGAGACTCCCTTGGCCCTTGTGCAGAGAGGACCACACGGCTGAGGCAGTGGAGAGAGAGCCACTCAGCTTTGCCAGAGTGGGGACCCCCGCAGCTTTAGAAGGGGGAACCACCACCTGGCTTTAGCAGAGATCCCGGGACACAGCTGATGGTGCCGGGAACCAAGGGAGACCTACCAGCCGAGACAGAATACTGAGAAGAACCGGGGGCTGCCTGAGCCACGGACTTCTATTTCTTTTCCTGAGATATGATACCCGACTGGGCAAAGGGGGAAGGAAGGACTGTGTGTTTGTGGGTGTTTTAAGGGGCTTTGGGATTTTGATGAAGACATTAGGTTACTACTCTAAGTCTGTATAGCATTAAATAAACATTTCCTTTCCTTTTCACAAATCTCTGGCATTGAGAGATGTCTTTCCTCTGGTGGAAGACATAACGAACCTGGAGGGTTTCCTTTGGGTAATAGTATATTGTCCCAGCCCCCCCGTTGCTCTGTAACAATAGCATCTGAAAGTAGCCAGAGGACAGAAGGAGAGCAAGGATCAGTTCAACAGCCATTGGCCCAGGGCATGTGTTTTGAAGTCAGAGAGTCTTGTAGAGAGCCCTCCCCCCTGTGACCTCAAACCCACCACCATCTATCTATAGAGTCTGCAAGTGGCCTGTGGGTCTGCACTTGAGTTTTCAAGAAAAAGTTTATGGTCACCTTTTATGACTACAAAAGTGAGCCCTGGCCTCCAGAGCCAGACAGTAGAGCATCTGCTCCCATCCACCACCCTCAGCCTCCCTCGCACCCACTTCCCCCTACCAGCACCTTGTACAGTTGCCCATCTATGGGGAATCTAGATCTTCCTTTTGCAGGCTTTTTCAGTGGCCCAGGAGAAACATTTTCCTCAGCCAGCTGGGAGAGAAGGAAGCTTTCACCACAGCTATGGGATACGTAAGTCGCAGAGTACACCTGGTCCAACACCAAGCAGAACACTGATTGTTAAGAACTTTGGTTCGAACTTCCGGCCAAGATGGAGGCATAGGTGGACGCACCATACCTCCATGCACAACCAAGATTGGAACAACAATTTAGAGGCAGAATAACATCCAGAACTGACAGAAAATTTATCTGAATGGAAGTCGGACAGCCAAGAAGTTGAAATAGACCCGTTCCTCCAGACCAGTAGGAGGGGCAGAGATGAGCAGCCAGGCACAGGTCACAGCACGGAGAGCAGAGAGAGTTGGGCGCATAAGGCATCTGGGGGTGCATAAGGCATCTGAGGAATGCAAGATCGCAGCAGGTGGACCCTGAATACTCAAGTGGCAGCTGGCAGACCCAGTGAGGCAGCGATTGTGGAGCAGGGCAGAGTGCACAACCCAAGATCCCAGAGAAGGAACTGAGATCCCACAGAGAACAGAGCAACTGCCATTGTTCCCTCTCTACCCCGCCCCCACATACAACGTCACAATCTAGGGACTGGGGTGCCCAGCCCTGGTGAACACCTAAGGCTCCACCCCTCACTGTAACAGGAGCGACCAGACCCTCCCCCCCAAAAAAAAAAGAGAGAGAGAGAGATGGCTCAAACAGAAGAACAAATCAATGCCCCAGAACTCATCCTTTTAAGCGACCAAGAGATAGCCAACCTATCAGATGCACATTTCAAAACACTGGTGATCAGGAAGCTCACAGAATTGGTTGATTTTGGTCACAAATTAGATGAACAAATGCAAGTTACAATAAAAGAAATGAAGGAAAATGCACAGGGAACCAATAGTGATGGGAAGGAAACTGGGACTCAAAACAATAGAGTGGACCAGAAGGAAGAAAGAAACAACCAAACAGGAAAGAATGGAGAAATAAGAATTCAAAAAAAATGAGAAGCTTAGGAACCTCCAGGACATCTTTAAACATTCCAACATTCGAATTATAGGGGTACCAGAAGGGGAAGAGGAAGAGCAACAGATTGAAAACATATTTGAGCAAATAATAAAGGAGAACTTCCCCATTCTGGCAAAGGAAATAGACTTCCAGGAAGTCCAGGAAGCTCAGAGAGTCCCAAAGAAGTTGGACCCAAGAAGAAACACACCAAGGCACATCATAATTACATTAGCCAAGGTAAAAATGAAAAAGAGAATCCTAGAAGCAGCAAGAGATAAGGGGACAGTAACCTACAAAGGAGTTCCCATCAGACTGTCAGCTGATTTCTCAAAAGAGACCTTACAGGCAAGAAGGGGCTAGAAAGAAGTATTCCAAGTCATTACCAAGGCAAGTACCTACATCCCAGATTGCTCTATCCAGCAAAGCTTTCATTTAGAATGGAAGGGCAGATAAAGTGCTTCTCAGATAAGGTCAAGTTAAAGGAGTTCATCATCACCAAGCCCTTATTTTAGAAATGTTAAAGGGACTTATCTAAGAAGATAAAAAAAATGTATAGTAAAAGAACAGCAAACTCACAATTATTAACAACCACACCTAAAGCAAAACCAAAAGAAAATAAGCAAACAACTAGAACAGCAACAGAACCACAGAAATGGGGATCACATGGAGGGTTAGCAACAGGGGAGTGGGAGGAGGAGAGAGGGGGAAAAGGTACAGAGAATAAGTAGCATAGATTGTAGGTTGAAAATAGATAGGGGGAGGGTAAGAATAGAACGAGAAATGTAAAAGCTAAAGAACTTAAAAGTATGACACATAGACATGAACTAAAGGGGGGATTGTGGATGGCAGAGGGTGTACAGGGTGGAGGGGAGTGAAGGGAGAAATGCAACAACTGTAATAGCATAATCAATAAGATACACTTTAAAAAAATAATAAATAAATAAATAAATAAATAAATAAATAAATAAATAAAAATTTGTACCAGGAAAAAAAAGAAAGAACTTTGGTTTGCTATTTCTGGCTACAGCACCTGTCATTAAATGTTCAGCTCGAGAAAAATGGAACTCTACCTGTTGTGGACAAAGGTGTACACAGTCTGGACGGTGGCTGGCTCGCCTCTCTTTGGAGCCCACGCAGTATAGTGACCTACTCCAGAGCAGTGTTGGCCCTGGACAGAGGTGGAAGCCAGTCAGTTCTCAGGAGGGGAGCCCACCTAGGTCCTGATTTGGGCTTGATTAGTTGTTTTAGATTTTTGTTTTGAAATAGGGGGCCTTTTTGTAACCAAACTTCATTCAAATTAGGTACTTTCTCCAGCCTTAGTTTATACTAGCCATTAGCTATAAAATAGATAAATATGAAACCTTATATAAATTCTGTAGGCCTCAGGAAAGCCAACTGGTCAAGGCATACCTGCTTTAAGAGCTCCACTGCCTCTTGGTTCTTCCTTTCCAGGACCCATAGTTTACCTACTACAGTAGTTGGAGCTGAAGCTAATGTTGGTTAGTCCTGTCTCCACAGGGACCCTGATGGTGGGAGAATAGTGGATGATGCCAAGCTGTCACAGGCACGTTTCAAAGCATTTCTCGCACATAGCAGATAGATGTAAAGATGTGATTTGCAAGTGGATTAAATATTTCAGAGTCAGCTAATAGTACATTTTGTAACCTTTAATGTTGAGACACCTATTTTTCAACTTTTCATATGGGGTATAAAGATGACTTTTCCAGCTTATTTCCAAAGATAAGTTTGTAAATGGACCCTGACCATGTTTCGTGATCTATGATGAAGTATATACAGAACTATGGCTTGTTTTTCAGCGTAAAAGGTGTTATGACACACAAGTTCTGCCAGTCATTCGGGGGTCCTGATGTCACAGGATACGTTGCACCCGTCTTTGGGAGCACCATAGTTTGCCATGTCCAGTGCGCGCCCATGTTTTTGTGTGTATCATACACAGGATTATTATACCCATGGTATGTATTCATTATACTCATGTGTAATGAGCACCCTTATTTTTCCCTCAGAACTTTGGGCAAAGTAGTGCATATTACACATGGTGAAATACAATACTTTACTGTATACATTCAGAAACTGAACTGTTTTAGTTATCAAAAGAACCCTTCTTTAAGAAAAAAAATATGTCAAGCCCTGGCTGGCGTAGCTCAGTGGATTGAGCGTGGGCTGTGAACCAGGCATCACAGGTTCGATTCCCAGTCAGGGCACATGCCTAGGTTGCAGGCCATGACCCCCAGCAACCGCACATTGATGTTTCTCTCTCTCTCTCTCTCTCTCTCTCTCTCTCTCTCTCTTCCTCCTTTCCCTCTCTAAAAAATAAATAAATAAAATCTTTAAAAAATTTTTTTTAAAAAGAAAAAATATGTCAAAATAAGAGCTGCTCTTTGCAGCAAAACTGGACCTTAGTCGTAGGTCACTGGCCAGCCCCTTCAGGAGGAAAGAACAGCATTCTGATTGCTGGTGCTGGGTCTACTGTTTGGGCCCCTGGGGTGAAGGCTCTCCTGTGGGTACCTTCAAATGTCTGTGTGACTCCTCGTTCCTGCCAGGCCACAAACCATGCCCTGGCTTCTTGCAGTGCCGAGCCTTTCGAGGTGGCCGAGCCTGCAGTGCCATGTCCTAGTCACCCTGACCGGCGTGGCTCGGTTGGGCGTTGTCACGCAAAGCCAAAGGTCTACCAATCAATGTTTCTCTCCTTCTCTCCCTCCCTTCCTCTCTCTCTAAAAATAAATAAATAAAATCTCTTTTTTTTAAAAAAAAAAGGAAGAAAAAAGAATGCTGTCTTAACTACTCTGTTGTTTGCTTGTCCACAGCCAACTTCTTTCCCTTGGTATTGCTCTAAAAATGCCCATTACTTCCTGTGTTGTCCCAAGGCCACTATTTGGAAATTCTCCCTGCTCTTGCAGAAAGTGTGGTGGGGAGAATGCAATTTTACTGCTCTTGTTTTTGTAGTTTCAGAGTAGAGCACCTTAGTAATGAGGTGGGGCATGCTGCTGATATCAGTTTTCCTGAACTGCTTACTCAGGAGAACATTTAGATTCAGACAGAACGAGGTCCCCATACTGTGAGGCCCCCTTGGGCAAATGTCTTCAGGAGCTTTCCAGTCCCGCGTGTCACTTCGGAGCTCCCTGTTTTCTATGAAGGAAGCAGTGCTTCACACACAAGTTTACTTGACTAATGATGGCTAAAGTTCCTACTGCTTTCAGGGATTTTCCTAGGAAGTTGACTTTCCTGTAAAAACAGACATTTTTCCATTTCCAGTTTTACTGGTCTATTTGTTATGAAGCCTCATCTGCCAGCTTCCAGTAATAATTCCTGTCAGACCAGGTGGCAACCTGGCCCCAGAAATAGCAGCAGTCTCGGAAGGTGTGCCTTACAGGACAGCTGATGGCTGCCACCCACATGGTGCCCCCAGCTATGCCCAGGACTCCCTGAAACAAGAGGCCCCAATTAAAGTGTCATTGTGCCCCCCAGATCCTGAGTGCACAGGGCGCTGGTTCCATGTCACCTGCCTTTCCGCTTTTAACTCTTTCCGAAGAACTCAGAACAGTCCACGTCACACACTGTCTTTCACTCTTTGAACATCATAAAGCGGCCTGCTCAGGTCAGAGGAGCCACATTAATCTTAATGAATGCAAGCCATGACACCATGAAAGCAAACATGATTATAACTCAGCTGGCCAGAGAGTCCTGGGCATGGGAGGTAGAGAACCATTTCTCCCTGGCATTCGACTGGAGGAGTGAAAGTAACATTGTGATCTTGATTCTCCCGAAAACGCTTTACATGGGCATCAAGCATGTGCCAGGGCATTTAGAAGGCTGCTTGTTCTTAAAAAGATAAGAGACCCATCAGGCTGTGGTGCTGCACTGAATTTGCGTTATTTGAGAAGGAGCGAACTAAACACTCCATCACAGAAGTCCCGACAAAGATGCATGGCTGACTGCCTAACGGGACTGCACCAGAATGAACAACAGTAAATGGCTTTCTTGGGCATCCCACATAAATTTCCTTAACTCAGATGGGGTGTTTAAATGATGAAGCAAGGCTGCACCAGAACTGTTGGCTGCCTGTCCATTTTTTCCTGCTGACTGCAGATGCCTCGCGATGCTGGCCCTCACAAGGAATACCGGTGCTGCCAAGGAGGGTGTTCACCGCCTCCTCACACACAGCTTTACAATCTGCTGATAGCAGCTGGCCTGTTGCCAAAATACCACTGCAAATGACAGACACGAGGCGACTACCCACACTGGAAATGGATCCCTAGGAAAACATGAATCACAGCAGAGGAAGTACGCAAAGAATTAAAAACTGATACGAGGAAAGTGAATAAGGAAAGATCCATAAAAATGAGACGTTTCTACCTGTGAAATGAGAACGGGCAGCATCTCTTCCTCCCTCTCTTGCATCACTCATTTCTCTAGCCAGTAACAGGCGATGGAGCATCCGCCACAGGAAGAAGGCTGTGATTTAATGACCCGATGCCCTTTATTGGACACCACTTCCCACAAAAAGAGGGGCCCAGCACTGTGGCCCAGGAGCCGTTGAGATGCATGTTCATGACGAGGCCTGCCCAAACGAGAGGACACAGGGAGGGACCGTGTCCAGCACAGGTGATTCTCACAGTGGCTTTTTAGGCAAGTCTCATCCTTCCCTAACACGGGGCTTCTCAACCTTGGCTGCACATTAAAACCACACATGAAGCGTTCAATCCCGCAGTTCAAACAGACTGATGGATGTCAGAGAGGAGGGGTGCTGGGGCGAGGTGGGGTAAGAAAGGGCGGAGGAATGGGATTAATAAGTACTAATTAGTAGTTACAAAATAGGCATGGGGGGGGCATGGCGTGGTCAATGATATCGTGGTGACTGGTGCCAGGTGGGTGCTTGAGTGATCGAAGAGGACACTTTGTAACCCATGTGACTTTCTGTGTGGTGTGCTGTACACCTGAAACTAATACAATGTGGTGTTGAGTGAAAGTAATCAGGAAAAAAGAAAGAAACAACCCAGCTCAATAGTCTCAGAATCTCTGGGGCTGGGCTGCAGGCATCTGCGCTTTTGAAAGCTCCACAGCGCAGGTTCAGAACGACTGGCCTGGGCAGCTGGGTGCAGAGACAGACAGGTCACTTGTGGCCCCCAATCCATTAGTGGGAGCCACCGTGAAGTGATTCAAGTTGGAGAAAATTTTATAAAAATATAATAATAGTAGTGTTTTTATGTGAATAGTACTTTATATTATAAGGCATTTTATGTTCTTGTGAGAGTATCCTGCTGGGAAAATGCTTAGCATCTTGCAAAACCACACAAATGTTAGAGGTAAGCAATTCTGCGTGGTAACTGAGAAAGCCAGCATCATGAGAGGCCAGGGGTGTGTTTGGGGTCTCACTCAACCAGCAGCTGGGTGAGATCGCGCTGCAGTCAGGGCTCCTGACTCTCCCGTGTCCCTCCACACAAGCACCCAGGGTTCATGGTGTCTTTGAAGAGCACCGTAAAATATGCATATTTGCTTTCCTCTGTTATATTAGAACTGTGATGTAACCTCATGTACAAATATGTATTAAATTGTTTTGGAGCTGCTTTAGAAGCATGTTGCTTTAGTGCCTCAATCAATGATAAAATCACCAGTGAAACAAACTGTTAGTTTTAGCTCGTGTGGAGGTTTCAGAGGTGGCTGTTGTCATCAGAATTTGCTATTGTATTTATTTCTCTTGTCCTGCACCTGCAACAAGTATCAAAGGTTTAGGGAAAGTTACTGAGATGAAAAATTAAAAATGGAGAAAATTTTTTAATTAGCTTAGTTTCTTTTGATGCTAATTGGGACAGGTCAAGACTGTTCTGTCGTGGCTGAGTGTTGCAGGACCACTGCAGGGAAGCTGACGTGGCGACGGGGAATCGGAGGTGCAGGCTCCTGAGAGCTGACTTCCAACCAGTAAGTCCTTCCCCTCAGGCCTCATCGGGGCCCCTCTCCCTGTGATTTGAGGGTAACAGAACTACATGGCGTTTATCAAACACCCCCTAAGTGTCAGACAGTTTGCACCATCTCCCATCTAACCCTCCACCACCCTTCTAGGTAGCTGCTATCATCTCTACTTTATAGATGAGGACATTGAGACTCGGAGATTTCCAAGTCAAACATCTATCTGCGCTGGGCCCAAAACTACAGGTTGCCTCTGGTCTCCAAGTCAGGCATTCTGGGCAGAGCCCCAGGGCCCAGTCACCCACATGTCCTAACCATTCTGAGGGGCACCACTGAATAAGCCATCTCCTCAGCTGTGGGCAGATAGAACCCGCTTTTCCCCTGGCTACTCCTGTAGCCATGGTTCCAGGGGTGTCCAACCTTTTGGTGTCTCTGGGCCACATTGGAAGGGAAGAGATGCCTTGAGCCACACATTAAATACACAAACACTAATGAAAACTGATGAGCAAAAGGAAAGGTTTTGAGTAAATTTATAGTTTTGTGTTGGGCCACATTCATAGCTGTCCTGGGCCACATGTGGCCTGTGGGCCATGGGTTGGACACCTCTGGAATTTTAGACAATTTTTCTGAGTGTCAGTTTCTCCCTTGTATCCAAAAGAACAGGCCTGTATCATGTGCCTTCGGTTCTCCACTTCTCACCTCTTCTCCCACCACCTAAGATGGAGAGAGAAGGAAGACGGGTCTGCCTGGGTGAGGCCAGGTGAGAACCGGGTGGGAGCCAGTGTGAGGGGAGGAGTTCGCCTCGAGTGTGGGGTCGCTCCCCGCTAGCCTGGAGTTTTAGTTGGTGCCGCTCGTATTCACGTGAGAGTGAAATTGCACTATCAGCAGGTGAGGCGGATACCAAGCCAGTGGTATCCATCGCTGCAGATGCTCATTGAAACACGAGAAAAACACACACATGGACAACCGAGTCCTGTGGAGAAATAGGTATGAAACAGCCACTCTCTCTAGTGAAGAACGCCCTAGCCACCCTCTCTAGTGGAAAACACCTCATTCTCCCACTGGAGCAGGCTCTTATTAAACATACGAATGCAGTTAGTGAACTACAGTCTGACAAGGAAGATAAAACAAGTAGTTTAGCTTTGAAAGGGAGTGGCAGATCTCCCGCTGGGATTCTAAGATATTGGGGTTTTATCATTTAAAAAGACTACAGGACCTAAAAGGCTAGTTTCCTTTCCTGCCCTGCCTTCATATTCTAATTAAAGAGCATCCTCCAGCTAGCAGGTCTTACAGGATCTTTCTTATTCTACCTCCCGGCCTGATTACCCTGGGGGGTCACCGACTCTGGTCTGGACTGCACTGCCCCTGTCTGGCAGAGGAGACAAAGGCAGCCAGGAGACTTGGATTTCTCACAACTAAGAACAAGGACTCAGGCTTTGACAAAGCTGAGGGGACAGCGGTCGATGTCGATCACCCCTTTATTTCCACAGCCCCCCAAGTGCTTCCCTGAGGCCTCCACATGATCATGCCTGTCTTAGGCAATTCCCCCCCGTGGGAAATCTTATCCATCATTGGCTAACTGATCAAGCATCAGGGGCCGGCACAGAACAGGCAGCGTTCATGCCAGGGAAATAAGTTTTGTCTCCTTAGTGTCTCCTGGTTCTGAGGCCTCTTACTCAGCCTTAGCCACAGGCGGTTACAGTTTTCCTGAGACCAGGCAGGGTGGACCTCAACAAGCAAGGCTGTCTTCACCACCCCCCAAAGAAGAAGAGGGTTGAGTGTGGTTGCAGGGTTGGATGCTGATGAAGGTGAATAGAAAGTTAGGATGGAAACTTCCGCCCTTTCATTCCAAGTTGCTGGTCAAGACAGTCACATCACCCTCTCAGCCAACTCCCAACTCACTGTTTTGATCTGAGCACGGGTCTTAGGCCTGACTCACAGATCTTGATTAGACCAGCAAATAACATTAGGCAGTAAAACTGTATGAAAGTTAGCAAAAAAAAAAAAAAAATCCTAGTGTTTCAGAATAACAGAAGGGTCATACCAGTTAACACTGCTGAACCAACTTTTTTTATCTTCACTGGAGGACATGCATATTGATTTTAGAGAAGGGGAAGGGAGGGGAGAGAGAGGGAGAGAAACATCAGTCAGTTGCCTCTCACATGCACCCTGACCAGGCACCAAACACACATCCTAGGCATGTGCCCTGACTAGGAATCGAACCAGTGACATTTGGGTTTATGGGACAACACTCCAACCAGGTGAGTACTGGGCCAGGACAAACCAACTTTTTAAATGTTGATTCAAAATTTAATTGAATAGAGAACTCTTGCAGCTTTTTAAGGCCAGTGTTCCAACTTTCTCTTCATCTAGTGAGATGGTCAGGAGCCCTGGATGGTACAGACAGGCGGTACTCTCGGTCTCTTTGTGCCTCTTCACACATGCGAGGCCTATGAAGAATGCTTATGGGTTAGTCAGTCATTTCTCCTATTTATTTCATAAGTTGGGCTGCTTTAATTTATCAAACACAGAAGGTCAACTACCTGGCCAACTTTAAGAAATCTTCTAGTGATACTTTTCTTTCACCATCAGGGAGAAAAGTGTCTGAGCTTTTTATAATCTGGGTGCTACCCAGGCATGGAGATTCATAATTTCTTATTTGTTGGTCTCCGTGTGGAGTTATGTGTCTGACCAGGGCAGGGGTCCTTTTTGTTACCTCCTGAGCTCTTTGTTTGTGGACCCTCTTTGACTGAGCCAGAGCTAGTTTCCTGTTCTCACTGGAATGACAGAGACGTTCAGAGACCCTGCTGAATGAGTAAACAAAAATTAGGGAAAAAATCATTATAGACCAATCATCCAGTTTGATTTTAAGAGAACACCAAAGAAAAAAAGAAGTAATGGATTTTTAAAACTTAAAAAGAAGCTTCATTTTGTATTACAAAAGTAGTTTTCTTTATTAGATCAATTTAGAGAAAGAACAACAAAGATCTTCATGATTTCCACCTTGCAGACTTAATAAGACTGTCGACACATATAATAAAACCTGTACGATAAATAGGATTTCCTAGGCAAGCTATTTTATAGACTTTTTTTTTCAGTTGATAACATATCTTTTAGTGTCTTAAAATTTGTTTCTTTGGTGGTTCTTTTTGTTGTTGTTTTGCAGCTGGAAACAATCCTATGGTGAACATCTTTATGGCTAAATCTTTGTGGGCATCATTAATTATCTTCTTATGTAAATTACTGGAAGTGAAATGACTGGATCAAAGGGCATATAATACTACATTGACCCTCAGAAAGATTGTACCAAGTTAAATGTGTTCCAAATCTGGTCCCTGCCTCCTTGACGTGAGGTGTTCATTGGCTTCCTCCACCAACCATCACCCACTTACCAGCAATTTCTCTCCTACCTCCAACTAGGGATATTGTTCTTATCCTTTCCTTTCCCAAGTTCCAGAGGGAGCAATGCCCACCCTTCCTAATTTCACCTTTCTCCCTCCATTCCTGGGCTGGATTTATCATCCCATGGATCCAAGCAAGGTTCCTTAACACTACCTAGAACTTTTCAGAATCTCTGGGAAGAACCAACACCCTGGGTGAAGTTAATGGGCCACTGCGTGGAAAGCAGGAAGGAATGCAGAAGCTCACTTCAGCTCCTGGATAGTGGGTGGGTCCAAGTACGTCCCTCGGCAGACACGCAGAGCCCTAGGAAGGGTGGGCCTTTGCAGCACAAGGGAGGCTGGCTTCACCTGGCCCGCCTGGTGAGAGGTGGTGTTGAGTTGGCAGCATCAGAATGGTGTTACCACTTGACCACCATAGCTGTGCGTGTATCTCCACTGCAACACTGCTGTGAGGCCAAAAGAGGGCAGGGGTTGTCACAGTGCCCCACCGCTGAGCACCCTGTCCACATTCCTTACACAGGGCACTGCCTGACTCAGTCCTCTGGGGGAGTCATGTTGAAAAGAGTGGTGTCTTTCCTGTCAAAAAGAGGCTGATTCCTTGAATCAGTAAAGGAAGATATTTAATCCTTCATGTGTCTCTACTTTGGCTCCTTGAAAACAGTGTAAAAGCCAACCAACTACTCTTAGCCTGGTGTCTGGGATAATTCTCTCTCCTCACTCCATCTTTCCATGATGCACAGTAATCAATAGTTAGGTCTGTATTTTCAAGTGCATGCAGTCCTACTGTGTATGTGTCCTTTGTGATGAGGACACCACCTTGTAAAGAGCAGGAAGGGAGGCGGGGAGGCAGGAAAGGAAGGAGGTCAACTGGCGATTTCATGGAAGGCTCATTTGAAACCGAACCGTGAGTCTCAGGTTCCATTTTAATTTGCTTGAACACTGGAAAGAGTTTCTTCCCGTCCACTTATCTAAAACAAGATGGACAATAAATAGTCATTAAATCCCTGTTTACTGAAGAGATAAGCTCAGGAGTTAGAAAAGCACTCAAAGTAATGTCTCCCAAGTAACTTTGGGAAGAATGGAAGGGGAATGGGAGGGAGAATGAAGGAAAAAGAAATAGAGGACAAATAAGGAATGGCCTGGGAATGTCTTTTTAAGCCACTGAGGTAGTCTGAGTGATTGTAGGTCACGGCTGAGCAGTGACATAGGCTACTTCTCCCCCATGAGCTGGGTAATGCTTGGTTTGGGGACTTGGGCCTAGTCTGAGCAGCATGTGATCCTGGCCACATCCCAGGAGTTGACAGCCTCCTGAAAGGGGCTGAGAAGGTAATAAAAGCTAAAGAAGTTTGCTAAGCACTTCTAGACCCACTCGTTGCCACTGTCAGTGGTGTCTGATGACCTTAATTGCTTACTGCAGAAAAGCCGAGATCTGAACCCTCTCAAGTGGTGACAATGGAAATGCCTGCCCTTTCCATCCAGTTCTGTCCCTTGGGGTGGGACTGTAAAAGTTTCCAGATTTCAAATTATACTTTTCTAAAGAAAATGTGGGTTGTTTTTTTTTAAGAGAGAAATGGGAAGGGGGCTAGAAAGAAAGGGAAACACCAATGTGAGAGAGAAACATCAATGTGAGAAAGAAACATTAATGTGAGAGAAACATTGATCCTGACTCTCATATGTGCCCTGACTGGGATGGAACCACAACCCAGGCATGTGCCCTGACTAGGAATCGAACTGGTGACCTTGTGCTTTGCAGGGTGACACCCAGCCCACTGAGCTGCACCAGTCGGGGTGGAAATGTTTTTTTTAATGGTGAGATATACTCTCTCTTTCTTTATCTGCCATATATGCTCTTATCTAGCGGCAGGTTCCCGAGGCTGTGACTTTAACATATTATGAATTAATCATATAACATTTTACTGAAGCTCATTACTGAACTAGTAATAATTTTCCGGTCAGTGCTTTGCTGTACTAAACAGGGCTTCCTACTATCTATCCTAAAAACCACTTTCTTCAGGCTCCAACAGGCAGCACCATGGTCAAGATTTTTGAAACCTCATAGACAAGTTTATGATCACTTCCTCCCACTTCATTAGGCTGCAGCCCTGGAACCCTTAGTTTTCTGTGAACTCCCAGGGCAGGGCCCATGGTTTGCTCATCTCCATGTCTCCAAGGCTGGCCACGTCCTGCAGGTGACACTGGAAGGCCTCCAAAAGGAATATATACAAAGGGGATGAAATGCACATATTAAATATTTTATTTATTTCTCCTTCTATCCATTTAACATTATACTTTTCTCTGGTTCAGCTTTCCCTCTCTGTCCCCATGTCTAGTGCCTGGCAGGTGACATGGAGAATCGCCAGAAGGCTTATTTGGCTAAGTGAGTGAAATTAGTGAATTGAAGAATCTTCTTTTTTTTTTTTTTGGCTTTCCATTTCCTTGCTTATTTTATTTGTTTTCCTCTTAGTTGACACCAGCACTATAATGACATTCTCATAAAAGTTTAAAATCATTTGAGAACCCCACAGAGCGATAGCACATCTCTGTAACCTATGCTTCTTATTACTGGATATATGCTCATTATAGAGATCATTGATCAGATTAAAACTAGAATCAATGGAGAGCGGACTTGCTCCTGATGAAGACTATGTATCATAAAATTGCCTGCTATTTCTAAATCAGTTTGTAGGTCCAGTGCAGTTCCGTCACAATTCTACCAGAGCTGAGGGAAAGCAGTGAGGAGAAAAGGCATGGGGGTGGGGGTGGTATATGGTATTTTTCAGACTATAAGATGCACCCCCCCAATTTGGGAGGAATAATGGTTGTTAATGCTGCTGTTGAGTTCCTTTTACATTTACATTGGTAAATACTATTTTATTTATGTTATTAAATATTGTACCACATTTTTTGCTTCAAAAAAGTTTTTTCCTATTTTCCTCTAAAACCTAGGTGCATCTCATAGCCTGAAAAATATGGTAATTGTATAAGAATGGTTCTAAAATTCATCCAGAATAATACATTGGAGGAGAGCTCAGAAGAAACTGAAATGATTACAGGGGATAAGATAAGGCAATGGAGGAATAGACTGGTCTTCCCAGACTCTGACCCATACACACTGCTTTAAGAATGAACAAAGCCCACGCGGTACTGCCACAAGAATAAGTAGATCAAGAAAAACAGAACAAATACAAAAAGATTCTTTTACAAGTCAGTTAATTCGTGTTAAACCTTTTGAAAGCCTAGGAATCTGTGAGTCCCCACAATAATAAATATAAATAAGTGAGCTGAGCAAGAAGGTAGGACCTCTGCCCGCAATCGAATGTTGAATGCCAAGGGCCACGTGTGGAAGGCGCACTAAGATAGAAGACCGCCATCTGCAACCATGATGCCCGAGGTTGTTTCAGACAAGAATCATCCCTGGAGACTGGAGTTTGCATGGCCTTAAACTGTGTCACCACAGATCACTTAAGTAGTTGTAAGGGG
The DNA here is from genome assembly GCF_019186645.2 of Phyllostomus hastatus. Taxonomy (NCBI): domain Eukaryota; kingdom Metazoa; phylum Chordata; class Mammalia; order Chiroptera; family Phyllostomidae; genus Phyllostomus; species Phyllostomus hastatus. The sequence continues at coordinate 28,748,663 of NW_025334009.1, read as the reverse complement.
AAAATACTAACTAGACGGTGACTACCAGGTGATCAAAATTAACATCACCAACAAGGGACAGATGAACATCTAAGATTACCAGATACAATACACTGGAAAGGACCGAATGTCACTTACATAATAGCCCAACTGGGAAGCATAACCTGAATCTAATCAAGGGATGTTCATCAGTCTCCCCACCCCCACCAAAAGGAACTAATTCTTCAAAATATATCAAATGCATAAAAGACAAAAATAATCTGAGTATACATACCAGACTAAAAGAGATTAAGTGCTCGTGACAAGTGTAGTACTCGCTCCTACGATCAGTGCTGAGGGGGGAGATGCTAAAAGGCCATCACTGGGCCAACTGGTAAAACTGGGACGGAGACTTTAAAATCTTGCGTCAGTGTGAAATGTACTTACATTGACAACCGCACTGTGGTTATATAAGAAAAATCCTTATTTCTACAAAATGCAAGCCGGAGTATCTAGAGGTAAAGAGCCATGGGAAATTCAAGTTTTTCTCAAACGTTCAGGGAAAGGCTCAAGAGACAGCATTTATACAGAATAGAATAGATGTAGATAGGGTAGCTAGAGAGACAGATGACAGGTAAATAGGTAGGTAGGTAGGTAATAGGGGATAAATGGTAGCAATAGGTGAATCTGGGTAAAAGGTAGATGGATGTCTTTTGTACTATTATTGCAATTTCTCTGTAAATTTGAAAGTATTTCCAAATCAAAATGTTTCTTTAAAGAATATACACAGTGATGGTTCCATTTATATACAGCTCAAGAATAAATAAAAACTACTCTGATCAGAATAGAATTCTGAAGCTCCCCTGTGCGGAGAGGGGAGGGGATGCTGATGAAAAAGCTCACAGGAGCTGGCTGTGGTGCCAGAAACATTCACTTAATGTGTGTATTTATATGTATTATACCTCAATTATAAATTCAAATTTTTTCATTAGTTGCGAGTTGAGAATAAGTCAGTGTACGCAAGGGTGGGAATGAGAAGTGAGGGAGGTGATGAAGGGGGTAATAAAATGGCACCAAAAGTAACACTTCATACTTTGCTTCAGAGTTTCCACAAATAAAACACCTAAGCTGTTGTAAATTACATAGGACTATGGCCAACAGAATCATACAACTTACACGTGGCTGCAGCTATAGACGCGCCTAACAACTTCAAAAGATACAAAGCATGTACAAATAGAATCGCAAGAGAAAGTCACGAGTCCATGGCAGTGCCCTCAGCGGTCCCCGGGAGCTGTCCCTTGCTTCAACAGTGTTTGGGCGGAACAGACTCGGGGACACCCCTTTTCCGGCCTCTGGCCACCCTCCACCCTCTTTTCCAGTCACCACCTTCGGGACCATCTCAGCCATCCTCGGCCTCCGAGAGCAGCCAACACAGTTTTTTGTTTTTGTTTTTGTTTTTTAGCTTAAATCCTTATTGCTGAGCAACCATGAGCCCCCAAATTCATCAGAATGATTCCACTGAGGTGGAGGCCGCTATGCACCACCTGGTCAGCCTGCCTCTGTGGGCCTCCTAACCTACCTCTCTCAGGGCTCCTGTTTCCCCCGGGGCGATGCAGCTCTGCAGGGCGTGGGCCACTTCTTCCACCACTTGGCCTGGGCAAGCGTCTCTTAAAGGTGCAAAACCAGCAAGCTGATCTCACCCTCTGCCGGGACAGGCAGAAGTTGTCCCCAGGTGAGTGGGGTGAGGCTCCGGACACCATGGAAGCCACCATGGTCCTAGAGAAGAACCTGAACCAGGCCCTTTGGGGGCTGCAGGCCCTTGGTTCTACCCACACAGACCCTCGTCTCTGTGACTTCCTGGAGAACCACGTCCTGGATGAGCAGGTGAAGCTCATCAAGAAGATGGGTGACATCTGACTCGCCTCTGCAGGCTGGCCCGCCCCCAGGCTGGGCTGGGTGAGCATCTCTTCAAAAGGCTCACCCTCAAGCATGACTAGGAGCCTTTGGAGCCCAGAGGCCTTTTAGGGGCCCCTCTGCACCCCCTGGTGTCTGGCTTTTGCCTGATCCTCTCCCTGAAACCAGCAGACACCCTTTTAACCACCCTGGAGCCTTGGACCAAATGAAAACAATAAAAGCCTTTCCCAGCAAAATAAATAAATAAATAAATCGCAAATAGGTGATTATAGTAGAAAATTTTAACATGTCCCTATCAGGTATGTTAAATGGATAGATGAAGCAGACAAAAATCAATAAGGACCTGAAGGATTTCAGCAAGACGATGAAGAAGTTTAATCTAATGCACATTTAACGAGCCATTACTTCCTGGCAGCACAAAACTCCCTCTGGACTCTTCCAGGCGTTAATGAATATTATAGTCTTTCTGGAACCTCCACTCCAGCCTCATCCCGGATGAGACTCCTATCATTTCTGCCTTTATTGCATCAATGACAATAATAATAGCTCAGATTTATTGAGCCAAGGGCTAATTACTTTAGGCCAAGGGCTAATTACTTTAACTGTTACCTAATTTAATTTTCAAAATAACTCTATAAGTCTAAGGTGGTACTTTCCAAAACAGGAGCTACCAGCCACATGTGGCTCTGGAACATTTGAAATGTGGCTGCTCTGAACTGAGTCATGGCGGAGTTCCAGGACAATACCAAAAATACATGTATTACAGATTGATACAGATAATTCCAGACACAAGCAGCAGCAGACAAGTCTACTCTGTGACCACGACGAAGCAAGACAAAAACAGGGTCACTCTGAAATTGTACCTGAGGACAAACAGAACAAGAACCTGGTCCAGACCACAAAACCACCAAATGCACCTCCTCCCAGCTGATGCTAGCGACCGCTTCTTTATTGATCATAGCTTTTACCAATTATAGCTTTGCTCCTCTCACTTCTGAGGGATGAAAGTTATCACGGAATCATAGAATTGCTCCTGCTTCCAGACAGCACCCAGTCCAGACCAAAACCACACTTCTTTGAATTCTCTCCCAAACCACCTCATACAAGTTCAAATCCTGAAACAACCCCCTCCCAACATGCTGTTTCTGAATCGCCTCCTGGCTCCTTGTGAAGTGTTACTTCCATGGTGCAGCAAGTCACTAAATCAACTTTGTTCAACTGCTGTGTATTCCTGATGTTCTTTGGCTTGAGGGCATTGAGAAGCCCATATAACAGAAAAGAAAACTGAGGCACAGAAAGGCCAAGTAACTCCCTTAAGATCACACAGGATACTGGGCTACAGGTCCTCTGGAGATGGGACCCTGGTATTCATGTGTATTAACAGCTTCCCACAACCTAGAGGGTAGTATGTTAACTGAAATAATTCAGACAAAGACAAATACCATGTGATTTCACTTATAAATGGAATCTAAAGAGCAAACTGAAAAAAAAAAAAACAGAAACAGACTCAAAAATAGAACAGACTGATGGTTGCCAGATGGGAAGGGTTTGTGGGGCTGGGTAAAAAAAGGTAAAAGGATTTAGAATTACAAGTTGGTAGTTACAAAATAGTCATGGGGATGTAAAGTACAGCATAGGAAATATGGTCAATAATATCGTAATAACTATGTATGATCCCAGTGGGTACCAGAATTATTGGGGGAATCAGTCAACTACATAAACGTCTAATCACTGTGCTGTACACCTGGAACTAATATAAAACAATATTGAATGTCAACTGTAATTGAAAATTTAGAAAGAAAAATCCCACAGCGAGAGCCAGCCAGGGCTGAGAAACGTTGGCTAGATGATATCTATCACAGCGCACCTCGCACTTTAACACGCCTACTGATCGCCCGGGGATCTCGTGAACACGCAGGTTCTGATTCAGGGCTCTGGGCGGGGCCTGAGATTTTCCCGTTCCAACAAGGTCTCAGGCGATGCCAACGCTGCTCACCCCCAGACCACAGTTTGAACAACAGGGTCTCAAGTTCCCTGCAGTTGCCAAACCCCGACTTGCCAGAAGTGTGCTTTGTTTCTGTATTTATTTTAAACAACAACAACAACAACAACAACAACAACACAGTTTACTTCTTCATTTATTGAGCCCCTCTAATTCACCAAGCACCATGCTAGGCACTGGACAACCAGCAGGAGACCAGACAGAAAATGTCTCTGCCCACCAGGGCCACCTTTCTAGGGACTGAGAGGAAGTGTCACGTCTGCTTAAAGCTGGGAGTCCAGAGGCCTGGGGTCAGTGGTTTTGTGCTTCCACACTAGCCCGGTGACCCTGGTGATGGTGGGGGCCCTGGCATCTTCCTGCGAGCAGCAACGCTGTGTTATTTGATTATCTCCTGAGCAGGATGCAGTCTGGGACCACATGTGTATTCCAGACACACTCGTCTGCTAAGACGACTAAAACACATTAGTGAGGGGCGAGGCGGGGGGGAACATCATATATTCAAGATCATGAAAATACAAAGTCTGTTGTTATTTTTAAAAATCATGGCAATTCTGATAGAATTTAAAAGTAAATTGTTGAGCACCCATGACAATCTCCCCAAATTACCAACGTTTTAAAGTAGGTCAGTTTCTGGGTCTGGCTCTCAAGACTGCACCTATAATAAGTGAAATTCAAGTGTTTTCTTCGCTCTTACATTTAAATGGTTTTGATATGGAATTTTAATTAGTCTCCAAAAGATGTCCTTTGTCTGCTGCTGGGAGCTTGGGGAATTTGCAAACCCGGCCTTATCTGTTTCTCCTGAATGTCAGACCCGCAGAGCCAGCCTATTGAAAGCAGGAATTCTCATTAAGCATCTGGTCAGCTGTGTAGGGTGAAGGAGAGAAAGATGGCTCTTGACTCCCGGAAGCTGGCAAGGTGCTCTCAGCTGGGTGTGGCGTCCTCCTGTGCACAGAACATCGGCATCAGACGAGGTCACTCTGTGAGCTTGATAGATGGAGACAAAACGAGACCACCTGCCACCATGTCTGAACACAGGCAAAACACGAACATCGTCCAGGCCACAAAAATGACCTAACATCCCCCTGTCCTGGCTCAGATGAGTGACTGCTGGTTCTTTGCTAATTCCAACTTGATCCCCGGTCTACTCTCCCCTCTTTCTAAATAGATTTATCAAGGCGCCCACCCCATCATAAAATTCTCCTCGCATGTAGTGGCCGCTCAAGAGAGAATTGTTGACTAGAACTCCAAATTCTTGATTTCACATACCTGCTTCTCCAGCCACTATTTCCTGTTCTTCTAGCTCCCGTGCCTCCTCTCAGATGCACCGATCTCACTAGGCAAAGCTGGGCCTTTTATTTTCTCCAGGCCTGGCCTCCGAGGCTGGACATCGCTGGTGAAAATTACAGCATTAGTCTGACCACTTCATTTTATTTACTTTTTAATCGTCTCCTAAGGACAAACTTATTGATTTTTTAGAGCGAGGGGAAAAGAAAAAGAGAGAGAAAGGGAGAGAGATATGATGTGAAAGAACATTGATTTGTTGCCTCTCATAAGCGGTCCAATCAGGACCAAACCAGTAAGCTAGGCACATGCTCTGACCAAGAATCGAGCCGGCAACCTTTTGGTTTATGAGAGGTTGCTCCAACCAACTGAGCCACATGAGCCAGGGCTGACCAGTCCACTCTAAATTCATGCACATGGGTGATGGCTCCCATGTATTCAGGGTGTGGGACAGATCCTGGTGGTGCTGTTCAGCAGTGTTAAAATCTAGGGAAGGAAAGAGTTTAAAATAGAACTGAGAGGTCCTAAGGGAGAAAACAGGCAGCAAAGAAGAGTCAGCAGCCGGAGTGCAGGGTGGGGGTGGCGTCATCTTTGAAAGCATTGGCTTCCAGTGGAAGATAGTGACATTTTAAATGTCTCTGAAATAGAAAAAAAAAAAAGTTCCTTTGGGCATCACCCTTTATTCCCTGTCCCCCAAGATCTGAGTTTTTCCATTTATAAGCCCTTTTACATATTTTAGAAAGAGTTTTATTTACCTAGAAAGCACTACTAACTAGCTTAGCTCAGCCATTTGCATATGGGGCAGAGAACCCCATAACAGCCTTGTGTCTGGATAATCCGCCATCGTGATCACCCCAGACAACTAGACACGCATGGAATCCTGTCACTCCCTGACCCACAGCCCTCTGCCCCCACCTCTCCTGTGACTGGGAACATCTCCGGCTTTTCCTATATTGAGCCATTCTAGGGTCTTCTCTTAAGACATGCTTGCTTTTGAACTTCCCAATCGCCTGCCTCTTCCCCAGACACACCTTCAGTGTTAACAAAGGAAACCTTTCCATTTAGGCCAAGTCTCAGAGCACGAAGGGGTAATGTTCCCACAGAGCAGGAGGGAGGCATTCTTCCTTGGGGGGTGTGGTGGGCTGGAAAATGCCCACCCCAAAGATATACACGCCCTAATCCCCAGAACCTGTGAATATTACCTTATGTGGCAGAAAAGGACTTGGCACATGTAATTAAATTAAGGATTGTGAGATGGGGAGATTATCCTGGATTGTCTGGGTGAAGCCTCCATGTGGTCATAGGTACCCTTATAAGGGGGAGGCAGACAGAGATGACAGGCACGAGAGGAGACGCCAACATGGTCATGGACGCGGGGATTGGAGTGGGGCAGCCAGAAGAGAGGATGCTAACAGTCACCAGGAGCTAGAAGAGGCCAGGACAGATTTTCCCCTAGAGCCTCTGGAAAAAGCACAACCTTAATTCAGATCCCTGCCCCACAGAACTGTGGGAGAATATGTTTCCATTTAAACATATCAGGTTGAAGGTAATTTGGTACAGCACTCTGAGGACACCAATAGCGGGAGATCCCACTTCCCTCCCCTGGTTGTGGCTTCCACTGGAGATGGTATGCAGAACTGAGTGACAGCTTTCCCCACTTCTCTCCCGACTCCTCACAAAGCTGAGGGAGCTGGTGAGCAGCCTGTGGGGGAGCCCCACTTGGGGGTTAGACACAGAAGGACAAACAGTGAGTGCGGAGCAGCAAGGCGGGTTCCAGCCAAGTTCTCCACCAGCACGTCTACTCTTGACTGGTCCTCGGGGATGTGGGTTGCTACCCAGCAGGGGGCAGAAAGTTCATGGTTTCAGATGAACCCAGAAGTTCTCAGCTACAAACTTCGAGTGTATAGCATTTCTATACTTTTAGAGCAGAAACAGTTTTCAGGGAATGCCTTCAAGGGGGTGACCTTTCCTGAAATATCATGGCCTGTGCAAGCTTCCAATGTTTGGTTAGGCAAACACAGGGGCCTGGGGCTGCTGAGAGGCAGGTTAGGGAGAAGAACCGTCCCAGGTGGCCTGAAGTAAGTTGACATTACTGAGGGCTGTTGATTCAGAAGTGGAAGGAATCGCCAGGGGCTGAAAGCTTTTGCAGGAAGCTGTTTCCTTTTCTCAAATAGCTTCTGAGTCCACCTAACTCCAATAGTGTCCGACAGGTGCAGAGGAACCAAAACTTTCAATGAAATAAAAACATTTTGAGTCTCTGAGACCTACTCCTTTTCCAGGCTTGTGTGAATGGCAAAAAAATCCCTCCAGGGTGTAAGCCCTGCTGTGCCCAAGGGGAGTCTGAGATATCTTAAACCAATAATTCTTTCTCTTTTAATAGTTATTGTCCATAAAGAAAATTAAAATATGTAAGCATATTACAAAAAATTATAAAACAGAGAATAGAAGGGAGGAAATCATATACCTACTTCTCTAAGGTTGAACCCACCCACTGCTAGGATTCAGAGTATTCCCTTTTCCATATCATTTTTCCTTGGCTTTAGAAAGCTACAATTGGAGATGACTACAATTTTCACATGCCACCTCTCCTGAGAGCTTGTGCCTGACCACCCAGTCTGAAAAGGCCATCTCTTGTAGGCCTACCTATCACTGTACCCTGTTCTTACAGCCCTCGGAGCCCTCACCACTATCTAAAAGCACATTTCCTGATTGCTTCCTTACAGGTTGAAAGTGTCTTCCCATTGACTCCATGTGGGACTTTGCCCTGTGCTGCAGGACATAGAAGAGTGCCTGACACCACAAATACATATGTGTGGAATTCATTAATTAGATGGATGGATGGATGATGGATGGATGGATTGGGTCCTGCCCACTGCCTTGCCATGGCCCTGCACAGTTTACAATCTCCAGTGGCCCCTCCTGTTCCCTGCCCTCTGCCTGTTTCCAGTCGTTTGGCCAGGCTATGGGTATTACCTTGACTGGGAATTGAACCGACAACTTTGGCATATTGGGACAATGCTCTAACCAACTGAGCTACCAGGCCAGGGCTATAGCAGAATTCAAAGTAAAATTTCATTTGAAGAACTCTGTTGATTAAAACAAGTCAGCCACAAACAAAGGTTTATAATCATCAAGTCCAAACTTCTTCATTCACTGATGAGAAAGAGAAGCAAGAAAGGTCAACACACAGTGAAATAACCAAGTCGTGGCAGAGCCAAAACTAGCACACAACCTTGACTGCTATTTCCATCCATGCTACCCAACAGAATCAGATATGCAGGGAAGGAAATGTGAAGAGTTGGGCTATGAGAGGAGACTGGTGGGTCCAGCCCGGTCATTACAGCAGGTACCAAGACATCTGTAAGTGGAGATTAGATAAAGATGGACTTCAGTTTTGACACCAAGAGTTAAAGTACATGGTCAGGGGTCACTATTCATCTTTATTGTGAATAAGAGAAATGATGAGTTAGATCCTTAAGGGCCTTTATTTTAAAAAAATTATAAATAAGTTGAAAACGCATCAACCCATTAACTAAAAGCTTTGCTGCCCCAAACATGGCAATTTCCCAAACATCAAATCAGTGATTTGCAACATAAATAAAGCAATCAGAGTGATGGAAATAGAAGGCTTTCAGCAAAACCCGCTTCTGAGAGCTGCTGCCAAAGGGAAAAGGAAGAGCATTTCCAGCTAAAACATTGACTGAATAGCATCACCTCTTTCTGAAACCCAGTGCTTAACTATGCCATTTCACGGCAAGGTGGGTACTGATGCAGCTGTGATAAGAGAAATAAATGTACGTTCAGAGAAAATCCAGGCCATGATTCCTTAGATGGTGTACTATTCGCTTTGCTTTTCCAGTGCAGTCCAGGTTGTAGATGTTATGCTGACTTCCTTCAGTAGCGTTTGTGAAATTGCTGGAAAATGGCTGAAGAACTTTGTTCTTCTCAGATGACCAGCTCTCAGACCCCTTGGTTCAACACTCCTTTTTTGTTGCTATTTATGTTTCTGTGAAGGTTTGGAGCTCTTTACCCCAATATGTGCATCTGTGGCATGCAAATTGTTTTGCACTAAAGGCAAGGCAATTTTACCATCAGGCTCCAGAGAAACCTCTGCCTGTCCCTTTACCCTAGAAGAACGTAATTAGGGGCCTTGCCCACAGCAAGCAATTATCAGCCATGATCTTTTCCCGACCCACCTATACGACAGGGCAAACTTTTATTTACTAAACATCTCTGCCTTTCTGATTGTCCTGTGAAGACCCTTTGAAGCCTCCCCGCCCCAGGTGCATGCCGTCATCCCTAGCTGCAAATGTCTTACGTACTTCAATCCCCCTTTCTATTTCTAATTTCTGCATGTGGAATCTCTGGCTCTCTCAGGTATGTGGGATTCCCATATATACATATGTATTAAATTTGGTTATTTTCTCTTAGTAACAATACTGGCACGTGCCGGGAGGAGCAGGAAGGGGTGGCAGGAGAAGGTTGCCAGAGACAGTGCTAAGCAAGCTGGCACTGCGCGTGACAGATCCCCTGTACCCCCAGGCAGAGATGCAGCAAGAGGAGACCTTGTGTGGTTTTCACAGGCTGGAGAGGGTGGTTGACTGAGGGAAAAACACCCCTACCCTCTTCTGGAACATGGGGGTGGGGGTAGGGGCAGGCCTGCCAGTCTAGGCTGAAAAGGGACAGGATTGACTGGGAAGCTGGATGCTTCCAGAGCACATGGAATTGTGGGCCAGGAAATTTAAACGAAGGGAGGGCAGATATTTCACTTTTTCTTCTTCAGGGACCCACGTGGATGATCAGGTAGCAGCCGCCTGCTGTTTCCCAAAGGACAGTATTTTTAAATAGGAGGAGGAACTCCAGGCACAGCCTTGAGCTGGTCTGGCAGAGGGTGGAGGGGTTTTTTCCTATGTGTTCTGGAGGGGATGGGCTCTGAGGCAGAAACCTGCCGTTCTTCCAAAACTGTGTAGCCTTAGAATAAAAAACTTCTTTCCTTTTTCACACCTCTGCCTCCAGAACTTGCCTATGGGTGATGGGCAGCAGACCCCACATCTCTGTTCCATAACACTAATATCTCAGGCCTATTTGATAATTAGACTGGCCAGAAAAACCCTAAGGGTAGAGGAAGGTGTGTTCCTCCCCCACGTTCCCATCTGAAAGCACATGGAAGGATGTGGAAGCAAGCTCAGGACTTGATGGAGTTCTTGTTCCTTCCCCTGACTAAATAGAAAAGGGGTGGAATGTCTCACCTGGGCAACTGCTGGGGTGACTCTTCAGCTCTAAGTGGACATGCTTGTCCTTCAACCCTAAATGTGATTTATATTTCCATTTAATTTTTATATAAGCACATCTACTTACAGTCAAAGGCAGATAAAATAGGACTAAAACAATTTGAGTAATCATAGTAGCTCAAGTATCAGGATCGTTGATTGAGATACCAGTTTGTGGGTTTCCACAAGCCTCTCCTCATGTTCCAAACTGCTGTCTAGATCCTTAATATTTCCTTCCCTCTGGGATTTTTGTAGATAGAGGAATAAACAGGAGCTGCTTAAAGTGGGAAGCACCTCTTGGGTTTTGGAAACCCTAGAACTTAATGAAGAAGTCAGTCTGGAAGAGGTGGAGGAGAGCTAGAGTCCCTGGAAAATTAGCAAGAAAGATTCCCCCCAAAGCAGAGAGAAGGCTAGGATGCCTGTGAGTCAGGGACCGATGTATGTCCCGGTTTGTGGTGAGGTCTTCTGAAGGGGCCAGGCCTCATGGGCAGATGTGCGGTGTACTGGGAAGGACCAGACCCAACTCTGGGTCCCAAAGCCTCTAGGACTCTCCTTAAAAAACTGTATACAAAATAAGGCATAACTGTTAATATTTTGTTAGAATAAAAAAAATAGATCCCAACACATGAAAAATATAAATGTTCTGACAAATACCACAAACATCATGAGTTCAAGAAAAATAATGTATTTTATTAATTTACTGCTCACCACACCTCCATAAAGTTTTCCCCCCTACATTTTGGGTAAGTTTTTTATCTGTCTTTTCATAGGACGGTTTTATAATATCATTTTCTATAGAGAAAATGGAAGGTATGCAGGGTAGGAAAATGTTTTCCTTAACTCTGTTAGGGTCCCTCGCTGGGTCTAAAAATTAAACTGACAAAGAGATTAACAGGAGAAAAGAATACAAAGTTTATTGAAATTTTGCTTGTACATGGGGTACTTTGCAAGAGGATAAAGACTTGAAGAAGGGACCAGAGCAGGAAGTTTTTATTCCTTTTAGACCAGAGACTTACAGCCTTTTTCATCTCATGGCACACATAAACTAATTGCTAAAATTCTGTGGCACACCAAAAGGATATTTTTTGCTGATACTAACAAAAGAGATAAGTATAACTTTGATTCATTCACATCAAATATCTATTGTTGCATTGGCTGTTGTTTTTTAAATTTGACGATCTAAGGGAAAAGAGGTCAGTGCCCCTGACTAAATAGTCAGGGTCTGTATGTTTTAAAAATTATTACAGCACACTGGCTGAAAAACCTCTGTTTTAGACCAACCCACAATACATTTGTAAAGAACTGACGAGGGGTTTGGGCTGGGGGTAGTAAATGCAGATCATTCAGTCCGAATCCTCTCTCTCTGGTGGTAAGAACATCTTCCTCCTGGAACAGGGAGGGCACCTTTCACATGAGGATTTTATAACCTGTTTCAGGAAGGACAGGTGGGCTGGGCAGTCAGAGCAACCCTCCTGCCCCTGCCATTTTCTCAGACTCCTTCAGTTGTCTAGCAGTAAATGAATGGATCAAAAAACTGTGGTGCATTTACACAATGGAATACTACTCAGCAGAAAGAAAGAAGGAGCTCCTACTCTTCTCGACAGTATGGATGGAACCAGAGAGCATTATGCTAAGTGAAGTAAGCCAGGCAGTGAAAGACAAATACCATATGATCTCACCTATAGGTGGAACCTAATCAACAAAACAAACAAGCAAGCAAAATATAACCAGAGACACTGAAATAAAGAACAAACTGACAATAACCAGAGGGGAGGTGGGAAGGAATAATGGGGAGAAGAGGGGGAAGGATTTTCAGGAACATGTATAAAGGTCGCATGGACAAAATCAAAGAGGGGTAGGATCAAGGGTGGGGATGGGGACAGCTGGGGTGGGGGGAGTGATAGGGAGAAAAGGGAGACAATTGTACTTGAACAACAATAAAAAATGTTTAAAAATAAAGTTCTGAAAATGAACTATTAAAAGATGAAAATTAAAAGAAAAAATGAGTAAAGAAAGAACTCTTTATCCTAAAAAAATAAAATAAAAACTGATACCCAATATGCCTGTAACTGCAGGACCAGCTGTGGTCCTGTCCTGTTTAACAAGGTACTGAGCTGCTTTTCAGGCAACCAGACTTAAACCGCAAGTCCTGCAGCCTAAGCCTGTGCAGAGGAAAGAACTTTGACCTCCTGTTGTACTGGGAACCAAAGTCTTGCTCCTCCCCATCCCACCCCACCCCTGCCCAAACACAAGGAACCAAAGGACAAGGATTTAGCCAGAACTTGAATACCAGGAACACTTTCATAAGCCAAGGGTCTGTAGTCCAGGAAGATCTAGTACTGATGCCCCTTCATCATAAATGGCCAAATTCCAAGGTCTTCCATTAAAACTAACTCCACCAGCACTTCCACATACCTGTTCCCCTAACCCCTTAAACACCCTTAACCTAGTCCAGTGAGCAAGATGGACTTGAGGCACCATTAGGTCTCCCATCTTCTCAGTTAGCGTCTTCTCAATCAATAAAACTTCCCTTACTCCAAACTCTGATGTGTTGAATTTTGACTTTTTGAGGCACCAAACACACAGACTTTGGCTGGCAACATGCCAAGTGCCACATTTTGGATAGTGTCCTGAACCCCACCATTAGTCTATTTTCCTCTCTATCATGGCTGATTAAAATTTATTATTATTATTTATAGCTTTAAAAAACTTCCTTTTATCTTTATTGCTCATTATTAGTTAACTTAGGTAAATATTTGGAGTTATTGTCAAATTAGGAAATTATCCAGTTTTTTTAATATATATGCATCAGGTTATCTCAAGGCACGTCAGGTTTTCCTACATATGAAGCAATCAAAGAACTATCACATCAGGGTATCAAGAAGCCATTTCTATACCCAGTCATATACCACAAACCCTTCATTAGAGGTTTTAGTTTATATATGATCCTATGTCTGTAAAGCTCTCCTAGGAAAACTGGCCTACTTCCTGGCCAACAAGGTCCCAGTCTTATGGGTGCTAAGGAAGGTCATTCCTTGGCAGGCCAGGAAGCCTAGAAAATTTAGGGGACCTTAGGAAGAGAGGAATTCACCAACATTACAGATTCCCTGGGTTAAATCTGGTGGACAGAGTTTCCTGGGCTTAGTTCCCAAGCCTCAAGATAGGAAATATCCTACAGTGGTTCTCCCATTTATCTGCGGCTTCACGCTCCACAGTTTTAGGTACCTGCAGTCAACGGTGCTACAAAAATAGTAAATGGAAAACTCCAGAAATAAATAATTCATAATTTTAAAATTGTACACTGTTCTGAGCATTGTGATAAATTCTCCTGTTCCCACTGGATCCCGCCCCAGCCATGAATCACCCCTTTGTCCAGCAATCCATACCGTGTAGGCTCCCCACTCGTGAGCCCCTTAGAAGCCATCTCCACTATGTGGCATCTCAGTGCTCGTGTTCAGGTAACCCTTATTCAACTTTGCAGTGGCTCCATATTGCGGGAGTAGTGATTCTGGCAATTCAGGTGTGCCCAGACAAGCTGTGATGTGTTTCCTCTAAGCGGAAAGGTGAGTACAGTACATTATGATGTTTTGAGAGACACCACATAACTTTTCTTAGAGTATATTGTCATTATTGTTGTATTTTATTATTAGTTATTGTTGTTAATCCCTTATTGTGCCTAATTCATGAATTAAGCTTTATCAAAGATATGTATGTATAGGAGAAAACATAGTATATATGAAGTTTGATACTATTTATGGTTTCAGGCATCTATTGGGGGTCTTAGGAACACCCCTCCCCACAGATAAGGGTCAGGGAGCTACTGTAACAGAGACTTCTCAAATTCCAATTTGAAAGTTCTTCTCAGTGCAGTCGCCCAGTACTGCATGGTTCTAGATTTGTAAAGCAAAGGCAAACAAGCCTGTATGGCTATTTAACACTCTTCCTGCACAGGCCAAACCTAATGAGAACGGCCTTGTCTGTGATCAAAAGTAATCTTTGCAGGTTATTTATGATCGCAAAGGGGGAGAGTGTCAAGAAAGATTATCCTGAACTCGAAAACAGGCAAGAGACGATTGGGATTTTTATGAGAGTAACATTAGGAGTGCACCTTTGATTGGCTTTCTGTTGGCCAGTCTGCTTCACAGCTCCGTGGGGGCAGAGACTAGCTCACTTGCAAAAAGTGAAAACGATGCAAATGATTTTTGCCTAAAAGCAAAATAAATGGTGCCTGACAAATGCTAATTAGTCTGGTGCTGAGATGATTGATTTCCACGGGTAGAAAGTACAGCCCCCCAGGTTGGCCTTTATCGTTTGTATGATATAAACTAATATCATATTTATGAACAAACTCACTTTAACCTCTTCTTTTGTCTCACTGTTGTAAAGCTCTGTTCTTCAAATTCTCATTTGAATTAGTTTTAACATATTACTGGTTCCTTAATGAGTGGAGTGAAATCCTTGACATATTTATTTTATGTTTATAGGAGGGTCATGTGTGTAACTTGTTGAACAGTTTTCTTTAGCACATGCACTAAAAATATGCCAGCAGTTTTGCAATGTGCCTGGCAGGCCCATTCTTACTCTCCAGTTCACATCAGAGCCAGATTCTGCCTCCCAGTGTCCAGCTCTGACTGTATCACTTCCTTGCTCAAACTCTTCAAGAGCTCACTCCTCCTGATACAAGAAGGTTCAGACACATTAGGTTGGTATCCTGGGTCTGTCGGGGTCATTCCCCAACCTTGCTAGACCTACACTTGGCTCCAGGTAGACAGAATTTCACCCCCTCCCCAGACACATCTTCATTTTCCCGCCCCCCTGAAAATTACTCTTGTTGCTTGCTCTGTACAGAATGGCCTCTGGTTATAATCCTTTCTCATCCACCTTGCAAAGCCCCCTGACTACCAGCATAAATTCTTTCTTTTTCCTCAGACTCTTACAACCCTTTAATTTGAATATCCTTTAATCAAATTTCATTTTGTGTTGAGGTATTTATGGACCTCAGGGTCAAAACTAGATTTAAAGTTTCTAAAGACAGTGCTTAGTTCAGTATTGTGCACACAGTAGGTACTCAATTAATGCTTGGTAATAAATGGTAAATGGCCTCCCTAATGTCACTTACCTGAATGTCATGGTTTGCTTTATGTTCTTGAGAAAGAATAAAAGCTGTCCCTTTCCCTTACTGGGCATCCCACCTAAAAATTTCCCTTCTTACCTTCATCTTAGTTTGGCTCCCCCAGAAGCAGACCCTAAGACAAGGATTCAAAGACAAGTAGTTCAGTTGAGTGGTGATCCAAGAAAACACCAGTGAAGGAGTCAGAAAGTGAGCTGGGAAGAGAAAGAAATCGATGAAGGGGAGTCCCCCAGGGGGTTACTGGAGTGCAGTTCTCTTAGGGTGCCCCGACGGGTGTGCAGGACCTTCTCCGAGCTGCCCCAACCAAGAGGTGAGGACATGAGCGGTATTGATCTATTATTTCCCCATCTGCCATTGTTTAAGGCTTGCTTCTGGGGACGTTATCTCCTGACATTTCAGCTTCTCTGTGCACAGGCCAACATGCTCCCTCCACCAGACCAAAAAACAAAAACAACAAAAATACCCACTCAAGCAGAGTAAACGGTCTCTGCAATAAACAGGCTTCAGGGCACCTCCAGCTTGGGCTATGTTACAGAGAGGCTCCCAGACAAGAAACCCAATGCATTTCCTTCAGCTTAAGAGAAAAGACAAGTTCCTCTCCCATCACCTCTCTGTGTCAGGAGCTCACTCAATTTTTTCCTGATTATATTGTACCACTACTGAGTTCCATTATGGTCTTAGATTTAGGCATTATGGCTTTGGAATATACTGAAGAGTCTCAGGAGTCTGAACTCATTAATGTTGAGCCATAAAGGAAACTAGATGCCTGCAATTTTTTTTATTAAAATTGTGTAATGTGCCAATTACAAGCAAAATGAGACTGGTAGGGACTCCTGCTTGCCTCTGTGACATTACTTCTTTATGTGCTCCCTCCGGGCTCTGTTTAGCATGCAGGTTACAGCGTGGGGGTGCCCAAAGGAGGGAGGCAGGCCAACTGCTGGGAATCTGAATCATCCTTGTTCACAGTTATTTGACATGCAAATGAGGAAGGAGAGGCAGGAGGCTCACATATGTCTGCAGGAGGTGCCTGAAGGGCACTCCCAGGAAGCTATCTAGATGGGCATCTCTGGAAAGGGGGCTGGAAACACAACCTTGGGGATGAAAGTTTCATGACCAATTTCCACTGGGGACAAAATGTAACCACCCATGTATGCGATACAGGTAGAACAAGGCTGTCCCAGTTCAGGCTGGATTATTATCCTGGGAGAAATGCTCTAACCTGTGAACTTCACACCAAGCTTCCAGTCCCCCGTCACATCCCTCAGCCTTGCTCTCCATCATCAGCAGGCCCCTTATCTCTCTGCATTCCACGGCACTTCAGCTTTTCAGTATCACTGGTGAATAGTGGCTTTCAAACGTTACCTGCATCAAAATCACCTGGAAGGTTTGTTAAGATACAGATTGCTGGGTAGAGTTTGATTCAGCAGGTCTGAGGTTTATTTGCAGCTCTAAGAAGGTCCCAGGTGATGATACTGCTGGTCCAAAGTTCATAACTTGTGACCTACTGAACCCCAGACCTACCGCTTCAGCATTTCCATAATGGCAAGATCTCCAGGCAATCCATGTGCTCACTGAATTGTGAGGAGCACAATTTCCTCCATTCTCCAAAGGATGGAACCATTCTAAGTGCATAGAAATGAAGTTAATTGATTATTTACATTGGATACTTTTGGCATTAAGATTTGAACCGTGCCCCCCCACCCCACCACCAAGGTTGGAAAGGGCTGAATTGTCTAGAAAAAGAGCTCCCAATTTTTTCAAGAGTAGAAAATAGTTTATTCCCTTTATTTCAAAATATTTTATACACGCCCCTTCCACCCTCCTATAGCTAATATGCATAATAGCATTTGTAGTAAAAATACCCCATATACGGACTGCACCTCTGACTGCCAAAAACCCATGGTGAAGCTCCCACTGTAGGATCCACAGTCCTTGCAGCCGTATTGCTCAAACTAGGGAGTGATGGCATGCTAGGAATTACAACACTACTTACTTAACCCCCTGACTGATTTCACAGCGTATCCCTTCATAACATTGTCCTTATGGGGTAGGATTACAACCAGCTCGACCTGTTTGCACCAGGCAGACCTCAAATCACTAATCGCATACTCGTCAGTCAGTCACCTGGCATTCGTTATTGTTGCCATCCTAATCCAAACCCCTTGAAGTTATATAGGACAGTGCTAATAATCACTCACGGTTTAACACCCTCAGTATTATTCTGTCTAGTCAACTCAGATTACAAGTGAGTTCATAGCCAAGCAATAATCCTTGCTCGAGGATTACCAACCATCCTCCCACTTACAGCAGCCTGATGACTTCTAGCAAGTCTTACTAATTTAGCCCTTCCCGTCTGTCAACCTAATCGAGAGCTGTTCGCAGTCATATCAACATTCTTTTGATCTAACTTGTCTGTCATTCTCATAGGACTCCACATCAGCATTGCAGCCTTATACTTGCTATACCTGCTAATTATAACCCAGTGAGGCAAATGCACCCACCACATCAACACCAAACCCTCCTATACATGAGAAAATACCCTTATAGCTATACACATACTGCCCCTGCTATTATTTTTTAAGATTATTTATTTATTTATCTTTAGAGAGAGGGGAACGGAAGGAGAGAGGGAGAGAAATACCAATGTGTGGTTGCCTCTTGCATGCCCACTACTGGGGACCCAACCCACAACCCAGGCATATGCCCTGACTGGGAATCGAACCTGCAGGCCAGCACTCAATCCACTGAGCCACACCAGCCAGGGTGACCCCTGCTACTATTATCTATCAATCCGAAAGTTATTTTGGGGACTTTGTACTGTAAAGTATAGTTTAATAAAAACATTAGATTGTGAGTCTAATGACAGAAATGAAAACTTCTTATTTACCAAGAAAATATGCAAGAACTGCTAACTCATGCCTCATACCTAACAGTGTGGCTTTTTCAGGCTTTTAAAGGATGGAAGTTATTAATTGGTCTTAGGACCCAAAAAACTAGTGCAACTCCAAATAAAAGTAGTAAACCTATTCTCTTCCTCAATACTAACATCACTAATCATTTTAGTTACACCTATTGTAACAACCGCATCAAATACTCACACCCCAGCTAGGAGAACTGGGACAATTAGTGACAGGAAGAGGCTGATAAGGAATGTGCTGTTAACGAGAGGATTTGAACCTCTGGTGATAAAGGTTTAAGTTTTATGCAAGTCCAGTCTCTGCCACTTTAACAAACCCTGGTCTAGGTTATATTATTTTACAATTTATCAGCTTGAGATTGTGTGACCGCTCAGCCTTGAAGGCGCTTCTTTTGAACTTGGCTTTGTCTTTCTTGTCCTTTCGTACTGGGAGAGGCATGAATAGATAGAAACTGGCCTGGATTGCTCCGGTCTGAACTCAGGTCACGCAGGACTTGAATTGTTGAACAAACAAACCATTGACAGCGGCTGCACCGTTGAGATGTCCTGACCCAACACCAAGGTCATAAACCCTATTGTCAATAGGGACTCTTAAATAGGATTGCGCTGTTATCCCTAGGGTAACTTGTTTTATTGATCAAAAAATTTGCAGCAACAAGTGATATGATTATTTCAACTAGTAAGTCTTAATTTATAATCACTGGGAGGTTGTTTTGTGCTCCGAGGTCACCCCAACCTAAATTATCAGCATACTAGAGGTTGTTTTGTTCCTTTGGGTGATTAGTGGCTCCCCTTAGGCTGATTAATTAAAGCTTCATAGGGTCTTCTAGTCTTATTTTATCATCCCTGCCTCTTCACAGGGAGGTCAATTTCACTGATTGAGAGGAAGAGACAGTAAAACCCTTGTGTGGCCATTCATACAAGTCCTTATTTAGAAAACAAGGGATTATGCTACCTTTGCAGGGTCAGGGTACCGTGGCCATTGAATGGATGTCACTGGGCAGGCAGTGACTCTAATATTGGTGATGCTAAAGGTGATGTTTTTGGTAAACAAGCGGGTTTTGTGTTTGTTGACTTCCTTTTACTCTTTTTAATCTGTCCTTTGATGCACTCCTATGTCAGACTAACAAAATGTTAAATAAACAACCTGTTGTTTGGTTGGCTTTATTTTTTGTTACTTACCAGTGGTTATCCATTTTGATATACACTTGTTTGAGGAGAAGCCATTCTTGTTACTTATATTAACATTTTCTTCTATAATATAATAGAATAGTCCAGTTTAAAATTTTTTAATTTATTTTTAGAGGGAGGGTAAGGGAGGGAGAAAGAAAGGAAGAGAAACATTAGTGTGTGGTTGTCTCTCATGCCCCCTACTGGGCACCTGGCCTGCAACCCAGGCATGTGCTCTGACTGGGAATTGAACCAGTAACCCTTTATTTTACAGGCTGGTGCTCAGTCCACTGAGCCACACCAGCCAGGGTAGAATAATCCAGTTTTATATTGGGAGTTGGTCAATACTTTTGGGATTAAGATGACTATATTGTTGAGTTTGAACCCTTTCTTTACTGGTGGAGGCTTTTAGGCCAACTGATTTTTTTGTGTGTGCTTACCGTGTAATAAAGGTTGTATCCTATATCTAAAAGGCTGTACACTTTTAGATTACTATCTAAACTTAACAATTGAACTGAGAATTTTCTAGGTAAATTTAAATTTGAACTAAGATTTTTTTCTGGATACCAGCTATCACCAGGCTGGGTAGGCTTATCACTTGTACTCACAAATCTTCTCCCTATTTTGCTACGTAGATGAGTTTGCCCTGCAAAGCTGTTCATGATAGCTTGTCTGGTTTGGGGGGGGCGGCAAGGATTAGCATAAATTGTCTCTGCTAAATGATTCCAGTTAAATCGTTATGCAAAAGGAACAAGGGATGAGCCTTGCTGTTTACTGCTTCAGTCCACTCTTTCATTATTCCCTTGAGGTACTTTCTCTATAGTGCCGATTAAAATTTCTTTCCCCTGTACTCTTATCTATATGACAAACGTTTTATTTTATTTAAGATTAATAGTTGTATTTAACTTGGCTTGGGCTAACTACAGCTCAAAGTGGTCATTTTATATGAAATCTCCTAGGTGTAAGCTATGTGCTCCAGATTTAAGCTGCCCTTCCCATTATCCAAGTGCACTTTCCAGTATATTTACCTTGTTATGACTCATTTCCTCTAGCAGGCTTGATATTTGGCTAATAGGCTTAGGGGTCTATCATTCGTATTTGAGGAGGGTGGTGGGCCATGTGTGCGTGCTTCATGGCCTCATTCAATTAAGCGCTGTCTTCTTAATTTACTGCTAAATCCACCTTTAGTTCTTGGTTTCACAAGGACTTTCACGTATAAGTGGTGACCTGTAAGTAAGAAACGTAGCCCATTTCTTCCCAATCCATGAGCTACACCTTGACCTAATGTTTTTTTGTATAATAATTGAACTTACTATTATTCCCTTTCAGGGTTTGCTGAAGATGGCAGTATATAGGCTGAGTTGGCAAGGATTGGTGAGGTTTATTGGGGTTTATCAATTATAGGACAGCTCTAGAGGGATACAAAGCACAGCCAAATCCTTTGAGTTGTAAGCTTTGACTAGTAGTACTCTGGCAAAGAATTTTGTTAGAATAATTTTTTAATTTTAAGGCTAAGCATGGTGGGGTATCCAGTCCCAGTTTGGCTCTTAGCTACTGTGCAGTCAGATAATTTAAAGCTACTTTCATGATAAGTTTTACAAAAACTAGGACTTTTTACAGTTTAGCTAAAATTTAGCTTTATTATTTAAGCAATCTTAAACATACTTTATGCTATACATCTATTGATTCTGGTTAATCATATGACCATGGCAGCTGGCATGAAATTTACCAACCCTCAGAAGTATAACCTAGTCAAACTTTCATTCATGGCATAATTTTCATCACTGCTGTTTCCTGTGGGGGCATGGTTAAGCAAGGCGTTATGAGCTTCATTATATCGAAGGAAAATAACTGACCCTTAAAAACCTAAGCACCCTATGGCCACAGCTCGAACTCCTGTCCAGACTCAGCAGTCAGAGGCCCCATGGGTCATGGTCACACAAACCACAGGAACAAGAGAGTGAAAGTGATTAAGCCAAGATGGGCAAGGCAAGCAGGCAGAAGCCAGGAAGTAGGATTTCCTAGAGCTGGCATATACTCAAAAGTTAAGAAAACCGCAGCATTGGCAAGAAGTTTTGAAGCTGAGGGGGTCATGGCCACCTTGCTTCAGCCATGAAGTCTTCTCTATGTCTGTGACTATAGCTCGTCTGCTGATGCTGGGACTTGGCCCTCCAGGGTGCAGGACTCAAAGCACAGCTTGTGCGACAGCCCTCTGTGCATTCCAGGGTCTAAGAATGTAGGCCTGGGAAAGAGCGCTGGGAAGGAGCAGAGCCCCTAGGAGGAATTCTGGAGCCAGACCGCCTTGGTACAAATTCTGCCCCGACCACTCGCCCGCTGTGTGACCTCACTGGGCCTGGCCGGGTGCTGGAGCTGGGTTCGTCTGGCCCCTGAGAGCCCACTGTGCACATCTCTTCCCGCTTTTGCTCGGTGATGTCCCATCACCCAGCCCACGGAGTCAGTCAGCTGCAGAGGGCGTATTTGCACCACGGAAATAGGCTAACGCTGCAAATCAGGCTTCCTCTCTATACTATCTTCATCCCACTTCCCAGAACTGGTTGTTAAACATCTATCGGCACACCCCTTCTCACCACTAACATTTATGGGAATCCAAATAAGAGTGTAAATGCAGACCCACATACCATATGTCTAAATATTGAAAAGTTATACATCATGCTAACACACTGGAGTGTAGAATACTTACGCCCTCCAACCTTAGCAAATAGACCTTCACAATGACAAAATGCCATGTTAACGTAGAAATTCTAATGCTCTTCAGAGCTGGGTGGCAGGAGGGGAAGAGCCGGCCACTGCCAGCCTTCTCTTCCCGCCCTGTCCCCAGGTCCATCCTGCTCCATGTGAGGCCCCCCAGCCTGCAAATTCAAGCTCCCCGCAGACCCCACAGCCACAAAAGGCTGTTCTTCAACAACCCTAAGGGTGCACACAGCTGGGGGTGGGGTGGGGTGGTCCACTCTCAGGAGGATGGATGGCCCAGAGAAAAGCGCCTACATGGGACCTGGAAACATTCTCAGGACTGTTTGGGCAGGGTGTTTGGGGTTCCCTGTCTGTACCTGGCCCTGCCCTAGAAGGTGGGCCAGAGCCTCGCATCAGATAGCACCTGGCCCCACGAATTCCTCATCCTGCAGGGAAGACCAGCAGAGGCCGGTGTGGGGCCTCTGAAGCAGTACCTCCGTTGGCTCTTTTCACTGTAAAATGAAAATAAAAATAGCACTAACCCCCTAGGGTCATCAAGAGAATTAAACATGTTAATATCTGCGTAGCACTTAGTGTTGGCCCATAAGCGGTTTATAAGGTTTTGTTACATAAACTAAATAAGTGCCTGTGCCTTGAAAGAGCACATCCGACTGAGGGTCTACAACTCTGGGCTGGGGAAGAGCCTGTGCAAAGGTCCTGTGGAAGGAGGAACCTTGTGAAGGACAGACAAAAGGCTATTTTGATTATGAGCTGAGAGATGGAGCAACAGCCTCATGGGAGAAAAGCATGCAGGGTCCAGATCAGGCAGGACCTCACAGGCTATGAAAACATTGTTTGTTTGTTTGTGTGTTTGTTTGTTTTTTCCTAGAAGCCACGGGAAATCATTGGAGGATTTTAAATGTGGGGAGTGCAGGATCAGGTTGCTTTAAAATACACATTCCGAGAACCCACCCTCGAGAGCCTGATTTAGGAGCCTTGGAGTGAGGCCTAGGTCATCTGCATTTCCAGTCAGCACCCCAGAGGATGGTGTCACATGCAGACAGTCCTGGAATCCCTATTTAAAGAAGCACTGGGACCTCCCATTGTTCAAACAGTTCAAGTATCCAGTGACATAGAACAAGACTTGGGCATTGCAGAAATTTGCCTCAGAAAAGGACACCAGTAGGGTTTTGTCAAGGCCAGATGGCCTATGATTAAAATAGAGCACAATACAGAGGACATGTGCTGTCTTGCAGGGACAGAAGGCAGGGGACTCTACCAGCCTGCTAACTGTGCACTGTGCTCCTGAGACAGCCAGGCTTTGCACAGTTCTCACCAGTGCTTGGGGGTTAACCCAGAATGAGTTTCCCATAGCCAGGTTTCAAACTGCAAGTTTCGGATGCCCTGCTCAGCCTGGGAGCCCAGCTGATAGCCAGACTCATGTTTGGAAAGCATCAGCTCCAAACTTTGGGGAATTCCTGTCCAAGCTCTGCTCCCAGCTCTCTTTGATGCTGGAACAAATCTCTTCTCTGAGAAACCAAGGCCTGGAAGATTTTGTCTTCAGCTGGCTAATTTGCATACAACTATCACTATAGCTCAGCCTAACTCACAGTCTTCCACACAGTGATGTGTCCATATAGCCCTTGAATGTGGAACTGAAAAATAACCCACACAGACCATAGTCATCATCGTGGCTCTCTCTGCTCTCTGCTGTGTCAGGAGACAGCCAGAAGTCAGAGGTCTGAGGCCCAGCATGGGGCCCTCACCAGAACTCAACTCTATTGGCACCCTCACCTGGGATCTCTGGTCTTCAGAACCATGTGACTCCTGAATAGAGCCTAGTGTTGGATTTTGCTTTGTTAACAAATTTGAACACCGCTCTTAAATAGGTTTAAGCCAGCACAATCTGTAGTTATAGTACACAAAAGAAATAAAAGGGATCCAGATTATAAAGGACATATTTTATTGGCATAAAACATGATCATTTTATTTGTGACTATCCTATGGAACCTTCAATAAAGATTCTATCCCTGACTATGCATTTGGCTCCCACCTGTGCAGTAGACGCTGCAATCATTCTCATAGGATGTTTTTGACTGAGCAGATGAAAGTAACAGCTTGAGCTATAGAAAGTTGTTAGAGGTACATTTGGAGAGATAGAAGTCATTTTTCTTTCAAAAGTTAGAGTATGCAAACTAAGAAACAAAAGATGGCAAAGTCTAAAGATGCAAACTTTAGAAGCATGGTAAGCAGAAATTCTTAGACTGAAAAATTAAAAAGACAAAGAACAAACACACTCTGTTCTTTCTGGGTCATTTCCTAGTTTCCAGAGAAGAAAGAAAAAATGTGTTATAAAGTAAGCAAAACAACAGCAACAAGTAAAAAAATCACCAACACCAAAAAGAAAATCCCAAATTTGAATATTTATGCAGAAAAGTACTTGAGATGAAAGGCAGAATTAAAATCAATTAATAAATGTGTTAAGGAGATAAGAGTACAGGCGTCCAATCAAGATGGCAGCATAGGCAGACATGGCTCACCTCGTTGCACAACCACATCAAAACTACAACTAAAATATAGAACAACTGTCACTCAGAAACATCAGAATTGATTTGAATGGAAGTCTGACAATTATGAAATTAAAGAAACCATATTCATCTAGATGGGTGGGAGTGGTGCAGACACAGAACAGGCTGTTCCCACATCCACATGTGTGGATGAAAATTCGGGACAGATATCTCAGGAGTGAGGAGTCCCATCCCCACACTGGGCTGCCCAGCCCAGGGTTCCAGTGTCGGAGCATAAGACCCTACAATTTCTAGCTGCAAAAACCAGCAGGGATTGAGTCAGTGGAAGAAACTTCTGGAGCCCCAAGCACATGCATAGACTTCCTCAGACTCACTCCCTCTGAGCTCTAGCACCTGGGCAGCAGCTTGAAGGGCACAAGTGGCATACTGGGAAAGGCTGAAGTGTCTGGCACTGGGGCGAGAAGAGGTCATTGCCCCTTTTCTGAGCCCTCCCTCTGCAGAGCCATGGAGCTGACAGGCAGGTGTCATATTTGAGACTCTATCAACCTGGCTAACACTGTTTGACCTGCCTTGGAGATCCCCAGAGTCTCTGCCCCACCTAACTTACCAGGCTGCCCCCAAGCTACTTTTCCATATGAATAACTGATCTTGGCTCATGCTATACAGCTTCCTAAATCCTATCAAACAAGCAACAGCTAGTGTCAGTGAGCTCCAGGCTGGGTAGTGGCAGCAGCCAGATTAGTTTCATAGTTTGGCTTCACCTGGCAATCTCCAAACCCAGCACAAGTAGAAGCCATCTCAGATTACTTTATAACTCAGGCAGGTGTGGCCCTGGGCAAAACACAGGTGGGAGCTGTACTTGGTCTGCACCAGCTGGGAAACCCCAGGACCAGCACATCCAGTGGACAGCTGCAGACTGCCTCAGAGCACCACCACCCTGCCCCTGCACAACTGATCCTCCATGAAGAGAGGAGGTTGGTAGTAAGTGATCCCAGCCAATCCTTGCAGCTGACTGGCCTGGGTAAATCACTCTCATTGATCTCCCAGCAGCAACCAAGTCTCAACTATAAGAGGAAAGTATATTCAGTCCACACAAAGGGTACACATCGAATACCAAGCTTGGGTGATAGGGGAGGTTGTGCCACTGGACCCTACAGGACACAAACTACATTAGGACATAATACCAAGACACAGACTCAAAGCAGCTCTGCCTAATACATAGAAATAAAAACAAGGAGGCTGCCAAAATGAGGAGACAAAGAAACATGGCCCAAATGAAAGAACAGATCAAAACTCCAGAAAATAAGGTAAACTCAATGGAGACAAGAAATCTAACAGATGCAGAGTTCATAACACTGGTTATAAGAATGCTCAAGGAACTTGGTGAGGATCTCAGCAGCTTAAAAAAGATCCAGTCAGATACCAAGAATTCACTAACTGAAATAAAGAACAATTTATAGGGAAACAACAATAGAGTGGATGAAGCCAAGAATCAAATCAATGATTTGGAGTATAAGGAAACAAAAAACAACCAATCAGAACAAGAATAAAAAGTATCCAAAACAATGAGGGTAGTATAAGAAGCACCTGGGACTTCAAGAGGTCTAACATTTGCATCATAGGGGTGCCAGAAGGAGAAGAGAAAGAAATTACAAATTTATTTGAAAAAATAATGAAAGAAAACACCCTAACTTGGTGAAGGAAATAGACCTGCAAGTCTAGGAAGTACAGAGAGTCCCAATCAAGTTGGACCTAAAGAGGTCCACACCAATCACATCATAATTAAAATGCCAAAGTTTAAAGATAAAGAGAGAATCTTGAAAGCAGTAAGAAAAAAGCAGAGAGTTATCTACAAAGGAGTCCCCATAAGACTGTCAGCTGATTTCTCAAAAGAAACTTTGCAGGCCAGAAGGGACTGGCAAAAAGTATTCAAAATGATAAAAAGCAAGGGCCTATAGCCAAGGTTACTCTATCCAGCAAAGGAATCATTTAGAATGGAAGGGCAGATAAAGTGCTTCCCAGATTAGACCAGGTTAAAAGAGTTCATTATCACCAAGCCATTATTATGTGAAATGTAAAGGGACTTACATGAGAAAAAGAAGAATATCAAAACTATGAATAGTAAAATGACAACAATCACAACTATCAACAACTGAATCTAAAAAACAAAAACAAACTAAGCAAACAGCAGAACAGGAACAGAATCATAGGTATGGAGATCACATGGAGGGCTATCAGTGGGAAGGGGGATGAGGGAGAAAGGGGGAAATGGTGCAGGGATAAAGTATAATTGGTAGGGACAAAATAGACAGGGGGTGTTAAGAATAATATAGGAAATGAAAAAGCCAGAGAACTCACATGCACATCCCATGGACATGAACTGAGTCCCAGGGGATTGCTGGAAAGAAGGGGAGTACCAGGTGGAGGAGGGCAAAGGGAAAAAAATTGGGACAACTGCAATAGCATAATCAATCAAAGATACTTAAAAAAGAAAAAGAAATAAATGTAAGTTAAGAAATCATTTACCAAAATGTTATATTTATTAAATTAATAAATTATTTTTAGAGGGAATGCATTCTTCCCCTAGAAGAAAAACACTAAACTTTTTAGCATTGGGTTCAGGTGACTTACTCAAATTGGAAAAATAACAGCTTTTTTTTTTTAAAAAAAGATGTTATTAGATACTAATAACAAAATGTTTAAAGCCCCCAGAACTTATTAATATAGTACCTCTAAAATGGGAAGCATTAGTTAAAAAATAAACACTAACCAAAGGAAATAGAGACATAACAGTATTTTAATGCTTTTTCCTGGTCTCACAAGACTCCAGAAAAGTAACACTGGCTTGAAATAGGATTTTGACGGTGGAAATGGGGACAAATTGACTGAACTGTGAAATAGTTTGGAAGTAAAAGCGACCACAAGTCCACCACTAGTCCCTTGCTGAGACTGCAAAAAAGTTCTCAAGTAATTACTGGGATTTTTCATGGTCAGAGAGTGACAGGATTAGGAAGGTCTTACCCCAAATCCCCTTAGAATGTCAATCTCCCAGAGAAAGATACCATCACCTCAATCCTGATCAAGCCTTATCACCTCTGTGTGACTGACTTGAGGAGTGCACTGTGGAATGATGCTGCATAAATAAATGCCCAGGCCAGTGGCTCACATCCCAAAGGCATACATGGCCTGGCAGGTAAAGTAAGTGAGTGAACTTCCAATTAGCACTATGCATGCTGAAATGTTTAGCGGTGACATACCTCGAACTTACTTTGAATTAGATTTTTAAAAAAGATTTTATTTACTTATATTTTAGAGAGGGGAAAGGAGGGAGAAAGAGAGGGAGAGAAACATCCATGTGTGGTTGCCTCTCTCACACCCCCTACTGGGGACCTGACCTGTAACCCAGGCATGTGCCCTAGACTGGGAATAGAACCAGTGACCCTTTGATTTGCTGGCCGGCACTCAGTCACTGAGCCATACCAGCCAGGGACTGAATTACATTTTAAAAGTAGTATGTAATGATGGATGGACACAGGAACAGGTAGATAAATAAAAATGTGATTGAGCAAGTGAAGTAAAATGTTAATGGTAGAATCTAGGTAGTGGGTATATGGGTGTTCCCTGTACAATTCTTTCAATGTTTCCATATGTTTGAAAACATTTATAATTAAATGTATAGAAAATTTCAGTAACATGATATACATGTGGGCAATTTTTAGACTTTTTTACTGTATTTAGTGTAGGGAAGCTCTTGTGCATATATAGATGCTAAAAAATTCTAGAGCAGGAATGAGCCTAAGAGATGCATCCCAGTGGCCTCGCTTAACAGAGGGGGAAAGTGAGGCCCAGAGAGCAGCCGCTTGCCCTCGGTCACATGGCTAGTTGGTGGCAGGCCAGGCCCAGAATTGGAAGCTGAAAATACTCTCAATTCTATCACGTAGAAAAGGTTTGACTTCAAGCTGAAGCATTGCTCTCAAATGCATTTTGGAATCTTGGGGTTTTATTTCTCTAATAATATACTTCTGCAAATGATCATCTTTGGTATCTATCCAAGCAATTAGTTCAAATACTATCTTTTAATGTTTGTAGACACTGGGGGTAGAAAAGAATGAAATGGTACTTTATTTTAAGCGCCTTAATGAAAGTCTTTAACTACTCATGTACTTATTGCTTTATTCTAAAATGTTTTTGCAATGCCCAACTGCTTTGGCAGAGCATAGAGAAAGACAATTATTAGTTACTGTTCTCATAGCCACTTCACAACGCAGTCAGTACTTAGACCTTCACCCGGACTGCCCGGGAGCAGGAGTTTCACACCAACATTCCTCAAAGACAAGCAACTTGAGAGTAAAATGTTCCTATGAATCATCAAGAGCTATTATTAAACCCCGTTCAGAGTTTCTGAGGCATTCACTAAAAGAAGATTTAACTTTGGTTTAATTGGAGGAGATAATAAAAGGCTAACATTTAATATTGTTCTTCTCCTTTAAAAAGTCCTAGTCCTGAACCACATCTTTTTTAACTTCCTGGCCTCCCTGCCATTCCTTTTAGGAGAGAAGCGATATTCAGAGGCACACTGATTCTTCCGGAAAAGAAGTGTGTCTGTGAGGAATGCGTTCCCACCTCTTCCTCTTTCTGACAAGGGACTGTGCTGAGATGGGCTGCTGGCCCCTTTCCTACCTACCCTAGGAAAGCGATGGATGCAGATGCAAGCAGGGATCTGACAAAAGGATCCACAGGACCCCAAACTGTGAGAATGCCCTGGGGAGACAAAGGTTGTGGGAGCAGGCATGTAAGAGATGGGTTCCGTAGCCTGGCCCATGCAGACAAGTGGGGGGGGGGGCAGAGTAGACAGAGGGTGGGCAGAGTAAGGACTCCAGATCCTCCTCATTCTCTTCCACGCCTGGACTGGAAAGGACCACAGCTCCCCTCATGGCCACAGGCCACAGCCACTGCAGTCGGGTCTCTAAAGTGCAGCAAAAGCCTTGCTGGGGCAAGGAGCTGAGGACAACAGCACTGACCCGCTGACACAGACGGAGCCTTCACTCACTCACTTCTTCCCTGTCTAACTCCCTGGGTGGTACAGTTTAATCTAGGAGACCAGTGCCTACAGGAGTTGCCTGGAGCAGAGAGGAATTACCCGTCCTAGGGCATATCTCTCCCCCTCTCCTTAAACTCACAGGAGGGCATTCAGTTCTTCCTTAAAACACATTACCAGCCCAGGTAGCTTAAGACTGGAACATGAGTTCCCAGGGCAAAGTAATCATCCACCTAAAGACAACAAGTGGGACAGTAAATGCTGTTGGAACTTATGGAGAAGGAGCTGAAAATAAGCATAATAAATATGTTCTATGGGGCTGAGGGTGTGGAAATGGGGAGAGGCAGGTCAAAGGCTGCAAACTTTCAGTTTTAAGATGAGTAAGTTCTGGGGATAATTAGCAATACTGTATTGTACACTTGAAAGGTGCTGTGAGAGTAGAACTTACATGTTCTCACCATAATAATAGCAACAATAAAAAGAGTGATTCTGTGAGGCAAAGGAGAAGAGAGCTGAGAGATCAAGAAAAACTTAGTCCCAGGCAGGTCCTTTTTGCATCACTGGGTACAACTAGCCACTCCTGAACTCTCCAAGGGCGCGAGTGAGCCAATAAAATCTTGATGGGGTGTGCGTGCACCCGTGCGTGCGTGCTCAACAGCTGGAGTTGGTTTTCTATCTCCTGCAAATGGACGCCCTGACTCACGGTGTGGGGAGGAGGAGAATTAGGCATCACCAAGCTTGCTCTTAGCTCTTGCCACCTTATGGTGCTGTGAACAGAGGAGGCTCAAAGCGTTGCCCCTTTCCAAAGGAGTTAATTACTTTAGCAAGCAATTCACTAACTGAAGCTTCTCATCTTTCACTCCTCTTGTCCATTCCTTACTTGGCAGTCTTCATAAAATAATATGTATATGTATAGTCTTTTGAATACATATAAATTATTATTCTATTTATGTGAAGCTCTAGAACAACAGTGTTCCACCTTTTTCATCTCTAATTACTAAAATTCTGTGGCACACCAAAAAATACATAGGTTTTGCTAATCTGACAAAATATAGGTATAATTTTGATTTACCAAATAATAATAATAATATTACCTACCCTTCTTGCACCAAAGTGACTTTTTAAAAAATTAGGTGCCTATAAGTGTAGGTCCCAAGAATTAACCAATCAGGTGCAACCTCATTATGTGACTTGACCAATAAGATACAACTCTATTTATGACCTATGTATTTATGGTTCAAGACAGGGCATTCACGCCAGACAGCTATTGTTGGGTTGGCTGTTGCCAGTTTTTTACTTGACAGTCTAAGGGAACAGAGGTCAGTGTCCCTGACTACATAGCTAAGTATTGCATGTTTTAAAAATCCTTGTAGCACACCAGTTGAAAATCACCACTCTAGAAAATAAAAACTAATCTCTACTGACAGAAAGATCAGTGGTTGCTTGGGCACAGGAGTGGAGTGGACAGACAGGATTAAAAAGGGGGCAGAGAAAACATTTGGGGGTGATGGATGTTTTCTCTCGATAGTGTTTATGGTTTCAGCAATATATATCATGTGGAAGTTTATGAAAGTGTATACTTTAAATACATGTAGCTTATTATATGTCAATTATATCTCAATAAAATGATGAAAAACAATAAAAACTTACTGACAAAAATAAAAAGCAAATCTGATCATGTCACCCTATTTAACATCCTTCTGTAGTTTCCAAATTCTCTTTACTGCAAAACCCAATCTCTATGACGTGACTCAGAGGGCTTGCTCGGTCTGGCCCCTGCTCGATCCCAGTGAAGCCCTTACCATGTCCGACCTCCCAAATAGGGGCCCAGACACCCTGAATTTCTTCCCATTCTTGGGTCCACTCCAAGCATTTGCATTCTCTTACATCTTGGAACATTCTCCTGTGCTTCACGCCTACGCATACACACTCATGCACTCGGATAATTGGTTTGGGCTTCTGCTTAGATGTCTCCTCCATGAAGCTGTCACTGACCATCTGTTCCTACCCCCCATGACTGCATTAGGAGCCCCTCCTATGTGCACCGGCGAGCACTACACAGGGCTCCCCACATCTTAGCACTCAGGACTCCGTCTCGTAAATGCCTATTTACTTCTCTGAAGCCTTTTGCCACCCTGTGAGAAATTATAAGGGCAATAAATGTGTCCGTCTTACATATTATAGGCCTGGTACCTGGGACACTGCCCAGAATGTGATATGTTTGCTGAAGAATTTGATAAAATAAGCCAATGAGAAATAGATTATCCAAGAATATATTTTAACCTCTACACTTAAAGGAGACCCAGGCCAACTCTGTAAACAAGGGAGAGGCAGGGCAGTACAGTGGTAGGAGCTCAGGTTGCCTTGTGAGGTAGACTGGCATTTGGATAGAAGCTCCACCACTGACTCGTTTAACCACATGCAAGTTCCTGAAGCTCCCTGTGCCTCAATGCCCGCCTCTGTTGAGTGGAAACAACAGCGATGCTTATCTCATTGGGTTGTTTTGGGGATTAAATGAGAGAGTGTATGTAACTGGAGTCCAGTGCCTAGTTCAGCCCAATAAATGGGCTATGACTAAACAAAATAGTATTATGGCCTGTTAGAGCAAAAGGAACTAAACAAAACAGAAGTCAGTCAAATAAATGTTTCTGGTATTCCCCAAACCTGGAAGCCAGTGTTCGGGTAAGTAGCTTTTGCAATCAGTGGTGGCACAGACTCCAGCTTTGCCCTTGAGGCCACCTGTCCTGTTTTCCCACAGTGTGTCTTTGGTGAGTCTAAGGGTGTTGAGGCCTTCAGAGTTTCTGCAAACTCTGCTGAAGAAATAGCCGGAGGTGAGGAGTCCGTAGGAACGTCCCACCAGAGATGTCCCTCTCCGCTTACAGGTGGAGGCTGTGGTTTGCTCCCCAGACCCACAGCATCAGGGCTGAAGCACTCAGACCCTGTTCCCTCTGTCCCCACCCCACCCCCAACTCTCAGGAGAGTCGGCTGCGGGCACCCAGCTGAGACTCTGGGAATACATGAGAGCACAGCCTACCCAAGTCACACTCTTCCCAGGACAGCTGCATCCAATGGCTTTTGATGTGGGGGTACAAAGGCCTGGCCCCCCAGGTGGAGATGACTCCAGCTCCAGCTCCCTGTAGCACTGACCTCTGTTAGGGCTGCAGAGCCGGTCCCTCTACCTGATCTGTGCCTGAGAGCACTTCCAACGAACTCCTTGTCTCCAAGCCTCTGGCTCACAACCTGCTCCGCTGGGCACTGGGCCTGCAGTGCCCTTTACGTCCAAACAACTGTCTCTGGAGCCACTGGACCCCCTGATGCCCGTATACGCGGGTGCCACTGGGCAGGTGGCTAATTCAAGGCCCAGATGCCTTCTCTGGAAGCAAAAAACTGGGGCAGCAAAGAGTGTCTTTCATCAGAAGAGTAAAAGCAAATTCCCACTGCCCTTATGATTTGAAATGTTGACTTATATTTCAGAGCAAGCAGCATTTGGAACTGAGGCCCCGAGTGTACCGACTGACTGAACAGGGTATTTGGAGTGGGATCTGGGGGATCAGGACAGAATAACTGAGGATAGGAATGTTTGTCCATTTGGTCACTGCTGTGTCTCTAGAACCTCACATAGTGTCCGGCATATAGGAGGTGCCAGTAAACATGTATGGAGTCGATGAATATAGAGTTCTGCAGAGGAGATTGGGCAGGGGAGGAGGCAAAGCTAAAAGAAAAATAAAAAATATAAATTAATTCAAGTTCAGGCAGGCAGTGAGGCGGGAAGCTTGAAGGGTCAGATAGTGAGCTGAGACCACAGGCAGAACCAAGCGCGGCTCAGGCTTTGCTTCCTGTAGCTCCGGGACAACAGGAAGTCACTTAACCTCTTCAGGCCTGTTTCCTTATCTGTGTTTCCTTGTCTTTGCACTGGGACTCATTTAATAAGGTGACTCTGCACCTTAAATAAAATGACTTAGATTAACTACCTCGCACATAGTAGACACTCCATTCTCGGTTCGTAAAGAAGGAAATGTGGTACATATATATGCACACACACGTAATCTCGAAGGAGCCTCGAGGGAGGGTGTTTAAAATGTACCTCCAGACAGGGGGAGTGAGTATGGTGCATTGTCAGCTGTGAAAGTCCGGATAACATCTTGACTTTAAGGGCGACAAAAATGATGCAAAATGTTCTGGCCCAGTAGAGCCTTTGAAGGAAATTTGCAAGGCTACCCCAGCCCATTAACTTGAGTCCTAGCCATATTAGTAATTTTATAGTCATTTGAGCAAATAAATATTTCAAAATACCTTTTGGAGAACAGCCTGATATGTAAATAATTTTTTTAAATTGGCTATTTGAGGTATCGCTACTGAGGCTTGAATGTTCAGCTCTGACTTCAAGGAGGACAGTTGTGCCAGACAGAGGAGAGGCACAACTCTCCGTGCCGCAGAGCCACAGACACAACATTAGCTCTGCCCAATTACCACCTCCTTCTCTGACTTCAAGCTCTTACTGAGTGCAGGGCGGAAGTAGGGAAGCAGCCAAGGATGGCTAATGGCTTCGCATAAATCCTTCAGTTACAGGGAACTGTGTGAAATTAGTCAGAACAACACAAGTTTTGCTTGCGACCCCCTTACACTTTGACAAAAATAACCATGTACTTAATCCAGAGGTGATGTTCCGGTTCCGCGGCACCATTATAGCTGGTCTGGACTTCATGGTTTTCTTCCCTCCCTCACTGAACAGCAGCCATGAAATCTGAAAAGAACTGGCCCTCACTTGGCACAGTCACTGACCAAGGTCTCCCAGGCCGAAGTGTCAGCTCGGGGCCTGCCTTTGACCGCAGGAGCTGGCCGGGGCTGGCCTGGTCACGGACAAGCCAGCTCTTCCCTAGGACACAAGTCAGGGGAATCGGCCTTGACGGAGCCCTCACTGCCCCTCGCAGAGAGCAGTGACAGAGTCAAACTGTTGTTAAGCCTTTGGATCAAATATTCCTGATATCTACATATTTCTCAGACTTCCAGGTATGTAAGCTAAATGTTTATATTGAATTTACTGTTATTTATACCCAAAGACTTCATAAATAATATATGCCCATCAGAAAAATCAAATTATATTTCACTTCCCGCACATTATGCCAGGGGCACAATTAAAGTAGGTGGTCTGACTTAAGCAAAATGATTTTCCTTCACATCTAAAGTAGAATCCTGAATATGTAATTTACTTGTAAGTGAGCATTGCACATTCCCTTTCCTCCCAGTTTTGAGAAATAATTAACATACATCACTGTATAAGTTTAAGACATAAGCATGAGGGCTTGATTGACTTATATTGTGAAATGATTATCACAGTAGGTTCAATTAACATGCGTCAACTCACATAGGTACCAGATAAAGACCAGATAGGTACCAGATAAAGAAAAGAAAGAAGAAAAGGAAAAAAACATTCTCTTCGTGATGAGAACTTTTAGGGGAAATGTTTCTTTGCATTATTAGAAAACCAAGGAGGGATCTTTGAGATAATTAACCCAATCATTTCATTCATTTTACAGATTAATTTATTCAAGTATTTATTGAGCATGTACTATGTGCCAGGCATTGTGCTAAACAAGGGAAGATACAGGGCACCCTTGAGATGTCCACATGCAAGGGGAGACCAAGATGCAGCTGGAAGTCATGTGACCACTGGACTTGCAAAAGAGACTTGAATCCCAGTGTAATGTTATTTGCCACAATATGAAAAAACTCTTTGGGAATGAGCTAATATTCAAAATGAACTTCTACATGCTTGTTTAACTTACATAAGAGGAAAAGCTTTTTCATGAAGAAGCATGCATCTAGTAAGCGTATTGAATCTGCTTTACTAGCACCATGCTAGATCTGGGGAAATACAGTTGTGCTCTCGTAGGGCCAAAACAATTAAAGCACGGGATCCTGGCAGGTGGGATCGTGCTACTGTGGAAGCATGTTCAGGCTGTCACAGCAGCCTGAGCAAACCCGCTCCCCTGGGCAAACACTGCCTGATAGGGGTGATGAGCTTGGAAGCACAAGTAGGCTTTAGTGAGGTTTGGGGCAAGAGGGACTTTCCAGGAATGGACAGCATTTACTGTAATTAATGTTACTGAAAAGAGGTTTGGCATGTTCTTAGCAGTTTCTGACAGCAGGTGCCCAATGTCTATGGAGATGTGTCCAGTTTCAACCACTGAGCTCCTCTGTCCCCCAAACTGAAGCCACTTTGATCACCACAGGTTTTAGTTCGAGAAACGGGGTAATGAAGCCAATATTTGAACAGATCTTATAGCAGTACAAGGTGCTCGAGTCGCTATGAGTGGTTCAAGCAGCTAAATTATTTTACCCGAATCATTTGATCCAATCACACACCAAAATGTGGTTTTGACTTCTTCCATAACCAAATGATCCGTAAACGTTTTAATTCCACTGGTGCCTACCTCAGCTGGGCAGCTTGTCCCACACCGTCAGTCCCATGTCCTCCTCTGGTGTCCTCCGGGGCTCAGCTGGGTCCTCCTAGTCCCTTATATAGGACATGTGAGGCTGGTCTGGTCATCAAATGGCAGGGACGGGCACTGCCAGCGTCAGCGTCTCCCAGGCGGGCCTCTCAGAACCTCCCCCTGTCCATGCTGGGGGGGGGGGCAGGGGCGTGGTTCTACCAGCGTCATGCCCCTACGTGGCCCCACGCTCCTTCCAGTCACCTTCCAGTCTCCACCACCTTACCTGTTTCCATGCGCAGTGCTGCCCTATCCTGGCCTCTGCCTGGAGCGCCAGGCAGCAGATGCGCCAGAGCAGCCATGCAGCTGGCGTTTCTGAACCCTTGTCTCTCAGACCTTGCTGCCCACCACAGACTCGTTCCTCAAAGTTACGTACGACTGCAGAGGCCTCCGGGGTGAGAAGTGAGGCTTCTCCCTGTCTGCACCTCACCTGCTCTAAGACATTATTGACTGTGGCATGAATTATTATTTTATGTACCTCTAAAAAATCCTGCCGTTAGCCTCACACAATGCTTTATCACTTAGAAGTTTATAAAAAAAGTCTCTATGTGTTGAAAAAGATTTGACTTCTTTAGTCATGGGTTTTATCATAGGTCACTCTTGTGAACAAACAGGAAGGAAACATAAGCCAAATAAACTGACTTAGACATCCCTGAAACCTCTGCAGAGGGTCCAGCTCTTTGAATCACATTTCAACTTGGGGTCATAGGCCTGTTTTTCCACCAATCATTGACTTCTGTGCCATCAGGAGCCCTGGTGTCGCAACCTTTCTTCAGAGT
The DNA here is from genome assembly GCF_019186645.2 of Phyllostomus hastatus. NCBI lineage: Eukaryota > Metazoa > Chordata > Mammalia > Chiroptera > Phyllostomidae > Phyllostomus > Phyllostomus hastatus. Next base: position 28,711,493 of record NW_025334009.1, on the reverse strand, counting down.
TCTCTGGGGTTCCCTCCAAGCTGTCCACATGCACCCCAGGTTTTCAGGCCTTGGGCAGCAAAGCACTTCTACCTGGCTCGGATGGTAAGACTCAACTGATTCTGAGATTTTTTTAATGTGCATCTCAGAAAAACGGGAACAAAAGGGCAAGTCAGAACTGATGTTTCTCAGCACATCACCACTGCTTTAGAAGTTACCAGAAAACCAGTCCAGAATCCTGAAATGCCCCTCAGCCTTTGCACGGCACCACCCCAGGTCTGGCTCCGGATTTCTAGGATTTGGCTCTCCCTGGCTGTCCTGTCCCTGCCAGATGTACTTCAGGTAGCAGGGTGGCAGCTCCAAAGCCAGCGCCCCCAGCAGGCTCTGCTCGCAGGGACCAGCGGGAACCTGCCACTGCAGTGTCCCTCCGTGCAGAGTTCTTCCTGGGTGGTGTGCTGAGGCCGCAGGGAGTGAGGGGTTCTGCAGCAGGGCGCTCAGACCCCAAACCCTGTGTCATAACACACATTTGGAGAATTTACTCTCTAGGCTTCCTAAGGCCCAATATATGATTGATTCAGTAAATGTTCCCTGGGTCCTTAAAGATATGTTCTCTGTTTTAAGCTATAGTCAACATTTGTTTTTTAGGTAAAGTGTATAATTTTGTTGACCTTTGTACCTAAGTTTATTTGGTGTATGGATGTAAGCATATTTCTATCTCACATGGTAGTTTTGACCAAGTATGTTAGTTTGTGAAAAGAGCCGAGGACAGTCCCTACCACACGGCAATCACTTGCCAGAATGCCAGCTGTTGCCATCAGTGTCGTTAACATTTAGATCCTAGACCCCGTGTGCCCGCCCTGACACCTTATCCGCCAAGGACCGAGGCAGTGTGTGTGCGCAGTGCCCCCACTTGCTGCTGCTTCCTCCTTGCATCTCCGATAGACTTCGCTGTATGTACTCGGAACTCCATGTGACCGCTGTGGGTGATCTCTCAGTCAACTAAAGAACTCTTGAGTTTCATTGAATGCTTCTAATTCTGATGCCATTCGCTGATTTCATCACAGACAAAATTGTTTGCCTCTATTTTTTAAAAATCTTCACTTATCTGTGTGGGGTAGAGGGTTTAGGAGGAGAAGTCTAACTTCTGTGCGATAAGCTGAAACTCATAGAAAACATCCCTTCCCACTTGCCCACCTTTGCCCTGGTCTAGTTCCCTGAGCAGTTTCAGAAGGTCCAAGTAATTGAGGAAGGCGGCAGCTGCTCTTGCCTCAAATGTCTGCCTAAAAGCAGCCGCTCTGCTGGAAACTCGATACCAGAGGGGACTTTGCCTCCGGACAGTGTGGGGCCTGAAGAAAGTGTTAGCACAGCACCAGCAGCCACAGACTCAAGGAAAAAGCACAGAATTGAGAAGTGAGAACATCTTGCTGACAATGCAGAGAAAGGCAGAAATACGTGTTTGCGGGGAGGCAGCCCAGGCTACTCACCTTCCAAGGAACAAAATGCACTCACGAGCAGGACCAAACAGGGGTGGGGGAGGCAGTGGAGGGCAGAGGAGATGGCTTTGGGCACTGAAACGGTGTGGGGTACAGCTCTGCAAAGCTGCATCCCAAGGGCTGCCTAGGTCGCCCTCACCACAGCAACCACAAAACAGCATTTCGGATAAGGAAAGGCAGGTCAAGTGCTGGCTGCACGTCACCTCAGCAGCTAGTTGTGGGGCACGGATTGCTAGGAAGCCTCTACCTCTGGTGACTGGGTTTAACAAGGCCAAGAGCATCCTACAAGGGCTGCCCTGCTGGGTTTCCCTATCCCGGGGCTGAGAGGTAATGGGGAAGGGAGGAGAAAGCAGAGGCTGAGCTTCACCTCCCCCTGCCTGCCTCTGGGCTGGGGGGCCGAGGAGGGGAGTGAAATGGACTCAAGCCACAGATGAACACTTTGAGGGTGCTCACTGAGACGTGACCTAGTGACTGGGAGAGTATGTGCATGGGACAACACGGGGAGTCACGGATCACTCCCTCCATAGTCACCAGAGAACTAAAAGATAAGAAAATTTGGTATAAATAAGTGATGACTGAACTGCCAGGAGGCACTGAGAGAGATGTGCTGAGACACTTGTACCAGTGTAAAGGCTCGTACAGGGTAAAGACACTGTAAGAACGGCGGTGTGTGAGGCTGGGCCAGATCACATCTGAAGTTTGCCTGGGTGGGATCCTGCGTAAGGGACCTGTTAGCCTTGCTCTCAAGGGCAAGTTACTCCCATCTTCCTGGGCCTCGGGGTGCTCCCTCCTCTGTGGAGGTGAACTGAGGGCTGTGTGATATCAGTCACAGGTGGGCGGGTATCCCAGAGTCACTCAAGTGTCCACTCCCTCCAGCTGGCCTGCCCTGAGGATTTAGTCTAGAGTCTACAAAAGGCTCAGGGTTCTATTAGGAGTAAAAAGACAAGAGTCACTAACTTCTCTAGGTGTCTGTCTCACTGATCTCTGCAGCTCCTCCCTGCCCCCACCTCCAAAGGCCAAGACCTGCCCCTGGGGCCCCCACCACTCTCTGTGGCCCTTCCAGACCACCACTCACGCCTCCCTTCTCTAAAGCCCCTCTCCTCGCAGGGTCCTTCTGTCCTGTTGTGCCCACATTCCCCGCCTGGCCGCCGTCATTGGCCTTTCGGTCACCCCGCTTGTTCACAGAGGATGTGTGGCCGCGAGCGCACACCCATGTAGATCTTGACTTCCCCTGGGACTGCTCTCCTGTCAGTTTCAAACGCACCCCCTCCAGCTCAGACCCAGCTCCCCACCCCACCTGTGTGGGAGCTCTACCTCATCAAGACCGCCGATTCTCCACCACCTCTGAAGTCCCCCCTGCCTTCATTAAAACTCGTACTCATAGTCCATCATTGTTTCTCCTGTAACCCTAACTGCCTCTCTCTCCCTTCCCTGTGTTCCTCGGGAAAACCCCAAGTCTGCCTCAAGCATCTTCGTGGGGGAAGCACGAGCACAGGCACTCACCCCACGGACACATCTGAACACCCGCATTCCTACCCTGACTGGCTGCCTCACGGGCGGCCCTGGCCTGCCTTCTGTTTCTTTAATTGACTTGCTTTTCGATACCAAGATGAGTGACTACTTCATACCCTCTGAGAACACCTTTCACCCACATCCAGCTGACGGTCTCACTTCATTTCACCAAGAAGAGAGTCAAACTCCATTATCTTCCCATTAGTTTAGCCTCCTCATCCTCTCCAGGTTCCCACCCTCTCCTTCTTGAGCCCCATTAGGCTGCAGGACTGTCCCTCCTCCTATCTGAGGGCTCACTCTGGTCCAATTACAGCAGCCTTCTGCTATTTCTAGGCCACGCTCCAGTAGAGACGGCTACAAATCCCCTGCCCTCACCATTGAAAAACGCAGTCCAATTCCCCTACCCTTGTTTTGGGATCATTTGCCAAGATTCTTCCCCAGGGCCTTAACACATGCTACTCTCAGAAAAACCTCGGAACATTCCTCCCAACGCCCCATGTGGCTACTGCTTCTCATCATTCAGTTTGACCACGCCTCAGAGAAGGCCCTCCAAACCATCCCAGCTGAAAGTTAGAAATGTCAAGGTGGGATTGGCATCAATCCTTCATTGCCAACATTGACATAAATAAAACAAGTAGACAGCCATCATAATGAAAAGGATTAATTCTCTCTTCCTCTCTGCAGCAGGGGTCGGCAGCCTATGGCCCACTGGCTGGTCACTGGGACTTAAAAAGTTGTATTGAGCCCTGGCTTAGTGGCTCAGTTGGTTAGAGTGATGTCCCCGTTCCCCACAGTTGTGGGTTTGGTCCCTGGTCAGAGCATGTACAAGAAACAACCGATGAATGCAGGATGGAACAAATCAATGCTTCTCTCTCTCTCTTCCTTCCCCAATCCTCTCTTTAAAATAAGTAAAAAATTTTAAAAATCAGTTTTATTGGAAAACAGCCACACCCATTTATTTATGTATCATCCATTTCTATTTCCGACATGGCAGAACCAAACAGTCACTACGAAAACCTAAAATATTTGCCTATGGCCCTCACCCCTAGATCCCCAATACCTCAGACACATTGTTGAAAGACCTAAAGGGCTGAGAAGCCCACCCAGAAGCCCTTCTTTATTGGGAGGCTCTTTTTGTCACAGCATGGGTAGACCAGGACTGGGTCAGCTTCCTTTTGATGTCCCCAGAATCTAAGGGATCCAAAAGATGAAAATACTGAAGCAGTTGCATCAGGACTCAGATGTGTCAAGTTCAAGGTCAGGCCAAGGAGAATAAGCCATTTCCTCACCCGTTCTGTTCAGTTTCACAAGAGACAGGTGTTGGTTAGAGCACATTTTTAAAAAAAGATTTTATTTCTTTATTCTTAGAGACAAGGGAAGGGAGGGGCAAAGAGAGAGAAACACCAACGTGAGAGAGAAACATCAATCGGTTGCTTCCTGCATGCGCCCCGACTGAGAAGACTTAACCCGCACCCCAGGCATGTGCCCTGACCGGGAATCAAACCAGCAACCCAACTGACTGAGCCACACCAGTCAGGGCTGGTTAGGACCCTTTACCACCTTTCAGAGTATACTGCTTTGGCCAACTCCCAGGCAAGGGTACAACCACTTTCAGAAGGAAAAAGGGTCCTCTGCTTCTCTGCGCTCCATAACAATCATGAGCTGGGAGAGACCATGGACAGCAGCCATGTAGGAATGGGGTTCAGAAGCTCCTCCCCAGCAAGAGAGTGGGATGGTGACAACTTACGCCCCACATATGCCACTTCCTGGTTAAACTAAATTTTAGGGGTCAGGGAGGCACCAGCTTGTGTGTGGGCACAGACTTAGCATTCACATCTCTGGGGGCTGCCGGGATGCATGTGCAAAGGTACAGGGAGGAGGCAGGCTCTGGGAATTTGCCAGGGCTTCTGCGGTGAGCTGCAGATTTTTGTCCCTGATGCCATGAGTTGCTGAGAGCTCTCTGCTCAGAACATATTGCACACACTTCTTTCTTTTTAATACGTTACCACCTTCAGGCCCAGGCCTAGAAAACATTCCCTTTCTCCTCCCTCCCTCCGGAGTTCAAAGGTCCTGATCTCAGAGCTGAGTTCTTAAGTCCCACGGACAGAATCAGATTCCAGCAGTCCTAAGTCCTTGAGGACTTCCAGCAGCTGCTCCCGCGCAGCTCCAATAAAGGCGTTTTCCAGGAAGGTAGGCAGGCCTCCTACACCATCCCGCAGGGTATACAGGGGCACCCGCACCAGGCCCAGCACCTGTGAAAGGAGAAAGGCAGAGGAGAAGCTGGGAGCCCAGGTAGTTGCTCATCCCAGCCAGCCTTTCTAGATCAGACTCCTCACCCCTTCTCAGTCCAGCAGAACCAGACCCGGGGACTTGGATCTCCATAAAGCCTATGGGGCCCAGCTCTCTGCAGACAAGTAACCCAAGTCATACTATCCACCTCCGTAAAGGCAAACCCTTCCCAAACCACTAAACCTTTAGTGGCTGCCACCTCCAGGATGCCTGCTTGGCCCTATGTCAGATCTCAAAATGTGGTACCCAGACCAGCCATTGAGAAACTTCTGAAAAAATGCAAATTTTCAGGATGTTCCCTCTGTTGCACCACTGAACCAGGAATTCTGGGAGTGGGCCAGTAAGCACTGTTTTAATAGGCCTCCCAGATGATTCTGATAACTGCCAGTTTGAGAACCATCTCCACGCACCATCAGTCCACCTATTCCCCTAGCCTAAGTTCTAGGTTTCCCTGCCAAGTATCAGGGCACATCTTCCATCCAAGAAAAACAGGGGCCTAGGGTGCAATGCCTGGCCATTATAAATGGGGAGCAGAAGAGAGGCTTTGTTGGGTGTGCTCTAGAAAGTTAGTTACAGCAGCCAGAAAAGGTGGAAGAGGGGAGAGACCCTCGCAGGGAGACCAGTTTGGCTGGCTGTGGTCAGTCATCCAGGTGAAAGACGACCAACACCTCAACTACACCAGGAAATTGATTGGGCGGAGAGAGGTTATAGGGGTGGAGGTTTCTGGGCTGGCCACACCTCCAGCCCGTGGTCCTTGGCAAACGGCGCGCCCTTCTCCACTGCAGTCAGCTGCTCCAGCGTCAGACACTTGGCATAGAAGTGAGCCACCACCCGTGGGCCGGACGCCGCGTGAGAGCTGCGGTAGTTTGCCCGCTCCACGCGGAAGGCAGCCGCTGCCTCCCCCAGCTCCTCTATCAGCTCGCGGTTCAGCCCGTCCTCCAGGCTACCGTCCTGCAACTCCATGAAACCTCCGGGGAAGCCCAAACGCCCGTCAAAGCGCATCTGCATCTGCAGGGGAGGGAATCGGGGATTGCCTGGAGCTCCAGAGTCGGCCCCTGGGGGAGGTGGCGGGCGGGGAGTGGCCGGATGCGCCCCCTCCTCACCAGGATCGCGTAACGCAGTGGGATGCGGCGGAAGAGCAGCCCAGGGTCTGGCGCGTAGAGCAGCGCGTGGCACGCATGCCGCCAGTTAGGCCCCAGGGCCAGAGCTTCCTCCAGCTCCATCTTGCGCACCCCGGCTAAGGCCATCTTCTCTCCCCTTAGTTGTTCCCGCGGCCCACGTGGACCGGCTGGCGAATCCAACCAGGACCAGTAGGAGCCTGGGCGTGGCGGCAAGGGCCAATCTCTGCACGACTCAGGGGCGGGACCCAGGAGTTTGGGCGGTAACTGGCCGGGGCAGCGACCAATCAGGGCAGGGTTTGGGCGATGTCCTGGGCAGCAGGACGGACTCTAGGGATACCGAAACCTTGCTCTGGATTGGGCCTCGGGCGGTGCGGGCGTCCAGATCGTGGAGGGTAGAGGGTAAATTATGCCTACATCACAATCCGGCACCTGTAGAACTTCCCGAGTGCGGGTCTGGAGAGTGGGGCGCACGTAAGAGTTGTAACCTGAGCAGGATGTAATTAGGGACAAACCTTGGTTCCTTAGGGAGCCAAGGAACACAAGGAGCGCGGTCTGGCTGGGTCGGGAAGCACGGGGGCTGGGGTGGGGGTTGGAAAGGAAATGAGGCGGCTTTGGCTTCAGAGACGCGGCCTTTCCTAGGGCAGTGGGGATGGAGAGCAGCGATGGGTGTAACAGCTATCCTGAGTGGTGGAATTGAGGACTCCGTGGCTGGTTGAATGTTGGGGAAGAATGGTACTAGGATGTGAGGTCAAAGTTTCGAGACTGGGTGGATAGAGGTGTCATTTTTTTTGAGATGGAGATTTAGGGAAGGGCTAGTTAGTAACTAATGCTGGTCAAGAATCAGGGGTAGTGATAGGCAGTGCATAGTGATAGGCAGTGATGGATACATAGGAGCCATCAAATTTTCCGAGGAAGGGTGAGGAAAGAGCTGTGGGTGAAATCCTGTGGGCACCGGAAGGGAAGTGAGAACGTTTTGAAGGTAGAAGGGGTGACTAAGGCTTTCTAGACTTAACCCTCACATACTCTCAGACTACTGAGCTTTGAAGAAGGTGGGGAACAGCCCCCTGTCAGGGCAGGGGGCTACTCAGGGCCTGATGCTGAGGAACAAGGATTAGGGTCTCTCACCCCAGGCCGGGCCTTCCCCTCCTGTTCTGGGGCCTTGCACTCTATGCGGATTGCCTCTGCATCAAGAGTCAACATTTATTACAAAGGAAAGGACAAGGGCTTGGGCTTAAAGTCACACAGCCTGTAGGTGACAACATGGGGTAGGGAAGAGCCCAAGAATCCACCCAGACACAGGCCTGTGACCTTTGCATCATTTACCTCTGTCAGATCCACAGTTGCTCATCTGTTAAATGGAGGTGGTACCAACCTGTGATGAATATTGAAAGGTTTAAAGTACTTAAAACAGTGCTTGCACCAAGTAGATGCAGCAGCCCTTGGTGTTGAGGATAGGCAGAGTGCTCTGTCTGATGTTAAAGACCTGTTGGCTGGTGGTCAGCCACAGTCATCAGGCCTCAGCATCCCAGGGGAGAGGGTGATGTCCCTGGCATCATCTTTCCTAGTTTATAGTCATGTATCAGATGGCAGAGATGGCGTGTACTAACATCAGGCAACTGGATCAAGCTGATGAGACTGTAGATGCGACACAAGTCACTACTGCATCAGAGTTGTAACGGGCTTGGGAATGGCCCTGGTTAAACATTAGAATCACCTTGCCAAAAGCTCACAAAAACTGCTAGTTGCAGGGTTCCACCCCAAACCAACTGAATTAGAATCTGGTGGCTATGTTGAAGCTTAGGTGTTTTGTTTTTGTTTTTTAAAAAATTTTTAGAGAGAAGGAGAGGAACATCAATGTGTGAGAGACAAATCAATCAGTTGTCTCTTGCACACCCCCAACTGGGGGCCTAGGCATGTGCCCTGACTAGGAATCAAACCGGCAATGCTTTGGTTTGCAGGGCTGGCACTCAAGCCACTGAGCCACAGAAGCTTAGGTTGTTTTTAAATGTTTTAAGTGACTGGTAAGCAACAAGGGTTGAGAATCAGTGCCTTAACCCTTACCCCTAACATTCCAAAAGTGACTTAGTTTCTCTCTTAGTCACTAGGCTTCCTTGAAGGATTTAGGGTCAAATATTTCATTTCCAGAGCTTTGGGCTGTTGTATGTGTTTTTTCCTGGTTGCTTAGGAAGGCTTTCAAAGATGGTTCTGCCGTTTCTAAGGCAACATGAAAAACTCTGAAACCAAGGCAACAGTTATCCAAGAATCAATGACTCTGGAGATCAGAGCTCTTTCAGGATGAATGAACATGGAAGTCCTCAGTTGCCCCTTCCTCCCTCTTCTCTCCCCTACCTTGCCTCCCTTTCCAAACTGTTCTCTGCCTCTGCCAGGAGAGCCTCGCTTCATGCCTCCCTGCTCCCCCATTCTGTTGGATGAGGCAGATTGCCCAGGATGAAAGCTGGGGGTAGACTGCTGAACTACACCATGTGCCTCAAGAGCTATTCCATGTTCATAATGGTACTCAAAACAAAAATAACTCAGTGGTCAGCCTCAGGGGATGCTAGGGAATAAATTCATTATTTTAAAATAATTAATCAAGCATTTATCCTGTCTTTTTTATTATAGGCTCTACCTGGGGGCTACCAAATAGTTTGCCAGGGGAAATTCTCTTTATATAGAGCAGCGATTTTCAACCTTTTTCATCTCATGGCACACATAAACCAATTGCTAAAATTCTGCAGCACACCAAAAAATATATTTCTTGCTGATCTGACAAAGAAAATGGTATAACTATGATTCATTCACACCAGATGGCTATTGTGTTGGCCGCTGTCATTTTTTTCTTTGACAACCTGAGGGAAGAGAGGTCAGTGCCCCTGACTAAATAGTCGGGTTCTGCATATTTTAAGAATTCTTATAGCACACCAGTTGAAAACCAATGATACAGAGTATTCCAGTTAATCAAAAGAAGAAAGACAAAGCCATGAAAAATTACCATTTTTTAAACTTTAAAGAATTAATAGATCCTAGGGATTGATCATCAATGGCTGCTAACATCACTAATAGAAAACCAGCTATTTTACACCTTCTGATGTAAGAATACATCACGTCCTATAAAATGTCAATCTTAAAAAATTGAATTTGAATCTGGATCTGACTACCATTTTATAACAAATACCAAAGAACATCTTTAACTATCAGGAAGATGCTAGAATGATCCATGTGATAGTGGACTGAATTGGAGACATCAGCATGAATCTGTGTTTAACTTAATTTAGGTACATAGAGATGGTTACATATAAAACTATGTATAGATATGTGCATATACAAGGCTTGGTGTACATACATATTTCTTTGCTCTATCACCTGAGAGGGGACATAGAGCAATGTTACCCCACTAGCAGTAAGCACACCTAGTGCCCAGATTTTGATTTCTAATACCATTTTCCAGTAAAAGGAGCCAAGATTCCTTGGGGAAATGGCTGATTCAAGCACTGGGGCAGGACATATACATGATGGGTTCATGATGAGCCTGGAGCCCCTTGTGATGCCTGAAAGGAAGTATACCCCTCAAGTTATTCTCAATGAAAAGAAAGAAAAACCATATTGAAGGGAGCATGTCAAAGGGACAGGGACATAGGAGCCAACTGAAAGAGCTCCCAGTGGCCAAAGCTGAAGCTCTTTGAGCAACAAAATAAAGCAGTATTGGATTATAACTCAGGTCTAAAATATCTGCAGGTTCATACTGATGTAGACAATGAATAAGTAAGTAAATTGGTGAGAAGCCTCCTGTGCAGAATTTGAAATAATGCACTCTGCCCTCAAGGAGGTGGAGCATCACTGCCCCTCCTTAAGTATGGGCTGTGAATAGTGATTTTCTTCCAAAGAAAGGACAGTGTGGAAGGAGGTGTATAGGTTGGGGAAGAGGGTGGGGAAATTTGTGACTTTGTGAAGACACCTGACAAACATTACTTGAGCCAGGTGAGCAAGGTCAACATCAACAGTGATAAGTCATGTTGATAGTATGTACCCTTGCTAGTAGGATGTGATGATTATGATGCTTAATGTCAGAGGTCTTCCAAAATGACATAACCCCCATCTACTCATGAGGAAAGCATTAAATGCATCTCAGCAAAAGGGCAATCTACAAAGTACCTGAGCAGCATGCCTTGAAGCTGTTAGGGTTATCAAACATGAGGAAAGTCGGAGAGACTGTCCTGACAAAGAGGACCCTAAGGGTCCATGACTACCAGATGTAATACCACATCCAGGATGGGATCATGGATCAGAAAAGAAAATATAAATGAAGTATGGACTTTGGTTAACAGTGATGAATCAATATTGGTCCATTACTGTAACAAATATACCGTACTAATGTAAAGTGTTAATAATGAGAGAAACCGGGAGGACTATATGAGAACTCTTCACTTTCTTCAAAGTTTTTCTGTAAATCCAGAACTTCTAAAGAATAAAGTTTATTTATTTTACTGATTGCAGGGGAATGCACTCAGCAAAATCTAGGCTCAGGGGAACTTTATAAGACAAATGACCTGGGTGTAATGCAGGAGGTCAAGCCCTGGGATCTCAGCTGCTCGTTCGGAGAAGCCGTACAAGCCACCAGGAGGATTGGATGCCTTTGTTACATTTATTACAGGGAGCAGCAATGGCACAGATCTGTGAAGCAGGACCACACCTCCCTGAGTCTGAGACTTGTTTTTAGGGGTCTGGGACAAAGGGGGCACGTGTCTTGCACATGACTCTAACCCATGTTACCTCAGTGTGTACCTGCAGAGAGGGGAAAAAAGGTCAGGAAGCAGTCACACGAGAGAAGAAACCCTCCCGAAAAGGAGATAAGGAGGGAATTACAATCCATTTCCAAAGCAATGCACATTCCTTCTGGCCAGGGCCCCTCCGCCAGCCTTCCCTCCTGGGGCCTGGAGGAGCCCTGTGCAGCACCACCCCACCCTGGTTTCTTCAGGAAGTGAGTTACAAGGGTGGGGGGAGGGGAAAGGGGTGGAGGCAGATCTGCACAGTAAAGGAGACTGAGAAGACAATATCATTTGACATGATTGGGCTTTATTTGGATCCTAATTTGAAAAAACAAAGAAAAAGAAAAACAGAGGCAGAAATGTGCAAAATTGGCTGGATATTGGATATATAGGAATTATTGATTGTTTTTTAAGTGTGATAATGGTACTGTGGCTTTTAAAAAGAACATCATTTAAAGTAAATAAAAAAAAATAAAGCTTTTCCTGCCTAACTTTATATCTTGGTATTATGTTTATATACCTTTATAATTGAGTTTCATGGTTTAAGTCTTAAGCACATAGCAGAATAAAAAAATCTCATGATTCAACAAAGGAAAAAGATTATCTTTTAAAGATACATGCTGAAATATTTATAAATGATATGATAAAAATAATCCAGTCAGGGGGAGTGGGCGAGAGCATAAATAAAATAAGATTGGCCATGAATTGATCAATTGTGAAGCTGACTGGTGGTTCTGTAACAAGGGCTTATTATATTATTCTCTTTACTTTTATAGAGTTTGATGGTTTCCATAATAAAATGCTAAAAATAAAGAAATCTCATGAAGTTAAAGGTAAAGGTTATAATTTACATTTGAATAAAGCTTTGCATTTCACAAAACCCTTTTCATAGGCACAATGAGAGGTCGGGGTCTATTCTCACTTTTTAGGCAGAAAGAAGACTATGACCAGGCCTATCATCCGCCAGGAAATTTAAAATCATTCCACTTAATCCTCCTAAAATTTGCGAGGTCTTTCAAATGCAGAGCCAAAGTTGAAAACCACTGATTCTGAAGGTGTGGAGGCGCCACCAGCAAAGGGCAGTCAGCTAGAGCCGCTGGGGTTTATCCACAGAGACTTCCTGAAAGGGCTGGATGCTTTTACATTTCAGGCATTCACACACCTGAAGGCACAATTAGCAGCCTTAAAAGAGGTGGCATTCTATAGAAGCCATCCCTGTTCTTGGCTGTTGCAGGTCTGGCATGAAAAATATCCTCTGCTGTGCTGTCTGGAGTTCTATCTCCCTCTAAGGACAGAACTTTCCAGATACCTCCAGCCTCAGGCTGGGACCTCTTCACCTGAACGCCCTACAAGCACCTCAAATCCAACATGCCCAGGAATGAACTCAGTATTTCTCCAGGCCCCCAACCCCTCCGCCACCCACCTGCATCTCCTATTTCCCCAGCTCTGTGCATGGCCCACCACCCACCCAGTCACCTGCTGGAAACCTGAGAGTCCTCAGCAGTCCCCTCACTCCAGGCCCTGCAGTCCTGGCTTCTCCCAGTTCCCTCTCATTGTCTCCACTTTCAGCGCCCAGACGTCATCCATCGGATGGTCAGGTCTCCATCTCTTCTCACCTGGACTACACTGTCTAACTACCTCCCTGCCCCGCCTGCAGCCTCACCCTGCGCTCCACACAGTTTCACGGTCCAGCTAAAAGCTGTGCCTTGTCGACACTTCAGGGGCTGTCCTTCTCCACGGGACACAGCAGTGAAAACTCAACAACTCAGGTCTGAGCTTTGCCTTCCGTATTAGTGATCTACTGCTGAGACGTATTACAAAATGTAGTGACTTCACAATAAACACTTACTGCTTCACAATGTCTGTGGGTCAGAAATTGAGAAATGGTGCAGCGGGATGGCTCTGGCTCAGGGTTTCCTGGGAGGATTTAGTCCAGATGTCAGCCAGGGCTTTGGTCAAATGAAGGCTTGTCCGAGGCTGGAGAATGCGCTCCCCAGGGGGCTCGCTGACTTGGCTGGAAATTGGTGCTGGCTGCTGGCAAAAGCTACACAGTTCTCTCCATAGGGTTGCTTGAGAGTCCTCATGACACTGTGGCCAGCAAACAAGATGGAACCCTTGTCTTTTATGACCTAGTCTCAGAAATCACCCTTGGGCAGTATTCTACTGGTCACGTGGGCCACCACTATGCCACCAGAGGGGGAACCGCCCAGCAGCAACACCAGAAGTGAGGATCGTGGACTACTGTCTTGGAGGCTGGTCAGCATTCCTGCCCCTCAGACTTGCCACAGTCACTTTCTGTGCCACCCGCTCAAAAAGATTTCAAGGTCTCAGAACCCAAAAGGCTGTGACTTGTGGCTTCCAACTTTGTGTTCTTCATGCTTGTAAGATCTTTTCCTCCCTCTAATTTATCTGGTGAATCTTTTTCCAGCTTGACTGAGGTATAATTGAAAAGTGATATATTTTTAAGGTATACAACATGTTCTGATATACGTACATATTGTGAAATGATTGTAACAAGCAAATTAGCATATTTCTCGCTTCATATAGTTACTGTCTTTTGTGTGCATGGTGAGAACACTTAAGATTTACTTTCTTAGCAAATTTCAAAAATACACTAGTACAGAGTTATTAATAATCATCACCATACTGTATATTAGATCTCCTGAAGTTATCCATCCTACATAACTGTACCCTTTGGCCGACATTTCCCATTTCCCTCCTGCTGCCCCCCGGCCCAGCCCCTGGCAACCACCATTCTACACTCTGTTTGTATGAGTTTGACATTTTTAGATTCCACATATATATGAGATCATGCCGTCTCTCTGTGTCTCACTTATTTCACATAGCATAATGTCCTCCAGGTTCATCTATGTTGTCACAAATGTCAGGATTTTCTATTTTTTTAAGGGTGAATTTTTTCTTTTTTTTTAAGGTATCACTGGGTCAAAAGGCAGTTTCATTTTTAGTTTTCTGAGAAAATCCCATATTGTTTTCCAAAGTGGTTGTACCAGTCTGCAATCCCACCAACAATGCACTAGGGTTCCCTTTTCTCTACAACCTCTCCAGCACTTGTTGTTTGTTGCTTTGTCTATGATAACCATTCTGACCAGTGTGCAGTGGTATCTCATTGTGGTTTTAATTTGCATCTCTCTGATGGCTAGTGATACTGAGCATCCTTTCATATGTCTCTGGGTCCCCTGTATATTCTCCCTGGAGAAGTCAGATAACTAAAAAATATTGTCTACTGTGTGTCTACCCTGTCCCTCTTCTCATCTCCTGTCTCTGTCTGTCTATTTTTTACACACACCCACACACCTCTCTGACTCATTTGTCACTTTTGCTTCTTCATCATCTTAGGGGCCTGGCCCTATTCCCTTCTGACATGTTAGTTAGCGATCCCATCATCCTGAGAGAGGAGTGGGGTATGTTTTCCCCTCGAGCTATTTGTCAGCTCACTGTAATGGCTGGACTCTTATAATAGACTTAGAATTTTTGCTCCAGCCTCAGTCCAAATACATTAAATAATTAACTTCTACCATGCTCCTTTGTGTGTCTTATGTCTGCACCACCCAAAATAGCTGGTGGCATTTCCTCTGCATAAATAGAAAGCAGAAAGGTCAACTGGCGTTTATGAAACATGTATTTTTTGCAGAGCAGCAAGCTAGCAGGGTCCCTTTATTCCCTCATACCTGTGACTATTTCATAACAAGCATCTTCTGGTTATCTAATTCCTCAGCCAATTTCCGCTCATCATCTTGCAACTGGTTAGTGACTAATACTGACACTGTTATGTGTGTTACATGCTGTTGAGTTGGCTCCGACTTCTGGTGACCCTCTGAGTGAATGTTGTCCACAGTGTCCCGTCCTCAGCAGCCTGTTCAGCTCCCGTAGACTCATGCCTATGACTTCTTTTGTGGAGCCACTGCATCTCCTATTTTGTCTTCCTCTTCTTGCTCTTTACTATTTTTCCAAGCATTTTTATTTTTTTCCAAAAAACCCTACCTCCTCATGATGTGCCTGAAGTAGGGCAGCTTTAGTTTTGTCATTTTTACCTCCAGCGATGTTTCAGGCTTAATTTGCTCTGGGACCCACCCACTTGTTCATCTTCCTGGAGATCCAGGGTATGCACAGGCTCTCCTCCAACCCTGTATTCCAGATAAATCGAATATTTCCCATCAGCCTTCTTCACTGTCCAACTTTCCCATCCATAAACAGTCATTGGTAATAGGAGTATGATCTTAACCTTGGTTTCTAATGACCCATCTTTGCTCTTGATGATCTTTCCTAATTCTACATAATTCAATGCATTTCCTAATTCGATGTAAAGGAGATAGAAGACAAAAACAAAAAGGAAAAATTAAAGATCTCTACCAAGAGATTAAAGCAATAAAAGGTACTCCAACCCTGTACTAGAAATGCTGGACTGCCCACAAAGAAGCACATTATGCGCCCAGGAGGAAATGAAGGGAAGGAGGAGACGGCATACTCAGATCCACACAGGAGAGACACAAGGATGAGAGACACTCTTGAAGAAGACGGCTATGAGGAAGAACCTGGAATTCTGGAAAGCGAAGTCAAAGCTGCCCCGGAAGGGTTGGGAAGAAATAAATCACCAGGGGTAGATGGGATGCCGGCAGAATGATTTCAACCCACACTGAGTGCGGCTGAGGAGGAAAACGCTCCCCAGTGGTGATATGAAAACGCTACTTTCTCGTAGTCATCTAAAGTCCTGTGCCGCTGCTCCCAGGGAGCCAAATGAAAGGTAAGCATGCGTTTCTTTCCTAAGACATGGAACTGTGATCCCAAATGGTCTTTCTTCTCATCTCTGCTTCCTTTAAGCTTCATCTGATGATGTACAGAAACCCCCAGGAGGACCAGCTGTTTTCAATATGCACCTGACTTCCTAGACGTTGGAGGGGTCAGAACATGCCTCCCCAAATATGCCACACTGTCATAAGGATTATTTTGAGCTGAAAGCAAATAAGAAACAGCAGCTGTTGGCAGATCTCTCTGCCTTCCCCCTTCTACCCGAGAGCGCACACTTCCCATGAGAAAAGTGCCCTCCTGGGACCAGGGAGAGGAGAACGTTCCTGTCACTGGAGAGTGGTGTCAGCCTGAGATGGGGCTGTACAAACAAACCTCTTAAACTAACCCTTATCTTCCATTAGTTTCCTCCATGTCTTTCCCACTCACTTTCCCACAATCTAACCCCTTTAGGAGTTCAGATCCCTTTTCTTTTGACTTACCACTTCTCCACAATTGACTGCTTTTTTGTCAAAATAGCATATAAGCTCTCAGGCTCAGCTGTTTCCTTGGGGTTTTCACTCCTTGCTAGAAAGCCCCCATACCAGGTGAAAGTATTAATATTAAATGCAATCTGTATGCTTTTTCTCCTGGTAATCTATCTTTTGTCAGTTTAATTTTAAGACCCAGGTTAATTTGTAGAACCTATGAGGGAAGAGGAAGTCTTTCCTCCCCTATAACATGGTCTTAAACCCAGAGTATTCTTCCCTGGACAGTATCTTAAACATGTGTATGTCCTCAGTTGAAAACCCACATGCATCATGGGTAAGAGCATGGGTGCTGGAATCAGACAGACCTGAGTGCAGTCTCAGCTCAGCCTTTCATGGCTGTGTGACTAAGCAGTTACCTAACTTGAACATCCTCAGCCTCAAGCATCCCCAGAGGTAAAATGTGATAATTCATTCTCTCTCTCTGTCTCTCTCTCTGTCTCTCTCTCCTTGGTGTAAAGATCCAATATGTTCTTACAGTAGTAAGCATGGTACTGGTATATAATAGGCTCCTACTAAACCAAATGTTAGCTGGTCTAAGTAATAATTATTGTTAGATGGCTGTGTTACACTCAACAAAGTACTTTTAGGTAAAGAAACACTAAAACAGGTGATTTTTTTGTAACTCTGGATAATCTATTTATTAAGCATAAAAGTCTTGAGTCTTCAATACTCCATTCATTAGTATAAAGAATATATCACAGGAGAATCACCTTTTGGATTTTTTACCAGGTCTATATACATAGGCACTTCTTGCTTGTGAGCTATGGAAGGACAAAAGTGGACCAAAAACAGGTCACCTGAGACAGGTGTGTCTGACTCCTGGGCAGCAGCTCAGCATTTCAGAGGCCAGTGTCCAACAATCTTCAAGGGCAGGCTGGCCACAGCCCACAGAGCCCCAAGGCAGAGGTACTAAGTCTGTCCTCTGAGAGGAAGGGGCAGAGTGGTGGGCTCCTCCCAAGCCACCCTCAGTGGCCCAACTCCAGGGGCAGCCCAGAGGGTACCCTTGCAGGGATGCTGTTCCTGAAGCCAAACCCGGTCCATATGCTTATCTCAGAGTGGAAACCCAACCATACCGACTGGCCCCCAAGACACTGAGCACAGTCAGACCTGTGTGTCCGCTACTCTCTAACTCCTTTGGTTAGGGAATTGGAAGTAAAGATGGTAGCTTGGCCTACGTGCTCACCTCCCATAATACAGTCCAGCTTAGGTACTGAAAGGATTTTCACAGAAATTTGTTCCCTGGAACTTGCTTGCTTTTGACATCTGCCTGTTTTGGTTCTGAAGTGTAGTCCCTTCTCCCACTGTGATCAGCAGCTGCTCCTCAAAGCAGAGGAGCTGGTCGACTTCAAAACAGTCACTGGCACGAGGAACCACTTTCTCCAGAGACGCTCTAATCTCCGCTTCACTGGCTTTCTGCTGCCTTGCTCTCTTGAGGCAATTATAGACCTCCTTAAATACTTCCGCACCCAGTTTCTGCACGGCTGACCTGCCAGACAAGGTAGGAAAGATAAACGAGTTACCCATTGAGATCACCTGCAAGAAGTGTATTTTTAAATCATTAATGACACAAATCACATTGTAGCCCTGGGATTTAGGGAAAAAATAACATGTGATGTCTCTGGTTTGAACATTCAACAATATATCTTGAATGTCTGTTATATGCTGAGACCCTTCTAGGCGCTAGGATGCTGCATTAAGCAAGTGAGCTCCTACCTTCATGGAGCTCATCTTCCAGGGTAGAGGATAAACAGATCAGTTTAAAAATATGTTCATAATAGGATGTCGGGCAGTGGTAAGCACAATGCAGGATAAAGCAGGGTGAGAGATGGAGACAGGTGAGGGGCAGGGACCTGCATGAAGTGAGGTCAGCATCAGGGGTGGGGGTGGGGGGGTGGGCATGGGTGGAGACCCAGGGCCGGAGGCTGAAGCATGTCAGAACAATATGAGAAAGCTAGTGGGGCTGGAGTTGGGAAATGGGGGAAAAGGATGGTGGGATACTAAATCAGAAATAGTAATAATGAGAATAAAATAATGGGAGGGAAACATTGTTATATTAACTACAGGTACTTTTCTATACACTTAATCTTCACAACAGCTCTTTAAGGGTTTTTTTTTTTTAAATCCCTATTTTACAGAGGAAGAAACTGCAGATTAAAGGGGTGAGGTGATTTGGTTAATTCCCACCGAGACCTGTGTTTCCCTGCAGTCCTTGTCCGTAAGCAGCCATACTGTGTGTGCTGCTGGAACCCTATCGCTGCACCTGGCGTGTTCACCTTGCCTCTCTCTCCCTCTGTCTCTCAGCGAGGGTCACAGACTAACGGCCTGTGGGTAAAGTGTGGCCCATGACACATTTTGTTTGGTCCGCATCATGTTTTCTTTTCTTCTGGTTTACTATTTTTTTTTTGCAACATTACATGCTTCATTTTCATTTTATAAGCAAACCTCAAGTTTCTATGGGGTATTTAAATAGGAAATACAAGTAATTTAAAAACCCCTTTAAACCCAAATGAGAGAGGATATTTTCAGCAGTGAAAAGGATGTCATCCTGTAAGTCATCCAAGTCAGCAGGGTGACTGGCAAGAAAAACAGAAACGTTTTCCAGCATATACTGTTTCTTAACACTTTCACGTGGAAGTGTCCAGGCAGGGCCTGCACGCTGCACTCTCAGTTTTTGTGCTCTTTGCTCACCCCCCTCACCCCTCACCATCCTGTACTTGGCTGCTTCTCGTAGTCCTCCCCTGCCCGACTCAAGGGCATCCGAGTTTTATGAATTCTGATACATGGTTCAAAATGTATGTGTCACGTTTACCTGATCGTTCCTCCACCAAATAATCAGCTTTTTCACTGCCACACTGTGAATGCCTTTAGAAATACAGCTTTTCTGTTTAGGGGAATATTTTCTGTCATCGTTTCTAGGAGTGGGACTAATTACATGTTCACTCTCTGAAAACTCATATTTGTACTTATGATTTCTGCACTTTTCTGTATATATGTTGAGCTTGATGAAAAGATAAAATATTTAAGAATGGAATTATTAGGCCAGAGGTATAAGTATTTGTATGACTTGAACCTTGAAAACAATGCTTTTTTATTGTTCATTTCAGTGGATTTGGTGAAAAGAAAGATTAGATTTTGGTTTTTTTCCCCAGAATTTTTAAAGCATTACAACTACACAGTAATGTTGCGAAAGTTGACAATAATACTGAGGGCACTAATCACAGACCCTTTCACATATTTTATATGCTTTTATTGTGTGGTACTACTCAAGCTTGTAATCTCTAGAATACAGGATCTAGGTTAGGTATTGTGGCAGATAAAAAGAAGTAATTGGCCCCACTCTAGTTTAGAGGCTGGTAATTATAACACAAGCTATACACATTTTAATTTTTAACTAACATTTTATAGAACTTTAGGGTTTTCAAAATGCCTTCATGTTCATTATCTCAAATGATTCTTGTGAACTGGGCAATTTACTGAACATTTACCTCAGTTTTGCAGAAGAACATAAGTAGGCTGACTTTTAAAAACTCACACAGCTGGTTAGTGATGGAGCTTAAACTCAAACTCAGCTCGAATCTGGGGAATTGGAACTTTGAGTGCTGGAGAGAGCACGGCCCAGGACCCCGCATAACGCAGCTTGCATGGGTCTCCCACCTTCTGCCAGGAGATTAGCAGGACTGATCATAGGATGCCTCCCATCCCTAGTCACCTCCACCACAGCCAGCACTTAGAACTCGGGTGTCTTCCTTCTCCTCTTCTTCCTCCTCCTACCCGCCCCCACCTCCTCTTCCTTTTGTGGGTGTTTGTTTCTCTCTCCCGCTCCTCAAATGAGGTCACCGGCTCCATGAGGGAGGGGCCCAGTGACTAGAACAGGACCAGGCACTCAGAAGGTGCTTGGGAAATATTTATAGAATGGAGGAGTGACTCAGACACCCACTGAGCACCACGAGAAAAGCTTCAAGAGCTATGAGAGTTCACATCTCACGGGGAAAATCAGAGGACGGCCTGTGGAGGAGGGGGAGGCGCCCTCTCGTTTGGGCCAGGGCAGCTGGAGGGAAGTGGAGGCAGCCAACAATGGGCCCTGAGGAACCAGTGAACCCATCTGGCAGGTGAGTAGGATGCATGAAGAAGAGGGTGAGAACCAGATGAACAAAACATTAAAGAAACTTTAAAATTTGACTAGTAATGTCACCCATCAGTGGTAAAGAAGCCCAACACCCCCCGAAACCATGAGGACTCAGAGTTTTTGAGCTTTCTCTATGTGCCAGGCTCTGTTCCGGGCATCTCCTCTCATTATCCCATTAAATTCTCACAACAACCCTAGGGATCGATGCTGCTACTCCTATTTTACAGATGAGGAAACTGAGATACAAGAGGGTAGTAAACAACTTGCCCAAACCACAGTGTTGTACACCTGAAACTAACATATTATTGAATGTCAACTGTAATTGAAAAAATAAAAATTTAAATTAAAAAAAAAAGTGAATGACAATTTTTAAAAATCATAACTGCCATCATCAGTATATTTTTCAAATAAACAATCTGGAAAATGAGCCTAAAAAATAAAGTTGTCAAGACAGTAGATTCTGCCCTGGCTGGTGTGGTTCAGTGGATTTGGGTGCCAGCCTGTGAACAGAAAGGTTGCCAGTTCGATTCCCTGTCAGGGCACATGCCTGGGTTGTGGGCAGGTTCCCCAATTAGGGAACTGCAAAAGGTAACCAATCAATATATCTCTCTCACATTGATGTTTCTCTCCCTTTCTTTTTCCCTCTCTTCCCCTCTCTCTAAAAATAAATAAATAAAATCTTTTTTAAAAAAAGGACAGTAGATTCCAACATTTCTTATCACAAGAAGAATTTTTTCTTTTTTTTTATTGTATCTATATGAAATGATGGATGTTAACTAACCCTATTGTGATAATCATTTCACAATATATGTAAATCAAACCATCTAGCTGTATACCTTAAACATATACAGTGGTGCATTGCAAATATTTCCCAATAAAACTGGGAAATAAAAAAAAAGCAGCTTGCCCATTGCCACATAGCTTTCACATGGTGGAGCTGGGATATGAATTCCAGTCGGTTCCCGCCAGGACTCATTCTTTTCATCACGATGGATTGAGAGAGACCGAAGTTGAGTCATGACTCAACCCTTCACTGCCTGTGTGACCTTGGGCCAATTACTTAACACCTCTGAGCCTTAAATTTTCGTATTTAAGTGGAGATCACACACACATGCACTCACACACCTAGCAGGCACTTAATAGCCTCTGTTTTACTACCGTACACATTACCACTGCCTTCCCCAGAGGTGAATTGCACAGTTATCCCATTTTGGTTTAACTGGAAGCGTCAAGCAATTTTTTAGTTCCACCTCTGGTTAAGAAACTATTTTAAATGTTTTTACCTCCTCTGACTGAATTTGAGAAACAAATGACACAGGAAAGCCAGTGGCACAGTGGAAGCAAAATAATAATGTCATTTTGTAGAAAATAATCATGAAAACCTAGTTTAGTGGAAAGCATTAAGAGAACATATAGATTATTCTTCAGGCACAGTTTTAAAAATCTTGCAAATGATTTTATAAAATATAAGAAGTCCCTGCACATCAAATATGTATAAGCCACTGCAGGAATAGAATGGTGCAATGTATTTTCCCTTAATACTGCTGTCTTAACGATCATTTAGCTCTAACAGGAATCAGGAACCCTTATTAAGGATGGATTCAGTACTCCTCTCCATGCCTCGTATTTCCAATGGCTGGCTGTGAATCTGCTGGGCAAAACTAGAACAGATCTCTCTACAGATCTGCACTCTCTCCAGATCTCTCCAGACGCTGGACTGTGGGTGCAGGCAGACATGGGACAGCCCCAGATGAGATGTGTGACTGTCAGGCCCTTTCTGTAAGTGATGCTAATCTTCTGCTCTGTCCACGCTGGGCAGCAGAACCTTGTGTGCCACTGCTGGTTGGGTGCCCTGTTAAAGCTAACCAAACACTCCTGTGAGAGTTCCTTTATTCATGACCTAAACACCCTCCATTGTGCATAGTCTGTAAAGGCAGATAGGTAAACTCACCAATTAAAAACAAAATCCAGCTAAATTTTGTTTGCAAGAGACACACTTAAAACATAGGGCATCGCATGATTGGGAGTGAACACTCAAACGAAAGACAGGCCAGGGAAACAATAAACAAAAGAAACTTGGGGGTAGCTACATTGATATGAGACAAAATAGACTTTGAGAAAAAAAGTGTTATTAAGACAAAGAATGCCATGAGATAATGAAAACAGTTCAATTCACCAAGAAGAAATTAAAACTTAAAACGAGCATGCATATAATAAAGTAGAATCAAAACACATAGAGCACTGGAGGGAGAAACAGTCAGACATGTCTCCACAGTGTGGGGTTTCAGTACTCTGTGCTCAGTTGTTGGTAGGTGGGCATCTGAAAAATTAGTAGTAATTTAGAGAACCTGAATATACTTAAAAAGCTAAACTTAACAGATATACACAGGACACTCTCCCCCGCTGACGATTCGAGAACCCACGTTGTTCCCAGACTCTCTTGTAACATGTACAAAAACTGACCACATACCAGACACCAGTTCAAGTCTCAACACGTTTCAAATAATTGATTTTATACAAAACATAGTTATCAGACCACAGGCCAATTGACAGAAATCTGTAACAAGAAAATGGATTAAACATTACTGTGGTTTTAAATTTATTTATTCGAAGTAAATTATGGGTCAGTGAAGAAAACAGGCATGCTATAAACAGACTCATTTGAAGCCAGAGGGAAAGTGATAGTGTTCTCGCATGGTAATACTGCAGTGCAAATTTATTCCGACACTTGGAAAACACGCTGTAATAATTCTGCAACGAGTATTTTAGGAATCATAAAATGGAAAATTCTGTTTCAGGGGACTCTCTTGCTGTGGTCTAAGATTTGAGAAGAGAAGGAATGTACCCCGTGCCGTTCAGATTAAAGAAGGGCTCCAAGTTTGCTTTTTCAAAAGGAGGGAGGGAGGGACACAGAGAGGGAAAGGGACAGGAACTACCTCTTCGGTTAGGTGGGTGTCTCGCATAAAAAGAACTTACAATTTCAAATGAAGAAAACTTATATTTCCTTTCTGTTTTTGCATCTATTTCTTCCCAAGGCTCCATATCCTTAAGCAATTTGATCCTCCCATGCAAAAGTCTTTCAAGTGTTTGAGGGATCCCAGGTATGGTTTAGTACAGATGCTTCATTTGCAGGCCAGCGCCCTCTGGGCTGAGTCATGGGCTGCCCAGGTCCACAGCAAACACAGGCCTTGGGGAAGCTCCCCAGGGTTCCGAAGCTCCAGCTGCCTGGAGCAGATCCCCGAGCTGCCTCCCTAGCTGAAAACTCCATTAAGCCACAAGAGAGCACTTTCTTTCCCCCCTGCCTACTTCCTCCAAACTCAGTCTCTCATCCTCCAAATTCCTTTACTGGCTTCTTCTCATGTGTACGTTTTATTTGCAAACAATATATTTTATCATATGTGGTTATTTGCCCATCAATTATGGAGCTCTCTGTGTGATCTCTGTCTCTCTTAGGGCTCTAAAGAAGAGGACTGTGTCTGCTTAGGTCTATAAGGATGTCATATAAAATGCCCTCACATGTTAAATATAATTTTAACTTTGAAACAACTTCACACTTACAGTACGGTTACAGTTATAGCACAAAGAACTCATTCTCTGAGTCTTTTGAGAATAGGTTGTTGCCCTGATGCCCCTTTCCCCCCACACTCTGTATTTTCTGCAAATAAAGATACTCTTACATAATCACAAAACAGCCATCAAAATCAGGAAACTAACACTGACACATTACAGTCATCTAATTCTCTCATACATTCACGTTTCCCCAATTGTCCAATAATGCCTCTTATAACAAAAAGATCCAGATCAAAATAATCCTGGGTTGCATTTATTTGTCATGTCTCTCTAGTCTCCTTTAATGACCTTGACACTTTCAAAGGTTTGAAGCAAGTTATTTTGCAGAATGGCCTTCAATTTGTGTTGCCCTGGCCTGTGGGAGTTACCAGCACCCACCCTCTGGCCATCCCTCCTTTTATGTATTAGCCTGGGAGGCAGGAGTGGAGACTTCTGGGAGCATGACTGGAGAACCCCACCTAGCCAGATCAAGGCGAGTCTCCCTTTTCTTGCCCTGGTAGTAACAGTATTATCTTGTTGTTTTCAGGTGCCTAGTTCACGACTCTTCCCTACAGCTTGTTCCTACTGTACTGTTAGAAGTAAGGGGTTGTCTCAGGAAAAGCAGCAGCTTGGTAAGGAAGTTTCCAGGGGCTCAGGGACAGAATGCCCTGAGCATTCTACCTACTTGATAGCTGCGCTTGAATGCCTTCCAGTCATCATGCCCAATTGAATTTCTGATCTTCTCTCCAAAATATCCTAACGCTGCAAACTTTCTCCATTTCTGTTCACATCAGTGCCTGCCTTCCAAATTGCTCAGGCCAAAAACCTTTGAGTAGCTCTCAATTCCCTTCTGAACTCATTCACCAGTAGCCCAGTGTCTGTGGTAATCAGACTACAGGTAAATGCTATCAATTCTGTTTTCAAAATGTATCCAGGGTCCCAACGCTTCCCCCCATTCCCAGCACTTCCGCCTGGCCCAGGCGGCTGTGCTCTCTTACCTGACTGCTGGGATAGCCTCCCGGTTGGTCTCCAGTTTCTACCCTCCTCTCCCGCAGTCTATCGTCCACTCAGTCACCAGAGTGAGCCAGATCCCTCCGCTCCTGTGCTCAAAGCCCGCTATAGCTTCTACTGGCTTCCCCATCTCACCCGGAGAGAAATCAAGGTCCTTCCATGGGTCTACAGAATTCTGAAAGATCTTCCCACTATACCTCTCCCAACGCCTGTCTTCCCTCCCTTCGTTCCAGCTACACTGGACAACTTGATCTTCCTCAAACACACCAGGAACGCCCACCCCGGGGCTTTGGCACTTGCCCTTCCCTCTGAGGAGAACGCTCTTCCTCCAGACGTGCGTATGTCTCGTCCCGCCACTACTCCAAGTCTCTGCCCTGGGTCATCGTTTCAGAGAGCCCTACCCTGTCCGCCCTCTTCACACCTAGGGGGTGACCGTTGCCCCCATTTTGCATCGCCTATCCACCTTCCCACATTTTTTTCTTGGCACTTGTTATTCCTGGCATAGTCTGCCTTCCCCATGTATTTTATGATATGTTAATCACCGCACTGGAATATATGGTCCTTAAGGGCGGGGGTTATTTTCATCTTTATTTCTCCACTGCCTGCAACAGTGCCTGGCACATAGCAAGTACACAATGAACACTTGTTGGACAAAGGAATAGATACCTTGGGAGCCGAATTAAAGGGAAATATGGTAATGTCATGCAATTTTTATTTAAAAAATATATGCATTCCTAGTGCTTGTTCTAAGAATTAGCACACAGTGAAATTACAATCTACTTTTGCAAAACATAAGATTGCTTTTGTGATGTTTAGTTGTTTTTCAAGATAAAGTGTAGTTTTCAAAATCAAGTGTAGTTTTCAGTATTTCTTAGGGTATTTCCATCCTTATTTCAAGTAGACTGGTTTTATGGGGTCTGTACTATCATCTTTGGATAAAAATGACCTCTTTTATGTCTGAGTGGGAAGAAACATACCGTATTTTTTTTAAAAAATTCTATGTGGAAGGGACTGTGTTCCTGCCATCTTCTTTCACCTGTGCACACCTGGGGCCTCAGCTCCTCGGCTGTGGGTCCGAGGCCTGGAGAAGGGTGAGTCCTGGGGCCCACAGTTCCTCAGAGGCAATGAACAGTCCGGACAGCGCTGCTCAGCAGACGCCACTGCCTGCTGCCCGAGTTAAATAAGGCAGTGAGCAGCAGAGGAGGGCCTTCTCGCCTCCTGCTCTAAACAGTATTTTAGCTTAACAACGGAAAATGTTTAGCACGTTTCCCCCTCCTAGAAAAACGACAGGCAATTTCCCTTCAGGGAGATGAAGAGGGAATGATTTTCTACCGGTTCTGATGGGTCATCAAGTTCAGAAGTTCCCTTATTCGTATCACTTTGGAAGAACTCACAGGAGAAGCATCTGCCCCTTGCCTGGGAGCTGATTTACCTTGCAAACCATTTCTCTGCCCAGTAAAACTTCCCAGTAATGGCTGCATAGGTATTTTCATTTCCAGATTAATTAACCACGTAAGGAGTACAACTGAAAGCAAAAGGACCTTTGCTTTTCTGTTCTGCTTCTTGGAGCCTGTTGGGGACAGAGGACCTTTCTCAGTCATTTCTGCATCCAGCACAAACCTGGCACAAAACGGCACCTAAGTCACTCGGTCAGCACACCTTTAGTAAGCACTCCGTCTATGCCAAGTGCTG
The DNA here is from genome assembly GCF_019186645.2 of Phyllostomus hastatus. Classification (NCBI taxonomy): domain Eukaryota; kingdom Metazoa; phylum Chordata; class Mammalia; order Chiroptera; family Phyllostomidae; genus Phyllostomus; species Phyllostomus hastatus. The sequence goes on along the minus strand of NW_025334009.1, from coordinate 28,684,661 downwards.
GGGAGGCGGCCACACGCCTCTGACCTCACAGAACTCGTGTGTTAGTGGGGAGATGACAGATATTAACCAAGTAGACAAACAAATAAGGGAATTTCAGATTTTTATCAAGGCTACAGAGAGAAAAAAGTAGGGAAATGGAAGAGAGCAGGGCTGCCAAGCAAAGGGTTTAGACGCCCAGATGGGGGTGGAGGTAGAGAAGCTGTTTCTGGGGATTTGGCAGAGGCCCCTGTCTGACCACAGGTCCTGTCATGTGAAGCAGCTCCCCCATCTTTCTGACGAACCCTGAAGCAGAGGAAGCTAGTCCTGCCTCCACCACTGTGGGGATGCGGCGAATGTACAATGGGAGGCCCACACACGATAAATAATGAACAGTTGTGAACCAAGTTCACAGACTCTTAAATGAAATATGACCCACCTTCTTAGTTTGACAAAGGAAATTTATAAAAACGTGGAAGGCCAGGTGGACATCCAGGCCTCTCAGACTCCTCAGAGTACTGCACTGGAATGCCGCAGAGCTGGGTGGGCCAGCACCTCAGCCTCAGCCCCAGCTGCTGGCCTGCTCCTTTCTCTTCTCAGCCTGGCTCCACTGCCCACTGGGAGGGAAATTTTGCACACATATTTGATACCTCAGCCCCTGTGTCCAAAATCCACCCATGCCAGTAGTTGCTTTGGCAGTGTGCAAATAGCCACCCTGGGGTCCCCCCTCAGGCATAGGGGGGGTGCACATGGGCAGCCCAGACCACCCACAGGAGAGGGAACCTGAGGCAGAGGCCTGGAGGTGGGCTTAGGGCCATTTGGACCACCACTTGAAATGCTTCTGTGCCCTTTACCTAAGGCTCCTTGTGATTGGTTCTTCCCTGAATCTGAGAACCAAGGAAAACTCAACTCTGCTGCCAAGCTGGTTTCTGTAATGCACAGGGTTTCTCCTCGGGTCTAGGCCGCCTGGAGGCTTAGGGCTGGGTTGGTGCCTATCTGCAGAATAAAGAGTTCATTTGTCAATCTGGCATCCAGTCTCAGTTTTCCATCTCACTACCCATACATGTTTTCATAGACGTTTTTCATGGTAGCATTACTTATAAATAAATGACAATAGTAATTATATACATAAGCAATTGCAATTCAGGAGACTGGTATCTGGCCAGTAGCTCCTTTGGGAACGTGCACACTGGAAGTTTTTGTTTTGTTTTGTTTGCTTTGTTTGTTTGGTGTACTGTAATTTGGGGGCAGATAGCGAGATTTTAAATACATGTCAGATTTTGCTACTAAAAAATTACAGCAACTTACTGAGAGTCTGTTTCTAATCTTTGCAAATAGACATGTGCCATGTCTTCATGGCCCTCCCAACGTGATTGTAAGGACGCCATAAAATGTTTTAAGGTACACAAAAAGGTGTAAAGTACAGGAGTACAGGACAATGACTTTACAATAACGCCCAGTGTAAGGAGTCCAGCATTAACAACAACCGCTGAAGCTCTGAATTCCCTCCCAGATTATAACCCCTCCCAGTCCCCAGAGGTAGCCATGATTCTGAATCCAGTGTTTTGTCACCACCAAACATTTAAAAAATACTTGTGCTATATGTGTAAGTATGTACCCTCAGAACAAGTAGCATTGTTTTGTGTGTTTTTAGACTTTAAGTGGTATCATAGTTTTTTGCTTATCTTATTTGTTCAAAATTACTGATATATCTCACCTTTGTTTCTATAGCTCATTGATTTCCAGTGTTTTATTCCATTGCTCTCTCTCCTGCTAAAGCATATCTCAGGTTGTTTCTATCCCTCACTAACCCCGCATCACTTTTAAAAAGCTGTTGTGAACATTCTTTGCACACATCTGGGATTTAATATATCTTAAACTACAAAATATAAGCATGTGTGGAAAACTGAGCTTTTCAGACACAGGTCCTATATTAAGCCATTATTTTTGGATTGATTTACCATCATTCATATTTGATCCTTTGTAATGGCCTCAAAATGGATTTTTATAATAGGAAAATACAATCCAGAGAGGGATAGATGATTTTAAAATCAGAATTACGGAGTTTTTGAAAAGTAGCAAGGAATTTGCCTAATCACACATCTTCATTTTATTGAGAAGGAGACTGATTCCACAATGGGGAAGGGACTTGCCCGTGGTGAGCAGCGGGCTACACAGACGGCGGAGCCTCCACAGGGCCTCCACCGAGGTGGACGTGCGTTTGAAATAAATATAAAATAAAAAAGTCCCCTGGCTTTTCCTTCTGTTCTCTAAGCTCCACGAAGCAGAGTGCCATGGCGGGTGGGCCACTGTGCCTCCCTGGATCGATTCAAACTACATTTTTCAAAAGTCAATTTCACCCCAGTTTTTCTGAGTAGAAGCAAAGATCCAGGGATAAAATAGATTTTCTAATCAAATGTAACAAGAATAATTTGATTCGCAAAGAAAATGAAATCACAAAAGAAATTAGAGTACAAATATATTTGGAAGAATTTCTCAGAGCAAGGATAAGTTTTTTTTTAAGTGCCATGCCTACTTTTTAAAAGATTTTATTTATTTATTTTTAGAGAGAGAGGAAGGGAAGGAGAAAGAGAGGGAGAGAAACATTGGTGTGAGAGAGAAACATGGATTGGTTGCCTCTCGTATGTGCCCTGACCCCGCAACCCAGGCATGTGCCCCCACTGGGAATTGAACCGGCGACCCTTTGCTCTGTGGGATGACACCCAAGCAACTGAGCCACACCAGTCAGGGTGGGATAAGTTTTTACGATTAGGAAACTATGGGTTCCCTTGGAGAAGAGTGAATTTTAAAAGCTGTCCTTCATTTGAGCTTCCACAATGCTTTCCTCTTTGAACAAATATTAGGTGCCCCTGGGTCCTCTTCTTGACTAGTCCTCATTCTCTCCTGCAGTCCTTGGAGGAGATAATCAAGAGGCCATGACCATCAGGTGACCTAAGAACTGGACTCGGGCAATCAGGGCCTCCTCACCCCCGCCGCTGTGCTTGACATGCACTCTCTTCCGATGTTCCCATAATGAGAGCCATTTTTAAGGGCTCACCACTGAGAGAGTAAGGTGTCGCTGTACCCATCTGGATGGTATATATAACTGAATGTAGTTAAGGCCTCTATATAAACTTTTTTAAGTTTTGGCAGGTGGGTGTGGAAAACTCCATTTTGTGGCCGACTAAGATGAACCTTGTGAGTTCCTTGCTCATCAAAACTGCCACCTATGAACCTGGAGTGGTCTGCCTCTTTCTTTGGTCTCTCCTTGCCCTCTGTGTACAGGGTCCAGTTTCAGATTCCACTCAGGAAGCTCCTGAGGTTGCCAGCAAACACCTATAGAGTCCAGCTTAGGAAGAATCCCCCCACCTTCATCCTAACCAAGTTCTCTTAGTGATTTTTCCATTCACTGACCCCCTCACGCTTCCCTTTGGCTATAAATCCCCAGCTGCCCCTGTTATATTCAGAGCTGAGTTCAGTCTTTCTCCCCCATTGCAGTAATCTTGAATAAAGTCTTCCTTGCCCGCTTCACTTCTGTATGGTGCAATTTTTCTTAAACAGATTCATCTTTCAGTGTCAGACGGTCACTGGGTCCCGTATTACCAACTGCCCATGGTTAGAATAGCCGTGTCTTGGTTGAACTGAGATAGTCTCCATGCATGGTGGACACAGGAACAGAATCATCAATGTTGCCCCTTTCCACTGTCGGAAGTATCCTCGTCTGGACGAGAAATCTTATGGTTACCCACATATGGTGTGAAATCTATGGGTCAGAGGCCCTCAGTGACAAGGGAATCTGCTGCATTTTAAAAACGGTGCTACAACCCTGACCAGCATGACTCAGTTAGCGGAGTGTCCTCTGCAAAATGAAAGGCCACAGATTCAGCTTTCGGTCCGACTCCCAGTCAGGGAACATGCCTGGATTGTGGGCTGGTCCCCAGTTGGGGCAAGTGGGAGGCAACTGATTAATGTTTCTCTCATACATTGATGTTTCTCTCCCTCTCTTTCTCCCTTCCTTCCCCTCTCTCTAAAAATAAATTTAAAAACAAACAACAGAGCTACAGCAATTACAAAGGACAAAGGAGCAGATTCATTAAATGAAGACACTCTTTTTGATCCTGACTCCTGAGGTATTGTTACATCTGATTACTAACATTTTATGTCCAAATTAAAATGTTTCTCCACAAGGAAAAATGATTATTTTCATCACATCTCTCAACCATATTCACATATCGCCTTTATTACGCCTTGCCTTTGATCGCTACAGATGGGTTTGTCACAGCGCATTTACCCAGACTGTGACAAGCTTTCCAGAGTGGGAGGGAAGGAGGAAGGGAGGAAGGGAGGAAGGGAGGAAGGGAGGGAGGAGACAGAGAGACAGAGAGACCAGGAAGGCCAGTGTGGTACGGACCCTAGGAAAAACAGAGGAGACTAGGGAATCAGTACTGAATTCCCTGGTGAACTGAATTAAAGGACTGAAATGAATTTACAAACCAACAATAGAAGCTGATTATCCTCTTAACAAGTGGGGAGGCATCAAGACGGAGATGTGTGTTCACCTGCTATGGGGAGGGGGCAGGGCAGGACAGGATAGGAAGGAGCTCCCTAAAGCCTCTCAGTGGGAAACACTGGGTTTCTTAATTGTCTGTTGTCCAGAAGCCAAAGGAGAAAATCCGTCATCACGGGGAGAGGTGTGCCGAGTGGTTTTGAGCAATGGGTTTGTTAGCTCCTTCCACTTACCTTGACAATACCTGTCAGATGCCCTCATCCTGCAGAGCTTTCCCAGGACCCAGGAGGTAGGGGGAGAACTGCAGGCCCTTGGGTGGGCTCTCAGGCATGAATGCCCCGGTGGGGTGAGGCTGGAGGGGAAAGGGTTGGATCAGACAATCTCCAAAGTTCCCTCCTGCCAGAAGGTCTAAGATTCTGTCCTCCAGTGGACTCTCAACATGGATCTGTTAACCCCATTGTACAGGCAGAAAGAGTGAAAAGAGGAGAGAGCAAGTTCACTGAAAAGGAGCTGGATGGAGCATCTTGTCCTGTGGGATTAGATTGTTGATTCAGAAAAAAACAACCAAGGCCACCGGAAGGATGCTCTACGAAAACCTCGGCCCCCAGTGAGATGCTGGCCCTGCAGAGTCACAGCACACGGGTGCTGGTTAGAAATGCAGGTTCTCAGGCCCCACCCCAGAGTCTGCTTTCAACAGGACCCGCAGTGACCCATATGTACTCTAGAGTTTGAGAACCACTGGCTGGAGCCATGGATTACATTGTGAATAGCCACACTCTAAAAAGCACTTACAACTATGAACTAGCTTTTGACAGAGAATTCAGGTGCTTTTAGGAAATCAGGCCAGCTTTCCAAGCACAGAGGCATCATTTCCCACACCAGAACCCTCTACCAAATTACTAAACGTACATTTTTTACAAAGTGAGTTTAAATCTGATAAGAATAATAGAAAAGAGAACTCCATCAATTTCAGGCTGAAGATCAAGCTCCCACCCCCCCTCCCCCTCCACTTTCTTTTCTTCTCCCTGGATCTCCGGTACACAGATTTGTACTGATAATAACCTTGGATGCACAGCACATTGTCAGTGTCTTTAGGGGAGGACACCAGCCTCGTCTGGGCGGAGATAAGAAGTGTGTTTGGTCTGGGTCGGCACAGCCACGTTTGCTCTTGACTTATAACTGCGTTAGCTAGGAGTCTCACAGGGAACCTCTCTCCCTTCAAACTGGGAATACTCAGTTCTGATTTTATCTTATTGACGATACAACCAGGACGTGACAACTAAGCATAAACCTGTGTTAATAATTTTTCTCTTTTCTTTGTACCTGGAACAGATACTGCAGAAATCATTTGGCATGACGTACAGTTTTGATTAGGTCTAATACATGGGTAGTTTTGGGATATGCTTGCAAAGAAATAGGGAGGATTCAGTTGAAGGTTTTAGATGAACCATATCAAATTGCTATTTTTATAGGATAAAAAGAGTAAAATAGTGGCAATTTCTTTTAGTCAACCTAATTAGAATGTTTTAGTTTATAATTCTTTGACCTGAAAAATATTAAGAGAATTGAAAAGTGGTATTTGTGGAGGCTGGGTTGTTCCTTCTCCTTGGAGATTTTTTTCGGAAGTTGGGGCAAGTGCTTTGAAGGCCAGATAAACATTTGTTCTAAGCAGCCAGGGAGAAATGGGAGGTTCGGAGGTCAGGTTTGGCTATGGCTTTAGGATGAATGTACGTAACTTTGAAGGAGGCTTATCGCCTTCTGAATCTGTGAAATATGTAAATATTGCAAGGCATGAGACCTTGACACACAAACTGGGTTTCCTGTCCACTTCCTTGTTACAGGCATGTGCACTCAATACTTGAACTCTGAAAGGAGTAAGGAGAGATTTTCCCATGATCGAGTCAACACCACGCTTTAGCTAGAATGTGGGGGAGGAAGAGTCAAAGTGAAGCAGGAGGATCCAGTCCCTTTCTCGGTCAGTCCCCACCACCGTACTGCGGGCACACTGTGTCCCCTGGTCCCGGGGTACGCATGGCTCCATGAGAGCCCGTCACGGTGCAGTTATGGGGCTGAGTGGCAGGTCTGGGACCACACCTCAGGGAGCAACACAGGAACCACGTTTGTGACGGTGTGCCTAGTGCCTTTAAGGGAGCTTGGTGCACAGTGGGCATTAAGGCCTGTTTTACCTCAAATTTAAAGTTTGTTGAATAAATTATGACTTTTAATAACCATTCACAGTAACAGAAATTGAAGACACTGCCTGAGAAATCTTTGTGGATTTGGAAACCAATTTGCCAATAAATATCAAGGGTCATATCCTAAGAGCCAGTAATCATAAGATACTTATCTTAGAAAAGGGTCTAAAATTTGAAAATAAGATTAGGTTAAAAAACATTTATGTCAGCATCACATATGAGTTGAAACGATGTTAAACAACCTAAGAACCCAAGAGTTAAGTTATAGAGAAATTAATATTTTTGGAAAATTTGATGACATTGGAAGATGCTCAGAAGTGGGAGAGAAAAGCCAATGCACCATGTCCTGCTTTTTTTTAACTGAGCAGCACATTACAAAAGTGTCCCAGATTACTCAACATGCTGCCAAACTTCCGTGTGTCATGACTATGGAATATTCTTCTACTGGATGGGAATATAGTAAGTTATTAACTATGTTTCATAAACACACATGTACACACACACACTACAAATGGGACCACTTCACGCCCATTGTTGGGCACCTTCCTTTTCTCCGTTAGCTATACAATCTCGAGAGCTCACCGCACGAGCACACACAGACCTTCCTCAACTCTTTTTAATGCCGGGATAGTACTGCATTGCAGATATATGCTGATTTTTCAAAACAACTCTTATTATTGATACCTCTAGGCTATGTATAGCTTTTTGCTCCTAAAAGAGTCCTACAATAGTTAGCTTTGACATACATTTTTTTGTGCATTTATGCAGGTATTTCTGTGGGATAAATTCTAAAATTGCTGGATCTAAGACTGCTCATTTAAAAAATTTGAATAGACATTGCCAAATGGTCCTCCAAATTATTATACAAATTTAACACCCTTTCCACACTGTGTGAAAGTAAACCGCTTCATTTTAGAGCGGAGACAACAGACGGGATGTGGTCGTGTGCATTCGGACGATACTAGGCACGGCCATAATGCAGGCTCCCTCCATCCTTGCCTACCTCCCACTTTTTCTTCCTTTCTAGTTTCCTTCCTTTTTCCTTTTCTTCCTGCTCTCTTCCCCTCTTCCTCCTTCCCTTCCTCATATCTTATTGCTTTGTCCAATGGGAGAAGAGACAGAGGGAAAATTAATGTGATGGCTAGTGAAGAATTCCTGAGGCATTTAGAGAACTGGACGAGAGCAGGGGATGGGCTCCAGCTGGAAGCAAAGCACTGGCTTCGGCAGCACAGACACTAAACTGGGCGGAGACAGGAAAGATTAGCATGGCCCCTGCACTAGGATGATGTGCAAATCCATAACGTGTTCCATACTTTTATGGTAACTACGTGAGGTGATGGATGTGGTAACTGACCTTACTGTGGTAATCATTTCACAGTGCATACCCACAGTGCAAATCATCACATTGTACATCTTAAACCTACATGATGTTATATGTCAAGTATAGCTCAATAAAGATGGGGAAAAAGTCAGAAGCAGAATGGAATGGGGGTACCTGGAAGTCTACAGTGTGGGGCAGTCAGACATACCAGGGAGGACAATTTGGATGTGCGTTCCTAACCTTCATGGGCCCAACAGTCACCTGGGAAACTCAGTAAAAATGCAGATTCTGAGTAGGCAGGTCTGGGGACGGGTTGGAGAGTCTGTCTGCCTTTCTAGTGGGTTTTCAGGTGATGCTGATGCTTCTGGTCTGGGACCGCACTCTGAGGAACAGGACTTAGCTGACAAAGCCCACGGCCAGCAACAACAGGCAGGGGCATTACCAACCCGTGGGCAGGGCGGGGAGCATTACTGCTAAGAGCCAAGAGCGCCTCCTGCAAATGTTACAGGGCGGTGAAGCAATGAGCTGGCTCAGTCACCACTGCTTCACCCATCAGAGTCAGCCTGGCCCACAGCGGCATCCAGACCAAATGCTACATTCAGACCTATGCTGATTTTTCCCACTCTTTCAGGAGCCCTTACCTTGAAATCAGATCATAGTTTATTTGCTTCATCTCCAAAACTTAGTAATAACTTCTGTCACACAGAGTCCCCCAACATTTCCTTGATTTACAAAATATCTGGTGTTGCTGACACTGTCCTAGGTTTAAGCGGTGATTGCCTGGGTGATTGCCTGCCGTGGGTTCAGTCCCGAGGGTGCCAACAACCTGTAGCTGGTGTGACCGAGGCCTCGCCTCATTATTTTCTATAGAGACGAGAAGAACAAAACGGGAACTATATCCTGAAGGCCTGGCATTAAAGTGGTTTCAGTCTGGGCTTTATAGCATCGCAGCTTCCTCTGGAATTAAACTTCCCCACATTCCACTGAAACGCTTTTTGAATACTGTTACATCCCAGCAAAATTTGGATTGTTAATGTATGTTTAGGAACCAGGGCATTTTTATACCTAATTCTGTGGGATGATTTCTTTGCCATCAGTCCTTTTAAGTGAAGGGAAATAGCAATGCTAACTTAAACAATTCATGAGCTTAAGCTGACAGGAACGCTTTTCACCTCTCTGATCCACGCCAGACAGTGTTTGATGTTGGGCCATCCAGGTTTTCCCTCGCTTGGTTCTGCCCAAGGAGAGAGGGACCGAAGATGCCGGGAGACACACACACCAGGGTGGGAGCAAGAGCTCGCGTTGGGAGCCTCAGGCTAACTAGTTAAGGCACGTTCTCCTTTTCAAAACATAATCAAAAGGACGAGACTCAGCACAGCACAGGTCTTCAAAACTTTGTCACCCGATGGAGCCATTGAATGTGCCCTCTGCGTCCATACCTAGGAAAGGCGTTTGCATTTAGGAAATAGGTTCCATGTGAGTAAAACGGTGCGTTCCGCCAAAGCCTGGGGGGATGTGCGGGGTTTGCTTTCTGAGTGATGGGTACAGGTTAAGGATACATGAGAAAAGTTTTTGATGTGCTTGTATTCTCTTTAAAATTTGCTCTAATTAGTGATTATTAAAATACGATGATTAGCAATTAGGTTGTTTTTATGCTTAATTCATGCCTTCATTTGCATTAAACAGTTCTAGCTGAGTAGAAAATCAGAGAAGCATAATGTTTCTTTGCGTTTTAAAAAAATTAGACTGTTTGAGCTATGTGTTTATAACCACCACACTACTGTCTGCCTGGTGTGTGAAAGAAAACAAACAGCTTTTTGAGAGTTATCTTTACATATGCACACGTCGAAAGACATACAAATCTTTATTCTTTGTGTTGATGAATTAAAAGAAACACGCACACAGGAGCTAGGCACCTGGCCAGACCCACTGAATGTCAAGACCCTTTCCCAGCAAAGATGCGGAAGAAGTTGCTCCAGTTTCATGGAGAAGCAGGAGCCATATAACCAGGGTCTGCTCCGAGACAAACATCAGTTGGCTGCTTCTCGAATGCACTCCAATCAGGGACTGAACGCACAACCGAGGCATGTGCCCTGACGGAGAACTGGACCAGTGACTTTTTGCTTTGTGGGATGATGTGTAACCAACTGAGCCACCTCAGTCAGGGCTATTCCTTAGAGAATTTAAGTCAAAATCTGCCTTCGGTTTTGCTCTTATCCCTTCTTCAAGCATCACATGCTTTTAATTAAAAAAAAAAAGAAGCAAACATTTAATTCTAATTAAAATCAACAGGTTGTAAATTCTCTGGGTCGCCCAAGTCTTACCTTTGAATAGAGAGTTAGACCCCGAGAAAACTATGTGGCTTAGTTCATCATAGGACAGCTTTTTATCACCAAAGAAGCCACCTATAGGAAATTCACATCTGCACTCCCTACAAAACCATTGCTGAGAATGCAACTTCAATAAATATGCTCTATAAAAAAAGTCACGCAAACCAAAGTGCCGTAGGTTCGATTCCCAGCCAGGGTACATGCCTGGGTTGCAGGCCATAACCCCCAGCAACCGCACATTGATGTTTCTCTCTCTCTCTCTCTCCCTCCCTTCCCTCTCTAAAAATAAATAAATAAAATCTTTATAAGTAAATAAATAAATAAATAAATGTAAAAAAAAACCAACACGTCATGTGAGAAGCTGTCTTCCTTGAGGAACTGGTAATATATTCACATTCTCTTTTAAAAGGTTTTATTTATTTATTGTTAAAGGGGAAGGGAGGGAGAAAGAGAGGGAGTGAAACATCAATGTGTGGTTGCCTCTTGTGCACCCCCAACTGGGGACCTGGCCTTCGGCCCAGGCATGTGCCCTGACTGGGAATTGAACTAACAACCCTTTGGTTTGCAGGCTGGCACTCAATCCCCTGCACCACACCAGCTAGAACCACATTCTTCATAATGAGTATTAGCAATTGTGTCATTCTTCCCTGTTCTGTCTTGGCTTCCTGGAAGTTCAAAACCAAATTATACACTCAGCCACAGCAATTATGTTCACACATTGACATCCTCACTTTTTCTCTGATCTTCATTTTCTCTCTCTGTTATTCCATTAATATTGCACTTGAAGTAACAATGGATTAAATGAACTTCTTTCAGGTGTTAGAGGCAATCCCTGATCAGCAAAATATGCTATTCATATGCACCAACTGATAACTTGATTTTCAAATCCTTTTGACAAAGAGTTAGCCAGCACCAAGGAGCTGCTGGCAGGTGAGAATTGTGCATCATGTGTAGCCTGGATCTAGGCACAGAGTGAGCCAGGCTTGTCCTGCTATCTGTCACAGGTGACACAAAGCAGGTAAGTTTGCTGACCACAGCTCAGAACACTCCCTCAGTCATGTTTGTTCCACATTAGAGGTCCTTTGGGCAGCATTTTATGGTAGTGTCTTGTTACATGTAAGTGCCTTCCAGGGACTGGCAACTGCCACTCAGGACCCGGGGGGAAAGCCAGCCATTAGAAAGTACTTGCATCTCAGATAAGGAAAACATCTGTTATGGGCTGAATTGCTTCCATCCTCCAATTCATATATTGATTGTGACTCTGTTTGGAGATAGGACCTTAAAAGAGGTGATTATGATTAAATGAGGCTTGTAATGTGGGTCCTAATCCAATCTGGCTGGTGTCTTCATAAGAAGAGGGAATCTGAACACCCAAAGGGACCCCAGACATGTGCACTCACAGAGGAAAGACCAGCTTAGCTTCCATCGGCACAGGACGGCAGAAAACACCCTCTCTCTCAAATGGAGTTGCACCACAATGACTCGGATTCTTCCAGTCTCTCTAAGGTTCTGCCTATTATTCTGAACCTGGCTCCACCCAGGATGCTCTGGCCGTTTCCTTTCCATACTCAGGTTGCATGAGGGTCATCACAACAGGGTCTAAGAAAAACAGCTGCAACTTCCGACTCTATCTCACCTTACTATGAAATTTAAATAGCATTTGTTTAGATTGTTTCTTTGCCAGTATCTTCATACTGTACTGTCGGAGAGAGCCCACCTCTTCCTGAGGTCCCGTGAGCCAGGAGCCCAGGTGTGACTGTTTACACCGCAGCTGAGAACTGAAGAGGTCGAGTGGCATGCTGGCTTTCGTCTTCTGATCTGACAAATTAAAAACTATTGCAGTCAAAACTCAACAAATAGGGCAATAAACAGAAGATTTCCTGCTGAACCTGCAGTACCTCGTGGCATTCTCAGCACTGAACAGATTGTAGATATTTCAAAATAATATAGAAACAGCTGTGTTCATTATTATAATTTTATCATAAATATGCTTAATTATTTCAAAATAATGCCTATTGCTCCCAGCTGGGAAAAGTACAGTTTTACTGAAAATCAGGCATGGTTTAAAAGGAAATCAAAGACATATAACATTTTGTTTATGGGTCTAAAATTAAAAAAAAATGAACAAGGAAGAATAAACAGGAGACACTAGGAATACTGAAGAAACCTTGGCACTATGAACATACACATTGCCCAAGAAGTACTTGAACTTGTGCCCCCTTCAATCCCCCAACTCCCCAACCTTGGACATCTGTTTGGCAGTTGACAGTAGCTAAAGAGGCCTCTTAGGATCATTTGCTTCAAAGCAGGATTTCAAATTTGTGTAGAAAAACAACTAACAGAAGCAGCATTTTCAGGGCCACTTGGACATCAACTCATCAAGTCAGGGGCTGAAGGATGGCGACCAAAAGGGTCAACAGAGAGATGTGAGGAGGGAGGCATCTGGCGTTGCCTGGGTCCCCACTTAGTACCAAATAGAGCACTATTTAGTGCTTACACGAATTATCCCTCTCTCTTCCAGGTGAATACACTAGACTTGGAGAGGCACAGGGACTTGTCTAAGACCACAGAGTAAGAAGAGCCTGTTGCGAACCCAATAGTTCAGATTCTTAAATCCACCTTCTGTCCATTACAGCAATTTACCTCTGATACCTCCACTGCCACTGAAGTGGAACAAATGAAATTAGGGCGTAAATGTGTTAAACCTCAGCTGCTACACACACACACACACACACACACACACACGCACACACACAGAGTGTTTAGAAAAACTCAAGGGAAGTTTTTCAGAAAGGCGAGATCCTGAGGGCACAGATGCGAGCAGGAGCCCAAGGAGGGGGAGAATGGCTAAGATGCCCAGCAAAGGAATATTTCATTTTGTTCCTAAGAGGGAGCAAGAGATGCCAGGGAACCAGGATGGTTCTGGGGAAGAAGATGCCTGGGGGTGCATTGGACTTTGGGCTGCACCCCAAGATCCCCCCTTCAGGACTGAGGTCTCATTCCCCAGGCACATGGCCCTCAGCCAGCAGCCCTCTCGGGGAATGGCCCTCTCTCTAGGGCTCACTCCCCTTCCTGAGATTCTGCAGCCAGTGTCTGGGGATGCAGGGCTCTGAAGGTCAGCTCCATAAGCCCACTTGGGACAACTTTGCAGGACCATCCCAGCTTCGGTGCACCCTGTGCAGTCAGGGAGGCCTTGCTGGGATGCTGATACCACAGCCCAGCTTCTCCCTCCACCCAGTCCTGCTTCTTTCCCTCCCCTAGCTCTACGGATCCCCCTCCCACTTGGTAGGAAACTCTCTGTAGGAAAATCATCTCAGAACCTGCTTTGCAGTGAGTCTACCTGCAAGTGGTGGCTAGTGAGCATTTTTTAAAGAAATAGGGATGCATAATGATTAGTTTGAAGTCATTAGGTCTTTGTGACATGAAGCCTTTATCACCAGCCTCCAAATGTTAAAAAAAAAATGTCCAGTGCACTCACAGATGATTTGGGTGAGTAGAAGTATTAGGGAAAATGGATGAAGAGGTTAGATTTTCAGTCCAGACCAACATGGTGCAGAATGGAGATAACAGACAGAGGATGAGACATTCCCAATACCCAGGCATTTGCAGATGTCTTGGGAAGGGCTGTCAACTACAACAGGACATGGACCTAGTACCTGAGGCAAAGTTCCCTGGACCTGGAAGGGCGGAGCCACTGGCTGACATGTGTGTAAAGTTATGAGGCTGAGGCTCATCTTCACAGAAAGGGGCTAAATCATTCCTGGGCCAGGAAAACGGGATGGCGGGTCTATGTGATGAAGAAGGCATCATCTGAGCAGTATGTGGACCTGCCCATCCCTTTGGAGAGATAGGCTCCTCCTCCAAACTTTGGGTTTTGGCTCCGCTCAGGTGGCACTTGGCATTCACTCCCACCTTGAGAATCACACTTCAGGCACCCATCTCCCTAGCTAGGGTGCAAGGTGTCTCCCTTCTTATGTGCCTCATGATGCTTCTACCTCACACCTAACAGACTCACAAGAAAAGCACGAATAATTGATTGCAGGACTTGAGACAGTGGAGTAAAAATCTATCTGGCTCTCTAGAGGACCTCTCAAATATTACAATTAAATTTAGAACCACTGCCTTTTGGGTGAGAAGCACTCATTTGCTGGTCACTGGGCCTTTCTTACATGCAAGCCTTTGTTGTTTTGAAATTGAAATTCTGGTTTCAATCAGCAGTTCCTTCAGAAGTGCTGCCTGACACTGACCTTTTATTTAAAACATGGGGAATGTTGGAGGCATAACTGACACCTTTTCAATGAGTTTTAGAAAGTGGAGGAGAAAAGAACCATCACTTCATCTATTTCCCCTTGAAGGGTTGTTTCAATCAGCCAGGCAGAATGAGCTTTATTCATAAAGCACTTGGAATCCTGAAATAGTACATTATTTGTATGAAATATACACATTTGACAAAGGGGAAGCCTGGCCTCAGAGGATGAGATGCTGTTGCAATTTGGACATCAAATACCCAAGTCAGAAAAGCATGCAAAAGGGCACAACATTTGCTAGCAGCAGACCGAGCCTGGATGCTGGCTTTGGTCTTGGTGCTTTATTTAGTTAGCCTTTTTGTATCACAGACTTTTCATCTCTAACATGGGTTGGCAGGTACTTTTTCTAGTAATCCTCACTAGAGGACATGCTTATTGATTTTAGAGAAGGGGGAAGGAGGGAGAGGGAGAGAAACTACGATGTGCAAGAAACAACAATTGGTTGCCTCTTGCCCATGTCCCAACTGGGGACTGAACCCTCAACCCAGGCATGTGCCCTAACCAGGAATCGAACCTTCAACCCTTTGGTTTGTGGGACGATGCCCTACCAACTGAGCCACACAGGCCAGAGCTTAAAAGTGGGTTGGCATGTACTTCTGACTACAAAATGGGAACAAGCAGGTTCCAGAGCATGATGCCAGGCATGTGGAAAGCTTGTGGTAATGACAAGTCTCTTTCAGAGCTCCAGACGGGACCCAGGCTTTCGTGCCGCTCGGCTCCCAATGTCAGCACCCACCTTGGCAGTGGTTACCAGCACTGGTTTCAGAATCAGCCAGACCTGGAACTGAAACAGCCTTGCCACTTACTAGCTGTGTAGCACTGGGAAAGTTTCTCAACCTCCTGGAATGCACCTGTTTACATATAAAATGGAGAGTCTTGCCCACCTCACAGGTACACAGGGGTGCTGCATGTGATGGGGGGTGTCAGGTTAGCACACTGCCCAGAACAGATGAGGTGTGCATGGAAGGCAAGCTTCCCTCCACACAACATTGCTATGGATTTTGTTCGGTTCAGAACCTGAGCTGAAACCCCTGCAAGCCTCATGCTACTCCATCTTGGAAACACTTTTAGCAAGTGCTTAATGGTCCACAGTCATTTTTACAAGTGACTAGCTAGTACGCCATGAGCTATTTGCCAGGTTAATGAGAAAGACAATAAGGGTTGTGGGCTTCTCATCTTCAGTTTGGCCTTCCTCGGTCAAAGTCTTCCTGTGATTAAAAGTGGAAAAAAAAATTCAGGAACTTGTGAGCCATCTCTCTGAGACTGAACCAACGACTACATTTGACCTCATTGTTACTTAGAGAACCTCCTCGTGCCTTCGACAGGCTCTACACAGTTGACTTCTGTGCTCTGACCTTAGCCAGACCTTTCCAAACAGCTGACATGAGAGGTCAGCAATGAAATTGCCAGCAAACTCTCCGCGGCCCTGCGGCATTCAAGGAAGTCTCTATAGCCACAGCAGCTGACACAAGACCTAGTGCCATCTGGCCACAATGGGTCTCATGA
Source organism: Phyllostomus hastatus (assembly GCF_019186645.2). NCBI lineage: Eukaryota > Metazoa > Chordata > Mammalia > Chiroptera > Phyllostomidae > Phyllostomus > Phyllostomus hastatus. Next base: position 28,668,519 of record NW_025334009.1, on the reverse strand, counting down.
CACAGAAGTACACAAACCGGTGTCCAGCCCTCTGAGGTGCTGTCAGGCAGGTTCGTGCAGGTAAGCGGTGAGTGCAGCCCACTGAGCACACCGGAGCACCTGGCAGCTCCGAGACCCACCCTGACCCTCGTCTTCCTCAGTAAAGACTGTCTGTTAAGGCTTACAGGAGTGGCAGTGCCTGCTGGGCATGGTGCTGTACATCACCACGCTGGCGTCCGGTGTCTAGACACCAATCACCTAACTGGTGACACCAGGTGAGCAGCCCAGGAAAGGCGATTTCCCTACATGTGAGATGTTTAAAGCACCACAGGTCCCTTCACCCCATTCAGATAATCCACAGAAAAATCACTGGCTCAATGCAAAAAAAAAAAAAAAAGTAGAACTTTTATTAAGCTGCGCAAGCAATGTCATTGGACTCCCAATAAGCAATGTTTCTGGTAAACTGGGCTGGAAATCTCAGCAGAAACCTGAGGCCAAAAGTGACTTCTTCCCTTCCACGGCAAGTCTGGGCCTTGGGACATTTTGTGTGCTTGACCCTCAGGTGTGTTTGCTGAGAGAGATGAAAATAGTTTCCTACATTAAAATATATATATATACCAAAAGCAAGTAAAATAGACCCCGCAGTGTAAGGCTACATTTATAAAGAGACAGACAGACATTCAGACAGATAGGTAGGTGGGAAGGTAGGTAGGTAGGTAGATGATAGATAGATAGATAGATAGATAGATAGATAGATAGATAGATAGAGACAGTATAAAACATAAAATCCAGAAGTTGGACATGCACTCTGTGGGGAAACTGGAGAAAAGGCACTCATATATTGCTGATGGGAATGCAGAATGGCATTTGGAAACACTTACATGCATTTATATACACATTTATCCTTTGATCAAGCAATCCCACATCTAGAAATCTATTTCAAAGAGAAACTGGCAACAACACAGAAGAGCTGGATGTTACTCATTGTAGCACTACTCACAATAGCTAACGACTAGAAAAGCCTCTCTGTCCATCCAGGGAACAGGCTGAATAAAGCAATGGTGCATCTACACAAAGGAGAACTTGGAAGCCATAAAAAAGACAGAAAGCACATTGCTGTATATTACTATGACGTAATCTTTAGGATACATTGCTAAGTGAAGCTGACAAAAGTTTGTATAATATGCTACCAATTTCTTAAGAAGTGAGAAAGAAGATGTACTTATTTGAATACAGATTTTTATTTGAATATATTTAAAAATGAAAGGATGAGCCATGAAATTAAAAAAAAGAATTCCTTACTGGGGAAGGGAGAGAATAGGGTAAAGAATCAGGATAGAAGTTGGTCCTCTTGAAAATGTCTTTTTATAGATTTAACTTTGAACCCATAGAAATACTTTGCATAATTAAGAAACAAATGTAATAAAACAAAAGCAGCTTTTAAAATTTTGAAACAAATAAACCTCTGTATACCCATGCACATACTAATGGTTCAGTTAAGTACAGGTCAGTGCATGACTGTGAGGAAATCACTGAGGGGAAGGAAAACCCATGTAAAAGGGTCAGAGAAAACAGTCCTTGAAGCTCACCTAAGGCCAGGAATAGTGCCTCTCCTCACCTGCAACTGACATTTATTATTAAATCTGATAGTTCACTGGCCATGGGGTAGAATACACAGAAGGGTTTTACCCCAATAGTGGACAATTATCAGCCATAGTTTAATTGCTGCCCTGATCCCACAAAGAAAAGCTAAAAGTAAGACCCTAAAGTATCAAACTGTTCTCAAGTAGCTTAACTGAATCCTAAAACAAAGCTCAAGACTATTTATTGCAATGCAAAAAATATCCAGCACCCAAGAAGGTATACTTCACAGTGCTTGACATTCAATCAAAGGTTACCAGGCATACCAAGAAGTAGAAAAATATGACATATAATAAGGAGAAAAATAAACTGAAACCAACCCAGAAATGGCACAGATAGGACATTAAAATTATTATAACTGTATTCTCCTTGTTCAAATAGCTACCGGAAATATCAAACATGTTAAGCAGAGATTTGGGAGATATAAGAAAGACTCAAATAAAATGTCTAGAGATGAAAACTATAATATCTGAGATGAAAAATATGAGGGGGATCCCCCAAAACAGACTTTATTTATAAAAAATTGTGTATTGTTTCTTACATGTTTAAACCTCAGTCACCTTCAAAGTACTCTCCATTTGATGCAATACACCTACTGAGACATTATTTTCCACTGCTCAAACTCGTTGATGCCTTTTAGTGCTTCTGACGTTTTTTGTTTCACCTCTTCCACAGTGGCAAAAAGTTCCCCTTGAGGACTTCTTTCATCCAGGGAAACAAACAAAAAGGCACTCAGGGTAAGATCAGATGAATAGGGAGGATGGGGTATGGGGGTCATGCCATTTTTGGTCAGAAACTGCCACACACTCTGCACAGCATGGGCAGGTGCACTTGTAAATCACCCACCTGAAATGGGAAAACACATGGAAAGAGTCTTCAAAAAAGATTCTCTGAAGCCAAACACAGCCTCTCACAACAACGCCAGCTAGTACACTGATACAGATGGGTCCCCACCTAGCGGGGGAAGCCTGTACTATAAGGGGCCTGCCCCCCAGAAGATATATTCCAGTTTTGGGGGGGTTCCTCATCATATAATGGATGGAATTAACAGTAACTTAGACATTGCAGGAGAAAAGATTAGTTAAATTAAAGATATAGTAATAGAAATTATCTAAAATGATCAGAGTGAGTGGAGGCCTAAAAACTGACCAGAACATCGGTGAATTGTGGACAACTTTAAGGAGCCTGAGATGTATGTAATTATAGCTCCCAAGGGGAAGTCACACATCTATGCTGTCAACTATTTTGATTTTTTTCTGTGCCTCCTGCATGAACCAACAATGCAGAGCGGATTCAGAGTTGTGGTCACTGTAGAAAGATCCCATCCCTTGTCATAAAGAGCATTTCTTAGGACCCAGATGCTTTTCAGGGCACCAACTTCCAAGTGGGGAAGTGGGCACAGAAGCTCCCCCACACCCTCAGGCCTTCTCCACAGCTTCCCACGTTCAGTCTGAGGCTTTAGTGAGGTGGATCCCTTCCCTAGAACTTTGTCCCATTGAGCAAAACAGTGGAGGCCACCCCTAGCCCCTTGTTCCCAGGCAGTAATGACTGGGCTACTGGCAAAAACCCGATGAGTCCCTGAAAGGGAAATTGGAAGTTCAGCCTCAGAATGTCCTAGGTAGCGAGTTGCTCTAATAGCAAGTTTTGTGGGTCCAGAAACCTGAGGAACAACTGCTTGTGAGGTGCCTGGGACTTTAACCCAAAACCTGGCCCTCCTTGTGACAAACCTCCACCTGTGGAGAATAAAGAGCTCAGAACTACAAGGGTCTCACACGTGACTATTCACAGATCCAGATCCATTTCTACAGCTACTAGTCAGTTACAACTGGGGCATATGATGCTGAGTAACGAGTCCACTTACATGTGGACTTCCAGTCCGCTGGGAGAGGCAACACTGCAGGGACAGAAGAGAGACTGACGTGTTACCAGGGGCAGGGCATGGCAGCAGAGATGAACTACAAAGAGGGAGCACAAGGGAATTTCTGGAGCTGAGAACACTGTTCTATAATATTGATTGTGGTGATGGTTATATGACTATACATATTTATCAAAACTGATAGAACCATATACTAAAGCAGTGAATTTTACTACATAAAAGCGATACATTGGTCAAAATTCATAGAACTATGTAATAAAAAGGAAGTTTTACTAGATATAAATTATACCTTCCTTAATACAAAGAATAAAAAGCAAGTGAATAAAAATTCCCCAAAATTAAGGCCTTAAAACATAAATATATTTTATATAATACTTGACTTTTAAATTTATATTTTATTATTAATGCCATCACAGTTGCCTCACATTTTCCCCTTGTCCCCTTCCACCCAGCTGAGGCGCACTCCCTTAGGCAATCCCCCCACCATTGTCCATGTTCATGGGTCATGTGTATAAGTTCTTCGGCTACTCCATTTCCTATACTGTACTTTATATCCCCATGGCTATTCTGTAGCTACCTATTTGTACTTCTTAATCCTTTCATCTTTTTCAACTAATCCTCCTGACCCCCCTCCCATCTGGAAATCATCAAAACATTCTATCTATGATTTTGTTTCTGTTTTGCTTGTTTGTTTATTTTGGTTTTTTTTTAGATTCAACTGTTAATAGATATGTATTTATGATCATTTTGTTGTTCATATTTTTAATCTTATTCTTCTTAAAGACCCTTTAACATTTCATATAATACTGGCTTGGTGATGATGAATTCCTTTAGCTCTTGTCTGGGAAGCTCTTTATCTGTCCTTCAATTCTAAATGATAGATTTGCTGGGTGGAGCAATCTTGGTTGCAGGTCCCTACTTTTCATTACTTTGAGTATTTCTTGCCAGTCCCTTCTAGCCTGCAAAGCTTCTTTTGAGAAATCAGCTGACAATCTTATGGGAACTCCCCTGTAGGTAACTAACTGCTTTTCTCTTGCTGCTTTTAAGATTCTCTCTTTATTTTTAACCTTTGATATTTTAATTACGATGTTTCTTGGAGTGAGCCTTTTTGCATCTGTCTTGTTTGGAACTCTCTGTGCTTCCTGGACTTATATGTCTATTTCCTTCATCAAATTAGGGAAGTTTTCTTTCATTATTTTTTCAGATAGATTTCCAATTTCTTACTTTTTTTCTTCTCTTTCTGGCATCCCTGTGAATATAAATGTTTGAATGCTTAAAGTTGTGCCAGAGACTGCTTACACTATTCATGCTTTTTTGGATTCTTTTTCTTCTTGTTTTTTATTTCCTTATGTTCCAAATCATTGATTTGATTCTGAGCTTCAATTCACTCTACTTGTTTCCCTGTAAATTGCCCTTTATTTCAGTTAGTGTATCCTTCATTTCTAACTAGATCTTCTTTATGCTGTTGAGGTCCTCACTAAGTTCCTTGAGCATCTTTACAACCAGTGTTTTGAACTCTGCATTTCATAGACTACTTATCTCCATTTTGTTCAGCTGTTTTCCTGGAGTTTTTATCTATTCCTTCATTTGGGCCATGTTTCTTTGTCTCCATTTTCTTTTGGCAGCCCCCCCCTGTGTTTGTATTTATGTATTAGGTAGAGCTACTACATCTCCCAGGCTAAATAGAGAGGGTTAACTTAGTAGGTGTCCTGTGGGATCCAGTGGCACAGCCTCCCTTACTACCCAACATGGGTACTGAAAGTGCACCCACTGTGTGGGCTGTGTATACACTCCTCTTTATAGTTGAACCTTGATTGTTGTTGGCACTTCCAATGTCAGCTACCTCTTGTGCTCTATCGAGGGTCATACAGAATAAGCTACAAAGCAGATGGCTGCTACTTGTGCTGGGCTTGGAGGTACCCAGGAGAGGCCAAGCTGTGAACCAAAGCCAGCTGTTGCTAGTGCTGGGCCTGAGGCAACTTAGCTGGGGGTATGGGGTTTACTGAAGCCAGATACTGTTTGTTTGAGAAAATTTAGGAAAATCTGAAGCATGGGAAGACAAGCCATTCATATGGAAAAGCCACTGGAAAGAGCTTGGTGGGCTTGAAGGTTGGTGAGGCAGAGCCCCAAGGAATCACCAGAGTGGGGCAAACAGTGTTCACCAAGTTGATGGAGTCTCAGATATCGCTCCTGTCTCCTGGTTCTGTTGCGGGGAGGGTTCAGAAAAGGAACAATGGCCTCTTCCAGCACTTCTGTCTGGGAGAAAGCTGTCCCCCTACTCTCACCCTGATGCCAGAGAATTCAGGTCCTCCCCATATGTCTCTTATGCCTTTCAATCTGCTGCCTCAGTGCAGGAGCTCAGAGGGAGTAAGTCTAAGTAAGTCTGTGCACAGGCCCTTTAGGGGAAAATTCCTGGGAATACAGCAGTTTCTGTCTTCCACAAGTCTCAATCCCTGCTGGTTTTCACAGCCAGAAGTTGCAAAGACTTATCTTCCTGTCACTGGAACCCTGGGCTGGGGGGGTGGTGCCTGGTATGTGAGTGGGACCCCTCAATCCTGAGATTTTTACCTGCCATATGTGGGTTCTGTGTCTCTGCCCCTCCTATCAGTCTCAGTGTGGTTTCTTCCTTAATTCTCTAGTTGTAGGACTTCTGACTGATGGTTATTCTATAGTATATTTGTAATTTTGATGTGGTTGTGTGAGGAGATGAGCCATGTTTACCTACACCACCACCTTCACCAGAAGTCCTCTGGCTTTTATTGAGAATTATCCAAATGTTTTTAACCAATGTTACCTCAATAAATTTAATTACTTAAAAAAAAAGATTGACATGAATTCATACTCTGGTAAAAAACTTCTCCCAGGTTGGAAGTCCTCTTGAGACCGTGCTTATTAAGCATTAATATTTGCATGAATCTTCAGAAAGTTTGTTAAACTACAGATTCTGATTCAGGAGAGATGAGACTAGAGAATCTGCATTTCTCACAAGCTTCCAGGTGATATCAATGCTACTGGTCCATGGACCACACTTGAAGCAGCAAAGCCAAGAACACTAGAGGGATCACCTGATACATAAAGAGCAGAGATTTACTTATTCACATTGAACAAACCCTCCATGACATAGTATATTGTGTTGGCTTATATAAAGTAAAGGATTGGTCCCTTGGTAACAGTGTGTCACTATCCTTAGAGCTGAAAGCTAACCAGCTGCCATTCCATAGGTTCACCTCTTTGACCTCCAATGCAAGCCTGAAATCAACTTCAGCTCAAGGTGGTAAAGAAAGTTCTTTACAACAGAAAACCATGCCCTGAGGGTAGTTTTCAGGAGGCTCATAAAGCCACAAAGGCTCATCTGTCCACCATCCTCCCTCCCTCCATCCATCCATCCACCCACCCATCCACCCATCCACCTATCCATCCACCCACCCACCCATCCATCCACCCACCCATCCACCCACCCATCCATCCATCCACCCATCTATCCATCCATCCATCCACCTATCCATCCACCCATCCACCCACTCATCCATCCATCCACCCACCTATCCATCCATCCATCCACCTATTCATCCACCCACCCACCCACCCATCCACCCATCCACCTATCCATCCACCCACCCACCCACCCATCCATCCACCCACCCACCCACCCACCCATCCATTCATCCACCCACCTATCCATCCATCCATCCACCTATCCATCCACCCATCCACCCACCCATCCATCTATCCATCCATCCATCCACCCACCCACCTATCCATCAATGAACAGAAACTTCTCTTCAAATGTACATGGGAATTACTCAGCCAGAGAGGAAATCAATGCTGATTTCTTGTGATTCTGCTGACATTCCAATGACTTTGAGTGGCACCACCTAATGCCTGCTGAGAGCCAGGCTGCCTGCGGCCAGCAGGGAGTTTCGTCTGTGGAGTGGTTTCCCAGTGGGAGTAAGAAGTGGCCTTGACAGGAAGCCAAGTGCTGATGGATGGTAAATGGTTGGCTTTTATATTCAACAACTTTATGAAAATTTTCAAGAGAATTGGCACTCCTTCTTGCATATTAAAAAAAGGCTATATAAATGTTTTCATACACAGCTTCTTCACCCACATACTTCCAGGTATAACACATCACTTAACAGACTAATACATGCCAATACCGTCAGATATGTGGCTTGGAGGCTTTTCAAGAGGAAGCAACCACATGTATACTGAGAGTCTTTATAAGCTGTTAACATTTATTGAGCACTTACTCTGTGTCATGAACTATCCTAAGTGCATTTCATACATTCATGATTTCAACTAATGCTCAAAACAACCCCATGAGGTAGGACTCATTATTAGCCCCACTTTACAGACAAGAAATCTCAGGCACAAGGAGGCTGGGTAACTTGTCCAAGGACACATGCTCATAAATATAAGCAGGGATATAAATTCCAGCAGTCACTGTCTCACACCCCACACCTTCCTCCTGACCACTGTGCTTGGGTCTGCCCCAGGGTGTCCCAACTGAGAGTGCTTAAAAGAATCATGGCAGTACGATCACATGCATTGCTCCCCAACTTCCTTACAGGGTTTCACTTTCTCACAGGAGGAGACGAGGAAGCCATAGGGGCACCAGTTGCTGAGCTGGAAGGTGTGTTCTTGCCTAGATCTTGCCTTTCTCCTGCAAAGATGGCTGTGGAGGGAGCAGTTTTGGATACCTTAAAATGCCATGGACACCCTAGGGGAGATGTCGAAGAGCAGGTTGAAATTCACGTATTACTGAGAGATTAGTGGATGAAAAGATATGATGAATGGGACTTCCTTAGAAATGACATGGAATAATAGATGGGAGTAGAGATAAAACAAGGTTTACCATGGTTGGTAATTGTTGAGCTGGTTGATGAGTCCACTGGGATTAATTATACTCTTCCGACTACTTTTGTATATGTCTGCAACTTCTCCAAATTAAGTTTTTTTTAATGATTTTATTTATTTATTTTTAGAGAGGGAAGGGAGGGAGAAAGAGAGAGAGAGACATCAATATGTGGTTGCTGGGGGTCATGGTCTGCAACCCAGGCATGTGCCCTGACTGGGAATCAAACCTGCGACACTTTGGTTCGTAGCCCATGCTCAATCCACTGAGCTATGCCAGCCAGGGCCAAATTAAGTTTTTGAAAATTCGGAAGGACACAGAATCACTTATATAGGATACTATTAATAAATGTATAATTTGTATCTAATCATGAGTGAGTACCAGATAAACCCAAATTAAGAGACATTCTACAGAACTGTCCTGTACTCTTCAAACATATCAGTATCAGAAAAGACAATGAATAACTTAGGAACTTTTCCAGAATAAATGACAGCAAAGAGACATAACTAAATGCAGTGTTCCTGGTTTGTATTCTGTATCAGAAAAAAACCCAATTCTTATAAAGGGCCTTATTGGGGCAACTGGTGAGAGTTGAATATAGATTTGTATATTGAATAGTATATATCCATGTGAAATTTCTTAAATTTAATTACTTACTGTGGTTATATAAAGGAATGTCCTTGTTCTTGGGAGCTGCACACTTAAATAATTAGGACTTGAAGAACTATGAATTAAATTTATTCTCAAATAACAGTAATAATAACTATAATTCATAAATATATGTAGTATAGATAGATATAGAGAGATTATACAAATGTGGCAAAAATGTTAACTGGTGAATTTAGGTGAAGCATATATAGGTGTTCATTGTATTATTCTTACAACTTTTCTATAGGCTTGATATTTTTCAAAATAATTTTTTTTAATTAACTTGATTAACTTGATGTGATCATCATTCCTGAAACACCTCCCTCGAGTTCCCTTCCCCACAGACCTTTGAACAAAAAGCTATCTTCCTTACTCCTTAGCGACAAGCACCAAATTCATGTGATTTCTCATGACAAATGCCTCTTGTATGTTTCTTTTTCACATGCATGTGTCACTTACTCATCACAGCAGGCCAGCTGGGCATACCACTGGTGGACTACCCTCAGCTACCGGCCCCTTTGGGGATGGCTTTGGCTGCAGACACTTTGCTCAGTCACAGTCCTGTCCCAGGGTGGTCTACATCTAGCACTTGATTGACCTGAGGTTGTATAGGCCTGACCCTCTCTCTCCAAATCAGCAGAGTTCTGCAGGCCACCCTAGCTTCTGAGAACTCCGAAGAGCCCACTGAAGGCTCCATAAGACAAAAGCACAGCCTGAGGTGTCCCTGTGCCCAGTCCACTCCCTTCCCCTTCCTTCCCCCGGGTGTTGGACTCAAGAACACTCCCTCACAGGCCTCCTGCACGGTCCTTCCCATCTCTGAGTCCACTTCTGGGGACCCAGCTATGGCAACAGTGTCATGACCATTTTGCAGGTGAAGGAAACTGAACCCCAGAACAATCACTTGCCTAAGGTTGGAAAGCCATTTATTGGTGGGGCTAAGACTCAGACTCCAAATCTGCTGGCCTCCAGCTTCCCCTCCATTCTCTTTACCTTTCCAAGTCCTACCTCTCTGTGAAGGCCAAGGACAAGTTCCCACCTCTCTCAAAGGCCTTCTCTATGTCCCCTCTGGCCTTCAAGTTCATACCATCTGCTCCGTTTGGCACATGGCCATGATCCCATTTGGGGACTTTTCTTAACCATCACCTCATATTACATAGCCACTCTGCTGTCATTTAGCTTTTCACTTTGAAGCTTGGTACTTTTCTTTGCTGTCTCCCTGTGGACAAATGTCATTCATTGTTCTTTTATCTCATCAGTTATTGTCCCCGAGCTGAGCACACAGTATATCACTGTGCAGTGAGTGAATAGCAACATTCCTTCCCTCTGGCTATGTTTTAAGTCTTAGAAATTGAGGAAACACAACATCTTCAAAAGACACACAGCCTGCAGCCACAATTTCCTTTGTGTCTCTTCTGGAGTGGCACAGAGCTCTGTGACACAGAATATGGCAGGAAATGGCAGGTTATTCTACCAAAGGAGCAACACTGCTCACGGTGGAGCATCCCAAAGTGTATTGATCCACATAAAAACACGAGCCAGGTAATACTTGGTCAAATTCAGTCAAAAAATAAGGAAGAAAATAACACACCAGGAATAAAAATCCCTAAATGTATGCTGGCCATTGGTTTTGGCAAAACTACTTTTATTTTAATTATTTAAAGCTTTTCACAATATGCTAGGAAATGGCATATTGTGTACTTTCTAAAAAAAATGAAGTCTTAGATAAAAAAATCTGAAAACATATTATTAAATTTTAAGGGTAAAATAAGTGAGTTGCTTTTCTTTGAAGATTATTGACTGGGAAATTAGCAAAGCCTTCTCCATAATCTCTTAGCAAGGAGAAGTGGAAGCAGGTAGAAGTGGGAAAGTTTGGTCCAAACTCCCTCATTTCCAGTTCCTGGGAATCTCTGGTTGCCATGGTAGCTATGTTAGAACGTGACCACTCAGGTATAGGCAGGACTAGAAAACAATAAGCATCTCACTACATTACTAGTGCTCCAATTAGACTAGGAGACTGGGCGTCTCTGCCAAGAAATCTGTAACAGGTGCTGTCTCAGTCTGTTGGGGCTGATATAAAAAATACCATAGACTGGATAGCTTATAAACAACAGAAATTTATAACTCACACTTCTGGAGACTGGGAAGTCCAAGGTGAAGGTGCCAGCACGGTTGCCTTCTCGTGGAGGCCCTCCTCCTGGCTCACAGCTGCTGCCTTCCCCTTTGTCCTCCCAGGGCAGAAGAGGCTGGGGAACTCCGTGGGTCTATTTTATCACACTCTAATACTGTGCATGAGGGTTCCACCTTGTGCTTTAAGCACCTCCCAGAGGCCTCACATACCATACCATCACCTTCGGGGGTTAGGATTTCAACATATGAATTTTGGGGGGGATACAGTCAAACCATAGCAGGTGCCTTCGATGCAGGTTCAGGCCTTTTAACTGAGCTTGTGTAAGCCTATTCCCTGTTGCGTCCAGGAAAACACAGCTGCTAGAAAAGCATCACACAGTTGGGATCACACTCTTTGTCAGTATGTTCTAGTACTGCTAGGGGTCAGGCAACATGCTACTTACTCTCTCATGCATTGCATCTTGGTCCTGGCCATTGCACTGTTGAAAACTGTTGGTTCTGGGGACATGTCTGGAACTGCACCAGTGACTGTCCTTGAGTCTGAAAATCAATGCGCAGCCTTACTGACTTCATCAGCACTCCAGTGTCTTCAAGGCAACACTCAAGGGCAATCAGAACAGACGCTAACCCACCTTTGCCACAAGGTAATGCCACATTAATTAAAGAGGAATTCAATTGTGCCACGAACAGTAAGGAGATTTATTACAAATGACAAGATTATTTACCCTTTTAATATGCATGAAGAATTCCAGGATCAAGCTGCTCTCAAAAGGATTATTTAAACAGAACGTGGTTGTTTAGAAGACTGGCTTTTCATGCGAGAAAGCCCAGGGAGGAATGCACGTGTGGACGAGCGGCCATTGTTGGGGAGCCTCGGGCCGGTTTCTGTCAGCAGGTGCAGATATTTGCTTCTGATGACTGGGGAATTTTTGCTATAAACTTAGTTTTCTGTTTACCTTATCCCACACCTGAGAATTAGTTTTTTTGCAGTGGAAAGCAAGATGCCGACCAGGAGGTCATCTGCCTCCTTGGGCTTCAGCAGAATGGGGCAGAAGGCCAAAGTTGAGGTCAGAAGGTGAAGAGTTGTCACTGAAAGCTGGGGTCTTATGAAATGTGCTGAGTGAGCCACAGCTTTTACAGAGATGCCCTGGAGACTCTTATAAAATATAATGGAACTGAAGGAGGAAAGAGTCCACCAAAGGAAACAACACTACTTTCCACTGAGAAGCTCAAGCTGGTCCCTGAGGCAGGGCTCAGAGTAATCCAGAATGGGATTCATACAGTGACCCTCCCTGGAGCTGGGCAGTGTCCTCCTGTGTGCTCCTCGGATCTCCCACAAGGTGCCTTCCACCCCTATTAGGAAAAAACTTTGAACACCCTAATATTCATTTATAAATTATGTCCTTGTAGTTGCTGTCAGAGAAGGGGCCCAAATTGTGAAATTCCCACTCTGTTCCCAACAGATCTCATATAATAAATGCCTGTCTGATTTAGCAACCACACAAGAAGGTGTGAGAGCCAAACCCCATTTTACATATTAGTAAAGCTATCTATCTATTTATCTATCTATCTATCTATCTATCTATCCGACGCTATGCAACAAAATACAGTAAAGTGCAATGCAATGCAAAACAATATAATTATTGGGTGTAACTTCCTTCAGGGTGTCCTCCTGGATTCCCCAAGGCCTGAGTACTTGCTCCCCCCTTGGATTTGCATAGCACCAGTAAAAGTGCTGTTCACCCTACAATGATGCAGTCATTATTGACTTTTCTCTCTCTCTCACCAGACTGTGAGCTCCATGAGCACAGGGACCTGTCCCACCCAATTCCCTGCTGCATTAGGTGCCCAGTGCACTCCCATGTTCTCTCTAACCACAGGACAGCTCTACGTGCTGCTCATTTTTTAAAATTTATGTTTTAATTTATAAACGTATAAACAAATTATAAATATAAATATAATTTATTATGCTTATACATTTAAATATAAATTTGTAAATTTAGAGTTATATTTCTTAGATTTTTAAAAATTTAGTAAGCTAAATGCAAATTCCAATATTCTTCAGGTACAACTTGTTTTGTGTGCCCTCTGGGGGGCATGCATCCCACTTGGAATTTCCTGCTTCCGTAGACCTCACTGAGATGAATATCCCCCTCTCAGCTCTTTTGTCAGAACCCCTGATCATTCCTCAGCCTAGGTCCTTGGATGCAGCGTGACTGGATCAACAGGTGTAAACTTTGCGGAGCGCACATGACCATTAGTTCAACCCGGCACGTCATCAATTACGCCTGCACGTTAAGACAGCAGTGCCATGACTGAGGTCTTTCACTCCTAGAGATCGTCCCTCCCACATGCTGAGAGGAGGGCAGCTTCATCACCTCCCCATCTGCAACACTCTGTGCAGGACAGCCGCTTCTGTCCAGGGAAGGCTTTGTGAGTGGGGGTGAAGGGAAGGCTTGGGGTCCATTTCGTGTTCATTTCAGTTGCTTTTTATAATCATCTTTCTTGGAACTTAAAAAGTTACCAAACGATAATCAGCCATGCCATGCCATGCTGAGTAACGGTGCAAGCTCCAAAGCCAGTTCAGCCAAGAACAAAAGGAAGGTGCTGCTTCTCCCTCTCTCCCAGAAGGCCCTGGCAAGTCCTGAAGGCTTATGCAAATACAGGTCAAAGCAATTTTCTTCTTCTTTTTAAGGGTTTCATTTATTTTTTAGAGAGAGGGGAAGGGAGAGAGAAAGAGAGGGAGAGGAATGTTGATGCTCAAGAGAGACATCGATCAGTTGCCTCTCACATGCCCCCCAGTCAGGGATTGAGCCCACAACCCAGATACGTGCCCTGACAGGGAATCCAACTGACGGCCTTTTGGCTTGCAGGGCGATGTCCAACCAACTGAGCCACACGGTTACAGGTGAGGTCAAAGCAATTTTCATCTGGCCACTGTTCCCCTCTTCGAGGCTCTCAGCATTGCTGGGAAAGATGCTAAACCTTGAGCCTGAGAGTGAGAACAGGGCAAAGAGAATTTCGAGTAACAGGATTGGCAGAGCTTGGTGGGCAGAGCAATTGCTTTTCCAGTTTTCCACAGTCAGCCTCTTCCCTCTCCATTCGCCCCTTCCAGCAGGAGTAGCCATTGCTTTACGTTAAAAAGACAACACAAGCAGCAACCAGGATAAAACCATTGGGTTAGAGCCACAGACTTCACTAGTAGGTCACTGAAGCCTGGAGTGTGCTCTAGACCACTGCTTCTCAGACCTTAATAAGATACAGGTCACCCAGGTCACCCAGGGAGCTCTCCTATGCTGCCATCCCAAACCTAGCAGCCCAGGGAGCCTTCTCAAATGCAGATTCTGATTCAGTAGCTGTGCGTAGGACCTGTGATCCTGGAGTTTTAATAAGTTCACAGGTGATACCAATGCTGAGTAGCAAGGCTCTAGACAGGCCAGCTACATAGGCTGTGGGGCCCAGAGCTACATGAGAACACAGGGCCCCTTGTTCAAAAAGTAAGAGAAAAGCTCATTTTTTTTTCTTTCTTCTACATCTCTCTCTGGGCCTGTCATGGTGTTTTTTATTGGGCATTTAATGTCATTCTACCTCAGGAACTGGGATACATGCTCTTGAGGAGGAGTGAAAACCCTCACGGGCCCCAAGGGCCCCACCCAGCCCTGACCCTCCCCTAGCTGTGCCCAGGCCCCCACGGGGAATGGAGGTGGCAGTGGGGATGGTGGAGGAGGACCCTGCTCAGGGAGGAAGCCGGACACAGCACATGAGTGAGGCGTCAAGCCCCTGGCATGTGTTCCATCAGACTTCACTCATAAAACACAAATTCAAAGACAAAATTACCAGAAATTTCATGAGACCCCAAGTGCAAGGACCCATGGGACGACACTGGTTATATGAACCAGAACCATAAAGATCTGGTCCCAGATCTTGGCTTGGTTAGAGGTTTTAAAAAGTCTTTAAATCCCCAATCCCTGTGTTAATTTCTAAAAATTAATTTTCTCTTTATTAATTTCAACAGAACTTGCATGCACCTGGAAACAGCACGGGTGTGAGAGACGCACACCACATTGCATGCATTTTGGTTTCACACATTTCTTATGAGAACTGGATGCCTTCTCCTCTCCCAAGGATCTTGTGGCTATAGGTTGGGGACTCACCTCCTCCAAAGAGTAAGTCTGTTCCTTTCTGATCTAACTTTATTTTTTTTTAAGATTTTATTTATTTATTTTTAGAGACAAGGGAAGGGAAGGAGAAAGAGAGGGAGAGAAACATCAATGTGTGGATGCCTCTCACACGCTACATACTGGGGACCTGGCCCACAACCCAGGCATGTGCCCTGACTGGGAATCGAACTGGCGACCCTTTGGTTCGCAGGGTGGCACTCGATCCACTGAGGCACACCAGCCAGGGCCTTTCTGACCTAACTTTGATGGGCCTTCACTTCTGTTTCGCCCCGTGATTTTCCTGAAGAACACTAGATCCTGACACGAAGCGTTGCTGAGACAGCACTTTTGTCCTTGTGGTTTCTAAGAGTGAAGAATGTCCAGCAACCGGTCATCAAACACAGCTTCTACCTATGATAATTTTTAAAGAGTGGATATGAGCACATGCGAGTGAGTGGTCAATCTTACAGAAAACTCTGACCACTCTGCTCTGTGGGTGGTAAATCCTGAAGATACTTGACTCCCCGGCACCTCCATGAAACGTGTTGTGAGGCTGGGACTCAGCAGGTCCTCACTGACTGCAGCCTCAAGGCAGAGGAGAGCAGGGGGATTGAGTGGCAGCCATGACCTGGCGCCTTCTATTGTTGGGAACCACCCTGACTGGTATCAGAAGCTGAAACCCCCACCTAGGCTAAGGCTAAGGGAACACCCTTGGAACCGTAAACCAGCAAGGGGACAAAAGCTTATCTCCCTGGCAGGAATGCTGCTTCTGCTGCTTTATTCATAACTGAACCCCAAAAAGCTTGGTCGGTTAGCCAAAGATGGGTAAGATTCCCCAAGGGGGGAATGACCTAAGACAGGCATGATCACTTTGGGAGGCCCCCAAAAAGAAGGACTTTGGGGGGCTGCAGCAAAAGGGGGTGACGGACCCTCACTGCTCGGCTTTGACAAAGCCTGAGTTCTCATCATCTGGGAGAAAATCTCCTTATCTCTCGGTTGCCTTGGTTCCCAAGCTCCACCTAAGCCTGAAACAATGACAGGGTGGTGCAGCTCTGCTGAAAAGGGCGGATTCCCTGGGTGATCAGGCCTAAGAAAGAACATGTAAATTACTGTGAAACCTTCTTTGTTTAGAATGCTCTCAGTTGAATGAGAGGGGTCCAAGGAGGAACTTAGTTTGTTCCTCAAAGTCTTACAGCTCTTTGACCCCGACTCAAAATAGACTGGCAGAGTTCCTTGTTTTCTATGGTTCCTTACTTCCCCCTAATGAGTACTGTACTTTACGTGAATTATTATGCAAAACAAGCCCAATAAAAGCAGGCTTGGACTGTAAGTCTGCGCGCTCCCCACTGGGGGTGGGGGCCATTTCGTCCCTACTTCCCCACAGAAACTAGTCTGTCTCTGTGCATGTTTTTCTCGCGTGTTTTTCGACGAGCCATCCACAGCATTCCGTGATCACTGCTGGCCAGTGACCCACACATCATTCTATAAACTCACTTTTTGGGTTGTGAGTTCCTGAGAAGGGGACTCTGACCCCATTGTAATATGGGGGGACTGACCATGGCCATGTTGCCTGAGCAGGGAATGACACTGTGCTTGCAGCCAAAACCATGGCTCAGCGTCAAAACTGAGCATCCAGAGGTTCACAAAGGGAGGTGGTGCCAGTGTTACAGGGTGCAGCCAAGAGGGGGGACCCCAAATGGGCATTTGAAATAGGGTCCAGAACTTAAGGTGTCCAAGAGATTTTAAGATGTCTCTACCCCGCCCCCCACCACGGTGTGGGTTGGGGGAAGGGACAAATGGAGCAGGGCCATTGAGAGCTGTTTTGCATAGCAACAGCCTTGCAGCTACCCTCTGGGGTGGTCATTTAACATAACATAACAAAGGCTATAGCCTTTGGCTGGTCACTTAGATATGTTAAATAGCTGTGGCCATGCCCTGAGCCAGGGGAATGGAAGTAACTTCCCCACCAAGACGTGACTGGGGGCAGATCCCCCAAGCTACAGCGCCTGCGTGGGAGCTCGGAGAAGATTGGCTCCAGGACATGGGGCCACACCTGCCCAGACTCATGATGGCAGCCCAGTAAAGCTGGAAGGATATGAATTCTGGCAAGTGAAGCCGAGTGTGGGAGGAGTCGGAAATGAGGCTGCAGAGGAAGATTGGCTGCGGGGATTTAAAACCCAGACTTGGCGGCCATTAGGAGAGAGAACCATGCTGCTTTAGCAGAATAGGGAGGACCTCCGCCATTGAGGGAGAACCGTGCTGCTTTAGGAGAGAGAACCACGTGGCCTTGACAGAGTGGAGACCCCCCACAGCTTTAGAAGGGGAACCACCACCTGGTTTTAGCAGAGATCCTGGCGACTCAGCTGAGGGTGCCGGGAACCCAGGGAGGTCTCCCAGTCGAGAGGGAGTACTGACTGGGAAGAACCAGAGGACTGCCTGAGCCATGGACTTCTATTTCCTTTCCTGAGATACGGTACTCTGGACTGGGCAAAGGGGGAAGGAAGGAAGGACTGTGTCTGTTTGTGGGTGTTTTAAGGGACTTTAGGATTTTTGATAAAGACATTAGGTCACTACTTTAAGTAAGTATAGCATTAAATAAACATTTCCTTTCCTTTTCACGAATCTCTGGCATTGAGAGACGTCTTTCCTAGGGTGGCGGACATAACGGACCCGAGGCCTTCTTTCAATAATAGTATATCGTGCGAGGCCCCCCTTGTCTGTTCTGTAACACCAGGAAATGCAACATGGAAGATTTTGAGCGTTTGCTTCCCTTACCCCTCCCCATCATGCCCTGCACAGTAGGGCCCTTTGCACTACAAAAATGAAACTGCAAACAGGTGCTGACATTTGGTGTTTTGGTTGAGTTTCCTTTTAGACCAACGCCAGTCATCCCTCATCCCCTGGTCATGGTCACAGTCTGCTCCCTGCTGCTCTGCTCTCTCCTTCCTCTCATCCTGCAACTGTTTGCCCCACCTTCCCGTCCTAGGCCAAGGAGGGATGGACAAGAAATGCTACAGGCAGTATAAAACATCAGGCACAACCATCCTGAATGCTCTTTTCCCACCTGTGAATTACAGGATGGTGGGGATTATAACACTTAATACCACCTCATGGGGCTATTTTGACAATGAGATGAAAACCAAATGACAGGAAAAGACATTAAGCCCCTGGAAGTGGTGCTTCTGAGGAACACAGAGCGCAGCTCACAACCCCAAGGTTGTTGGGATCCCCCCTCCTCCTGTGGGCTCCTACTGGCAAAGCTATTTTCCCGAAAGGCGTGACAATTTGATGCATCTGAGAATTCACCCCAGAGAAAGGTCCCCCCCACCATTTCTTTAAAAATTTCCCTTTATTCGTTTCAGTTGCTGGACAAATGACCTTGATCTTAAAACAGAAACCTGCATTTGCCCTCCCTGCTAAGTAAGCATCCTACCCTGTGGGTAATAAAGAGCTGATGCAGGGACTGCGGGGATGGATATTTTGGCAAACGAGATCCCACTTAAGCACCTGGGACACTGCTTACTCAGGGATCCTCGCAGACACTGCCCTTGGTGCACAGCACAGACAGAATGCGCCGCACCTGATCTGCTTTTAACCCTCTTCTTTCTCTCACCCGCCTGAGGGACACTCGGGAAACAACTGAGATTTGAAGACAGCCCTCTTTGCCCAAATTATTGCAAAGGCACATTCATGAGCCATATATTACTAGCCTTTAGAATAGCACACGACTTCCTCTTCCCGAAAACGACCAGAGGTGACCTCTGAAGACGGTTTGCTATTCACTTGACCCAGAAAATCCCACAAAATCATGCAAATCAAGAGGTTCAATCTTCGTGTTCACTTTAAGAACACTCGTAAAACTGCCAGGTCATTAAGCGTATGCATATTCGAAAAGCCACCAAGTATCCGAAAGATGTCACTTTAAAGAGCAGCGTGTCCCATTCCATCGATACAATGGTGGAGTTGGTAGGTGTGCCCAGGCCAAACAGTGGGGCTGGACACAGGGTCAGTGGCCCAAAAAGAGTGCTGAGTTTTTGCTGCACGTGCTTAAAAACACAGAGAGTACTGCTGAACTTAAGGGTTTAGGTGTGGATTCTCTGGTCATGGAGCACATCCCGGTGAACAAAGCCCCTGAGATGCGGCATAGGACTTATAGAGCCTGTGGGAGGACTAACCCGCACATGGGCTCTCCCTGCCACACTGTGATGATCCTGCTGAGAAGAGCTGATTGTTCCTAAAGCAGAAGAGGAAGGTTCACAGAAGAAAAAGATATCCTAGAAGAAACTGAAGAAACAAAAGCTTATGGCCCAGGAATAAATTCAGCATAAAATAAATACTAATAAAAGTGAAAAAAAAAAAAAAGAATAGCATATGATCAAAGATTGGCCTAAAGGTTGGCCAACTTTTTCTGTAAAGGGCCAAGTAATAAATACTTTAGGCTTTGCAGGCCAAACACTCTCTGTTGCAACCACTCAGCTCTGCTGCTGTAGCATGAAAACAGCCATAGGCAACAGATGAATGCATGAGTATTACTGTGTTCCAGCAACGTTTCATTTACATTAGTGAGCCAGTTTGGCCTATGGTCTGTGGTTTACCAAACCTGACCTACATGATGGAGCATCATCATGATGAGCTGGAGGTGACCATAAACCTTTAAGCCAAATTACCTCACCTTACGGATGGGGAAAGGGAGGCCAAGAGAGGCTGTAGGACTTGCTCCAGGCCATAGAGCTACAAGGAGGGGGCCAGAGTCAGGACTAGAACTGTGGTTCCCTGACTCCCAAATGAGTGCTCTTCCAAGAAGTACCGCTTCCAGGTAAAAACTTTCATGTGTTGGTTTTGAAAAATCATGAGATCATCAGAGAAAACCTCTCTTCCAAGGGTTGGAATTTGGGCAGAACATTACTTCTGTTAACTCATTTCTCCACCTCTTCAGGTGATGGCCCTGTGGCTTATTATAAAAGGGGCCAGGAACCAGCAGGGTATTATGAAAGCCGTCCCACTCGGCTGAGAGGCTCAGCTGACCTACTTTTTGTGGAGATTCTTCCTTGAGCTTTCCCTGTGATGACAGTGGACCTCAGATGTCAGTAAAATTGCCTAAGAATCTGCAAAGCAGGCTGGTCTCTGCCGTGCCCCTACACCCCAGGAATGGAGACACACAGCCCACATCCCCCTTACAGGAAGGACTTGTCGCCCAGCTGCTGGGAGCGCTGGAGACATGCAGCGGCAGCGGTGGCCCCATCAGAAACTGCCTTGGCTGCAGAAAGCTGCCTTGCCTGATTTCATGTCCTGCCTGTGTTGCCCACATTTGATGATGTGTCACGATAGAGATAGAAAGCCTGGCCATTTGGGTCTGCATTACAAATTCTGGTGAGTTCAGAGCTCCCCGTGTGTTGGAGAAAGTCTTGTCAGGCCTGCGCCACTGCTCAACTCGGCCCTTTGCCTCTCCCTGCTCCCCTCCTGTCCTGTCCACTGGGGTCAGTCCTGAGGGCACCCCGGAATAAATGTCCTGCCCACCCAACTCCATGTCAGAGGCTGCCTCCTGAAGAACCCAAGCCCTGACACATGGGCGCTGGAATTGGAGGGTGTGGAGACATGGAGGTGGTTGTCTTGGTGCCTTTAACTAAAGTTGAGTATTTGATAAAAGTGATAATGAAAATGACAACCATGTAATCATTTCTACCTGGCCCTGGTGAGCCCATCTCTTTCAGAGAGCTGTGTCTATAGGTGCAGGGCAGGAGCCACCACCTAAGGAGGTTGTTGTCAGCCCTGCAGGGGCAGCAGTGTCCAAGCCAGACTGCACGAGGGGCTGCTGCAGGAAGCGTACAGGAGGAAAGGGGGAAACGCGGGTCCAGGAGAGACACCTCCAGAAGCCTCCAGGGGAAAGGGAGCTGGGCACATCAGGAGGAGGGTGTGAGCTGCCTCAGAGGACTGGGGTTTGAGTCTTTGATGTTTGGTAAGTTACAAAACTTCTATGACTCACTTTCTGAACCTGTACCAAAAAACAAATCGAACTTTCTTTGGGACTCTAGGAAAGCTTAAATGCAATGATCTCTGTAAAGGTGCTCTGTGGTTGATAAAAGACCAAGGTGAATTTATGACAGTGCCTCCCTCAGCCTCATGCCACACACCCCAGTGCACTGCCCCCAGCAAAATTAAACTCACTGGGAGAGGAAAGTAGGTTAGCTCAGAAAAGCAAATTTGCTACTCATGAGGAGATAATAAATATCAGGAGATATGAAATCAATAAAGTTTCTATTTTTACTACATGTTATTTCATACAACAGATATTCAACTAAATTATATGGAAAATTAAAAACAGGAGTTCAGGGGTTTGGAAATGCTCATTTCCTTCTGAATATACCAGAAGCTTCTAAGAATAGTACCTATCAGTAAAAATAAAATGAAATAAAATAAAATAAAATAAAATAATAAAAAGGAGGGTCTTATTTTTTAATAAGCGATTAAGTGTGCGTACAGGTTAAGAAGAGGCGTGTGACGAGCAGACCCCACATTTTTCAGCTGTGGTTACCCCATGGAGACAGTGGCAGGGAGCACTCTCCTCCACACCAAAGGGCAGTGGATCTTGAAGATCCTAGTGAACACCTTTTCCAAGGAAAAGAAGATCGTACTTGTTTAGAAGAAAATAATAAAAATTAGCCACTGAGCCAGTCTGTGCCATGTTCACAGTGTGATGATCGGGCAAATGACACACGCGGAACTGTTCTCCCTCGCCCGGCACAGCCGGCCTGGTCCTGCCTGCCCCGCCCCCGAGTGTGCTCCTCATGGTCATTGCTGTGTCCCCTGCAGCTGCAGGGCCGTCCTCCCGTCTCCTCATGGCCAGGTGTATCCTTATGTCAGGGATGATCTCAGGTGCCACCTTCTCCTTCAAGCTTCTTTCATGACTTCTCTCTCCCTAACTAAAAGCAATGCCCCCATTTTTGGAATCCTTACTCTCTTGCTGTATCATTATTTAGGTTCTTGTCTTAGTTCTCCTCGGAAATCTAAGCTTTTAGCGGCAGGATCCAGGCCCAACACATCATTGGGAGCTAATACCACTCCTCTACAACGTATGTTAACTTTGATGAAGTTGTAATGTATGAGTAATGAATGAGAGCGTGGTTGCTGAGACTCTTAACTAGGGAAACGTGATTACTGGAACTTTTTCCCTAGGCATTAGTAATATACAGAATGTCCTTTGCTAAGAGTTTAGTACTAAGAATGATTAATAAAATTGTTTTAGGGATTTATTTGTATTACAAAATCTTTTCCCAACTTCCTTCCATCACCACACATCCGCCAAGGGAATGGGTCTGCCGTGGTAACAGACAGACAGCAGGTTCTCTTGGAAGTTGCCACTAATTCTGAAACTGCTGCATCCTTTCAAGTTTCAAAGAACTTATGGAAACTATTAAATTTCTCTAGTGCATAAACAGAAGGGATAGTGGCAAACAAACATTGTGCATTCACATCAAAATGACCCAAGTCATTTGTGATCCAAAATATCCCTCCTCATCTCCAAAAGTAGTGGTTTCAATGTGCCAGTGCCCACAGATAAAGCACTGTGTTGAAATCACTGTCATGATTACAAGAAATGCTTCTCTGTCAAGGTGAAAAGCACCATAGTGCAAGGTTAAGTGGCTGTCAGTCATCCCTACACTTAGTGGCTTAGAGTTTGTAGAGCTTAAGTAAATGAAGTTTCTAAGAGATTCAGAAGCCTGTCACCTTCTCTGGTGTCTATTAGTCACATTGTTTAGTAGAGATTAAATAGTTATTTCCAAAGATTAATGGAAGGATTGAGGACAAACAATTTTCAAAAAGCCAAACTAATTAAACATATCAACACTCCAAAGGAATCTTAATGGGCAGAGAGATTTTGAAGACTCTGCTTTTATTCTAACTATTTCTGTGACAATATTCAGCTTAGATCTACAGACAGCTTTTTTATAAATATAGTTTACCAAGGACTTGTGTCATTCCGCTGATGAGTTCTCTCTAGAGTACAGGTAACGTCTCAAACATCAAAACAGAACGTTAAACTTTACATGCTTCCATGGCTCCCCGAGAGTGGTCTGGGACCAGAGCGTCAGCCTCACTTGAAAATTGTTGGGAATATGACTTCTCCAGCATGCACTAGATGTGCATTTTCAAAGCCCTGTAAGTAGTTCTGACACACGCTCAAGTGTGAGAAGCACGGATCCAAAGGCTTTAAAGTGACCTTGGTGCATAGAGGAGACTGATAAACTGAACTTGGAATTCAAAAGGGCACCTTCTAATTCAGGATCTGTTGAAGCTACACAGTGCTTACTTGTTCATCACTCTCTACTCCCTAGTGACGTGAGAAGGGAAAATACACTGTCCCTGTATTAAACAGAAGTAAACCTAAATCTGGTGTTGGGGATGGGGTCAAACCACTGCATAAACATTTTCAGGGCTATAAAATGCACAGGCTGATGCTGAATGTGAGCAAAGTCTAGCTCAATTCACAGAGCTCTCATTTTTATGTGACGAGGCTTATACTCTGACACATTTAAGTGTAAACTGTCCCTCATATTCTGTTAACATTCTGACATATATGAACAAGCACAGTGATTAACTAGCTCTATTATTATAACTGGCCAGTTTCCCAAAAATGGCATTATAGCAAAACAGATACTAGCTACCTGGGCAACCGCATCCCCTGTGAGACTATGTGAGGAGGTTTCATCATGGCTTCTGTGTAATAACAGAGAGAAGTGCCTGGGGTCTGCAATGAGGGTCCAGCTGTAAGTACCATCCCAGACAGACAGGCATTTCAAAAGCACGCTTAGTTACCTCCTTAGCGCAGCAGGCAGCGCGTCCCCTCCAAAGCATGCTCCCCCATCGCGCCTCCCGTTTCTTCCTCCCCACACCCATCTTAGGTACTAAGCTTTCACCTTTCTCTCTTGCCTAAATCACCACTCATTCATCTGCTTTCCATCTTCTCAAATTTACTAACAGCCGTGGCCCGCTCCTATGTCCTTTCCTGTCCCTTTGTTCCTGTGGGTTTATATCACTTATTTCTTTTCTGTCATTTTGTGGGGCTCCAGGCAGAGATAAATGTGTATTTTTATTCCATGTTTCTAATGCTCATTTTTGTAAAATCATACAGTCCAGAAGGGAATTTAGATATCATATCTCCAATTCACTGTTCATTTCTTTTGCAATAGAATCCATCTTTTTCAAGACACAATCTTATATGCCAAAATCTAATCTACAAAACAAATAAGAGTGAAATTAGTGTCTTGGTTGAAGCTGGTAAAGGAGCAGGTGTGGTCTCTCTTAAAGTTTTAAAAGATCTGCTAAATGCCTCTTCTGTCCCAGGCGCTGTTAGACTCAGAGACGCAGAGATGAGCAGTGCAGACCTGGCTTCTATCCTGGGGCAGCTCAGTGTCCGCCCCCCACCCCCACCCTCCCTTCCTGCCCCTAGAGGTCCCAAGGAACCCAGTCTGAAAATTGCTGAGGTAATCTAATTGAGGTCGGAGGGAAAGGGACTCAGCCAAAGGGAAGCCTTCCTAGTCTTCAGGTCCATTCTTGGGAGTTAAATGTGCCTACTAAGTGTTATTGCACATAGTAGTAACAGACCCCAGGAGGACAGTCAGGAGAAAAAGTTAGGGAGCTGTGTTATACTGATGCTCTGCACACAGAGCTGCGGAATAAGCTAGAAAAAGGCTACGATTTGAGCACTAAGCTCCTAATAAAAGAGTGGTAAATGCTGGCACACCTGCAAATTCAATCTTTATGCCTGCCATTCCCTTCAAAGAGATGGCTTTTGGTCACATAATTAAAAAATTTTAAAATGACAATTTATCATCTAGTACCCAACATTATCACAGTTGTCTTTTGGGATTTAAAAAAGAAGAAGAAACTAAGAAATAAGGTTTTATCCTTGGAGCACACAGCAATCTCATATACGGAGACTGACAAGGCTAAAGAAATTTCAACGTCGTTTTTCAGACCAAATCTCTTCCAATAACTAACTGACCTTCAGGGTGATGTTCCTTTCAGCTGGCCTGAATGCAACCTGTTTCTACAGGGGGAGTGAGGAAGACAGACTTCTCTTCACAGAAACCTGTAAAACCAGATAGGAAGCACTGCTAGGCCACCATTTTATCACAATAAATCACCGAATTTCAATTATTTCATTCTCGGAGACTGAGGGTCACTAACATCAATAATAAACAATTCTGCTTTGAGACTCCCGGGTCTACGGGCAAGACACTCAGACTCTGTCAGCCTCAGTTTCCCCACCTATAACAGAAGGAGGTTGGACTGAAATATCCCAAAGATTCTTTCTAAGCTTTCTATTTCCTGGATGGTGCACTGGAATCAGTAAGTACCTTTATATTTGGAATAAAGAAACTTACCTAGAGAGGTGCAACCCAGAACATTCTCCAAACACCTGACCAGCGCTTCAACATCGCTGCCCTGTTAAAACAAGACAGAGTTACTGCCCTGGATGGTAGAAGGATCTCTAATGACATGAAAAATGTTTTTGCCACATTTAGGCCCAACAAAATACACAAAAAATCTGGTTGCAACATTATTTTACAGTACGATCCCATTTTAAAAAAAGAAAAACATGTTTCTCTCTGACAGGGAAAACAGACACTAAAATGGTAATGGTGGTTGTGACTACAGGGTGGGGTCGCAGGTGATCCTTATTTTATCCTTCGTGTGCTTCTGCCTTCTCCAAATTTCAATAATGAACAAACGTTACTCACTTAATTTATAAAATGATAAACGCTATAAGAATTTAACAATAGTTTCATACAATCTACAATGTACTGAATACAGCAGAAATCAAGTGACTGTTTTTTTCTTGGAGAGTGTCTCTACCAGATCTTCTTTAAAACTGTATGGCCTTCAGGAAGTCATAAATCAAAGAACTATTTACCCTATAAATCTAGTGCTCTTATTTACCTTACCCCTCAGTAAGAGTCAGACACCCGCATGAAGGTTTGGGAAGGCCCCAGAACTGTATTTGATACAAACAGAACATTGTCTTGAATACAAAGTGAATATCTGTTCTCTACCCAGGAGACTGGAAATATCTGAAACAGCATCATAATGATCTGGGGAAGTAGAACTTCTTAATTACTTTCAGGTTTGTGTTTAATCTGAGAGAAATTAATAATTTATGGCTCACCTGCTCCATTTCAAAACAAGCAACACATTTTATATTGCAGTAATTTTGGATTTTAGAAAAAAATGTACTGGAGTATAATAAGCTATTTGAAGCATTACACAATTGTGTTGAGTTTCACTTTATAACATCTGGTTGGGGTTGGACAGCCACTTTTTATGCATGTGGTACAATCCAGCATCATCTCATGTTTCTAATGTACAGACAAGAAAATGACGAGGCAGGGATGCCTGGTCAATGCTGGTCAGTGAGGTCAAAAGCACTAACTGAAGACCATGGTGCCCAGCCCAGGAATAGGGGAGCAGGGTCCAGGCACAGAAATAGATGAAGAAAAAAAAAGGTAGAGTCCCCTTCCCCACCTGTTGAGCTGGCCCTGTAACTTGCTTTGGGCCACACAGAATGCCACAGAAGTGGTGCTGTGTGAACTCTGTGACTAGACCTTAAAGGGACCACATAGCTTCCATTTTTACTCTCTGGAAGTCAACAACTATGTAGAGTGGTCCAGGCAATCCTGCCAGAGAGATCACATGGTGAGAGGCCCTGGAGCATGAGAGGCCCCCCGCCCACAGCCGGCACCAACTGTCAGGCATGTAGATGAGGCTATCTTGGACCCTAAGCCACGCTCTCAGCTAAACAAAGCCACACGAGTGACTTCAAACAGTACCACATGGAAGTGAACTGTCTTGTGAGTCCAGACAACTCACAGGATCCTGAGAAACAATAAGTCATTGTTTTAAACCACTAAGTTTTGAGCTGTTTCATTACACAGTAAAAGATAACTGAGACCCTAAGCAAATGAAGGTCACTGACCAACTTTTTCCATTTTTTTTTTTGTCCCAGCACCTAGCACGGCCCGTGGCCCATGACAAATGCTAAATCTGCGCAGGACCCTTCCAGCTTCTGTGATTTGCAAGGAAGTCAAACAAGACTTCAACTTTGGCATCCAACAATGGCATCAACTTTTGGGCTACAGCCTACCTATGCAGTGGGTTCTCCCCTACTGAAGGTACATCATTACTTGGAAAATGGAGGAAAAACATCCTGCTTCTCAATTCTGCAGCCTTGGTCAAGCCTGTTAACCTCTCCAAGCTTGTTTCCTTAAATGTAAAGTGAGGAAAATAACAGTCTCTTTCTCACACAGGGCTCTTATGAGAAGCAACTGAAATAAAAATCCTTTAGCACAGTGTGAGGGTTGTTGGTGAAACCCAATGGATGGAATAAGAGCGCTGGATATGACAAGATGGGATGGGAAAGGGGCAGAGACACGATGGATTAAAAAGTTTCAATCACTGTGCTGCCGCTGAGCATGGAGATTCTCAATGAGCACTGGAGCTGAGTCAATGAGACAGGGTCATCAGGAGTCAGAGGCAGGGCTGTAGGGGCACCTGGGTGACTGGAAAACATCAGTGACATCTTCCTACACAGAGGCTGGGAAACATTGTACAGGGGTGGGTGAGGACAGAAATAATCTCTCAATAACATAGAATGAATGACTGACTGAATGAAAGAACATTAACTTTTATTAAGCTCTTAATATGTACCATGCTGTGCCAACTTACCTATATTAATTTATTTAAACTCTACCAGGTGTGCTATTTTTCTCCCCATTTAATAGTTGAGAAAACTGAGGCACAAACAGGTTCCATAAGGTCATGCAACTAGTAAGAGGGGGAACAGGCAGTGTGTCTCCAGAGCCTGAACTCTTCTTGGCCCCTACACTGCACCTACATATTGTAGAAGGCCAGGCCCCTGACCCAGAGGAGCTCATGATGCTGTTGGAAGGAGACCGGAGAACAATTCCTTGCTATACACGAAATAAAATGCAGCCCTGAGACAAAACACAGCTAAAGAGGGGTTGGGTGGGGAGGGGTGGGTTCTTCACCAACAGCTTCCAAGTGCAGGTTCTGAAGGAGAGTTTAAGCAGAACATTGATTCTCGGTCTAAATATGGCCTCAACATGAGGGTGTGCATTCTCACGGGGAAGCAAGCGAGTATAGTGATGGGCCATGAGCACACTTAGGGCCGCTGCTTACTTCCCTCCCTGACTGTGGGAGGGAGGCTATGACCCCAGCCTCCCTGAAGACTGTGACCCCAGAGGTCATGGACAATGCCTGACTGAGCCGAACTTACATGTTCAACAAGGGACACGTCATTTTCCCCACAGGCTGCAGATCAGAGCATACAGACCAAAGCCTAGTGAGGCGCTCCTATCGTCCCCTCCTTCAGCCCTGAGATATGAAAACTAAAACACCACCAGACATTGCCCAGTGTTCCATAAAAGGCAAAATCTCCGGCGGTTGAGATCCACTGATCTATATACGTCTCTATTTCTTTACTTTTTAAAAAATTTTATTTATTTATTTTTAGAGAGGGAAAGGAGGGGGAGAGAGAGAGAGAGAAACATCAGTGTGCGGTTGCTGGGGGTCATGGCCTGCAACCCAGGCATGTACCCTGACTGGGAATCGAACCTGTGACACTTTGGTTCGTAGCCCGTGCTCAATCCACTGAGCTATGCCAGCCAGGGCTACGTCTCTATTTCTACATACATATTTTTCTATTGGTTAAATCTGGAACAATTTGAGGATCAAAATAAATGATATTAATAAATTATAAGCCATAGGATAAAACAAGATGCCAACTGTACCTTTAAACATTTAAATGAAATTTTCTCTATTTTGACAAAGGGAGAACTTATTGGATTTTTTACATTAAATCACAATTTAGGAAAGGAATTAAAGAGATTGTGTGCTGTGTTACAACTTAATTTAGCAACCAACTCATTCCTAGTGTTCTAGAAATTATCATTTAATTGAACACATATGACCCCAGACAAATACACCCACCTCCACGAGAAAAGGGAGAAAAACGGAACCGAATCTCGCACCTCTCTGAAGGTGTTTTCTGGTGTTCAGCACCACGTGTGCACTTCAGCAAGAAGTTCACTCACAGAAAACATCTCTCAGGAGCACATTATGGCTGGAGAAATGTGGGGCTCATGCTGTTGATTGGAACTTTTTCAATTTCCTCACTGTTTTACAGAATTAAATTGATATCTTTTGGAGCTAAGTAGCCTGTGAGAACCACCACATCTTGCTAGATGCCAAGTTACAGTGCCACCAGCCTTTGGTCATTTCTGGCAAGTGCCAGAAGCTGATTTTTGAATGTTGTGAAAATAACCGAATGTCTCCTCTGCGGATGAAGATGTTCTCCAAGTCCCCCTCCCCATAACCACTGACCCCTCTGTAACAGGAACACGCCTTAGGGGCAGGAGGAACATTGTCTAAGATTCAACTCTGAAAAACCATCCCACAGATTCAAGTTCAGTCAAACACCCAGATTTTTTCAGAAGCAGATGCAGCAAATTGGCTAATGAATTACAAATTGCTTCTAGAGGAAAAATGGTGGCTGTTCTTAAGAGGCCCAGTTGGGTCTGTAATGTGCATGATAATTAGCAAGGCCTGCCCCACAGTCACCGAGGAAGCTATGATGTCTGGAGCAACCTCTCCTCTTAAACATGTTTGTATGTGTACTTTAAAATAATATGTCCTTGAGTGATTCCTATTAATTTTTTAATCTGGAACATATATAAAAATGTCAAAAGAAAAGAAACTTCATCAGAATTCCATCACTATTAACATATATACATAAAAATACAAGATCCATCTGGACAAAGTCCAGCCATTGTTAATATAATGAGAATGGTTTGTGTGAATGTTGTCAAAATAACCGAATGTCTCCTTTGCTGATTAAGATGTTCTCCAAGTCCCCCTTCCCCATAACCACTGACCCCTAACCTGGCCCCATCGATGTAACCTGGCAGCCAAGGAGAATGGACTGGAATGAGCATGTGTGAACAATGATGACTTCACTGTACTAGTCAGTGGGGGCAGTAGACGCCATTGAGTGAGCATGTGCACTGTGTGGCCATCACATTCAAAATGACTGAGTGAGTAGAGCAACCAATCTGCATCTAATTTTGTGTTAAGCTTGAACATTCCTCCATGGAAACTATTTGAATGATTCAGAAGGCTGCAGTTATGGGCAACTGGTAATTGCCAACTTCATCACGACAACTGTGTGAGGTCCCAAGGTGCCTACTTTGAAGGGGACTGAGGTGTCATTGTCTTATGTACAATGTTTCTTGTATCTTATTCAATAAATGTCTCCATTTTTCATATTACATGGCTAGATTTCTGGAAAGACCTTGTACATACACATATTTAGTCATTCTTTTCTACATAGATCTATCTTTTAGATAGTTGAGATTATACTATAGATTTACGGCATACATAGAATATATACATGTCCCATGCTATTAAAATTTCTTCAGAAACATAATTTTATGGTTGCAAAACATTATACTATAAAGCCTCATCATATTTATTTACCCATGCCCCTCTCATTGGGCATCTAGGTTGCTTTCATTTTTTGTTGTAATAATACTGCAATGACTGTCTTTGCACAGACATGTCTGCCCCATGTCTATTGCTCCTTTAGGTTAGCCATTCAGAAGGGGAATTACTGAGTCAGAGCGTGAACTTTAGAAACCATCGTCTTTCTCTGCTCTTGCCCTTTTCTTCGCATTCCCAACCATCCCAAGCAGTACATTTTCTCCACAGTGAGCTGAGATGCCCTCACACTTTTTCATCCTCCTCTCTATTAAAACCTGCTTTCTCTCAAGAAAAGATGTTATAGATCCATTAAAGCCAAGATGATTGATAAAGCTCATGCATTCTCTCAGGAGATTTGTGTTTCAATAAGGGATATAACCTCATATTGGAGGAATTAATTTTTAACAGCAGAAGTTTAGGCAGCGTGTCGAAGGAGGAAGTCAGGTGGTATCTTCACAGGACTGTAAAGATCACAGGGCACAGATTCTCATTTAGTTATCAGCTACTCCTGTCCAATTAAACAGTCCGGGTTATCTCCTCATCTTAGAGCTGGTGAAAGATTCACTATGCGCGCACACACACACAAGTGCCACTTCACTTCAATCCAGCTGTCCTCTGTTCAGGAGACTTTCGTTAAATATCCCTTATGTTCCAAATGTATGTGGACAAGGAAGCCAGGTACAGCCTTAGCCCACCACTTTGGGATGACAGACACTCCATTCGTATGGATTGGAGCAAGCACACGAACAGAGGCTGGGAGGGATGGCCATGTTTTCCTAGGGTAGTCCTGCCTATACTCTTAGCGATTCACTGCTCTTTGATCTGTAAATTCCCCCCCAAATTTCCCCTGCAGTGTATGTTCTTAACCATCAGGTGGCTGGCAGGATTACAGAAACCAAGCTGAGAAACCAGTACAAAGGTCCTTCTTTTCTATTGAAAGATAAAGAGCCACACATTAAAAGCAAACATGAATCCAATAGCTACCCTAGCTTACGCCACCATCGTCTCTTGCTTGAACCATGCAACAGCCTCCATATGTCTCCCTCTGCTTCCACTGTGGCCACACTTTAATCCATTTCCACCACAGTGGCCACTACTACTCTGCTGCTGTGAATAGAATAAACTCTGGATCCCCCACCCCACATATGGAATAAAATCCCATCACGACTTGCCACACCCTGCATGATCCAGTTCCTGTTGATCTTTCCAACCTCATCTCTTTCCACTTTCTCTCCCGCTCACTGTGCACAAGCCACATGAACCTTTTTCCTTTAAACACACCGAGCTCTCTCCCTCCTTGGGGCCTTCTCATTGGTTGAGAAGGCTCTTGCCTCACAGACTGTCATTTGCATCCTTCCAAGTTCAACTTCATGTCCTGCTCAGAAGTTCCTGAGCATCTCTCTATATTGGGTTTCTACTGCCACTTGGGTCAACCCCATCACGGTGCCTGCTTGTTTCTTTGGATGCACTTCCCCAAAGGCACATTAATACTTGGTTTGTTATCATTTGCTCCGTGAGGGCAGGGGCCAGGCCTGTTGAGCCACTGTTAGCTCGGAGCTGGGCACACACGAGAATGAAACAGACAGCATTTTGGCAATCAGTCACTCTCACAGTGGGTGGCAGCAGGCCTGTGCCAAATCCTGGGCTCATTTGAACATTAAAATTTAGTCAGAGAAAGACAATAACAATATGATTTCACTTATATATGGAGTCTAAAAAGCAAAGCAAACAAACAAAAAACCCCACAACAACCCAACAAACAAAACAAAAAAACTCACAGATGAAGGAAAGAAAACGATGGCTGCCAGGCGGGAGGAGAATGGGGGGACTGGGTGAAAGGGCGGAGGGACTGAGACGTGCACAGTGGCAGTTACAGAATAGTCCTGGGGGCGTACAGCACAGCAGACAGTCAATGACACTGTAACAACTGTGCAGTGCCAGGTGGGTACGAGATACATCGGGGGGCTCACTTCCTCAGGTGCGCTGTACATCTGAAACTAACATAATATTGAATGCCAACTGTCATTGAAAAATAAAAATTGTAGTGAGTTTGATGAATTTCTCACTCTCCTTTGAATTTTGGACCTGTGGAGAAAAGTCTAAAGAAGGCAGTGAAAGCAGTGAACGGGGAACTCTTGCACGGAGCAATTCCTATCTCACCCCTGTGGTGGAGAGGTTTCCAATCTGGCCTCACATTCCTTGGAAGTGGAGCTCTTGGCCTGGTTTCTGGTCACAGATCAGCTTTGGAGGTGAGGTCCTGCAAACATCTGTGCCTGACTGTTCTTAACGTCCTAAAGCAGACGATGTTCACCTCGAATGCAACGAGGTGTCCCCTTTCACCTAGTAGATATGTAGTTCTCTTACCTGGAGATTCTCAAATTTCACTATGTGTAGGGATTATCTGGTTAAAAATGCAGATTCTTACTCAGCAAGTTGGGGTAGGGCTGATATTCTGCATTAAACAAGCTCTCAACAGCTGCTGATGCTGCTGGTGCATGGGCAGTTTGTAGAGCAAACTCTAACCAATATGAGTGATATCAGGACTTAGTTCAACGACAGACTTCTTTAGTGAGCCTGCCATGAGGAGAGTACCAGAAAGGACTGGTCACCGTAGAGAATACTCATTTATTCAATTAGTGTGGATGCTGCTCTAACCTGGAAGGAATTGCTACATGCACTTATTTTGCTAACTCAGAACTTTGCAACTTCAACACTATTGACACTTTGGACTGGATGGCTCTGTGTCAGGGGGAGCTGTCCTATGCATTGTAGGATGTTTACCAGCATCCCTGGCCTCCAGCCGCCACTACTATATCCCCTCCCCCAGAGCTGTGACACTACATATGTCCCCAGATGTTTCCAAATATCGTCTGGAGAGCAAAGTCCCCACTGTGCTAACTTGGAGCCATGGCACTTAGAGTCATGATACTTGTTGCATTCTTACAGACATCTGAGTCCATAGATGAACTGACTACACGTATATCACAACTTTAAGCAAAGTTACATTCATGAAAAAACAAAGATCTCTAAGGAGGAGCATCTATGTATTAAGACTCAGGCATTTTATCTTCGCTGCATGGATGCAAGGACATGACGCCTTTTGTTTGCTGAGCTTCACGTTTAAAATAGTGGGACGTCCACACATGCATGGGGTGAGATGGGGTGGTGGGGGGGCAATTATCATTTACATCAACACCACAGATACTGACACATATTTCATATTATACATGATATACTTAAACCAATAGCAAATCCCCCCTTTACTCCTGTTTTCATCCATGAAATATGTGAGGGACTCAAGTATGTAAAGTGTAGGACTAAATATGTTCGTCATGAATTGGAGGACGACATAACTCAAAAAATAATCACACTTTTCACTGAAGTCTTCCGGGTCAGATACGACAATATTGTGAATCATATCTATATATACTGGATATCAATTAAAATGTTAAATTTGAATTAACACTTTTTTTAATGTTCTAAAACCTTTGTTTGGGCCATTTAAAAACCAACCTGTAAATGTCAAGCACTTCTATTGCTTCCAACTTTGTACTGATATAATAAGAGAATGCTGACTCTTAGAAAACACAAAAGTCTCCCAATCATAAAGAATTCAGTGGTGTGGAAAAAAAAGTTTTTCAATCCAGAAAGATGACTGTGAGAATTCTTTTGTTGGGATCTAACATTCTAATAGACACAATGGACCAAATCTTCAAAAGGATTTTCAAAAGAGAACACAGCAGTAGAAACGTAGTTTCACACTTTATACCGAGCTAGAGCTACACAGCGTCTTACGTGTTTGCCTCTAGTGCGCAGAGGCAAGCGCCCAACACCGTGTCGTGGGTGCATATCACAAGCATCACTGCATCCCGTAAAAAATCCAAACTGTGAGTTAAAGGTTGACAAGATGCTATTTTGAAAACATAAATCCAGCAGTTATGTAACCATATTTCTACACCAATATTCTTACTAGGGAAAAAAAAAACAAAAAACAAAAACAAAGCTTATTTAGTATCTCTATCACCTAGGACAGTTTCAGCTATAAGTAACCAAAACCTACATAAAATGGCCTAAGCAAAGGGTTTTTGTGTTGTTCCCTTTCATGCATCCTGGGGCTCCCCTCTTTCCCAAGGAAGGATATCCTCACATGTTTGGGCCAGAATTGATGGACCAAAGGAGAGGGGCACAGACTGGTGGCTAAGAGCCTGGACTTTGGAGCGAGGCTGCCTGAATTTAAATCCAGCACTGGCATTTGCTGGTCAAGTATTTTGAGCAAGTTACTTAACCTATCTCTGCCTCCATTTCCCCATCTGTGAAATGGGTTTGGTTGAGAGAAGTAAATGTTGGCATTTGTAAAATGTATGGCTCCATGCCTGGCACATACAGGGTCCAGCACAAATAATGACCCTTCTTATTACAGAATCATAAGCATGTAATTCTGTAACATAACAATATCATACCATATGGCACTTTAGGTGCAATGTTCAAATTAAAGCTATAAATTATTACACCCATATTATTACCCTACCAAACACACTCAAGCAGGCCTTATTTCTGCCGGACGCTGTAGTACCTGTAATATGTTTGATAAACAAAATGCTCAAAAATGTTTGTTGAGTATGCAACCAATATGCACAGCATCTTGGAGTGAACCCAGGTTAACTTTCTGCTCAAATCGCTGGAATGGATATTTCAGTTGAAGAAATCTCCTTCTGAAGCAGGTCTCTTCAACTATTGCCAACAGTCACTTATCCAGGACACTCCAGGCGTGGTGTACAGTTCAAGCCGCCCCTGGGTTTCAGTGCAAAAAGGCAAAACGAGGAAGGAAAGGAGGCTCTGCCACTTCCCCGAGGGAACAGAGCAGTGTGACCCCACCCACAGAGAAGACTCATCCCAGGAGGTGGGTTTGTCCCCAGTCTAAGGATGTCTGTCCTCCATATGGATGAAGACAAGGCTGCAGAGGCAGAAGCCAGAGAGAGGCAAGGCAGAGAGACTGAGAGGATGCGTCCTTCCCTCCACTCCCCTCCACTTCCCAACCCGAAGTCTTTCATTCACTTGTTCAGTTAAAGAAAGAGAACTGTAAGTTGGCTAAAAACAAAGTATATGTTTAAGGGAGATTCTGAGCAACTCTGAAACCAAGAGTTGGAGACACACAGACTGAGAGAGGTTTCAGTTACAAAGTTAGGTAAATGAAAACAATTTACACAGCTCTCTGGGAAGCTGCATCTGTGGATACAGAGGTCTAGCGATGATATCCGTAAAATGGTAACTAGTATAAAATAACGTGCCCCTTGAGAAATGCGTTGTGAATGAATGAGTGAATGAGTGAGTGAAACTAGCTGCCATAAAACCTTGATTTGGGATGAGGGCTCAGCTGGGGTACCTCTATCTTCAGACATTCTCAGCAGCCTCCCAAGGGTTCTGCTTCCTGCTCCTGCACTTTGAGGCCCATCCATCCCTGTGTCGCACCCTGAGCGCTCTCCTGGCAGGTGGGCTGACTCCCAAAGGCTGGATAGATATAAGTGCAGACATAGACAGTTTCCGAGCTACAAAGCTAGAGAGTGTCTCATATTTCCAGTGCCTGAAA
This sequence comes from Phyllostomus hastatus, assembly GCF_019186645.2. NCBI lineage: Eukaryota > Metazoa > Chordata > Mammalia > Chiroptera > Phyllostomidae > Phyllostomus > Phyllostomus hastatus. The sequence continues at coordinate 28,632,091 of NW_025334009.1, read as the reverse complement.
GCTGCTCAGGAAGAATGGGAACGGTTGCCTTCATGGTGTGCTGCCAGGCCTGACACGGTGTTCTCTGTCTGCTGCACAGCCCCCAGCAGGCAGAGGTGTACGAATGTGTACAGAGCGGACATACAGCTTTCCATTACAGCTCCAGTCACAGACAGGAGCTCAGCTTCATCTCACTTGCACCCCAGGTACCTCGTCCCATTCAAGGGTCTCTTATGTCAGTGGATGTGAGTGTGAAGGGGTAAAGGGGCTGAATCCTTCCCGCTCTTGGTACTCTTCTCAGAGTCACCCATGGGAGGAAGCCAAGCCATACAGAACCCTCTTCCCTACCTACCTCGGTCATTCTGGACTCGCCCCATTTTTCCTGAGGGACCGCATTTCAGTGTGCCCAGGACTTCTTAGAGCTAAAGGTCATGCATGGGTCGCCAGAAGCTGAAAAGGTGGCCTTGATGCAAGCTAAGGATTTACATGTGTCATTACATGTATATGAATATAATGATTCTTTTTTAAAAAAATGTATTGCATTTATTGGGGTGACAGTGAATAGAATTACATAGGAGTCAGTTGTACAACTTTATAATACACTATCTGTATGTTGTACTGTGTGTTCACCACCCCGAGTCAAGTCTCCTTCCATCACCACTAATTCCTCCTATACCCTCTTCTACCTCCCCCACCCCCCTCCACAGTTGTCTGTGTCTGTGAGGGTTTTTTTGTGTTTTATTTGCTTAATCTCTTCCCCTATTTCGCCCAGCTCCCAAACCCCCTCCCCACTGACTGCTGTCCGTCTGTTCTCTGTATCTACGGGTCTGTTCCATTTTGTTCACCACTTTATTTTGTTCATTAGATCCCACAATTAAGTGCAATCATATGGTATTTGTCTTTCTATGACTGGCTTATTTTACTTAGCACAACACTCTCTAGGTCCATCCATGCTGTTGCAAAAGGTAAGATTTCCTTCTTTTTACAGCCAAGTAATTGAGTATCACAATTCTGTTGAAGGTTCTTTTGTAGTTTTTCTTCTCTTAATGATATTGTAGACAATGCATTTTTATTGAGGTCTGCATGCAGTGAAGTACCCAGATCTTCAGTGTACAATCGAGTTAGTTTAGAAAAAGGAAATAGCCTTGTAACCACCCCCCACAACAAGATAAGGAACATCTCTCTCACCCCTGAAAGTTCCCCATGCCCCCTCCCAGCCAACCCCCACCCCTCTCGGTGGAAAAGCAGGGAAATGGAAGATAATTCTCAGGCCGGCAAGTGCTACTTTATACAAGGTAGTCAGAGTCCTCCCCACTAAGATGAAATATAAGGAGAGACTTGAAGGTAGAGAGGGAAAAAGTAATGTGTGCATCCGAAGGGGAGGGCATTCCAGGCTTCTAAAGGCAGGGACATGCCTGATGAGCTCCAGAAACAAGGGGGCTAGTATAACTGGAGTGGGTGAGCAGGGCGCCTCTCACAGCGATGGAAGAGGGGGCCTCTGCCATCAGTGATGACGGCTGCTGAACATGCTTTGCTTTTTATTTTGAGTGAGATGAGGGGTCATTGGGGGATCAGTGACAAGCCATTGCAACAATCCACTGAGGGAGCAGTGGCTCTGGCAGTAAGAGCAGGGTGCGAGGTAAGGATCCTATTCTAAACAGACCTTGAAAGGTCAAACCAGTGGGTTTTACTTATGGATTTCAGATGTAATGTGAGTGAAAGGATATAAGTCAAGGTTGAGTCAGGAGGAGTTGTCTTGGACTGGGGCTGGGGCTGGACACGCTTAGCTCAGGATGGCTACTAGCAGTCTGCATGACCCCCCCCCCCCCCACCCCGGGCAGGCTGGATGCGTGAGCCCAGACTTCTGAGCGGTAGCACTGAAGGACGAGAGACACATTTGGGGGTTGACAGTCTGCAGATACTGTTCAAGTCCACGAGACTGTGTGAGGCGTCCGTGGAGGTGGGGCTGTGTCTGTTTTGTTCACTACCATATGCCCAGTGCTTAGAACCCTCAGACGCGTGATGTGTAAACGATCCAAGCAACAATCCACCCACCTTCTTCTCTGCAACTTGCTTCATGAAGCTATTGTCCACTCTCCTTCCAACCACATCTACAAATAGCCCTGAAAAATGTCACTAAGTTACAGAAACCAAGACACCAAGGTGACCTTATCTATTTTCTATACACTCAGGTGATCCTCTCACATCTCAGTTTGATCTCATTAGAAGCCAGGCCCTTGCTTCTCCGCATTCATAATTCATGGGAAGACAGAGGATGCCGTTTAGCACAAAGCCAGAGGGCAGAGCTGATGGCACCTTCGTGGGGGCTGCCCCCAAATCAGGGAGCTGACACCTGAAGTCCCATCTCACCGCCGATGGCGGCCCTCTGCCAAGGAAAAAGGCCTTCAAGCATGTGTGACGATGGGAACAGAGAGCCACATCTGTAAAACTCAAACTGTAAACAAGCCCCCTGCTCCAATAACATTAAACGCCTCTGTCACTGAATTAGGAAGCACTGAAATGTGACTGTCAATGTGTCCACATTTCACTGCTAATGCCTTGTTTACTCTGTGTTATTAAAACCTCCTAACTGCAGCTGTCTCTTATTAATGCCCAAGTCTGCAGCAAGTCTGTATCTGTGGGGCTGCATTAGGGTTTCAAAGACATCCATAGGTATCCAATACAGAACACGTAAGACAGTTCAGGCTGCAGTTTGTAAGTGTGAAGGGCGAAGAGAAGAAAAGAGAGCAGGCCTGACGAGCAGCATCATGCCGCCTACCCATGAACAGGGGCAATGGATTGCTGGAAGCTGGTGAGCCTTGTCCCCTTCTTGCTACTGTTCGTTTCTAGAGGTCCAGCAGTGTGGAGGGGAGCCTGCCTCTAGGCCACCCCCGCCTCCCAGCAGCTCGCTTGCTCTCGATTAACTGTTTATTGCTTTACACGCTGTACGTCCAAACGTCCGACAGTCTAGGGAAGGCAGTCCTGCAATGTAAGGAAGGTTTACTGCAACGAACAGAGAAAGATTTTCATGTTCCAAAAGGTAACCTCATGAATGTGTGCTTCTTTATTGCAGATCACTATTTTTTGACTCCAGTTTAGCTTTATTCCTGTTTTAAACATAATTTGGCCCTGGCCGGTTAGCTCAGTGGATTGAGCATGGGCTGTGAACCAAAAGGTCACCAGTTCGATTCCCAGTCAGGACACATGTCTGGGTTGCAGGCCAGGTCCCCAGTAGGGGGCGCATGAGAGACAACCACACATTGATGTTTCTCTCCTTCTCTTCCCCTCTCTCTAAAAATGAATAAATAAAATCTTTTAGAAAATAAACAAACATAATTTGAAACCATCAGATTGTGTTCCATTTTCACACATTTTGGAACTGTCCCTTTACTAACTTCTTCATTGAGTTCTATATTTACCCCGAATGTCTACTAGTTGATGCAGTATTTTTCAGGTTGAATCCCAACTTTATCAATGGACTGGCTGACCTAGGCTGAGAGAGTTACCCTCTCCCCTTCAGTTTCCCCATTTGTACATGGGATAGAAAATGTTAAGCTCACAAAGTGCTTGTCGGTAGAGAATGAGGTGATGTGTAAAGAGTTCAGTGCTGCATGGAACAGCTTCAGGGTATCTCTGCTTTATTAACGACGACTATTGTTTTCTCTGGTGTAACATGACCCCATGTGCTTCCAGATTAGCAAGTTATAGAGAAAAGACGGCACCTCCAACCATGGCCCGATATGTCACACTCCTTTGCTCCTAAGCTGGACACCACAAAACAGTGCTTACTTCCTTTTCCCAAATAATATATTCAGAAAATTAAATTAAATGTATCTGTGTAAACGAATCACAAAAGAGTGGGATGGGACTTTTGTTTGCAAGGCTGTTTGGGAGGATTTGCATATTTTTTGTGGGCAATTTTGTCCCCTGAATGGTCAGGGCACCTCAGTTATGATGACCGCTGGCAAGGCAGGAATTGGTGTGTGTGTGTGGTGGGGAGGGTTGGCACTGGAGAGAAAAGCCTCAAAAGTACCATCCCAACTAGTTTTTTTAAATAATATATTTTATTGATTATGCTATTACAGGTGTCCCATTCCCCCCCCTTCATTCCCCTCCACCCTGCACACCCTCTCCCACCCACATTCCCCCCCTTCAGTTCATGTCCATGTGTCATAAGTTCTTTAGCTTCTACATTTCCCATACTATTCTTGTGTTCCCCCTGTCTATTTTCTACCTACCATCTATGCTACCTATTCTCTGTACCTTTTCCCCCTCTCTCCTCCTCCCACTCCCCTGTTGATAACCCTCCATGTGATCTCCATTTCTGTGGTTCTGTTCCTGTTCTAGTTGTTTGCTTAGTTACTTTTTGTTTTTGTTTTAGGTGTGGTTGTTAATAGTTGTGAGTTTGCTGTCATTTTACTATACATGTTTTTTATCTTCTTTTTCTTAGATAGGTTCCTTTAACATTTCATAAAATAAGGGCTTGGTGATGATGAACTCCTTTAACTTGACCTTATCTGTTTTATCAGTGATGTAAAAATTAGCATAAGCCTTGCCACCACTCTCATCATTCCGCACCCTGTCCCCCACGCTCCAGGAGCAGCACTGCAGAGCACAGGAGGTCTTGCAGTGTCTGTCACTGTCCCCTCAGCCTGCAGAGCTCTGTTCATCCACAGGGAGGGAGCAAAGGCGGGCGACCTCCCGCCCTCCACACTGAGAAGGCGGCATGGACACTTTTACGCTCCAGCTCAGTCTTGTTTTGTCTTTATCAAGCCTATCATTTTCCCTCTTTCCCTTCCATGCTTTGGTAATGGGGGGAAAATGTAGGTGTTATCCTAAACCAAACAGTGGTTTCAATTTAAAAGATTTTAGGGACTATGACCTCTACAGAGCCCGCTGGGATATGCCCTGGGCAAGGTTTCGCTGGTCCCTGTCTGACCAGCAGTGAGCTGTGCTTTCCCCTGGACAAGAGAGGGCAGAGAGGGCAGGGGAAACAACCCTGACAAAACAAGGGACGGGGTGGAAACCATCGCTTCACAGTCATCCCTTTGAGGAACACACGCTGGGTCTACAGAAGGTTCCCCAAACGGCTGGCATTAATAACACTCTAGCCAGGCTGGCTGCTTCTTAGACCTGATGCCCTCCAAGGTCAATTCGAGACAAAAAGTGTCCCCTCCCATGTAGGAAGGTAAATTAATTAGGTCATACCATGTGAGTAGCAGGTAAATCAGCCCTACTGTTTGGACTCAGAAGTTCTGGCACCTTCTATAAAAACACAGTAGGAGGAGAGAAATGTGCATTGACTAACAGATGTGCGAGGCAGGCTCTTTTCCATTTGCATTTTCATTTTCATAATTCAGCACTTTTCCTAGAAGTGGTATAAACTTTTGCCTCTACGTATCTCAGTAATTTTGATCAGTAATTTTAAGGTTTCACCCAAGGACCCATAACGCGATGCCCTCAGGCTATTCCCTCGCATGCAGTGTGCTTACCTAACAGTTGTTGCGCGGGAGAAGGCTGCACGCAGGAGAGGCTAAAAACAAAATTAGACACCCCAGCTCTTGGAGAAGTTTCTTTACCTCACTCAGCCTCAGTTTCCTCTTGTGCAAAGTGAGGGTATCCTAACAGCCCCATCTTTAAACAGACCTGGAATTTCAAGTTAGTGCCCAGTACCGTAATCAGTTACTGACAAATATCATTCACTGCTGGTTCTTTTTGCAGCACCAAATGAAATAGATGACTTACGCTTAGGGGGTGCATTTTATGTAAAACGTGCATCTTTAAATCCCGTAAGTGTAGGGCAGTAATTCAACAGGAAGTGCACACTCTGAGAGACAGCAGACATTGAGATGCAGTGGGGGGCTCTGATTTATAGCTCTCAGCTCACTCACTCCAGGCATTCACTTCTTAACGGAAACATCAGGGAAAATTGCCTGAAACCCTAAACTCATGGTCTCCCCCTTCCTCCCACCCTCTTCTTCCTCACTTTCAGCCTTGTCCTTATTTGAATTCCAGCAGCGAGTTAAATTCTCCTTTGATGCTGCTCAACTAGAATACACACCTCAAGAGGTTGTTGCAAGAATTAAAGGAGATAACGCATCAGTGGCAGCCATGGAGGTGTTCCACTTACATGTCTCTTCAGGAGTGAGCCTGGTGCAAGCTGTGTAGCGAGCTGACCGCCCAAGGCTGCTGTGTCTTCAGGATCCAGTGCAGTGTTCACGCCCAGGCCACCTCTTTCCAGGCAGCTCCGGGCCAGTGTGAACATAGTGGACATACAAGAGTCAGGCCATTTGTGCCCAGTGAGGACTCCTCTACTTTCTAACTCCCTGGCTAAGACTTTTTTTCAGAGCTGCGCCCCTACCAGAGGTTCTCACCCAATCCTTCCTTCCCTTCCATCGTACCCTCAAAGATGTAGACAGCATTGTGGTGGGGGGTCGCCCAGCCTATTTCACAGCATTTGTCTTTTACTCCTAATTCTGTCTTGTTGTGTGCTTCCTAGGGGGCCTGAACTGACACAGCATATGAAGTACTGGGCATAGAACGAAGGTTCTGCAAATGTTAGCCTTTACTGTTATAATATTACAATTTAATTAAACTAATGACTCCCCTACCAGAAGATACCTTAGAAGTACCCACTCTCATAATGATCTGATACAAGAGTCCTCAGTAGAATCATTAGCCGTGCCTGGACTATCCATTTCTCTGGCCCCTGGCACCCTTCCTAGCAGATCATTCCTGCTTTTTCTAATGCTTCATCGTGCAGACAGAGCTCCAAAAACACTGCAGGATTTAGGCAAGACATTGAAAACTTCAGAACTAGCTGGGAAAATGGGCCTTGCACCTTCTTCATCTTATCAAGAACAAACACCCTGGTCCTAAGAGTCCTAAAACAAGGAACAATAGAAGCTATGCTCATTAAAAAGAGCCCTTGCTGGGGAGTTTTGTGGCAAGTCACCGGGGTCCAGGCAGCATGTCTGTTACGGTGCACATGGGACACAATTAGAGCCGGAGTGGGGAAATGATGGGAAGGCAGTAAGGGGGAGACAGAGGGTCTACGAAAACACCCATCAGCCTGCAGCCCCAAAACATGTCTGTTAGAGCACACGAAACACTTTTCAAAGCGAGGTTCCATCGACACTGCTGAGAATCCTGCTATGATGACAGTCACAAACCCCCTGCTCCTGAGATCTGAGTGGCTGGGTCCAACTCAGTAATCATGGACTTTATAGAAAAACTACCAACAATAACATAACAGCTGTGGTAAAAGTGTTGTTGACGTCCTGCTTATTGCAGCAAAGAAGCAACTGACAGTCGACAGCAATCAGGTACTCAATAAAACTGCTTTGGAGACACTGCTGCTAGAAAGGTCATCCTAGGTGGCACACCAAACTCAGCTATCAGTCCCAGTGAAGCCTGTGGCTGTTCTTCTTCTTGGAAGTTCTTTGTCTGTCAAAATAAAAACTCTGAGACTTTGCTCCCATCCAGAGGAAGAGAAACCCACTTTGATCTGAATACTCATAAAAGCCGTGAGTATGATGATCACCTAAGTAGACCCTGGTGCATGTAGGGGTCAAAGGCAAGGTGGAGGAGAGGAGAGGAGAACCTCGGAGATGGCTACAGGTTTCACTCAATTCACAAAGCAACAGTGACTGGGTCTCAGCACAGTCTGTAACTGTAATTTGTGTGTTGCTAATAAAATAGCCTAAGGAAAGAAAGGGTCAAAGTCATCACAACCCCACAGCAACCCACTCAGAGGAGGGAAGTTATATTTAGTTACTAGGGAAAATAACTGGGGTTGTAACAACCTGTCTCTGATACAAATTATTCAGCTGTGATTTCTATTCTAGGGAGATGCACCTTCTGTACTAGAAAAGCACTGGCTTACGAACGTGCCAGACCGGGGCCCGAGCGTGGTTCTGATCCTTCCCTTCCTGTGTAGCCATGGGCAAGTCACCGCAGTCTCAGAAATTCCATTTCCTCATTTGGAAAACAGGGATAAGAATAACTACCCAACAGGATTTTGTGAAACAAAATACCATCACGAATGTGAGAGATCTTAACATCTTGTCCCGGCAGATTTATTTAAAATCAATCACAGTCATATCACATATGACAGATGCACAGCCCAGACTTCCCTATATTTATCTCTGGTCCTAAGAAATAAGAAGTTGTTCTTTTTTTTACTACAGTTGTAAAAATCTCACTTTAACATTACAGAGTTTTGGCAGTATCATCAAAATACCACAAGATGCCTGGAGAACTTCATCATCATAACAGCATTATTATTAATTTCATTATTACATATGGGACACTATTCTAAATATATTATTACATTACTTCATTCAATCCTCAGAAGTACTCCGTGAAGTAGGAACCACTGTTCTCCCATTTCTCAGGTCGGAACACCGAGGAAGAGTGAAGGTTAGTAACTCGCATAAGTGACAAGCGCTCGATTCATATGGGCAGCTTGATTTCCAACCCTGTGTTCTAACAACTATGCCAAAGACGGGACTCCTGAAATGACCAGCAAAGGTCTATTTCTTGACCTGGGGAGTGTTTGCCATATATTATATTCATGTGGTTTTCTGAGCCAGTTTTATTTTATTACAAAACATTTTGAAGTAATAATATTAGTAGCTAAAATTTTACCACTTGATGCTTTGAGCAAAAATGGAGTATGCATTTTGCATGTCATCTGTTTGCAACCACAGGCACAGACTGCTGGCCCCGCAGCATTGCAGTAACATTTGTCTCGGTTGTTTGGGTCAGTGGCACAGAAACAAAGGGAAACTGCACTTTAATTTGTGGTAGGAGGTGGTGGTGTTTACCAGAGTCCACTGGGAAAAGTGCAGGAATGGTGTAAGGAAAGTGTTTTCATTTGGCAATCTGATTAGCCTCCACCGGACTCTGTATTTTTCTCACTTATTTGTTATTTTCCTCATATATTTGTCTCTTAATTTCTCTCTCTCATCCTTTCTTTTTCTCTTCCTTCTCCTCATTTGCTCATCCCTTTCTCTGCTTAGCCCCATATCCACGCCATGCTAGCTCCATTCTCCCTGCCTCTCTCTTTCTCATATAGGATCAGAAACATTCCTTATTTGTTTTGTTTATTCAACATTAGGATCTATTAGGCTTCATTAAGTGGCTGAATGGATTATGTGCAATCTTCTTCCCACTACAAAAACAATCCTTCTGAATTAAGTTTCCATGAACACAGGTGCTCCTTGACTGACTTTTATTTTACGAGTTTAATGGTTTCTAGTTAATAAAATGCGTCTGTACCTTACAGAAGTTTAGGGCTGAAAAGGTCAGTAGGGCATAGCCTAAGAAGAAAATAAAGTATCTGAGCATGAACTGCCCAAGGTCACCTGCTTTCTCCTCACATACCTCTTGCTCTTCCCCTCTCCCGCAGACACACAACAGAGAAGTCACATGCTGGACTGCCTCTTGGCCTATGGCCCACATGGCGCTCAGCCCCCTGTAGTTAAAGAGATCTGTGGAAGGGGCACATGCTCAGGGACCTCAGCGCTGCCTGTGAGGACAGGTCCTCGGAGGCTAAAACTGGCCAGAACGATCATCCCCTAAGCCCAGGATCTCTGCGCCTCATCCCCAGAACTAATTTGTACATTGAGACCTGACTCACAAATCTGATTACCAGGCAGAAAGTACATTTTTAAAAATCATCTTCTCCCTGCTAAAGGGACACTTGCACTGTTTATTCAAGGCTGTGTGTGGGGTGCTCCTCGATGTATAGTGCAGTGTGTTTCTCCTGGATCAATACTGGGGACTGCAGCCCTTCCCCCACCAATGTGGCGCAGGCCAGGGTCTCAGAACTCCACGGGGGCCCTGCCTGCCCCTGGACCTTGGAAACCAAGACACCACACGGAGCCTTTATAACAAATCCTAGTTCCCCCTCCCCCACTTCAGGTTATAAAACTTCCTTCATTCTCTCTGAGAAGCCACAGCCCACTCAGTACCCCAGACAGCCCCACCAGGCACCTGTTGGCTTGCTCTGTAATCAGGCTGGGATCCCTCATCCTCAACCCCTTCCTCCAGTCCCGAGAATGCTGTTTCTTCTTCCTCCTCCTCACCATCTTCAGAACAGGAGTCAAATGTGTCAGCATAATACTCCTCAGCTATACGTGGGTCTTCTGGGATCTCTGAAATAAAGAATAAACAACAATCACGGCCCACCTATCATTAACATTATGAGGCTAGGATCCTGTGTTTCCCCCTAGATCGATATTTTGTCTATATTGACAAAGCTTCCGTGGAGTGCAGAGCTGAATCTTAGCTTCTGAAAGTATCTGGTTTGGAAGTAATAAATACTCAGCAAAATGAAACCAGTAAGGGAAAGGACTCTCTTTGCAACGACACTTTTAAGATGGAAGGATAAAACCAAAAAACGAGAAGAAATGGTCCCCTTTCACATCTTCAGGCATGGATCCTCACTGTTTTACAAACGAGGGCAGTTAGGAGCAAAAGCAGCATAAGATGCCTTGGCTGTGGGACCCTATTACACACACACACACACACACACACACACACAGTTTTTGCAGAGGCAGTTGTAGTAGGACAATGTCAGCACTCTTCCTGGGAATTTTTTTTTTTAAAGAAAATGTTATTGGTGAAACCAGGCAAGCTGGATAGGATATACAGCAATGGCATTTTGGCAAGCTGAAGAAAATGTTATGATTTTTTCCTAACAAGCTATGAAGGCTTTTGAGATGAAGTTTACTGTAGGGCCCTACTTACTCACATGCATACAGGGCACTTATTTAAAACCGAAAAGAAAAGAAAGAAAGGAAGACAAGATCACCCGCTAAGCTGAAGCCAGGAAGTGGCTCCCTATGTTACTTGATGTAATATTATTACTAAGAATACAGTTGGTGCTCATCATGGTCTTTAACCAAGAAAGACCAAGAATGGATCACAAAAAAGCAGAGCAGTACCAACCCCACTTTGCTAATGGGGGACTAGAAATAGAGAACAATCTTCAGAGACAGGAGGAAATTACATAATGACACCAGAGCACATTAAAGCTGTGGGCATTTTAGGCTGTGCACCATGTTACACTGGCATAAATAAAGTTATTCTTGAAAGTTATAATACACTGCCCTGTTTTTCATCCTATTATTGCCAATTTTTGTCTAGTGGGTAAATATGAAATTTGGGATAAGAGAGTCAAGGTTTGAATGTAGTTCTACCACCTCTTACATGAGAGCCTGGACAAGGGCTTGAACTTCCTGGGTTCCAATTCCTGCAGTAAAACTGACACAAAGATCCTCCAGCAGTGCAGCTACCGAGGTTCAATAATATGATTCTTACAAAAACATCTGTATACAGAAATATTCACCACACACGTTCACTTAATTTCCACAGCTGTAAAAATGGACTTTTAATCAACTGATTCCAGAATCCGTTGAAAGTAAAATACTAGTGGCTGTGGAATTCCCTGACAGTAAAATACTTTAAAATCTTTTCTATCTACAGTTTCCCGTAAAACATAAGAGGCAGTACTGTGGAATCAAAACTAGTTGGCTAAAGAGACAAAAATCACATATAGTCAAAACTGCCTCTGCCAATTCCTTAGAAAGGGGCATGTTGTGAATCTCATAATTTCTCCCAGTAACTCAAACACAGACTGTTTTCCCTCCAGATCACTGATTTTCAGTTCAGCACCAGATGAAATAGATGGTTTGTATTTGGGGCAGTGTTTTATAACATTCTTTATTTGACTCACACTCACAAAGACAAGAAGATCACAGCAAGAGAAGCATATGAAAACTAAAATCCACCAGGAGGTCACTTCAGGTCTCCAGTTTTTACCTCAAGTAGGGACATGTGTTCATGGAACGGAATGGCAGACAAAACCGTATGACTTCCTACCTCTCTTCCTCCCCACCCTCCTCCCCTTGAGTTTCTGTGTCTCCTTCAGAGAGTCACCCATTCTCTCTCTGTGTTTGTGACAGTCACTCACGCATTTACTCATTCATACTTTCTCCCTCTTGCACTCCCTCTTTCTCTCTATTCATCCCCCTCCTCCCCCACTTCAGGCAAGAATATCTGCTTTCAAACTTGACTATGATACAGTAAGAAATGCCATTTACATTGTTGTACACAAAAATGTGTCTATATTTGTGTATTATATGTAAATATTTTTATAGTTGAAAAAAATTTTCATGTATCAAGATTTACCCATCCTATATCTGACACACCCTGGCATTTTGCATTCTATTCAATTTGTTCTTAAATGCCAATTGGAACTTGCTAAACTGATTTCTCACGCCACAATTTGAAAAACACTAATTTATAATGCTGTCTTTGGCATTAGAGAGAGAGAGAAAGAGCGAGAGAGACCTACCTTTAAATCAAGCCTCTACCATTGTCTCCAAAACATTAAACTTTCTGCGTTTCAGTTTTCTCATCTGTAAAATGGGGATGATAGTACCTATCTCATAGAATCATTGTGAACACGAAATAGTATAATGGATGCAAAGTGCTCTGCACATGGTAGGTTCCAACAAATGTTACTCACTAACATTTAACATAAAACCTTGCACTGTGCCTGTAACATTCAACACCAGGAAGCAACATAAATATTAAACAATCATAAGTATGTATCAAGTTTGAGTTTTATTAATATATTTTAAATAGAATCACTTCTTAAAATCCATACAGTACCCAACTCAAATAGGCAATAAGGAACCCCTTCTTTCTCTGGTCTCCCTCCTGCTGGCTCCAGAGGGACCCCTTGGCATTTCACTGCTCCGTCCCCCCACTGCCCTTCCTGTCCAGTGATTCCACTGAGGGTCCCGCCGGGCAGCCCAAAGGGAACCTCTACAGCAGGGATTCACAAACTCGTTCTGTCAAGCACTGGATAGGTTTGCAGGTTACACAGTCTCTGTCATAACTACTCAACTCTTTGTAGTTTGAAGGCAAACACAGACAGTACATAAACAAATGGGTGTGGCTGTGTTCCAATAAAAGCTGTCTTGACAAAGCAGGTGGTGGACCAGACCATACAACTGCATGGCACAGACAAACCTTTCTCCAGCTCAACAGAACGCCTCTCCCTCCACAGCACGGCTCCTGGTGCACAGCCGTAGTCCCTTTCCCCTCTTGCCAGGGATCCCCTCCCAGGACGGAGAGGGAGGAAACTGCCATTCTACCACCCGTGCCTGAGTCACGAACAGACTGGTACGAATCCATCTTCAGTTTTTCTTAAGCACCATTAACTTGGTGTAGCTCAGAAACTGGTTCATTTTCAAAGGGAAAAGTCAAGAGAAGCGTAAGTGTGCTCGAACTGTGTTCATCCAGCTGTATGTTTTTTGTATGTGGGCCCAATATGAAGCCTTTTTAGGTTCAGGCTCATTTCTCCTGTCACTGAGGGGAAAACGGCCTGTGATAAATAGCTTTAATTTCCCCGCACCCAGAAGTCAGCCTCGTAAGGGATGCACTGGAGCGGCATTCCCGATCTCTCCACTGCGCTGGGCGGGCAGTGACGGAGCGTGTTTACGAAGTAACCCAATAACGGCTGCCTCAGCTTGGACACGGCGATTGCAGATCTGTGCTGGAGAAAAAGAGAAGCAATTGCCCTGTTCTGGGAAAAGGGTGCTCTTTGTCACACCCTTCAATTAAGACCGAAATAAATCTCTTCCTATAAGACTTAAGTGAGCATGGGGATCACCTGTAGCGCTTGTTAAAACCCAGAGCTGCTGATGGAGTACGTCTGGAGTGAGGCCTGAAATGTGCGTTTCTAACGATTTCCCAAGGGATGCTGCCGCTGCTGGTCTGCGGGCCCCACTCTGAAAAACACTGTTCCAGTCCACGACTAGTTCAAATAAAAGTGCCATCGCCTACTGTGTAGAAGCACTATAATAATATCTGTACATCTTACAACTTTTGTATATTAGACAATAGAAAACAAATAAACTTTACTTTAGAAGAGTTTTAATTGTGCTATTAGCTGTCTCAACCACTCACATCTCTATGGAGTTATAAAGGACTATTTCCATTGTACTGATGAGGAAGAACAATGCTATAAGTAAGTAGCCCAAAGCTACAACACTTTATAGTTTATAAAAGCATATTCATACTCATTATTCCATTTGATCATTGTGACAATTATTCAAGTGAGACCAGGAAAACATTTTTATCTAATTTTTCAGATAATGAAAGAGGCTCAGAAAGACCCAACCAAAGGTCACGTAGCTGCATGCTTGGTGGACACTAGACTAGAATGCAAATTACCTGACTTCTATCTCTTTTTTCCCCTGAATTAGTGCTATTTTATGATTAGCTAGAAATTTTCATCTTTGCTAGTAAAACAATGCCATAGATAAAAGCTGTAATTATCTTCCCCTTAACTCTGAAAGATGTTGGACCAGGGACAGACTTCTGATTCATGAAATAGGAAAACTGAACTTTAGTCATCCTGGTGAGTTGAGTTGTTTGCAGGGAGCTGGGAATATTGAATGCCAGGGGACCTCACTGAGACTCGAGCCACCTGTCACCACTCTCTACCTCAGATGTGCTCAAACTGGAGTGTGAGGATCACCAGGCGCCCCAGACTCTGCTCCAGCTGCAAGATACCCTGGATCTCTTTTTTGATTTTATTTTTAAAGGTTTTATTTACTTATTTTTAGAGAGAGGGAGGGGAGGAGAAAGAGAGGGAGAGAAATATCAATTTGTGGTTGCCTCTTGTGCGCCCCCTACTGGAGACCTGGACCGCAACCCAAGCATGTGCCCGGACTGGGAATCGAACCAGCGACCCTTTAGTTTGCAGGCCTGCGCACAATCCACTGAGCCACAGCAGCCAGGTCTATGCTGGATCTCTTTACATATCTAATAATAGTGTCAGAATTGATTAACCCTTGCTGAGCTTGATGGCCAAATGACTTGGGAACCAATACTGCGACTTATTCGCAGTATTATGACCCTTTTCCCAGGAATTTAACAATATTCACAAGATACCTTTAAAAATGGTCTCACTCCATCCACCATATGGGGGAAAGAATCTCTTCATAAAGACAGGATGCTCTTTATTTTAGCTGTGGTGGGGCAGGCTGGGTGTGAGTTGGGGGTTGGAGATAACCTTCTTTATTTTTCCTTTCTTTCCTAGTTTTCTGAAGGAGTGAATGGCTTTATTACACTGAACAAAGGCTATCATAAGAACAAACCAATTTATTGTTATGTCTTGATGTGGCCTCTCCAAAGACTACATTCTCTCTACCATTATAAATTGGGAGTGACAGTGCTCAGAATGACAATAGTTTTTATTACACTAACAAAGCAGATCTCAGAATTTCTTATTTTCCTAGAAATGGCATTGTGGGTGTTAAAAAGATTGCCCTCATTCATTTTTAAAATATTTTATTTATTTATTTATTTTTAGTGAGAGGTGAAGGGAAGGAAAGAAACATCGATCTGTTGCCTCTTACATGCCCCAACCAGAGTCCTGGCCCAAAACCCAGGCATGTGCCCTGACCAGGAATCAAACCTACAACCTTTCAGTTCACAGGTGGTGCTCAATCCATTGAGCCACACCAGCCAACATCACCTTCTTATATGTAGAGAAAACCTGTGATTAATGCGCTATAATATTCTCAAGAAAACAGGGTTAAAAGACAATGCTTTCAGAAGGCACATACATGTAGACACTATGCTTAAACTATGCTCAGTTTCCCCATGGGGCTGCATCTTGCATAAGATGGGAACAAATTAGGATACAAATCAGAGAAATTGAAGCCCAAGTTAACTGGTGACGTCTGTTCTTTCTGAGAAAGACTGCCTGCCTCCAGGAGGGGTGGTATGTAGTAAGAGGACAGCCTATAGGGTCAGACCAAGGTTCACACGTGGCCTCTGTGGCTTATTGGCTGTGTGACCTTGGGCACGCTGCTTCATTTCTTTGGGCACTACTTTCTCACTTGTAAGTGGGTGTAGTGAGTACTGATGTCCCACAGAAACTTCTTTGCCAGACACACTCCAGCCTCTGTGAATGTTGGTTGCTGTGTTAGTCAGCTAGGGCTGCCACAGCAAAATGTCACAGACTGGGCAGCTTAAACAACAGAAATTTATTTTCTCATAGTCTGGAGGCTAGAAATCCGAGATCAAGTGGTTGACGGTTTCGATTTCTCCTTGGCTGGCAAGGGGTTGCCCTGCTATGCACCGGTGTCCCTGGACTCTTTCTGTGTCTTTGTCTCCTCTTCTTAGAGGACACCAGTTAGGCTGTGTTGGGGCCCTTCCAAATAGCCCCACCTTAACTTAATCACCCCTTTAAAGGCCCCGTCTCCCAATGCAGTCACATTCTGAGATACCGAGTGTCAGGGCTGCAACAAACAGATTTCAGGGGAACACAATTTAGCTCATAACCACTAACAAGGCACAGATGCCTCCTTTTCCACACAAATGCCCTCAGATCAAAGAACTCCCTTGTTAAGGAGGTTATACATCAAACCCCATCCCCACACACACACCGGGTAGTCCTTGCCAACGACTGACTGACTCAAGGTGGAACCAACTCTGTGGTGTCACTCAAGCCCCAGAGGTCCCTGTGGGATCAGGCTGGGGCTAGTCTCCATCTGAGGCCGCATCTGTGCTCGGCCCCTTCCACTGCACTGTCCTAACTTACCCCACCCCACTCAACCCAAGACCCCGAGACCTCCCCCTCAGTACCATATGCAAGAGGATAACCATCTCAGGCAGTGCTTCTGAAAACCCAAGCAAAGACCTGGGGGTAACAGTAATAATACTCATAGCTATAATATTTTATAAAATATAAGTGACATTATGCAGTATGTAAAACACTCCCTAAAGTCATGTGCCAGCAAGGTCACATTCTTTTACATTATAAATTTAGTGCTCAGGATTTTAAGAAAACAATAGAGCCCATAGTACACCTATGGGTACTGAACGTAAGTCATTTGTCAGATACCAGTCATATCTCAGACAGTTAAATTTTTTATCTCATGAGGCCTAGTCTACTGGCCCTACTCAACACCTTACAATGCTCATTGAGCAGCATCCAGCACATAGCAGGTGCTCAATTAATGACCATTATCAGTACTGCAGCAGGTAGAAAGAGTCAGTTTTCTTAATAGTTCTCATACCAACTCTAAGTATTTAGAAAAAGACCTGACAAGAATTCAGGGGATGAAAGTATGATCCATTCTGCCAGAGACAAGAGGAGGGCTTTGGCCTTACTCTAGAAAAGAGGTAGGGAAGGAGAGTGGGAAGGGTCGGAGCCAGGGAGCTGGTGGAAGGTCACGTGCTCTGCCAGATATTAAACTCATCAGACACTTAGTTTAGGTCAAAAAGCTGGGCTTGCTGCCTGAACCAGTATGTGCCAAATGGAGGCCACTGGCCTTCGTACATGAGACAGAGGGAGAGGGAAGGCTGTAGAGGCAACTGCAAAGACAGCTCTAAACAAGCTGCAGTTGGAGCAAAGCTTCTGGAATCTCCCAGCGACGGGCTGACAGCTAGTTTACACTACTACTGAGATGTAAAAGCAGCATTTACACACAAAGGGCCAACAGCAGAACTGGGGAAAACACTCTTTGATAAGAGGCAGCCTGTCCTTCAGCAAGGGAGCTGAATTCCACCAAACAGATAAATCTCCTTCCTAAACCCCAGCCTTCCATCTCCTGGGTGCTAGGAGAAAGGTACCCAGTCTCTCATCTCTACACATCTCTTCCCCTGAATTATTAGAAGAAAAGGACTGACTAAAACTTTTTTGGATTGGAAAAATGCATTTTGTCAATTTCTAAACTTCAACATGTATTGGATTATATTTTTCTCTTCAATTTTTAAAAGCCACCTCTCCCCCACTGTGAACCGTGACAACGGAGTAGCAGAGCTGTGCAGTGAGTCATCAGCTGGGCCTAGAATGCAGCTCTCACGGGGCCCCAGTTCCCATCTGTAGTCATGAAGATCGCTCGCTGCAGCTCAGAAGGCTTAGCGGGAGAAGGGCAACCTCTAAGAACAGCGGCCATGATTTCCCAGGATGAGTCATCCCTTTTTATGGATACCATGGCCCCTACGCCACACTTCAAATGGCTGCTGCACCTCCATTTCATCACAAAGAGCCCTGTGGGAAATGGCTGCAATTTTCAACCACCACAACATTCAGTGGGGCGGTGGCTTGAAGCCACGTATTACCTAAGGAACATTTTGAACCAATGTTCAGTCCAGGGAAAAAATATGGACAGCCCCCAGTGATATCAACCCTCTCATACTCTGAGGGAGAAATGTCCAGGCCACATATCTTCAACACTCGGCTCTTGTAATCACCTCCACCCTCCTGCCTCCACCACATCTTACATGCACTGTCACAGATCTTGCCTAAAGCACTCACCACGTTGCTCTCCCCCTTCAATGGCTCCCCACTGCCAACAACACTGAGTACAAAATCTTCTGCTCAGCAGCCAAGGCCTTTTATCATCTGGCTGCAAACCACTTTTCAGATCCGTCTCCTGCCACTGAACACAGTGGCTCTCAGTAGAAGGTGTGCACCAAAAGGGATTGTGACTGGGTGGCCTTGGGCTGGGTCCAGGCAGCTTTATTTTTCTGATGCTTTCTAGATGATTCTTTAGATGAGGAACTTGGCTTTTGTTACCTGGATGTTCTACAATATTATTCCCTGAATTCACTCTTACTTTCCAATTTCATTCCTTCAAAGAGCTCTCCTTCTAGAATCATCTTGTCCAATATGGTAGCCACTAGACATATGTGGCTTCTTAAATGACAATTAAAAGGAAATAAAATGATAAGCTCAGTTGCTCAGTAACACTAACCACATCTCAAGTACTCGAAAGCCACCTGTGACAAGACTATAGGTCATTTCATCACCACAGAAAGTCCCGCTGGACAGCACTTTTATAGAGTGTCCTTCCTCTGTACACCTAGCCCTACTGGGCTGCAGCCTTCAGTTTGAATTTGGCTAGATTTTTCTGAAGTCCTGGGATGTGGATCGCTTTGCCTTTCTTCCCCCTAGTTCCTACCTGACCCACACATCCTCCACCACCACCAATCCCCGCCCTTTGAAAGAGAAGGCGGAACCAGACCCTTGGATGTCCCCATGATCTCCATAGTCTTAGACTTAGCAAGGGAGAGGCAGCGACTTAATTCTACCCTAGCCTTGGGTCTCCTCTGCACGTCCCCCAGAGCCCCTTCTCATCCGTAAGGTGCCCCTTCTCACGTTCTGTGACACAGTGTCTACAAGCAGAGCTTTCGCACATGCCCAGCTCCTGCTCCTTGTCTCAGAGAAATGCAGCTCATGGACCTCCCAGGTCCTTAGAGTAGAACATGTTTTTCATGGCAGAGCAGGGCTCAAGTCCACTTATGAATGATATCACTAACTGTAGGTGAGACTCAACCTCAAATACAAACAATATGTTTACAGGCTTGGGGGTGGTGGGACAGCAGGTGCTTGGTTTTGTATTTTTTTATGCATTATTTTCTCACATAATAAGCTAGCTATAGGTAGTACAAGTAACCTTTTCTAAACTAAACCCTCAAAGCCAAGGCTAAAATTAGCTGTGTTGATTAGCTTAGCCTCCAGGATCACATATGAGGCTGTGAAAAATAATTTCCTTAAAAAATGTATATTCATGACCCTATCTGTATGGAAGGCTAAATTAGGTACAGTATAGTACCTTTTTAATACATAGGACAGCAGGTTCTGCTGTGAGTTTTTCTTCAGCTGCACCAAAGGCTCTCTTCCTACACAAACACCATAGAAACAAGTTCCATGACCCATTCAGAAATAGATTCCCCTCGAGCTCTGGAGTTGGTGCTTTTATCCTATGTGTCACGATGATTGTCCCGTAGGCAAAATGATATTTCTCTGATTTTTTTTGTTCTGGTTAGGAAAGCAAAAGCCAAAAAAGTAGGTAAAGTTTGTCTTTTTCCCACTAGATTCAGAGAAATAAATACCAGCCAGGGAATCCATTCTCTCAAGGGAACTATGGGGAGACTGAACAAAGACTCTGAAGGAGCTGGTGCAATAGTTAAATGCTTTGTGTTTGGTGTTTGGTGGCAGAAGACCTTGAGTTCTGTGGCTTTAGGCAACTGGCATAAGTGTCCTGGGCTTTAGGTGTCTCATCTGTAAAATGGGGATGCCAATAACTTACCAGCCTAAAAACAGAGTTCAGGTTGCCTTCCTGCTCTAAGGCTTGCAAATGTGTGACACAGAGTACTGGACTAGACCAGTGTGTATATGAAGCATCTGGGGAACTTGACGGAATGCAGATCTGACTCATAGGGCTGGAGTGGGGCCTGAGAGTCTGCATTTCTAACATGCTTGAGGTGACGGAAATGCTACTGTTCTACAAACCAGTAGAATAGCAAACTAGTCTCTTGCTATTCAAGACACCAGACCACTGCATTCTATTCCTGGCCACCAAGTATTTGACAACAAGTGAGACTACAACTAGACTATAACGAAGCTGAAGAATTTAAATTGCCATAAAAATGAAACCTCTACCTTCTCTCTTATTTTTCTTGCACTGTATTTCCTCATTAACACAGGCAGGACTACATTGGAACATATTTAGCAATTTGTTGGCAGAGAGAACACCTTGTGAGCCATATGGGATTGTCCCTCTGGTGAACTCCTAGAGTTATAATTTCTGTTTTCCACCTCCACTCTCCTGGAAAACATTTGTTTCCCATTGGCAGCACCCCTCTGTTAACTGAACAGCTGGAGGAAGTCAGGAAACTGCCAGAAGATGCTTGCTGTCCCTAAGACATTCTTAGCTCACCAACATGAAACCATAACCATTTATAAAATAAAAAATATATTTTTCTCTTTTATCTAAGAAATTTTGATCCTATCTAGTATCATGTAGTTGGATGCATCTTCTCAACTTTGCCTTTTATATAATAAATATATAGCAAGAAGCCTTCATAGTAAAGGGAGAAATCAAGAGACGCAGAGTGAGAACACCTGAGGTTCAGTCCATCTCTCCCACACTGCTGTGTGACATCAGACATGTTCTCTAACTTTTCCAAGTCTCAGCACTGTCCATCGTAAGGCTCAGTTTAAAACATAAGCAAAACTCAGGGACTTCTAGTCAAGATGGCAGCATAGGTAAACACAGCTCACCTCCTCGCACAATCACATCAAAATTACAACTAAATTATAGAACAACCATCGCTCAGAACAGGCAGAAATCAACTTGAATGGAAGTCTGACAACTATGGAATTAACTATGGTCTGACAACCATCCAGACTGGTAGGAGTGGCGCAGACATGGAACAGGCTGGTCCCACATCCACATGTGGTAGATAAAAATTCAGAGGGATATCTCAGGAGCAAGGAGTCCCAGCCCCACACTAGGCCCCCTAACCTAGGGTTCCAGTGCCAGGAAAATAAGTCCCCATAATTTCTGGCTGCAAAACCCAGAAAGGACTGGTTTCTTTCTGGAGTGAGTCAGTGGAAGAAAATTCTGGAGTCCCAAGCAATGCTACTTAAAGAACACAGTTCTACTTAAAGAACATACAAACTTACTTAGATTCACTCCATCTGAGCTCCAGTACTGAGGTAGCAGCTTGAAAGGCACCAGTGGCATACAGGGAGGAACTGAAGTATCCAGTGTCAAGGCAAGTGCTGAGGGACAGCTTTCTCCCACACAGAAAGGCAGGCAGAGGACTTTGTCCTTTTTCTGAAACCTTCCTCCACAGAGCCACAGAGCCACAGAGCCAGCAGGCAGGTACCATATCTGAGACTCCATAAACCAGGCTAACACTGTTTGCTTTGCCTTGTAGATCTCCTGAGACTTTGTCCTACTAACTTATAGGACCACCCAAGCTGTTAACAAAGACTTTTTCATGTGAATGGCTGGTCTTGCCTAATGCTTCACAATGTCCTAAATCCTCTCAAACAAGTAACAGGCAGCCTCAATGACACCCCAGTCCCCATATCTCTTGCTAAGTGGATCCAGGCCCAGCATTAATAGCAGCCAGCCTAGATTCACAGGTTGGCTTTGCCTGGGAATCTCCAAGCTCAGCACAGGTAGCAGCCATCTCAGACTGCTTCATAGCCCAGGCAGGTGGGCCCTGGACAAAACATAGGTGGGGGCTGATCTTAGACTGCACTACCAGGGCAACCCTAGAGCCTGCACACATAGTGGACAGCTACAGACCATGTAGGAGCACCACAACCCTGCACTTGCACAGCTTATCCTCCACAGAGGGTGGAAGTTGGTGGTCAGTGGTCACAGCCAGTCCTTGCAGCTGAATGGCCTGGGTAAACCCTCCCATTGACTTGCCAACAGCAATCAAGGCTCAAATATAAGAGGAAGGTGTATGCAGCCCACACAAAGTGTGTACCTCAAGTACTCAACTTGATAGGGGAGGCTGTGCCACTGTATTCTACAAGACACCTATTACATTAAGCCATGCAACCAAGACAGGGAATCACAGTAACTCTCCTAATACATAAAAACAAACACAGGGAGGCTGCCAAAATGAGGAAACAAAGAAACATGGCCCAAATGAAAGAACAGCTCAAAATTCCAGAAGAAGAACTAAACAAAATGGAGATAAGCGAACTACTAGATGCAGAGTTCAAAACACTGGTTATAAGGATACTCAAGAAACCTAGTGACAACCTCAACAGCACAAAAAAGATCCAGTCAGAAACAAAGGATTCGCTAATTGAAATAAAGAACAATTTACAGGGAAACAGCAGTTGAGTGGATGAAGCTGAGATCAAATCAATGATTTGGAACATAAGGGAGCAAAAAACAACCAATCAGAAGAAAAAGAATCCAAAAAAAAATGAGGATACTGTAAGCAGCCTCTGGGACAACTTCAAGGGGTCTAACGTTCATATCACAAGGATGCCAGAAGGAAAACAGAAAAAGCAAGATATTGGAAATCTATTTGAAAAAATAATGAAAGAAAACATCCCTAATTTGGTAAAGGAAATAGCATGCAAGTCCAGGAAGCAGAGAGAGTCCCAAACAAAATGGATGCAAAGAGGTTCACTCCAAGACACATCATAATTAAAATGCCAAAAATTAAAGATAAAGAAAGAATCTTAAAAGCAGTAAGAGGAAGTTAGTTTCCTACAGAAGAGTTCCCATAAGATTGTCAGCTGATTTCTCAAAAGAAACTTTGCAGGCTAGAAGGGTTGGCAAGAAATATTCAAAATCATGAATAGCAGATACCTACAGCCAAGATTGCTCTACCCAGCAAAGCTAACATTGAGAATCAAAGGGCAGATAAAGAGCTTCCCAGACAAGAAAAAATTAAAGGAGTACCTCACACCAAACCATTATTATATGAAATGTTAAAGGGACTTATTTAAGAAAAAGAGCATCAAAACTATGAACAGTAAATGTATATCTACTAAAAACTGAATCTAAAAAACAAACAAGAAGAACTGAGACAGAATCATGGATACAGGGAGCGTTTTGATGGTTGCCGGATAGGATGGGGTGTGGGAGGATGGGTGAAGAGATGAGAGGATTAAGAAGTACAAATTGGTAGTTACAGAATAGCCATGGGGATGTAAAGTACAGCACAGGAAATGGAGTAGCCAAAGAACTTATACACATGACCCATGGATGTGAACAATGGTGCTGGGATGGCCTGAGGAAGTGGGCGGTGCTGGATGGAGGAGGGCAAGGGGGCAAAAATTGGGACAACTGTAATAGCATAATCAACAAAATACAATTTTAGAAAACATAAGCAAAATTCACAGTTAAAATAATCTGATAATTATTACCAAAATATTTTACTAAAGACAAATTTATAAAAATTTAACAATGCAAATGTGTAAGTACTGCATTGTTTCACTCAATAAAATCAAAATAATTATTTTAAACAATGGGAGGGGAAGGGAAGGGAAGGGAAGGGAAGGGAAGGGAAGGGAAGGGAAGGGAAGGGAAGGGAGGGGAGGGAAAGGAAAGGGACGGGAAGGGAAGGGAAGGGAAGGGAAGGGAAGGGAAGGAAAGGGAAGGGAAGGGAAGGGATCTGACTTAATAGGATCCTATTGAAAAGCCCCCTAGGAAACTAATAGAATCTAATAAATCTTGACAATGGAAGAAGTGCATATATAGAAATATAAATCTGGCCCCATGAGTGCCTTTGCTGTTTATTCACTTAGACAATGAAAATTGTGTTTATCCTATCAGTACATTACGTGCCTTTGTGGAATGAACCTAATTTTTCTCAGGCCATTCAGCTAAAGACAATCTTATATCCTCCCATGAGAAAATTAAAGAAAATTGGAATATATTCATTGAAGAATATAACCAGAGAAACTGAAATAGAGATAGCTATATGTGTCATTTATCAGTGTTGACAAAGAACCGTCCATCTCAAGATACGCTCTGAAATCCCACGCCATCAGGGAAGGCGCATTTTGCCGTCGCCATGCCTCCTGGTGTCTGAAGGTTTCGTTTCCTTGGTGATGGAGGCTGAAAGTCAACCTGCTCTAAAGAGCTGATTACATTTGCTGATGCCACAGCTCTCCAAGGACTATTTTTCTGAAAAGTTGAAGAGTATTACAAAACAACTTATCAGACAATTTGCATCTTATTTGAGATTCCTCAGTGATGAACAACTGCTTCGCCTGGTGAGCGCTGAAGCAAGGCTTCTGGGTGATTGGTTTAGAAACTCCCCAACTCTGTAGGGGGAAATATATAAGTTAACGAATGCACTTCACCGCACAGTGATCCCCGCAGGATGGCCCTCAGTTTCAAGACCTTGCGTCCACCGACTTAGCACATAAAATGATGTCGATTAAAGCATAAAAGTGCATCATCTAGTAAGACTGCAGATTTTTATGACCATTACAATAACACAGGAGACATTATTTCTGCTTATTAATGATTTCACACCCATAAAATTCAAATCGAGTAGGGTTTTTACCATAGAGAGCCCTATTCATAAAAGGCATTCCTGCTGCTTCATTATCCTTTTTTCCAGTTTATTAAAAATTGTTTAACGGGGCATTGCAAATGGAGAAATTATTCATGATATGCAGGAATATTTAATGCTAGTTCTTGCAGTATCTTACTTCATGCCTAGAAGAACAGTTCTCAAAGAGTGGTCCTGGGACCCCTGAGAGTCCCCGAGAGCTTTTCAGGGGAGCCCAAATCTAAACTACTTTCATAAGGATGCTGGGATGCTACCTGCTTTTTTCACTTTCATTCCCGCGTGGGTGTGCAGGGAAGTCTTCCAGGCACTATGTCATGCTGTATCATAACAGCCTAAATGCAAAGCCAATATGAGAAACCAACTGCCTTCTATGAAGCCGATTAGTTTTTAAAATTGTAAAAATGTAAAACAATGCTGCTCTTCACAATATTTTTTTTATTTTGGAAAATATACTTCATTTTCATAATGTGCAATGTGGATGAACCTTGAGGACATTATGCTAAATGAAATAAGCCAGGCACACAAAGACAAATATGCATGGTTCCATTTAATGCGGTCTAAAATACTCAAATTCATAGAATCAGAGAATGAAACGGTGGTTGCCAAAGGCTGGGGGTGGTGGGCGCTCACAAGGAGTTACTAATCAACGGGCATAAAGTTGTAGTTCATCAAATGAATAAGAGATCAAGACATCTGCTGTATAACACTATACCTATAATCAACAATATCATATTGTACACTGAAAAATTTGGTAAAAGGGTAGATAGAGTGCTAAGTGTTCTTATCACAAAATAAAATAAAACTAAAAAAATACTAATAAGCAAATAAAAAAAAGCAAAAGATATGTCCTAACAAATATTTAAACATATTGAGATACTAGAATAATAACATAATTTTTTAATCTAGTGATGGAGCCAAGTCTAGTAACAATATGAATATATTAACAGAAATTTGATGTAGAAAACTGGTGTATATTTCAATTATATGTGGAGAAATAATCACTTGTAAAACAAAAAGTAATTTTCACAATAATATGCTATTTACTGTTATATGCAGGTTTATTACTGTTATTTTTCAATGACTTTTAAAAGTTCTCAGTTTCACTTTCTGATACAGAATACATCTATAGTTATAAGCATATAAACAAAAACTCTTTGGTCTCCTGAATAATTTTTAAGACTGTAAAGGTGTCCTGAGATCAAAAAGTTTGAAAATTGTCAGCTCAGGCTTATTCAATAGCTGGGCCCCCTCACTCCGGGCAGTCTGCTCTTTTGCACATCATCACAGAGCACACTTCCTAAAACAGGCAGTCAGAAGAACGAGGACTTCCAATAAGGCAAAACCAATGTCAAATTCGCATTTTACTTACCTCTTACTAGCTGTGGGACTTTGTGTGAGCTGTCCAGGCTCTCTGAACCTTAGTCATCTCACCTGAAACTGGGGTGCTCTTCTCAAACTATCTCCCCGAAGATATTTGTCAATTACAGGACAAAAACATAAGTTTACAAGGGAGACACCACCATCTGCAAGGAAGATACCACCTTATCCCAGTGATTGAGGTTAACACCAATATCAGCATCACGTACTCTGTCTACCTGATACGATGCAAGGAGAAGGACACATCACTTGCCCAGAATATGTAACCTCAACCTAATTTTGACAAGGCACTGCACAAGCCCACATGAAGAAACATGCCATACAACAAGTAAGCAGTAGCCATTAAGAGTGTCAAGGTTGTGAAAGACAAGAAAAAAACAGGGAATGTCACAGGAGAAGTCTAAGTAGACACAACAACTACATACAACCTGGAACCCCAGATTAGACCTTGGAACAGAAAAAGGACATTGGGGGAAAACCTGGTAGAACTGAAGTAAGATTTGTATTTAGTTAATAGTATAGAATGGATGCTGCTTTTCTAAGATTGTCCCTCTTTTAAAAAGGTACATTTTTACCAACATTAAGAATATTTGTGATAGGCAAAATAATACCTTCCTAAAGCTATCCACCTGGAATTTTTGAATAAGTTCCTTTACCTAGCAAAGGGGAATTAATGTGCTAATCCAGCAATTTTAAAATAGGGAGATCATCTTGGAGTATCTGAGAGGGCCCGAGATAAACACAAGAGCCCTTTAAAGTGGAGCAGGGGGAGAAGAGAGCAACTAGAGAGACAGCAGCGTTGGAAGGACATGGCCTGACACTGCTGGCTTTGAGAATGGGCAGAAGAGAGCATGAGCCAAGGAATGCAGCAGCCTCCGGAGTCTGGGGAAGCAGGGCCCGCGGAGCCTACAGAAGAAGTGCTGTCCTGCCCACCCCTTGACTTCAGCCCCACGAGACCCGTTTCAGACTTCTGACCTCCGGAGCTGTGAGACAGTAACCTTGTCCTGGGTGAGTTCCTGTGCTTGTGATACACTGTTCCCAAAGAAGTAGAAAAGCAGTACAGTATGTTTTCTAGGTATTCAATGTAACTTTACTTCATATTAAGAAATCAAGAACTGAAATTGAGTAACTGCTGAACTTCAGGGGTTTCTTTATCACAAAATATATTAGTTACTAAAATATCTCTTCAGGATAAAAATAGTGATTATGAAAAATGTGTGGAAGCTGGAGTCATTATGCCTTGTATTTTCTCACTTTAAATAATATTGGTTGGCTTCCTGCTGTTACTGATAAGAAAGTCAAAAGAGTAGGGCTTTTTCCAACTTGATTCCCATTACCTCCCAATTCTAGTGATATGTTGCTTTTGTATGAAGGTTTGTAATTTTTATATTAATTATATTTTGTTTTGAAATCATAACTCCCAGAGATTTTAATCTTTAAAGTAGAAAAATTATCCTAGACTTTTACTCTGAATTAAGACATACAGTGTAACTGCCCAGATTTTTACCATACCTTCTTCATTCCTGAGTTCTTAATTTTGATTTGTTCTTCAAACCATCAGTAGTTATTTCCAAAGGGCCCTCCTGGGTGTTATACTTCTAAGCCTAAGAATGTCTTACCACTTACCACTTACTTAAAGGACAATTTAGTAGTATGTGAAATTATTTGGTTACATTTTAACTTCATATTTGAAGACATTGGTCTACTGACTCCTAATCATTTCTCCTGTTTACCATATTTTCTCTTTTCATCCTTTTTTAAAGTATAGTTGACATACAACATTATATTAGTTTCCAGCGTACAACAACATAGTGATTTGATACCCATATACCTTGCAAAGTGATCACCACAAATCTAGTAACATTTTAGCACCGAAAAAGCATTACAATATTATTGACTGTGTTCCCTATGTAGTATAGTACGTCCTGTGATTTATTTATTTTATAACTAGAAATTTGTACCTCTCAATCCCCTTCATCATTTTTGCCCATCTTCCACCCCATCCCCTCTTTTCTTTCCTAATTAGATAGATTTAATCAGAAAGAGCTTCATCATGGAATGGTCTCATTTTCATGACTGTCTTCGGAATGGCCGCCCGCCCCCCCGCCCCCACCAGTCTTCCCCACTTCAAGGAGTGGCAAGGCCACTCTTTCCAGAGCTCAGGCCCACAGCCTTGGTGTCATCCTTGACTCCACTCTTTCCGTCTCAACTCTACCTCTGTTGTGCCAGAAACCCTGTCATTTATAGCAACAGAATAATGTCTAGACTTCAACCATTGCTCACCCCACCTCACCACTGCCATGCTGGTCTAAGCTACCATCTCTTCTTTCCTGGATTACTACAATAACTGGTCTCGTTGCTTCTAGATTTCCTACCCTCAGCATATTCTCACCACAGTGGTTACAACAATCCTATAAAATATGTGAAGGTTCCTGTCACTCCTCTGTCAAAACTGTCCAACGACTCAGAGTTAAGAGCCAAAGTTTCCCCCATACCACAGTGTCCTGCACGATCACGCCCCTACGATCCTCACCCGTCTCCCTCCAGTGCACTCGCCTGGCTGCTCCTTGAACACATGGGCAACTCCCGCCTTCGGGCTTTGCCCTCGACGTTTCCTCCACTGGGAACTCTCTTGCCCAAGACAGCTCATGGCTCACTCATGAACTTTCTTCAAGTCTTGATTCAAAACTCACTTTCTTCACCCACCTGGAATTTCAACCCCTCCCTGAAGCTTTCTATTCCTCTTTCTGAATTATCTGTTCTCTTGAGTACTCATCACTTTCTGACATAGGACATATTTCACATGTGTCTTATTTACTACCCTTCAGTTCCATGCAGGCTCCATGAAGGCAGGGATTTTTGTCCTCTTGGTTCACTTCAGAGTCTTCAATGCACAGGACAACACTGGGCGCATGTAACTGCTTGATCAATAGTGTTTAGTTGATTGAATAAATGAAGTTATATCCCATCCTTGTTTGTTTGCTGCTAATGACAGTTTGCTTTTAAAAAATTCTAATTCATGTTAAGTTTTGGAGATGAGAGAGTCTATGAGTCAGCCTTACTGGACTGACTTATCTGTAAGTCTCAGCACTGAGCACCTTATACCCTCTACACTCCTCTCCAAGCCCTTTCCTACAGGGTCGGCCTGGTTGGTCTGGTCAGAGCACTGCCTGGTTCCTGCCAAGCTCGAAACTTTGCTCCTGAAAATTCCTGCTTGAAATCATCTCTTCAGTCCTCTCTATAGTTTTGAATTATACCCACTCTATAAAAATTATTGGTGATCACCTTAAGGAAGACATATCTCTTATTATTAAGATTCTACATTCCCTGGTGGCATTAACACATTTTTTTTCCAACATGACTTGCACAATACCTTGAATGTGGTAAATCCTCAGTAAATATTTCTTGCTTTATATATTGATGGAGAAAGTTAAACACAACCACAAGAGGAGAGACATAAAGTGCTGTGTGAGCCGAGGAGTGAGAAACAAACACACCAGGCTGGACGGGCTGTGAGAGAGTCTGGAAGCCTTTACATCAACAAAAATTAGTAGTGTAGTAGTAACATGATTGTCATAGGTATTAAACATCCCAGCAATGATTCTGAGTGCTGTGTGTTATTTTATTCTTTCCTCATAATAGTGCTATAATGTACTATTGCTCTGATCTCACAGAGGAGGAAGCTGAAGAACAGAGGTTGAGGAAATCTGACTCACATCATACAGTTAGTGACTGGCGAGTCTAGAACTCGAACCAGGACAGTCTGACTACATAACCCGGCCTCTCTATTACTACTTCATGAAAACTGAATAAAAGGGTTCACATCTTTGAAGATAAAGGAAGTATATTAGTTTCCTAGGTCTCCAGCAACAGAGAACCACAAATGTCCTGGCTTGAACAGCAGAAACTCCCAGTTCCGGAGGTCAGAAGCCTGAAATCAAAGTATCAGCAGTGCTGGGTCCTTCCGGAGGCTCTAAAGGAGCACCTGTTCCAGCCCCTTCCCTAGATTCTGGTGGCTGCTGGCAGTCCTTGGTGCTCCCTGGCTTATAGATACATCACTACAGTCTCTGCCTCTGTCTTCCCATGGTCCCATCAGCATATCTCTGCCTCCGTTTTC
Organism: Phyllostomus hastatus; assembly: GCF_019186645.2. Lineage (NCBI taxonomy): Eukaryota > Metazoa > Chordata > Mammalia > Chiroptera > Phyllostomidae > Phyllostomus > Phyllostomus hastatus. The sequence continues at coordinate 28,601,727 of NW_025334009.1, read as the reverse complement.
TCTTTTTTCTTCCAAGGACTTGTCATTGGATTTAGGGCTCATCATAATCCAAGAATGATCTCACCGGACAAGCCTCCCTTCAATTGCATTTACAAAGACCTTTATTCCAAATAACAGCACAGCCTGGCTCCTATAAGGGCAGACCCTCCAGGTCTTGATGAACTAGAGGCCCCTTGACTCATTCCACTAGAAGGGATGTATCTTTTGGGGGTGACAATTCAACCCACTTCAGAGAGTAATGAAAAACTTTTGGGGGGAGGAAAACTTCATGGTAGGCTCAAAAGGGTAGAACTAAATGTGCCTGTTTAGTACAATATTCCATGTTCCCTGTGCCCAGCAGAGTGGGCACCAATAAGTAGTTGTTGGAAGTTGAATGTTGATGGAAGTGGTGTTTAGGGAAAACTCTGGTGACGGAGGTGAAAGGTGACTGCCTAGGAGCAGCAAGGTCATTTAAGATATGAAGTGACAAGGACATAATGGTACCTACAAAGGTAAAAGGATAATGGCTGTGGGAAATTTCTAAAAGGAAGAATTCCAGAATTCCTAAAGGAAGCCTAGAAAGAAAGGAAAAAAACACCCAAGTGGTCTCGAAGAGATTTCTACAGAACCAGACAACAGCTTTTGAAGCTCAGAGAGGCAAACAGCCTCTTGAGAAAATAGAATCAATTATAATAAATCTTTCAGAGGAAAAAGAAACAGCACTGGCTATTTTTTTTACTCACCATAAAAAAAACAGAAAATTTAAGTCACACAGGAACTGAAATAGACATTACTTAGGCCACACAAGCATCTTGGAGATGGAAACTCACAAAGCACGCTTCCATATGCCAGGCTATGCAATACACAGACCCCTAACCAACGACACACAAGGAGCCCACCCCACACCACCACCGTCCAGGCCAGCGTGTTCCTGGTTTGACTGCCAGGCCTCTCCCTGCCTATGGAGTCCTCACTAACTCAGGCTTTCTGGTGGCTTTCTCCACAGATGTCATCAATGACTGTTAAGTATTTCACTTGACCCTTCGTCTCTAACTAAATTCTATTCTCTCTTTAGCCTTGTGTAATCTGCTGGTTTGAACACTTCCGATTCATTAACACGATCAACTGGTTTTCAATAAATGGAATTTATGTTGCTCTGTGGTTGGAAGGGAGCTGTTACTAGATCAAGTGGGAAAGACCTCTGGGCTTCCCCCCGCCCTGTGCTCAGTCTGAGGCGGTGTGACGGTGCTGCTGTGCTGGGCCCTGATACGGTCTGGAGGCGGGACTGCCACCGAACACCTGCAATCACCTCGAGTTAGCAGCACGCTGTCTTCTGTTGAGGAGCAAACTACGTTCACTGAACTGAAAACGTTATGGACCTGGGGCTGGGTCCCAGATCGACAACACCTCTTTGCACCTCAGTGTCCTCATGTATAAAAATGTGTGGTCAGTATCTGACAATTTCAGCAAACCGATCCTTCCTCCAAAGTGAGTACAAAACGAAGAAAACAACTTTTTTGTGAGTTTTACTTTTAGACGGTTGAAATGTAAGATCAACATTTAATAACTGTAGTGACTACTGAAACAGGTTTCCCACTGGAAGGACCTGTGGAACTTTTAAAGAAAGTTAGGTGTGAAGGTTTTCTCCTTGAGTGGTACTGCTGCATAGGGCTTTTTTGAGATGATGGACTGCTCTAGAAGCGTGCTGTCCAACGTGGTAGCCACTAACCACAGGTAATTCTTAAGCATTTTCCCCTCCAGTTTTACTGAGATATAATTGACACAAAACATTGTATTAGTTTCAGCATTTGACATGTGACTAATGTGAATGAGGAACAGATTTTAAAATTTTATTTAATTTTAATTAGTTCTGCACTGCTTAAAGACCGATTCTTCTGAAAAACTTGTCGTTAGGCAGTTTCATTGTGCGGACATCAGAGTGCACGTACACAAGCTGAGATGGCACGGCCTGCTACACGCCTAGGCTACGTGATAGAATGTATTGCTCCCAGGCTACCACCCCGTGCAGCATGTCAGCGCACAAGAGAAAATGACGCCATCCAGAGACACCGTGAACATCAGATATATAGGGCCGCTGCTGGCATAACATGGCATGCTGTTTTACAGCAAACTTGTTTTGTAAGTAGAAAAAATACACTGTAAAATAATAATAGAAATATAGCACAGTAAATACATAAGCAAACAATACAGTCGTTTATTACTATTAAATATTAGATACTGTATGTAATTGTTTGTGCTGTACTTTTATATGACTGGCAGCACAGTAGGTCCGTTTATACCAGCGTCTCCAGAGACACATGAGTGATGTGTTGCTGTACGACTTCACATCCGCTACAATGTCGCCAGGCGATAAAAATTTTTCAGCTCCTTTATAATCTTACAGTGCCATTGTCATACATGCAGTCTATTGTTGACCAAACTGTCATCATGCAGTGCATGACTGTAATTAAAATTTGCACTTAAGTAACCACATGTGGCAGCGGCTATCGAATTAGACAGCATAGTTCTAGACAAATTGCTCTTCGTGTGTGCTCCTCAGATCAGTGACAGCAGCGCCAGGTAACTTGTTAGAGATGCAAATTCCTGAGCTCCGCCCCAGACCCACGAATCAGAAGCCCTGGGGGCGGGGCTGTGCCAGGGCTGTGATGGTAAACCTTTAACAACTGGCTCTTGGGGAGAGAAGCCCTGATTAGTAGCATTTGCCAACATCCCTGGTGTAAATACCATTGCCATAGCTGATTTCAAACCACACACATATCCCTGAACTCGAGATTGGAAGGGGATATATACAGTAGGCTCCGAGAGCCCATCAAGGATTTTGACAAGCAGCCCAGTCAGAAAGCATGGGCTCAGACACACCAAGCAAAGTCACCATGAAGAGTCAGGCAGCCCCTCAGCCTCTGTGTCTGAGGTAGCCTGACTCAGACTGCCATGACCTGCTCATTTCTGAGCATGGCCCACCCAGAGCCTCAGCCCCTCCAAGTGGAGGGTCACGTCCCAGCTGCCTTCCATTACAGCAGCCATTCCAAACCTCCCAGCATCTCCATAGGATAAGTGACATCACAGGCGTAACCCACCCTGGCGGGCTCGAGGTGGCAGGCATAGGAACATCTTCTAAAGAAAGAACTTTGTCCAGGGTCCTACTTCTGGGCATAACAATGGTGGCCCCTGAGCCACCAAGAGGAGGGCACACATGTTTGTAGGGACCAGGCCTTAGTTACAGGAACTGTTTACAGGCTTGACAAAGAAGATAATTTTTCTTGGTGCTAAACTAACTGGCCCAGATAGATACAATTAAGACCACAGTTTGACATAAACTAACCAACTGAAGTAATTATATATTTCTCATAAATGCAAAAACTATAAAAGTATCGTATCCCAAATCGTACTTAATTCACATAGCAAATGTGTTTATAAGCTATAATAAGAAGGACTCCCGGGCGATTAAAAACTGATTCAGAACCAATTCAAAGATGTTACATGGAACTTGATAAAACATTCCAACTTGCTTTGACACTATTTTTTTTCTTTTTAGTGAGAAACTGTTGTGTACTTTGTTTCATGTACTGAGATAAGCTCTTTGCACACTATCTAATTTATTCCTCACTTAACCCTGAAAATTGGGTATTATTATTAACCCCATTACACAGGTGAGAAAACCGAGGCTTGGAAAGATTACTATTTTTATTATTTTGCTCAAATTCACACAGCTGGTAAATGGCAGAACTGGGAAAATGATGAAGTCTGGATCCAAACCTCTTTCTTTTTCTTTTAAAGATTTTATTTATTTATTTTTAGAGAGAGGGGAATGAGGGAGAGATTGACATGTAAGAGATATATTAATCAGCTGCCTCCCACACGCCCCCAACTGGGGACTGGCCACAACCCAGGCATATACCCTGCCTGGGAATCTAACTGGTAACCTTTTGCTTTGCAGGATAATGCCCAACCAACTGAGCCACACCAGTCAGGTCCAAACCTCTTTCAAGTGCACTAGTACTTTAGTGGATTGTTGTGAAATATGTATGGGTTCTTTTTTCTTTTAATTTGAACATCCTGGAGGTATGGTTACTCTAAGTTAGAGAAAAGTATAGAATTATAGACTATTTATCCAAATACCACTTGACTCATCGCAAGCATGTGGAATGACTCCAATTAATCACTGGCATCCGGCTGTCTCTCAGATCTTCTTCCAAGACCTAGCTAGCTGGTCAGCTGCAAGGCATGCAGTGAGCTGATGGCCGCCAACTGCAGCACCTGGGGATCTGTCGAGCACTTGAGCTGGGAGGATAGTAAGGCACAGTGTTTCTGTCCGTGTGGGACTCCTCTATGGGAAATGTTTGATCCACAATGGGCTGATCCCTGGGGATGACCGAGGCTGTCTCTGGGCTTTAGCAAAGTCTGAGGCTCTTCCTACCCACTCCTTCTTCCTACTCACCTTTCATAAGTGTCAGGCCTGCAACACAGGGCGAAGACACTCTCCACCTACTCCTGATCCCACTGCCATCATTCTTGCAACAGAAATTACCCTCAACACATCTGTGTACTTCTAACTCTGTCTTAATGTCTGCTTCCCAGAGGACCCAGCTGACACCACCAGTAATAAGTATTTTCACAGAAAGGCCCTCCCAACCCTGTTAAAAAAGTCATTCACTAATCAGTGTTTGCTTGTGCTCTGTCACGTGGAAAGTGCTGTCAGGAGTCTACGGGGAGACTAAGCTGCTATAAACAAAAGGGCCAGAGTGCACCTGTAACACAGACTATGTGTGGGGTACCATATAAAGGGTAAAGCTCCTTTACCCCATTAATGTGTATGTATGTTTAACAAATACATTAAGGAGTCCGGGAGACTTACGTTATGGTGATGTGACCACTTCTGTTAAACTAAGTAATATTCTATGGTTACTGCAGAAGAAGAAACCATATTATTGCACCACTGGTGGCTTACATAAGTGATTATTTGAATGTAGGGGTATCTAGTGAGAAAAAGGTAAAAGCTAGGAGACTCAGGAAGCATGCATAAAGGATTTCTATGCCCATGCCTCTGAAATTCCTCCTTCATTTTTCATCTTTCCGGCATCCACTTGGTCCATGTCGTCACTGAGCTTAGAGTCTGATGGTATTCAAACTTTAATGTACATAAGGATCACTGAGATTTCGTTAAAAACTCATCTTCTAGTCCAGTGAGTCTAGAGTGGGGCCGGAGATTCTGCATTTCTAACAAGTTCTCAGGATGCTTGCGGTGCTGGCCCGCAGACCGTGCTTTGCGTGACCCAGGCCTGGCCGGCTGCCTCCCGGCTGCTGTGCTGGGATACACATCTGTGCCGCGAGTGCTCGTCAGGGCTGCCATCGCATTTGAATCAATGACTACTGTCGACAGGACAGGGAACATATACTCTGGCAATAATGCCACCTAGGTGGCATTTTGAGCTGAGAGACTGTGGGCGTATGATTTACTGGGAGTGGAAAGTTAGAGGTGAGGTATGGAATGCCAGCAGGCTGGCTCCAGACAAGGAGGGAGCGCTGGGAGCAGTGAGAGCGTGGCCTGTGAACATGTCAGCACCATCTGGGAGTGACCTCCTCCTCGATGGCATGGAGCTAGAGGTCAAAGGAAATGTTTAAAAAATTTTTTTCAAAACCTGCTTTTTTTTTAATCCTAAGTCACTTTCTAGCCCTCTTGAGTACAGCACTAAAATTTCTCATCTAGAGTGCCACGAATACACAAAGATTAGTCTTGTTCAAGATGAGTAATCTCACAAATGAAAGAAGGCTAAATATATAGCTGCAGATTATTTGTTCATAAGCAACTGTTTATACAAATTGTAAAATTATATTATATTTTATTTTTAAAAGATTTTATTTATTTATTTTTAGAAAGATGGGAAGAGAGGGAGAGAAACATCAATGTGTGGTTGCCTCTCACGCACCCCCCACTGGGGGCCTGGCCTGCAACCCAGGCATGTGCCTGGACTGGAAATCGAACCGGTAACCCTTGGGATCACAGGCCAGCGCTCAATCCACTCAGCCACACCAGCCAGGGCTCAAACTATGATATTTTAAAATGGGGTTGTAGGGAGGTACAGCATAGAGGAAAGGGGGAAGTTAATTTAATTCTATGCTATCTGGAACCAGGAAAACAGACCACGTAGAGTTAAGCTGGGGAGAGGAGTTGGGTTTGTTCATTTTTTCCTAGATTCAAAATAAAAATTAATCTGAGCTATAGAAAGGGTAAAGTCACCTTATTCTCTGCAACCCAAAATGCCCAGGTACAAAATGCAGTGGAAGACTGCGGGCATTTGAAACTCCTCTACATACACAGGGTCCAACAGAAGAAATACCTGCCTGAGTGTGGCTGGTAGGGTAATAAAATGGGTGTAATAATTTATCACTTTAATTTGAATATTTCACCTAAAGTATCATATGGTATGCTATGATAGTGTTATGTTATAGAATCACATGCTTATGATTCTGTAATAAAAGATTTTGTAATAAAAAGGGGGCATTATTTGTGTGGGACCCTGTGTGTACTTAGCCAGAAAACCTATAACAGCAAGAGGAAACTCCCATTAATAATATAAAGCCAGGAAGAGAAACCCAAACAAGCCATGAGTTAGCAGGAAAGGATGATCAGCGTTAGCTGTGAGCTGGGTTTGTAGAGTCACACTCCACACTCATAAAACCTGTGTCCTTACATGTGGACGCCAGTGCACTGAACGGTAGGATGAATTTATGAAGAACCACTCCTGCGATGTCAGAGAAGAGCCTGGCCAGTGAGCTGCAAGTGCTGGCAACATCACAAACACACTTTCTGCAGACAGACACTGAAAAAATGACTTTTCGAGAATAAGCCAAGTTACACAGACATGATACGTAGACATAGTAGGTTGAAACACGACAATCATTTTGGATTTTTTTGTAAGTTTTCTCTTTTCCTATTTTGAATTGTTTTAGAAATTGGAAGAAGTGGGCCCTGGCTGGTGTAGCTCAGTGGATTGGGCGCGGGCTGCAAACCAAAGTGTCGCAGGTTCGATTCCCAGTCAGGGCACATGCCTGGGTTGCAGGCCATGACCCCCAGCAACCGCACATTGATGTTTCTCTCCCTCTCTCTCTCTCTTTCTCCCCCTCTTCCCTCTCTAAAAATAAATAAATAAATAAACAAACAAGTAAATAAATAAATAAAATCTTAAAAAAAAAGAAATTGGAAAAAGAGAAATTGAGAAAAAGAGAAATTAGAAAATGCTATTAGTTGTGAATGGCAAAAGGTATTAGATACTGCTGTTCCTTGATGGAAAGTTGTTGTTGTTTTTTTCCCCTGAAGATGTGCTTTCAAAAATGGAAGAGTGGAACAAGTGGACCTAGGAGGGGCTGGTACTGACGTGGCCTTCGCTGTTGCAAAACAAAACATAAAGCCCCTTCTCGGAGATCAGACAGGACACATTTAAATATCTATCACAAATACCTAAATTAAAGTCTGCTCGAAACACCTAAGCAAAATATTTCAATCATTTCAACAACAAACTAGCATATGAGTCCGAGGTGGTGATCTGACTGGAAGCAGACATGATCCAATAGAGTTCTACTCGTTTCCTACAGCAGCTCAGCTTCCTTCGGACACCGCGATGACGGTCTCCAGGCGGCGAGTGCGTGAGCCCAGAGAGCAGCTGTGACACTTTCATGCTTGGGAAACAATTTCATTGACTAAAGGAAAACCACTCTGTGGCATGTCCAAAACGCTGTCTGAAGCATGCGCTATATGAGGTTTTAGTCTATTATATTTTGTATTCTATCCTACTTTAAAGCCATTATTAATGCTTATTTAATTTTCTGCTTAATTGATTAATTCCAAACCTGAACCACAACAGGACAAGCAAGGCCACTTAAAGATGTGTTCAGCCTGACCAGCAGGGACCTTAGTTTAATAATTACTGTATAATTTATATTTAGCTAAGGGGTGGACCATGGAATCACACACAGCTTTCTCAGGTAAGAAACTTATTTTGAGAGGTCCATGGGTGCTGACTTTCTTTATGAATGGCTGATATTCTGGGCGCCAATTTTCCTTATTTCTATTTTGCATGCTTATTACACAATGGCGAAGTGGCTGGCTGGGCAGGTGTTATTGTGCATCTACTTTAATTTTTCACATTAGGTATAATCTTTTAAATTTCAATTACAGGCACCTACCCAGCCTGTCATGTGGAAGGAACACTCTAAATTATTAAATGTGCCTTGGGTGGGGAGTCAGCGCATCTTCATTCAATATTAGATTTATTCTAATTATCCTCTAGAGCTCAGAAAATTAGGGAGTAACTGCAGGAGTAAATATGAGAGTCAGGTGGAAACACAAATATAAACTCAGTGGAATGTGTGATAAATGTGAAACAAAACTGCCATCAATCTATATTTATAAGTCAGGTCTCTAAGTTATCTAAAGTCTGGAAGAGGAGGGCCATCTAGGAACACAGAAACGGTATTTGGTTTTCTTTTCTGAGGGCTAACGAGCCCGGCAGATCCACGGCTCCCCTGTCTGGGCTGGGGTTTGGAGTCTGGGCTACTACTCTTTGTGCTTTCTGCTCAGGTTGCTTGGATGGGTACGAGGTCCTTGGAGACCTGGCGGAGCGGTTCCCTGCCATGCCAGGGCGGCCCTCCCACTGTAAAGACCGAAGAGAGGAGCTGAGGGATCCCAGCCCCTCACCCTTAAATAGCCAATTTGCCTCCTGAGAGAAGACCCCAGAACTTGATTAGCACTCCTGTGGAAGACAATGTTGTTCAACTGGCTTTAGAAGAAAACTCCATGACCGTTTCCAGGACTGAGGACTTTGTGTCTCAAGAGACCTTCCCAGTTGTTTACTATCTCCATGGTTTCACCCAAGGTTCTCCTGGCCATTCATTAGCTAAAACAAAGACTGATGGGAATTATTCACCATGTTCTTTTTTTCCTGGATATGTTATCTGTGTGTTTTTATTTATCAACTTATTGAGGTATAATTTATAGACAATAAAATACACTCATTTACAGTATGGAATTCAATGAGTTTCACTAGATATATACATCTGGGTAACCATCACCACAACGAAGGCACCAAACGTTCCCATTGCCACGAAGGTGTTGGTTTGGAGTCAGTTCCCACCACCACAACCCCCAGGCAACCACTGGCCTCATTTCCATCACTTCAGATAAGTGCTGCTGGTTCTAGAACTTTATAGAAATGGGATCATTCAATAGGAACTCTCTTGTCTGAGGCTTCTTTCACTCAGCATACTAGTTTTGGTATTCATCCACACTGTTGTATATATTGACAATTTGTTGTTTTTCATTGCTAAGTGGTATTCCACTGCATGGTAAACTAGAAGTTTGCCCATTTGCCTGCTGATTGACTCTTGTCTCTAATTAGTGGTCCTATGAACAGCACTGCTAAGAACATTTGTGTACAGATCTTGCAGCCATGCTTTCATCTCTCCAGGGCAAGTATATAGAAGTGAAATCACCATTAATAGATGTTTTCTTTTCTAAAATTAAAACAATAAGAAGATCTCATTGTCTAACAGAGTTCAAATCGCCTTATTTGCAGGTGAGCCCTTAAAAGGAAGATAAGTCATGAAGCAGCTCACACTGGGAAGGGCGCGTGGCCTTCTTCGGGCAAGCCCAGTGTGACTCTCTCGAGTCAGAGCTTTCTCCTCCCACAGGGAAGGGGCTTTTGTCCCCAAGGAGTGGCTGAAAGGAAAATTAAGAGGCAACAGCTGGTCGGGCTGTCGGGAGACAGCCAGGCCTACACCAGTGAAGCCTCCGCATTTGAACAATTGGGTTGAGGGCTGCACTCGGAGTGGGCCCAGGGCCCCTGAGTCTCAGACTATTCCAGCTTTGCAAATGCTATTCTGAAACTCAGCTGTGAGTTGCTGTGGTAAGGCAAGAGTGCAACAAAGTGCCTGGCAAAAATTAATAATGTGCAAGAAATCATCAGCATTACATATGAGGATTTAAATATAAATCCTTATTTAAAGGAGTCATTTCTTTAATGTTCTAGTTGTGTTTTCTCCATGGCTCTGGCTAGATTAAATAAGCTATCGTCAACTAAATGCACATCAGATGTAAATAATGCCTCACCATGTCTTTTTTCTCTGCAACTAAACCCTTACATCCCAGAGGGAATTTTTCCATTCGACATCAAAGACTGATTAAACATTTAGTGTAGGAACTTAAAAATGACTGTGTAATTTTATTTTACATATATATGCAAGATAACAAACAAACAATAACTTCTCTGGGTGCTGAAAATTTGGAGTCAAGGCTTCTAACAGCCAAAAAGAAGGGGGAAAATAATAACCACTTCATGGTTCATCACCAAATTAGTCTCATTTCTCAGAATTTCATGATTAAGCTATGTGATCACTAATTGTCTTGTAGTTGCCCATCATTCTTTTAATCAATCATCTACCCAAAAGTTACATTTTCATAGTTTTAAGTCTCTCTTTTCAATTTAATATTTAAGAAAAAACAGAATTTAAAAATACGAATTTACAGAGAGGAGTAAATAAAGGAAACGTTCAAAGTATCTTACGAGGAAACTGGCCCAGCTAAGAGTACTGTGTGTTTTTGGACCTTACGGCTTATTACGGACATCTGAGTAGCGTCTCCTTATGGCCCATGCCCTGTGGCAGGGCTGTCTGAGGAGGAACTTGGCTACTATAGCTCACAATAATTATCCTAGAGACACACAAAGAATCTCTGCCTTATGAAAGTTCAATTACTTGACATACTCGTGTTTCTTGCAAATCGATTGCTCCTACCTACCACCTCCAAAGACCTACACTCCGATGGAGTTGGGAAGGGTGCTGCTCTGGTGAGCACTGGTCAGCAGGAGCTTTAGAGTGCTGGAGCAAATGACTTACTGTCTCTGGCTTCTCACCTATAAAATGAGTAATAAATATTGTACTTTTGTCCTTGAGCCCAGAGGCTGGGTCCAGACTTCTGGATCCTATACTCTCCATTCCACACCTTGTTCTAAGGCTTCCTCTTTTCAGACAGTGCTGGCCCCGCCCTCCTGCAGAGCAATAGATCATCCCTATCAGGTGCTAAATGCAGTGGCCTCTCAGTTTTATATTCTCAGAAGGAAAAGCTCATGGAATATTTCTATGCTTCCAAATTCTACTTGTGGAAAACAATAAATAATACATTAAAGAAATGCCTGAAAAAAAGTTTAAGATACAAATCCATCTGATATACATATTTGTTTGTCAGTGAGATCATATTTGTTACCAGATGGCAGCCATTTTAAAGGTGGGCAAATGCCGACCTAAAGACCACCTGGTACCTTACAGCTGGAGGAGGCCATACAAGCTCTAACAGCTCAGTTAGGAAGGCATCACATGCAAATGTGGGCTGAGATGACCAGCCAAGCCAACTTTCACTACCTTCATTCTCATTTTAAGAAGAGAACTCAACTGCTGCCAGAGAGAGTGGCTATCCCTTCACGCAGCCATGAGGATATACTTCATAGACCTCCAACTATAAGGATCACATTTGGCCAAGGGCCCAGCAGCCACATTCTCTCAGCAGCTACTGTGCCTCCCCATGAGCTACTGCAGCAGAGCTACAAAATCAGGCCTCTGATGGCTGACTTCGCTTAAGGACTGCCTGATGCCTTGGCTGCCTTTGTCTGCATAAGCAGACTAGAACACACCATCGAACCTCCTCTCTTTTTACTTGGAATAAAACTAGAATCATGGCCTGATGGTTCTCTCAGCCTTTTGCAGTTCTGTTCCTATCTCCTTTCATTCAAGCATTTCCCCTAATAATATCTTTGCATTTTTAGTCCCATCTTGGCACCGGCTTCTTAGAGGTGCAGACTAACATATCCTTCATTCATTTATTCATCCACTAATTCATTCATTCAAGAAATATTTACTGAGTGTCTATAATGTCCTGGCTCTTTGTCCTACACACTGGGGAGAGAGGTGCAAGATTGAGAGGACCCCTACTTTCATAACTGTCCCCTTCAGACTCATATACTGCTTCACTTTCCTCGGCTCTTACTCTGCTGGGCACTGAGCTCAGAGCACCTCGCATGGGAGTCTCATTTGTTTTCCACAACTACCCTTGAAGGGGGCATTATTTTTGTTTCATGGGTAAGCAGAGATTAAGTTGCCAGGGGCTTCCCTAACAGCCAGTTTTTTTACTCTAAAACCCATGTTTTCAATCATTAGGATATGATGTATCTCCTCTACTGGGCGCCAGCTCTGAGCAAATTTTTTTCTAGCAATGATCACACATCCACATAGTTGATTTTTCAAAGCCTAACTTCATTTCTTCACTTGGAGTTTATGGGGACCGGGAACACCGTGTCCAGAAGAGGGAAACGGGGCTTCAGAGCATTTGCAGTCCTACACTGTTCCAGAGTCAGGTTAATGACCGCATTATTTAACCCCCACAGAAAGAGTCCTTCGCTTGGTATGAATTTCTAACTCAGCTTCACTAAGAAAATAGGAGGACAGACTAAGCCCTTGGTTTCTCTGCTTTTCATCCTGGCCACAGCCCTGCTCTGGCAAACAGATGGAAGGTGGTTACATACTTCTAGGGCTTCTCTCAGAGGCCATCCAGGCCTCCTGCAGCACCAGCTACACCAACCCACGTGTCAGCTGAAAGCACCCTTCTGAATGCTGATGCAAGATCATACCATGATCTCCAAGGTCAATTATGGTGTCCTCTATACTTGACTCGAACACACCGAGGTCTGGGCCAGGAATGGGCTGAGACTCAGGCAGGTTCTCTGAAGTCGGGCCATCAGGTGCCTTGTGGAAGGTAATTAACAATTCATGACAAACATAAAAGTAAATAGGGCTGGCACAAATGAAACAATATTCTTATTTAGAAATCTATTTGAAAGCAAAAGCCTACCTAATCTTCTCCCTTAAGCATGTTAACATTTTCAAACTTCAAGGCAGCAGCTTGGGATAAGAGATACTCCCTTGATTAAATGGGACAAACCATTTTAACCTCCCCTGGCCTGTTTCAGGGCCATGACTAGGGTGGGGCAAGTAGAATGCCCAGGGTGCATAACTGAAGGAGACACTGACTTTCAGGCTCATGTAAGAGCCAGATCGATCCGCAGCTGAGAACAAGCGCCCCCCTCAAATCTGCGCCCAGGGCATCACACTCACCTCCCCTCCCCCTAGTCCAGCCCTGCTGTTTCCTCATCTCAAAATTAGAGGCATGGATTTGGATGCCCTCCAGATTCTCATATAGCTTTAAAAGTTCTATGATTTCAAAAGTTCAGATTTCCTGAAAAAGATCTAAGAGGCCACATGAAAAAAACTCATACTTCAAAAAAAAGTTAAATTTCTCAAACATATCAATAGGTATTTCAATAAATCATTTTGCTTTTTTTTTAGTTGTGTGTGTGTTTACAACTTAGAGCTATGCTGAATTGACTCATTTTCCATGATATGTGGCCTTCCTGGAGAACTTCCAAGAATGTCTTCTTATTAAAAAAGAAAGCAAAGTTTGAATGAATCTTAAATGAATAAATAAAAGCCATGGTACACTGTGATGCTGTGTCTGTGAAAATACCGTCGTTAAATATTCTTGCGAAGCCCATTTGTTGTACTGTGTAATGACTGTTGCATGAGGTGGAAGCGATCTCACACTCAAAGGACCAGTAACAGCACACAGAGAACTTTAAGAACAAAGAACAGAGACTGCATGAAATGTGTGTTTCAGAAATTACTGGGGAAAAAGTATGTGGACTCTCAATTGACTTTGATTTGCTGAGGTTCTCTTTGAAGAGAAGAGACAGCATTGTTATCATTGTTTCTCTCAGGAAGAAAAGAACTTGATCTCCCTTTGATCTGCATTACTATCAATATTTCATGTATGGAGACCTGATTTGCTGTGCACTTTCCACAGACACCCACTTCTAATACCTTCGCAACTGTATATGCCACAGGATAAGAAAAAAAAAGACTGGGCTTAGTGTGTGTGTGATGGTATCTAGTTTTCAAGCTACCATTCTTTAAGGAGACAGTGTCTAACATGATTCCACATTCAACTCTGCTTCAAGACTTCAAAGTCCAAACTCAGCCATGCAGAAAATGGCTGCCCAAATAAAAGGCCCTGTCAGTTAGGGTCTGAAACACAAAACACGCCAGTCTTCTAATGCCTCCAAGTTTTTTATAACATGTTTAAGAGGTGACACAGGCAGCCCATTCTCCCCCCTGATTCTACCTCCTACAACTGCTTTGAAATATAAAGTGGTTTCCTTCAGCTGGCAAGAGAGAAGCAGCAGCCCCAAGAGATTAGGAAGACATTAAATCATAAATGTGTAGATGGGCAAAGATAGGAACATTTTCCTCTTCATTTTCTCCTTTATCACACTTTTCTTTAGCACCTTGCATCAGATTAGTTCAATTTCTTTCTCATATTTTACCTTTTTTGGCTCAATAATACCTTTCCTTGAGTGCTTAAAACCCTTCAATCCTTGAGCAAAGTGTTCAGTTTCCCAGTTTTCTGCCTCCTTTGTTCTCTGAATGTCATTAAACCTGCCTCACTCCCGTGTCTGTGAACATGATTAAACTTGCTCCTCTGCCTGGCCTCCTCCCTTCATCCTCCTCCTGAGGCGGACAAGGGAGCCTTCCCTCAGGTCGCTCCTCCTTCCCTTTCGTTCCCATTAAATGCTTTCTTTCCTAAAGAGATCGTGAGAAGGTCTATTCATCGGTGGCTTTTTCCTTCATCTGAAGGTGAACTGTTGCTTTCAAGTGTCCCGATTTCTGCCCATTGCAGCCCTGGACCAGCAGCACGGGAGTCACCAGGAAGCTGCTTGCAGCTTGATGCAGCACCCCAGGTCCCCTCCAAAACCAACCCAATCAGAATCTGCATTTTCATAAGACAGACCAGAAGGTGATTTTGAAGTTTGAGAAGTGTTGCTATAAGCCATGAGAATTTGGAGGACAGCCAGTTAATTGTGGACCTGAGAGGTCAAAGAAGGTTTTCCTGTGGAGAAGCTGACATTTGAAAGAGAGGAGGTGGGATGCTGTCAGCGGGCCAGAGGGAAATGCTTGATGGAATTGCTCAAAAGAGGACAAAAGACCAGGGGCGGGTGGTGAGCATGCTAAGAAACCCCTTCTGCAGAACTGAAACAGCTAGAAGAGGATATTATTTTCAAGAGCCACGCACCTGCCTCCATCATATGCAAACTTAAGAAACATGCTTCTGGAAAGTTCAGGGCCCAAGATGTTGGTGACACTAAATCTTAGAAGATCAAAGAATGAACTGACATCTCTGGCCAAGACAGCATCAGGCCCTTCCCCTCTTGCTCCCTGTGTTCCTTCCTGATGGAAAGGGGGTGGCATTGGAAAGAACTAGGTAGAAAACATGGAGTAGAGATTGCATAAAATCTTCGTGAAATCCTCTTTGGGTTGGGCCAAGATCTGTACTCTCTGTCTGGCCTTGTGTTCTATGGGATAACATACAGCTAACAAAATCTGAGACTGCCTGCATTATGGTCTCAGTCTTAAGTTACATGAAGAGCCCCCCAGTGACCCTGGTTTATAGGAGGGACAAAATCTAATGCAATGTAGTTGTTTAACATTGATAATAATCATGTCAGAAGTGAAAAAGAACATAAAAATGATTATTTTGAAGGTTCAATAAAGAAAAGCAAAAAAGTTACATAAATTATCTGACACTAAAATGTAAGATCGTGCTTAAAACTACATTTTTATTTGCTATATGATAACTTTGGGGATAAAGAAAGTTTTTCATTTTAAAACTGGGGAAACACTGGTTAATAGCATTATATAATATCAGGAATATAAGACTATAATTCAATATCTGTGTACTCTAAAAATATTACCCTATCTGTACTCCTAAATTTCTAATCTTAGGGGGTGAAATCACTTAGAAGCAGGGGTTCCTTGACATTTCAAGAAAAAAGTCCCATTTTCAATCAGCTGATTGAGCAAGCAGTTTACACATATTAACAAAAACAGAATTCTTACATCAGACTCCTTGTGAGGATCTGTGGGAATCTGCAGTTCTCAGACTCGGGGGCAAGAAAGCCAACAGGCATAGGAAAGAAAACCCATCTTTACAAGTTATTTCAGGGCTTAGAAAAGGCCTGAGGAACTAGAGAAAGGCACTGAAGAGGTCAGAGTGGCATCAAGTGGTGGCATCAAGACCCTCCTCTAAGCAGGGATCCAGCACTACTGCTGACCGCATGCCCGTCAACAGGTCCCACAGCTGGCTCCAGTTAATGGAGTGGCAGTTGGGTAGAAAATGGGGGTGGGGAAAATGGCGGGTGGCATATCACCAACATCCCAAACTCTCTGCAAAGGGTCCAACAGAGGGAGACTCTTAAGGTCCGAAAAGGCTGGGTCCCCCTGTCTGGTCCAATTTTGGTTTTAGAACTCTAAAGCACTCGCAACCACAAAGTAATTGAGAAAAGTGAAAAGCCTTTGAGACGGAGGCAGAAAACAAGTGTTCCTGGGCTGTGCCTGGCTGAGAGTGAGTGCTGCTGGGTGCCCCTGCGCAGCCCAGGATTTGCAGCCCTGGGATCACCCGTCACAGCAGAATGAGCATCCTCAGACTGCAGGGACCATCCCCACAGCCTCAGGGAACTTGGCTCTTCCTGCCAAAGGAAGGAATCTCCTTCGGATGCAGGGATCTCCAATGGATGAGCAAACAGAATTTGAGACAATAAGGTTCTCCCTAAAAATGACTCTTTTCCAAGATGTTTTTACCAGAAGTGCTAGGAGCTGGTATTGGTGTCTATTGTTCAAATATGACCCTGAAGAAAGATGGTCTTAAGTATCAGAACCTATGCCAAGTTCAATTTTTAACCATTAAAGAAAACAGTATTTGCTATCCAGGGTGTTGGGACACAGAGGACAGGCATTTGAAGTTCATTTCATGTGAATCTGCAACCCTATTTGTTATCGGATATCCATGATAATTCTTCAAAGTTTGGATGGGATTATTAACACAAGGAGTAATATGGATGGGAGACAAACTATAAAGGTAAAGAATAAAAAAAAATAAGGCAAAAAGAGAACAATGGACTAAAGAGAAAAACCAACAATAGCATGGCTGAAATTCAAAATTAGATATACACAAATTTGTTCTGCAAAGTCATACTTTTAACTCATCAGTGGTTCACTCAGTGCAGATGATTCTGTAGGTCCTAGTATTTGTTGGACAAATCAGTGGCTCCACCTCTAAGCAGAGCTGCTTTGTGGTCATCAACTGTCGCCCTGCGTTCGAAAAGGATCATCTTCCCTGGAACTGAATGAAGTTGGTCTGGATGCTTTTCTTCCCTACCTTGTCCCTTTCCCTGACCAACTGGCTTCATGAATCTGAAAACATCTGAAGCCAGAAAAGGTTTTATGTAAAGTGTAAAATAAGAGTACTTACATGGAGTCCCTCAACAGTTAGCAGTTGAAAGTTCTGAGATCTCGATTCTTGCATTCGTTTGTTATTTTCTTCATCTTTTTCTTCAGTAAGCTTTCTGCAAATTTAAAACAAATGTAGAAAAATAGTTGCAATTTGCTGAAAACACATCTATATTATATAGGTGTGACCCATTTCAACAGGCAAACTGGGGTGTTAGAAAGCCAGGCCAATGGGTCTTCCTCTTGTGAGGATGTGTGTGCAATGCAGCCCCCACTGGATTCTCCTTTAAAGCACACACAAGGATGCTCTGGCTCCTTTTTCCTTCCTTAGAACCCCTAAGATACAGAAGAATACAGTGCTGATCCCTGTGTGTTCTCTGACTATAATGATGGGGGGTGTCCCTGATGCCCAGCACAGTGTCCAGCACATACTAATAACTCAATAACTGCTTTTAGGGTAAAATAAACACATAAACAAGGAAATGCAGCAACATTTCAAAATTATGGAAAAGAATATGAGACTCAGTGTGGAGGGGAATTTTTCTCAGACACATTTTCTTTGTTTTCTCTACTACAGAAAAGTAGAATTTAATCTGCTACTAAACTGAAAGACAGATTTGAGTTCCTGCAATTGCTTGTGTGCTGATTTATACTTAGATTTGTTTGAAAAGTCATTGAACATCCCTGTGGTCAAATTTTGTTGTCTATAAAATGGGTACATTATAATCCTTCTGACAACGGAGACATTTTCTAGTTAAAACATGTGACCACTCTTGAATCCTAGAAATAACAATCAAAAATAATCCTGATTCAAGTCATTCATAAAATCAAGAACAGGTGTTATTTAAAAGGCATTGCCTTTAAACAAGAAAATATGAAATGTCATGTAGAAGATCTATATGACTTTCTTTTGTGTACAAAAATCAGAAAAAATAATTTGTAATATAGATATGTAATTAAATAGCCACTTTAATCTGCTCCTAGTAGAGATTTAATTTTCCATTTACCCTCAACCAATGACATAAATCATAATAACCTGGATGTATTGCCATTTCCGAGGTGATATAAATAGATTTGGGATGTGAGTTGATTCAAGGGCTCGAACAATTTATGTGAATATGTTTTCTCAGTAAAAGCTACACTCAGTGGTGGTACTTTGCAGGAACCAACTTGTACTGGCTCCCAGGAGAAGGATGTGCACATTATCTCCCCAGCTGAACAGTCCACGATATCACACTGGTAGCTTAAAATTGGCCATAATGGGAGTCCTGCCACCGCAGAAATTGGCAAACAAATCAGCAGTCACTCCCCACCCCGACTCACCCAATGAGCTCAGGGGTGGTGGGTAAACATCTACCAGCACACTACCACCCATGAGCACTTTGAAGAAAGTCTTTTTCCACATTTATTAAAGAAAACATGTCTTAAGGGAAAACAATCTCACAGATTCTTGTTGGTTCGTCATTGACAGACCTAGGCAGGCCTAGGAGGAATGGAAGATCAGCAGGCGGGAAACTACTGTGGGAAACTGCCTGCCAATGGTACCCAGGACAAACAGATGCCTGGGCTAAGACTGGGGTCTGAGGTCGGCCCTTCCAGCATAACAGGATGCAGCTTCAACCTGAGGCTGACGAGATGTGTCAAGAACAATGGTCAGCAGAAACAGCACCCAGCAAGCAGCCAGTTCTAGCCAGTCAGACCCTGACAGCCCAACCAGCTACCCTTCGTGGGTTTTTGAGCTTAAAAACCCTGCCCCAAGAACAACCGAGCGAATCTTAACCTCCCTTGGTTGGCTCCACTTTCTACACTTTCCCTCTAGAGTCCCAATCTCCCTTGGTTGGCTCCACTTCCTCTTATTCCCCGCTAATAAACCCTGCTCCTTGCCTCACTGTGTCAGTCTGGTTTCTTGAGTGACTCCGACCTAACAGTCATGATATTCATTACAAGTACAAGGATATGTCTAAATCATGTTTCAGATACATTGACAAGGTCACAAAATGAACATATTGGAGTTTCAGTTTTTTTTCTGTCTCCCTAGATCTTGGTTGGGGCTTCTAAGCTAGCAAAACATTGGCAGTAGAAGAAAGAAGAAGAAAAATTAGGAAACTGGATAACCTCCCAACTGAAGAATCAGTCTTCAGAAATTGGGATCCTAGGGCTTCTGAACGCCCCCTCTCCACGTCAATACTTGAATTACCAGGGGTGTTTCCCACCAGCGGCCCCGCCCTGAGCATGTGCACGTTTCGCAGGGCCTCACCGGACAGAACAGAGCTGTTTCTAAACTGCTTCCTAAGGCCAGCAATTTCCTGCCAGCACCTTCTTCTCTCTGTGGACCAGCCAGGTCTCCTGGCAGAGGGGATGCAGCAAACACCCAGAGAATGAGGGCCAGGCCCTGAGGTCACCCTTTCCGCCCTCACACTGGTTCAGAAGGTGTCAGCAACAGCAAGGTTCCATCTGAAGGCTGATGCCATTTTCACTACTAGTAACCACCCTGATAGGCAGGCCTCCTTTCCACACAAGACTGAAAGCCTAATGCGAATAATGCCTGCCATCCAGTCACCATCTAAGGCTCAATAACCATCTTTTGAGGGAACAAGTGAATGAATAAACAGAAACATGTATAATGAGTATGTGCATGTTGTTTCCTTGTTTTGGCTCTGCTCCTCCTCAGTGAACTCCTTCAGAGCCCCGGGAAGCGGCCGAAGGGCTGGGGGCCTGAGGAAGGGCAGCTTACTTCAGCGTCCTGGCTTTCTCGTGGGCCGCCTGGAGCTTCCTCAGCCGCATCCTTTCCCTCGGGGTCATTTTCTGCACTTCAGAGAGTGCCCGCAGAGTCTGTAGGTGGATCTGTTTTTGCCTAGAGAAAATAAAGATTCCCCACACAGAACACATCCCAGACATGCTCAGAAAAATTAAACAAATAATTTACAGAAGTATCGTTACACTACTGAGGAGGGAAAAGCATCTCGAGACAGGCCAGGCAAAAACTAATAAAGTCTGGGTATGTAATGAGCCAACCAGGACTGTGGTTAATTGGCAATATTTTTCAAATTAGATTTTTATTTAAAAGCAAATTATGTACTTTCCAAATTTCTGCTCATTTCATTGCTTATAACTGACTTTCATAATGTAAGACAAATTAGGATTCTGGCTATTAAGAAATAAATAGACAGCCAGACAAATTCGACCATGTGGATAGAACACAATCTTTTGAGATAGGCAGGGTGTGAATCTGATGTGCACCCTCATTCACTAGGTCTGCAGTCTTGGGCAAATTACTGAACCTCTTTGAACCTCAGTTTCCTCATCCATAAAGAATGGGTTAAGAGTGAGTATTGTATGAGATAAGGTACAATGTCTGACACACAAAAAGTATCCCACATGATGGCATTATTACAGCTAACATTTCTTATGTCTTATATTCTAAGCCTAACACAGTAGGTACTTTTGTGGCAGCACAGCATAGTGGTTCATTGTACCAGTTAGTAAGGTTCTTTGGGTCTGAATCTTATACACCCATGGAAAAGTCACTTAACATCTTTATAATCATTAAAAAATAAATAGTACCCACTTCATAGGTTTGTTGCGAGTTTAAATGAGTGAATTCATGAAAAATGCTCATAACATATGGTCATTACCCCCAAAATGTTAGCCAACATTATATAAAGAGCCTTTTTCTTTAAAGAAATGTGCTTACAGTAATCGTGTATTGAAAGGTCTACAACCACATTCTTGGTGACATTTGTTCCTGCGCCTGACTTGCCTAGGGCCCAATACTACAAGAAATGTGATGATGAAACTGTAATGACCATTTAGGCAGGTCCCATCCCTCCAGAGCACTGTCCAGACCAGAGCCTCCAGGGGACGTGCAATTTCCAGAAATACACACCCCTTATTTTGTACGACCAAATAACTCTCCTTAAAGCACAGTCACAGATCTTGAAAAGTACAGTAACGATCTGAAGTCAATATATCATAATGTGAAATACCACCCAAGCAACTGGATTCTAGTGTACTTTAACTGTGAATGGTGTTTCATAATTACAGTGCAAAATGATAACAAAAATCAGTCCAGCATTTAAAAAATAAGTTATCTACTACTCTCACGTCTCCAATAAAAAAATAAAATTAAGAATATCCAGGCTTTCTTGAAAAACCAGGCAAGGTTATAGGAGCATGCCTGAAATGTGTCCCACTGAGGTACAGTTTACTTTAGCTGGAGATCGTGCATTAAACAAAGACTGAATATCTTTGACGGACCCATTTCCTCAGCTTAAAATGAGAAGATGGAAAACAAACCGCTGGACTGGGTATTAGGCAAGCATATTCATGCTATTTGGCCATGAAGATCAGGCTATTGAGGGCCACTGTTCTCCCCCACTGCCTTGCACAGCTCTGGGCAGGGGCTGCCATTCTCACTGGGCCCTTAGAAAACTAAACAGAGAGGGTCTTCACCCAAATGATAAACTCGGTCTTTATAATTAGTGCCCCCTGCCCCAGAGCTGCTCAGCACA
The DNA here is from genome assembly GCF_019186645.2 of Phyllostomus hastatus. NCBI lineage: Eukaryota > Metazoa > Chordata > Mammalia > Chiroptera > Phyllostomidae > Phyllostomus > Phyllostomus hastatus. The sequence continues at coordinate 28,579,834 of NW_025334009.1, read as the reverse complement.
CAGCCAGCACAGCCGTACCTGTCTGTTCTGAAGTTACCTCGTGCTCTGGGCTCTGGTAAGTTACAACACAGAAATTCTGTGAGGTGGGAGACAGAAGTTAGGCCAATAAATTATGGTTCTTCTGAAACACACATTCTCCAGTTCTTAGATATATCTGAAGAAAGTGAACTTCGGCTTAGCATTTTCAGTTGTTCCAGGACTGCACAATGCGGTCTTTTCAATAGATACCCTGACAGTTACTGTTAAACAAACATGTGGAATCCATGTATGCTTAACATGGAAGGTGTGTTGGCACATGGACCACTAAATATTTGAGACACTAATCTCTCTACAAAGTTACAAGGCAGCTGCAGAGCTACCCTACAGATCTGCATGCTGTGCGGTGGTTTAAACTTTTGTGATTTCAATTTGTTTCACCTGAGGCAAAGGGCTTTGGAACGCCAAGTTGCGGAAGTGCCTGTATTTCTTGGCAAGACACATAAGTATGAGGATGCTCCACACAGTCAGCTTAGCACTAAGAGATTTTAAAAGACAAATGCACTTACTATTTATTTATGTTCAATGGGCTTTTTAAAAACAATGTAACTACTTACATGGCATTGATTATATGAGCAGCTTCCTTCTGACAATTCAAATTCTTGTCTTCTGGAGTCATTTCTGAGTATCTGCACATCAGGTGCTGAAAAAAAAAGGCTCCTCTTCAGGGAAGGAAGGGCATAAACCACACAGTGACTTTTCTAATTCGCACTATTACTGACTGTATCTGGGAGTTTGAAACCAAAACCCACTGGTAGCTATTTTTCCTTCTACAAAGGGTTACAAAATGTTGCACGGTAGTTTATGCAACCAGATCCTGAGGGGTCAGGCTCCTGCCTACCTCTCCAAGTTCGTCTTGCACTGCCTGTTCCCTCACTCCCTGCTACCCAGGCAACAACAGGCCTTCTTTCAGCTCCAAGGTCACACAAGCTCTCTTCCCCTCTGGTTCTGTAGTGGACAAAGTCCACATCCCAAGACCAAAACTAGGGTGAGGTGAGTGAGGCATTCTGCATGGCTGGCTACTTCTCACCATGTCACTGGTGTCAAAATGTCTCCTAACCCCTTCTGTGACCACCAAACCACTCCCCCTCCCTTATTTCACAGCATCCTATTTGCTTTCTTCCTAGTGCTCATGAGAACTTAAAATTACTTTACTTGCTTACTTTTCCTTGGTTACTGGGTTCTCTAACTAGCAGTCAAGCTTCCAAAAGACAGGAGCCATGTGAGGTCCTTGCATTCCCACACCCCCAGTGTCAGCACAGTGCCCCGCACTCAGCTAATGAATGCACAGCAGCTCAGCATCATGTGTCCTGTGGATTGAGAGCTGGACTCTGATGAAAAGGCATGCACATTTTTAAAGGGGAATGAAAGCTTTGCAGTCCTCTTAAAGATATTCATAACATTAAAGGAAATTTGTCTGAGGAATTTATATTGTAAAAGCCTAAGAAGTTTAAAAAACAAAACCAAAGCTCTAACTAGTGTAGCTTAGTTGGTTAGGAGTCAACCCACAAAGCGAAAAGTAGCCGGTTGCAGGCCAGGTCCCCCATCAGGGTGTGTGCAAGAGGCAACTGATCAATACTCCTCTCACATTGATGTTTCTCTCCCTCCCTTCCCCTCTCTCTAAGAATGAATAAATAAATCTTAAAACAACAACAACAACAACAACAACAACAACAACAACATCTCCTGAGAGGGTACCATTTAATTATTTTCTTAGCACCAGAGATAAATTCTCTACATCAAATTTTCCAATTTACAGAAAAACAAAATAAATTCACCTACTCAATAAAAAGTATTATTGAGACATATAATAAAGGAGTAGAATAGTACGGACTTAGTGAAAACCCAGATTTTGTTATAAGTAGTACCACGCTCTGTCCTTGCAGGAATATATTTACAAAGCATTGCGGTAAGATTTGTAAGCTAAGAACCCTGAGGACAGGTGCTGAGTTTAGGCAGAAAATCCCAACCCTAACATATCAGGTACCAGGGAACCAGAGTTCACATACTTTCTTGTGCAAAGAGATCGTCCCAACTAATAGTTTTCCTCAGTTTAAAAAAAATATCCTGTCTCAGCCCTGGCTGGCGTAGCTCAGTGGATTGAGCGCGGGCTGTAAACCAAAGTGTTGCAGGTTTGATTCCCAGTCAGGGTACATGCCTGGGTTGCAGGCCATGACCCTCAGCAACCGTACACTGATGTCTCTCTCGATGTCTCTCTCTCCCTCCCTTCCCTCTCTAAAAACAAATAAATAAAATCTTTAAAAAAATATCCTGTCTCTCTGTTTTTACTGATTCTGAATGCATCTTATTCTCACAGTGTATCTTCTAGTCCTAGAACATAAATAAATGACAATCATTACATGCTTCCCAGTATCCCTTTCATTTTAAATACCTGTAGTTGTTCATCAATGTAAGGGATTTTTAAAATTTCTATAGCAGATGGTCTCAGTGAAGGATTCTTGTTCAACATGCTGTAATGTGTAAAAAGAAAATTATTTTTCAGACAAACTAAAATTTAAGCACAATTTAAAACTGTTTCTGTGGTAATACATTATTTCCATACCGTTCCATGATGGCATTCAGTTCTCTTGGATATCTCTTAGGGAGAGAAGGAGTGTTGCCTTCAACAATTTTTAAAACAATGGACAAGAAACTGGAGCCGGTGAATGCATGATTCATGCAGCACATCTCATATAAAATGCATGCCAGAGACCTAAAGACAAAGTCAAAGAATTTAAATAAGAAGCAAATGTCCTCTTAGATCACCATACAAAACCTCAAACGGGCTGGGGCATTGGCTGTAAGGCACTAACATGCACTTCACTTGTTTGTTTAAAAGCCTCAGTTCCATAACGTTTGGCTCCACTGAAATGCACGCTTACTAAAAGGAAAGAGGAAAGCACACAATCTAAGTTTGAACGGCCCCCTTTTGTCAAAGGAGATTAAACAAACCAATAGAGATATGCCTGCACATAGTAGGGACCCAATAAATATTTGAACAATGCAGTAAAGAATTTCTGAATTAACCTCTATGAAGAAAAAATAAAATACAGCAAAATACCTTCCTAAGGCAGTTTTGTTAATGTTTTATATGCAAAATAAAATTTTAATTTATCAGCCTAACCCTCCCTCTAATATGTGCCCAACCATTTTGAAAAGGGAATGCATTATTTATTTTTTAAAATAAAATCCATTTGCAAGTAGAGTGGAAAAACAGTTACTTGCAGCTCACATGAAAATGTATAATTCTTTCTTCAGGGGTATGAAACAGAATATTAAAATTCTAGATCAGTCCAATGCTGATTTGTATTAACCATGCAAATCAGTAACTTCGAAACCAGCAGAATAATCCTTCAAATAATTCTATGTCATTAAAAAAACAAAGGGGAGAATTCCTGTCTGAACTTAGTATTAAGAAAGAACTGTACTTCTCCTGAATAATGGATTACTCTAAATCTTATGGGTATTTTGAATTATGTAACTGGCTAGGTTTCCCTTTTCATGTGACTTGCTTGAAAGATCAGAAATAAATTTACAATTGACCTTATGTAAGTTGTGTTTTACGTAACTTTTAATAATGTCCTACTTTCTCATAGAAGGAAAGGTATGGGTAAATACATACATGACTACTATCATTTTAATCCTTTCGTGTGTGTTCACAGAAAGGTACATTTGTAAGAGAACATACACTGAAAATGTTTCTGTTGTAGTAAATAGTAGTAAATTTTATTTATTATAATTTGGACACTAAAAATTTCCAACTGATCAATACTTTACATATTTCAAAGAAATTTCATATATATCTCAACAGAGCCTCATAATTTCACAGTGATTTCCCATTTTATACATGAGAAAGTAGCTCAGGAAAATTAAATCACTTGACCAAATTCAAAAGGCATTTTTCTTTTCAAATTCTGGACTATTTCCATTGCCGAATGCTAGAATAAAGAGGAATGTGAGGAGAAATGGCGTGATATTGACTAGAACACCAAGATCGATGTAAACATTATAAAATATGAACGTTATTTGAAGCTTACTAAATTTTGCATCCATCTGTAAGACTGTGAAATAGTGTCTGGTATAGTAACACATACTTAGATTTCTATACCAAAAAAAAAAAAAACTTCTTTCAATAAAGGTGAACTGAAGACATTTTTAGATAAACAGAGACTGAGAGAATTCATTGCCAGCAGGACAGCATGAAGACTATCCTAAAGGGGAGTGCTTCCGAAGGAAGAAAAATGGGCTCAGACAGACACAGGAGTACAAGAAGGAATGAAAAAAAAAGAAAGAAAGAAAAAAAAGAATGAAGAGCATTAGGAGAAATAACTTTGTGAATACGCATGTGTCAACATTAATCTAAAAAACAATATTAACAATATATTTCAGGGTTTAAAAATTATATAGAATAAAATTTCATGGAAAAATAATACAAAAGACCTAAGAATTAAAAACATAAATGGAATTCAAGTATTTTAAGGTCCTAACATTATTGAGAATGTTATAAAATTAATAGCTTTTACTAGGCTGTAATAAGTCAAGGATGTGTGTTATAATTCCTAGGGCTTATCACCAGGAGAATAGTAAAATAATGTATAACTGACAAGTGTATAGCTAAAAATTGATTCTAGAGAGAAAAGAAAAAAATACAATTTTAAATCAAAAGAAAGCAAGAAAGGGGAGAAAAAACATAAAACAAGTGGTGTATATATAGAAAGCAAGGAATAAGATGACAAAAACACAGAATAATTATATTAAACATAAATGGACAATATTTCAATTAAAAAGACTATCGGGCTGGGTAAAAAATTACATATGCTCACAAAACAAACCTTAAACTAAAAACACAGAGCTGCTCATAGAAAAAGACAGATCATGCAAATGCTTATCAAAGTATCGTGGTGTAGTTATACCAGTATCAGGCAAAGCAGGCTTAAGGGCAAGAACCACTACTAAAATTAAGATGGTGGATAATAATATAAAACCATCTTAAAACCCAATATGAGTGTGTATGTGTGTGTGAAGCAAAAATTGGCAGAATTAAGAGAAAATATAGACAAATTCACAATCATAGAGACTTTGACATGCTTCTTTCAATATCTGACGGAATACCTCTTTCAATATCTGGTAGAATAAGAGACCAAATAAATAAATATAGAGAAAATCCAAACACAATGACCAAAAGTGAATTAAATGACAAATTAACATTAATGAATGCCATCAGTGACAGAATTCATATTATTTTCAAGGTCATATAGAGAGCATTTTCCAAAACTGACCATAGTCAGGGTCATAGAGCAAGCCTCAACGAACTTTAAGGACTGAAAACTTCAGAGCATGTTCTCTGACCACAGTGAAATTAAGCTAAACATTACTAACAAAAAGAGAAAAAAACTTGCAGAATCTTCAACTGCTTGAAAAACAACAAATACACATCTAAATAATCCATAGGTGAAATAAAAAATTCCAACAGAAGTTATAGCATTGTTAACTAAACACTAATAAAGGTATAAAATATTATCATATTACATGCAGCTAAAATAAATGATTATAACAAAGTTGAAAGTATTAAATGCATATATTAGCAAAGAAAAGGCTTTTAAACACCTATTATTTCAGTCAGCTTGAGAAAATAGAAAAATAACAGAAAATCAAACCAAACATATTTTAAGGGAAGAAATTTAAAAGGTGAAAATAAATTGAAACAGAAACAGATAGACAATAAAAATAAAATCAGTAAAGACTAGTAAATTTAATAGTCCACTAGCAAGACTAATCAAGAAAACAAGAAGAAAAAGAACATGCAGATTACCAATAACAGGAACAGAAGAGTGTACAACCATACAGATTCCACCAGCATTAGAAAGTATTAAGATGACATTAAAAACATGCCTTTCCCCCAATAAAATGTGACAAATGAGGTAATGTGTAGAGTGTTTTGAGGGGCTTAAGGGGTGGAGGGATTGAGCAAAAAAGGAAAAAGGACTCATGGACATGAACAAACTGTGTGGTGACTGCAGAGGAATGGGGAGGTGGTCTAAAAGGAACAAATGGTAATGGAAAGAATACAACAAAAATAAATTTAAAAATAAAATAAAATTACTAAAATGATTATATAGAAAAAGAATATAATTTACCAAATTTATATACAAGAAGAAATAGAAAATCTGCATAGCTTTTTATTTAGTAAATGGATAATTATTTAAAATAATAACTTAAAAGAGTTTTTAAAGCTCCACTCCCCCACCCATCCACACACACAAAAAGTCCAGAGCCACATGGTTTTACTGGCAAATTCTTCTAAACATTTAAGAAATCAAGAATACCAGTCTTCATCAATCTCTTCCTTTTATAAAGTAAGCATAATTTTGATACTAAAATATAACAAGGACATTACAGGAAAGGAAAATTATAGGCAACTTTTTTTGGAACATAGATTCAAAAAATCCAAATACACATGCACACATATTACAAATAGAGTATGATATACCAAGTGGATTTTATTTAGAGAATACCGGATTGAATTAGTATTTGACAATCAATCAATGGAAAGTACCTCATTATAGAATAAAAAAATTCTATCATCTTGACTGAAGCAGAAAAAAGCATTTGATAAAATTCAAAACCCATTTGTGTTTTTAAACAGAAGAAAGCTCTTATTAGCCATTGGGAATGGGAGGAAACTTCCTTAACTGGGTTTTTTAAAGCTATGAAAATATAGCAAATATTATGCTTATTGGTAAAATATTCATAATTTATTCTTTTATTTTAAAATCAAGAACAAGATAAGGATGGTTGGTACTGCCACTTCTACTGAATATTGTAATGAAGTTGCTACCCAGAACAATGAGGCCAGAAAATGTTAAAAACTACATATAAAGAACAGAAAAGAAACAAACTGTCATTAAGCATTTCAATATAATTTTATACATAAAAGATCTTTTCTATAAGCCTGCAACAAACACACTTTTAAAATAAAATTTAAAATGTTATTTACATTAATGTCACACAACATCAAATACCTGGTAACAAATCCAATGGAAGGCATGCAAGACCCTACACCGTAAACCACAATACGTTGCTAAGAGGTGTAAAAGAAGACCTAAAAAATGAATGGGGTGGAGGGATACATCTACATTCATAGGTTGGAAGATTCACTATTGTGAAGAAGTCAATTTTTTTCCAAAATGATTAGATAGACCTAATACAAGATAACTCAAAATACTAGCAGACTTCTTTTTGCAGGAATTGACAGGCTGATTCTAAACTTTATATGGAAATCCAAAGAGACAAGGATAGCCAGCGTAACTGAAGAACTAGTTTGGAGGTCTTCTATAACCAAACTGCAAGATTTATTATAAAGTTTTATCACTCCTGAAAGTGTGATATTGGCAAAGAAGAAAAACTAGACCAATGGTACAAAACAGAGGGCTCAAAAACAGATCCACACACGTTCAATCACTTGATTCAAACAAAGGTAAACTAAACTGTGGTGGAGAAAAAAATATGGTATCTTTAGCAAATTATGCTGGACCAATTGAATATGCATGTAGGAAATAATGTATGTGGACTTATCGCACAAAATACACATGCACAGAAATCAATTATAGGTGCTCTGAGAAAAATAAAATCATAGAGCTTTTAAAAGAAAGAAGAGACTGTTCCTGATCTTGGGAAAGGCAATGAACTAATAAAACAGACTTAAAATTAAGGATTTCTACTCATGAAAAGACTCCCTCCAGAAAGTGAAAAGGAAGATATGAGTGAGAGAAAACAGTTCAAATATTCATCAATTACTGGTATGCAGAATATATAAAAAATCTATATTTAATAAAACTACCACAAATCAATAACGAGGAGAGAATTCAATAGAAGAAATGGACAAAACACTTGAAGAGACACTAAATTGTCCTGAATCATGCAAAGATGTTTATCATTTTAGTCATCACAGAAATGAAAATGAAAACCACAGTGCAGGAGCACTACATACTCAACAGAATGGCTAAAATGAAAAAAAAAATCAGACAAGATTGGGCACGTTTGGGGTGGTATGGCTGTAGATTTTTTTTAAAAAGACAATATCAAGTCAATACTTGTTATACTATAAATTTTTTTCCTCAAAAAAAGAGAGGGGAGGATAATTACAAGTAAAATATAATCATTACATTGAAACAAATACTTTTACCAGTAGGGATACATGTAAAGCATCTGAGTGCTATGAACTGCTCCAATATAGGTACTTATTTCCCCAAAGAGAGTTTAACTCAAACCTCCAGAATATTTCCTCATACTGTCAAAATAGTAGACCTGCAAGGGACTATCAAGATTTGCTAATTCCAAAGTCTCCTGGTATCGATGAGAAAACCAAAACACAGAGAAAGAAATTTGCCCAGAAAGGTGCCATGTTAGTTCAGCTTGTTAGTTATTGGCATTAGTTTTCATTCAATGTTTCTTTAAATTTTTTTCCTAAAAAATTTACGTTGGCTACACCTGCTATGTAGTCTAATGTCCATGTAATAATTTGAACATTGAAAAAAAGAAAAACTCACAGTTCCAAGGATAGAAGGCTCTCTGTGTGTCAGTCCCCACACACACTCTTCTGAGGATTTAATTCAGCCCCATGGGCTCAGTCTCTTTTGGGACTTGGGTTAGATGCTGAACAAAGCTGGACTATCTCTCCTGGCTCTGATAGGTCTGAAGGGTTAATTATTGCATGGGGGCAATAATCCCGGACCCAGAACATTTCGAGTTGTCTTGGCAGCAGGGTATTACATTGTCTTAACAATAATACAAATGATAATAATAACTTTAATAATATTTTTACAATAAAGAAAATGATAGCTAAAATTATAAGTGTTTACTATAAGCCAGCCCCTGTTCTATATTCGTTACGTATTTTAACTCATTTAAGCATCCTCATAAGAAACCCAACGGAGCAGGAACTATGATCGTCATTCTCATTTTCAGATGAGGAAACAGTAAGATTAGGTAAATGGTTCACGGGTCCATATGAAGTAGGTGGTGGAGCGAGGATTCCAATATGGGCTCTCTGGGCTCTAGAGCCCTAAACTCTATGCTGCCCCACCTCTCTATGCTGTGCCAGTGAAAGCATTCCTGATCATGAAGGACTGTCTCAGGGTTAATCATGATTAACCCTGACGAAGCCTTTCAAGCAGGGGCTGACTTCCCAAGCCTACCTCAGCTCCTATCTGGGACCATAATCCACCTCCAAGGATAGCTGGGGCCTGAGACAAGCCATGCAGGGCATCAGCCATGGTGAGTATAAGGCACACAGAAAATGAGACCCTCTGCGGCAAAACCATAGGAAGGCAGGCCAGTTTGGCATTAGTTTTTCTGTTGCTTGGCAGGGAGAGGGGGTTGGTTAGTGGTCTATTAAGCACAGTGAGTTGATCACAAAGTCAAACCCTGGTTTTCTGAACACATAACTCTACTTGAGCCATATCTGATGAATATACAGTTGACACTGGAACAACTCGGGGGTTGGGATTGTATGTAGTCAAGTATCTGTGTATAAGCTGGACTCCCCTCCAAAACTTACATAGTAGTTAAGTAACTACAGTTAGTAGTTAAGTAACCTACTGTTGACAGAAGGCTTACTGATAACATAAACACTTGATTGACACACTGTGTATGTTATATGTATTATATACTGTGTTCTTACAATAAGATAAGCTACAGAAGAGAAAATGTTATTAATAAAATCATAAGGAAGGGAAAATACCTATTTATTGAAAAAAAAATCCACATATAAGGGAATCTGTGCTGGTCAAACCCATGTTGTTCAAGTGTCAACTGTATCAAGATTTTTTTAATGTGAAATTATCTGGCCAAACAGATGATGGAAAAATTAAAGGCTAGCTCAGTAATCATTATTGATAAAAGACCATTCTCTTTTTCAGAAATCCTCGCAACTACAGTGAAGGATGCTGCTTTCCATTTACCCACTTCACTTTGATCAGTGATATTTACTTGCTCTTGAGCACATGTTGGAAGAAAGACTTAATTTATCAGCCAGTGACTTATGGAAAGGGATCTGCTATGGTCCCAGTGCACCTGCCAGGAGGGGATACCCATAACTGAAATGTGGGACAACCTGATTACAGAAACTATCATGACATTTGGGAGAAAGATTTTTATTACCCTGTTACCAGTTTTAAAATCTATCTACTATATACACTTTCATTCTACTAACTACACATCTATATACCTATGGTTTTTATTTTCTCCAATTTCCAACCAGACATTTCTATATGAAAATTATATCATCTCAAACTCATCACTTCCATCCCTGTTCAAGATTTTGTCTTATTTGACTCCCAGATCTTAAATATGGCAATGTGAAAACAAGGAAAGGGGCTGGAGAGGGGAGTTGAGAAAGTGAGAGGGGCATTTGCTTAGAAGTCTATGATCTGCATTCTTTCCTTTTTCCAGAATACAGCCAACTGTGAAGCAAGCAAATAACCCCCACAAGGGAGCAAATGCAGTTACGAGAGGGAGGGCTGGGGTCAGGTGCACGTGGAGTGCATCACATCTGAACTCTGTAAACTTGCCATCTGTTCAAGTCCACCAGAACTGCCCAAAGGATTTCTGAAGCACGGGCTGATAATGAATTGCAAATGTAACTCAAACTTTTTGTCTTGTCTCAAAATAGCTAAATTTACCCTTTGAAATCTGCTCAGACTCTGCAAAGAGAAGCCTACCCCACAGCGATGCATGACTCTGGTGGTTGGGAAAGCTATACAGACCTTTTAAGTAATACATATTTTTATTTGGTGTAATCGAGGGTCATCCTGATATCCATCTAGAGGAGAGTACACATAATTTAAGCAGTTGAATAAATAGAAAGTAAGGGCAAGTTAATATAGGACTGGTGAGTTTTGCTTTAGTGTGTGTCATTCTAAATAAAAGTCTTTACTTAAGTGAAATTGAGTATCAACATAAAGTGCATCTAAATGTAATGAAAGACATTGGGTTGCTTGAACTAATATTTAAGGAGCAATATTACATAGTAACAGTTATTAAAGGCCTACCATGTTCCAGAACCTCTATCAGTTTTTCCCAAGCTTTAATGTACATACAAATCATATGGAAATTTTGTTAAAATGCTGACTCTGGCCCTGGCTGGTGTAGCTCAGTGGACTGAGCGTGGCCTGTGAGCCAAAGGGTTGCTGGTTTGATTCCCAGTCAGGGCACATGCCTGGGTTGCGGGCCAGGTCCCCAATAGGGGGCACACGAGAGGTAACCACACATTGATGTTTCTCTCCTTCTCTTTCTCCTTCCCTTCCCCTCTGTCTAAAAATAAATAAAATCTTTAAAAAAAACCCCTGTTAATTAAAAAAAATGCTGACTCTGAGTATTTTGGGGAAAATAGTGGTACATTGAAAGTGTTGTTTCTGCAACTTTCTTGAATCTCCAAGTAAAACAGAGAGAACAGCTAGAAAGTAAAACCAAAAACCGTGGCCAACATTTTCAATAAATTTAGATGACAATGTGTCCCCTCAGACCTCAAAATACAAGCAAGCAAAGACAATCCACAATCACCTGTACAGTATCAGCATCTGTGTGAGAAGCAGCAGAAGGAATCAATGAAGGGGTTAAAGGGCCTAAGAACAGAAGAGCCCCAAATACCAAAACGTACTCACTGAAAAGCACAGTGGACCAATCTAAGGACAGCAGCTGAAACGGGTGGAGGACCTGCCCAATCCAAAGGCTGGGTTAATGCAAGAAAACCCCAGGGTGAGGCCTGAAGGGGCTGGAACAATTCTATATGCAATAATTAGTAGCAGCATGCACCCAAAATAGCACTTGAAATGTGGCAAGTGCACCTGAGGAACCAAATTTTTAAAATATTTAAAAGGAAATGTAAATGCTCTTCTTCCACCATATCATCCCAACAAACTATCCTGCTTTGGGGGAAATCCATAAATTTTTGGAAACCAGTCTGGGTGAATTTCATCCTGCTCTTACCAGCTCTTCCTAATTACTTCTTCCACAACTGAGCTTTACAATATTTGAAGGCAGATCATCTCTTCTCCCTCCCTGGCGGTGGTCCCATGCCCTCCATACCGTAAGAACTCGGCCAATGAAAGATCTGAAGACAGGACCAACACTGGGGAGGAAGGGGGATATGAGATCACAGGGTGGCAGAGGAGAAAGCAAAAGGGAATGAGTTTTTGGGGTTTTTTTGCATCTTTAGATATTCTTGGGGTCACACTCACAGATTCCAAGTGAAACATAAAGTTTGGAAAATGAACATAGGCGGTGTTCGCAGCTGGGGTGTAGGGGGATTGAGTTGGCAGTGAAAACTGTGATCAAAGCCTCCTTCCCTTTCCGATTATTATTTGCTCAGGCACTCCATAAAGGCTGGGTACGGAAACAGTCTCCACTGTTCCACACTTTGACTGAATGGCTGTACTCCAACGGCTTTACTCATCTTTGATAGTCTCCACAGGCTCCTTTAAGAGGGACAGAGCATCAGAGGTAGTAGAGTGTGTGAAGTTAATAGAGGCCTCCCTCTCTCCCTTCTGTAGTCTCCACCAACATCCTCCTCCGGTCTGTTTTGTTTAATCCACCGTTGGCTTTTGGAAAAAGAAAAGAATGCAGATCATAGACTTCTAAGCAAAATACCCCTCTCACTTATTTTTTCCAACTCCCCAAAGGGTTAACAGATTGCAGAAGGGAGATAAGATTATATATGGGCAAACGTTAACAGATGAAAATATAATTAGTATTATATTTAAGCATTATAAATATAATATGTACTGCTATTAGTGCTAGAGCAAAACACCTATCAATTATTCACGAGTTTATCTAATCCTAAGAAAATTTTCCACATAAACAGATGCTACCTACTGAGATTCAGAGAAAAATTCTCAACCCCATCTAATCTAATGTTTCTAAGAGTGTCTCCCAAATATTACTCATCACGCTTATGTATCTGCCACTATAATTAATAGTTCTCTGCTATTCTTCCCATTTTAGGTTTAGCTGTAGGAAATTCATCACCAGATAAGATTTTTTTTTAATTCGGATAAAATCAAGGGAACTTCTAAATTCATAATAAGTGGTTATTGGAGTCAGGATGACAATAAATGGTTAGCTTGTACTTGCTGAATAGCCAGTAATCTCCATAAGGAGAGCTAACCTAAAGTTTTCAAAAAAGATATTAAAATTCTCCTGCATTTTTATATTTGGGAGGTTTTGGCTTTTTAAGTTTTGCCTTAGATATCATTTTGGCAAGCCTGAAATATTAGAGCAATACTGTGTGATATTCCTATAATTCTTTTTTTTTAGTTTATTTTTATCCTTTTTAGAGACAGGGGAAGGGAAAGAGAAAGAGAGAGAGAAAGAAACACCGATGTTAGAGAGAAACATCGACTGACTCTCTTCTGTATGTGCCCTGACCTGGGACTGAACATGCAACCCAGGGATGTGCCCTGACTGGGAATTGAGCTGGTAACCTTTCAGTTTGCAGGATGATGCCCAACCAACTGAGCCACATCAGCCAGGCCTCTTATAATTCTTTACACAATACCAGGAGAAGTTTTCTTTGTTTTTGCTTTTAAAAAGAAGGCACACAACTGGGACAAAAAGACTGTATGCTATACTCTTCCCTCTGTGTGTTCTGGTGCCCAAGTTTCCTAGGAGACACATATCTGATCGGGTAAGGAAATATAGATAAATGTCAGCATGAGCCAGCTTTCTTGCTACGTGTTATCACAAAAGCTTAAATGATCAGCTTCATAAATTAATTTACTCTCAATTCAAATGACATGATATAACATCATTCTGAGATATCATGTCACCTTAAATCATGAAAAAATTTGTATCTATTTTTAAATGTCTATATAATAAAAAATATTAAGTATGAAGAAAGATATAGGTATATAACTCAAATTCAATCCATAGCTCAAGAATGGTTTTCTCAGTCTGGAGAAATGTACCCCAAAAAGAGCAATAAGACAGCCCATGAGGGTCAGGAATCCTATCAGTTTTGATTTTATACCCCAAGGCCTTTACACTGTCACTGGCAAATAGTAGATGCTCAATAAAGCAAAATTTAAAAAAAAAACCCACCTCATTCTTCTAAACATATCTTTGTGTTTTGGTCTATTTTTGATATTGTTGTTGTTATTGTTTTGGAAGGGCTGGGAGAAGGTTGTGATAAAGAAAAAAACTGCAGGTTAGCTGGAAAAGACCATCTGGACAGAAACAAAGTAACAAGGAAAAAAAAACCACTGAAGAACCTAGGAATTGCTAATCACAAGTGTGAACAGAAAAGACAGGGTGGACGGCATCTGCCATCGCCTGACCAAGTCTCGGCAGTGTTCTCTCTCACTCGTGCCTATGTTTCCCTAACCAGAGAACATGTAACATTCTACTTTATGCTCTTTAGAGGAACAAATGGGACGCAATCTTTCTCATGGCTCATCTTTGCAAGCTCAGAACTAATTAAGTTGATTTTCATATAATGACTATTTACTTAATTAACAAGCTCTCAGCCAGTTTGTCCTTTCCACTCTTAACTAGCTCAACATTATGTAAGTTTCCTCTTCAAAGGAAAATAAATTTTCACCAGATAGGATCTATTGCTAAAAATAGACTGCAGTTTCTCTCTCATATGCTTTCTGCACTGAGATTTAAACTGGTTCCATGACAAGGAAGGAGAAATTCCTCTGTAACAAGAGATCAGAGAAATTGAGAAATCTAAGATGCATCTATCATAAAAAACAGAATTTTTTAATTTACAGCATTTTGCTGTGTATCATGTGCACCCACGTTTTTGTGCATATCGTATATGGGATTATTACACCCCTTATTATACCCATGGTATGTAATCATTACACACATGTATAATGTGCACCCTTATTTTTCCCTCAAAAATCTGGGCAAAAAAGTGCACATTATACATGGGAAATATGGTAAGTTTACCCTTAAAGCTAATATCTTTAGTAAAAATTCTTAAAATCAACAATAAGAAAAAATAAAGAAAAACTGAACATTTCTCACAGAGGTAGAAGTTAACTTTAAAATAAAAAAAACAGTGTTTAAGATTATAAATGCTTTTTTAATAGGCCAGAAGAAACCTATTAAAATTTATTGTTTATTATAAATTAAGAACTTCTCCTTGTGGTTCAAGAAGAAAGAAGCCAAACCAACCAATTAATCTAGGAATAAAAGGACTTCTTGAAATCAATTTAATGGAACATATCAAATTCCAAATTTAAAAACCTTCTTTTACTTTGGTCACAAAATGACTCAGATTTCAAAGGGATAAAGTAAATAAATCCAGTAAGTAAATGATCCTCAAACCAAAAGGCGCTGCTCTCTCAGGACAGCAGATGAGTAAGTAAGCCACTTGGAAGAGCCCGCTGCCCACTCACCAGATGTCGGATTTCGTGCCGTAGCCTTGGTGCTTCAGAGCCTCGGGACTCATGTAATGCGGGGTTCCAGTCAAAGTGGTGGCTAAATCACAGGATCCCATTAGGAGTCGAGAAACTCCAAAATCCCCTTGAAATAGTAATTAATTTTTGTGAATATTTTAAAACAATGAAAAGCAGCCCTGGGAATTAACAACTGAGGATCTAACTTGACAATTTTAATATGCAATGATTCATACCATGTTAAAGGGGAACAGAAATATATTTTAAATTACACAATGCTACACAATGCTGGTGAATAGCTTTAAAAACATAAGCCTTGTGGGTGAAGGAAGACTTTGATCCAGTCACGTAAATTATGTAAACCAAACTTTATTTTTGAAATTCTGAAGGACCAGCAACTTGAATTAAAAAGTTATTTCAAGCCTGAATAATAAGAAACAATGTTTTGAAAGGGATGAACATAATGATTTGCAGTTTTATCTGAGGAGAGAGAGTTTATTCTTCATTTACAATAAAGAAAAGTTTTAAGTAAAAGACTTGAGACTTTTCAGGAACATGACTATAAAAATTTGAATCCATCGGCTTCTCTATACTTGCCTAACTGGTTGCATGCTTTTATGCTTTCCCTGTCTAAAAACATCTTGCAGGAAGATTAAACAATCCAGTAACAATTATGAGCAGAGATACAGTCCTGAAGCGGAACAAAAGGTTAACAAAGCCATTATACCAGCATTTTACTTATCTGTGATGATTCCTAATTGCTTGTGATAAAACAAGCAGGGAAATCTGTAGCAACTGACCAAACTAGTAAAACAAGTCTAACCACTCGGAAGTGTCTGCTATGGAGTAGGAACTCAAAAAATACTAGTTGAATCTGCAAAGTATGTAGCAAATATCTCATATGTCAATTTATATCAGATAATCAGAAACAAAAGAATTGCATTTTATTGGCCCTAATCGGATAACAAAAATTCAAGAACTTTAAATAAACAAGTGATTACTCTGATATTCCTAGGTGTCATGTGCTTCAATTTGCTATATTGATAACATCTAAACGGTATACCCTCCCATGTTTCTGGAACACGTATTTTTAAAAATCTTACCAATTTTAAGTAGATTATTTTTCAGAAAAATGTTCTTTGATTTTAAGTCTCGATGAAGTATCTTCCTAGAAAAAGGCAAAAAAAAAGGATATATAATTTAATGCAAAATGTAAAATTTTAAAACCTTAACATATATAATATAGATGGGTATATGTGAAGTAACTCACACATAAATATATTCTTAGAGATATATCTTATATCTATAAGTGCTTGAAAGCTACAAAGCCACATTTTCTTGTTTTTGTAAGGAAGTAAAGTTTTTTTAAAAAAACAGTTTTAATTCAGGAGAACATGTAGTTGAGAAAAAATTGAGATGTTTTCAACTGTTTTAATAGGCCAGATGTTACTGTGTTTTTGTAGCATGATCTACATATACCCAGTAATCATACTCAGTTTTAGACCAATTACCACAAAGCTTTATAACTATTATATATAATCTATTACATATTACACATATGTTACACATATAATCTATTATACATATTATAATCCAAATGTTTAAGTTTTACATATTTGTGGAAATAGTGCTAATGATGAAATTTAATAACATAGCATTTATTAAGTCTTATATTAAGCCAGCAATATAAATTATGTCAGTTAAGACTTTTATATCTGGAATTGTGATAAACTGAACAATTTGAAAATCTTTCCCTAAAAACACCTAAAAGTGTTAAAGAAAGCATACAAATATCTTCACATATGCACAGCTGAGCCCATGAGAAAATAAAGCAAATGCTGAGGATTACATAACAGAAAAACCTACAGGGTTTCGCTTGTCTCGGTAATTGGCTTTAATGGCTTCACAGAAACAACAGCCAAGACATTGAACCCATGTAATATAATGTGGAGAATTGGAACTAATATATATGCATGAAGTCAGAATCCTATCTGTGGTCCACACCTTAAGTAAAAAGAAACCTAAGAAACATTCACTTACAATAAGCAAAATGACAAGAAAGCTTATCCGACAAAACAGCTATGGGAAGGTAAAGTGCAGCATAAGAAACACAGTCAATAACACTGTAACAACCATGTGTGGTGCCAGCTGAGTACTAGAAGTACTGGGGGAACATTCTGTAAAGTATGATTGTGTAATCACTATGCTGCACACCTGAGACGAATATAAAATAATATTGAAAATAAAGTTTAATTGAAAAAAAATTAGAAAAATTTTTAAAGAGAAAGCTTATCTGTACAGTGAAAAAAAATCTTTTAGAGCTTATAATCATATGTCTCTGCACATTTACATTTGGGACTCAACTATTCAATAGCTATATGGCCTCAGAAATTCAAAAGCCAAGAAATTTACATAAAAATTGGTACTCGACCACTAATACCCTCTTGGGGTGTTGGGTGGAAGCAAATGTAAACCAAAAATCAGCAGATACTAAAGTGAAATTACACCCCTGAGAATGTCAGATAATCTAATAGGATTTAAACTATAAAATAACTATATTTTAAATAATTAAAATCATAAAGGAAAATAGAAAACATAAGATAAAAATAGGATACTACACCTCCCCAATGATGCTGATTTGAGAGACAACCAAACAGAACTTCTAAGAGGAAAATGTGAGTATTGAAATTTAAATCTCAAGAATAAAACTTCAGCTTCCAATTATGATGGAGTAAGCTTATATCACACTGAATCTCCCACCTTCTACAGTCATACAGAAAACACTAAAAAATTTAAATGATGTAAAATCTGCATAAAATTTTTTTCTTATAGAGCAACTCTACAGATATCAGAGATCAGCTAATGTAAACCAAGGGAGTCAGCACTTGAGGAGACAGAAGCTGGAGAGAAGGAAAATGCACTGAAGGGCAATGCATTGTTTCCCTCAGTTCACCTGGCATGAGAAGAATGCTATGGCCTAGAGTTTGCAGAGTTTCACTGAGCTTATCAGACAAAAATTTTAGTTCAGGATTACCAAGACAGCCAGGACTTGAGGGACAAATATTCCAGACAAAAGGAAACAAAAGAGAAGTTGAGTCTGACATTCTGCATGGATTTTTCCTCTGAGGCACCTGCTGAATTTTAAACTGTTCAGGGGAAAGACATTAAGGAGAAAGCAGATGGTATGAGGTTACAAAACCAAGTGGAGCCTTCAGTACAGACACAAAGATGAGGAAGGAGGGTCTTAGAAAAGAACTAGAGTCCTCAGTGGGGGCCAACTAAAAACAGACCAGCCCTCACAAAGTGTGAAACCAGCCTTAAACCATCTCAGTTTCTTCTTGGATTGAGGTGATCTGTCCCTCCTGTAAAAACCAGACAGAAAAAATTAAATCCTCCCCAGCAGAAGATAGTATCATCCAGCATCTCTATACTATTTCACATATATTGCCCAGCATTCACTCAGAAACTACCAGACACGCCAAGAGAAAAGACTAGATGGCCCAAAGCCAAAAGAAAAAGAAAGATACATAGATGATCCATCTATTGCAATTTTTAAATTAAGACTTCAAAGTAACTATAATTCATATGTTCAAGAAAATAAATGACACAATGGAGAATTTCACCATAGAACTAGATTCTAAATACATTAAAAAATAATTGAATGGAAATTCTAGAATCAAAACTAATATAATTACTAAAGTTAAGAATTCTATAGATATGTTTGAAAGCAGGCTAGACACAAAGAGAGGATTTAGAAAATGGAATAATGGCTCATGAAAAATATTCAGACTACGATGCACACACACACACACACACACACACACACAGGTTGATAAACAGAAAAGAGTACAAGGGACATCTGAAATGTGGCTTTAAAGTCCTAGCATATGTACAAATAGATCCCTAGAAGGGGTTCACAGAAGTAGAGAAGAGAATGTGAAAGCCAAACACACACCTAATACAGGGATGTCCCGCTCACTTTCACCGGGGGCCACACCAGCTTTGTGGTTGCCTTCAACAGGCCGAATGTAGAGCTCCTCGCCCCTAGTTAAGGAGTAGTTACATTACACAGTCCTAAAATTACATTCAGCCCTTTGAAGGCAACCATTCGGCTGATGTAGCCCCCAGTGAAAATGAGTTTGACAACCCTGAAATAAATACCCTGAAATAAAAGAAGAGATTAGGGAAAAGGCAGAATCCAGAGAGAAAATGATGGGAACTTTCAGAATCTAGAAAGACATGAATTTACAAGTTCAGATCCAAAAGAAATCTCAAGCAGAATTTTAAGAGAATAAAAGCATTCCACAAGTAGACAAAACCTTCTAATACTAGAGAATAACAACTACAAAGAGAAAATACTGAGAATGAGCTGAAATAAAATTACTTTAATTAAAAGGACAATTAGATGGAGCCCAGGCTGGTGTGGCTCAGTGGACTGAGCACCAGCCTGCAAACCAAAGGGATGCTGGTTCAATTCCCAGTCAGGGCACATGCCTGGGATGTGGGCCAGGTCCCTACTTGGGGGCATGCGAGAGGCAACCACACATTGATGTTTCTCTCCCTCCTTTTTCCTCTCTCTAAAAATAAATAAATAAAACATTTTAAAAAATAAATAAAAGGACAATTAGATGAAGACTCACTTCTCAACATTGACAACATAATCCAGAAGTCAGGAAGATAATATTTTCAGTGTTAGACAAAATATCTGTCAATCTGTAACTTTATGCTTAATGAGTATAACTTAAGATTTATTTTGCCAAGAATAAAAATGGCCATAAAAGGAAGGCCTGGGGTGCAGAAAGGAATGGTGAGCCAAGGGGTGAATACCTGTAAGGACTCTAAACAAGGGTCAGCTTAAGAGTAGTAACAATGGTAATGGTAATCATTAGTTTGTGGAATATTAAGAAAATAACAGTAATATAAAAGGAAGGGGAAATGTTTTTGGAGTTAAAGTCTTTGTAATGTTAAAAAGGGTAGATATAGCGATTAACTTAAAACTCCATTTATTCAATTTAATCATTGAAGGGTCAATACTAAAACATTAGGAATAAAATGTATAATTGTTAAACTGGTAGTAGAAAATGGGAATGAAAAACCTGACCAGTCCAAAGAATAAAGGAGAAAAAGGATGTAAGAAAACAAAATAGAAGTACATTCCATATATTGTCACTCACAACACACTAAAATCATCAATTAAAACAGAGAGAAGCAGGACTGATTTATTTTTTTAAAACTGTTCTAAAGAACATACTTAAAACATAAGGACATGGGAAGGTTGAAAGTAAGAGGGTAGGAAAGATATTCTAAACAAGAGGAAGCTAGCAAAAAGCAATATTAGGCAAATTAAAAATAAAAAGTATTACTACATAATAAATCAATAATTTATTGGGAAGATTTTAAAAGTCCATACTTTTGTACAACTATGACACAGGCTTAAATATATGGTGAAAATTAATATTAATAGAAACTTAAGGAGAAACTGACAAATCCACAATCATAGTGGGGAATTTAACATAGTTTCTTCAGTAATAGATTCAGTAGACAAAAAATAATAAGGATATAGGTCTTAGCAACATAGTAATCGATTTGAAAAACAATTAGCTTGAGCTAATCCACATAAATTGAATATTGCATAAAAAAATTAAAAGTCCATGTTCTTTCAGGCACACATAAAATACTGTCAAAAACTGTCCATGAACTAATCCATAAAGTGAGTCTCACTGGATCACAAAGAGTCAGCAGCAGATGGTCCACATACTCTCTGGCCTCAATGAAGTTACATAGAAACCGACAAGGTGCTCAGCACACTGCAGGCAATGGCAATGTCTGATCGAGACAGGCACATTCTCTGTTGTTTAAGTTTTGTTCTGGTAAGGTAAATAGGCAGGAAACAACTAAATGAGCAGCTATATAATCTGATATCAGCTAACAATTAAAACTATTAAAGCAATAAAGCAGAGTAAGGGGCTACAGACTAATCAGGGTAGGGAATGCGGGTTTAGATCAGTGGTCAGAAAAGTCCTTAGAGAAAGTGACCTTAGAGCAGAGATATGAATGAGTCATGGTTGTGATGGCTTTTACTGTTATTTCTCACATTGCTATTGCTGTTATAGCACCAATAAATCAGAAAAGAAAGTCTGTGTGAGGCTAGCCAGCAAGGATGAATGGTGAACAGAGCTGCTGAATTATACACATTACCTCAAGAGAAACAAGACTGAACTATTGGGAGTGGTTCCAACTGCATTGTTCTTCCCCCTTACTGTTCCACACACCACTCCCCACTCCACACCCTGCTGACCCCGCCACTGGCTGAACTGACACAGCCTAGCACGTGGAGTCCTCTGTTTCCAGTCTCCTCTTTCACCTTGTTTATACATCTGCAAGAAATGGCCTGATGAAGGATTTTTTCTAATTGGTTAATTTATTCATATGAACAACCTAATAAAGGAATAAACATTTAGTTATATACTTGGAGTAACTTTTAAAGGGAAAAAAATTCATGGCCAAGAAATTGTCATATCTCTGTCGTAGCCAATATAGTACTTCCTTTATCTTAAATGCAGCACACATGTTTCTCCCTCAGTGTCACTGCTCATATTTAAATACCTTCCTCTATCACCTCTGCCTCTCAGAATCCTATCTGCCCTCCAGGACTGTACTAATACAAACCTCATGTACCTCCTTGGAGTCCCCTATTTCTTTCCTTCCAAAGATACTGCCCACCCCTGGTACTGGAGATCCATCAGTCTTGTCTGTGAATGCCTGGCCCTCTGGCTCCTCCCAAATAAGGACTAGGATAAAACATCACACCACAGGATGTGGAATCTAGCATTCCAGGTGGCATTGAAAGGAACTAGAAGAAAGTGCAAGGGAGTTAACTCTCTTGGCGTGAACCAATGAGAAACAAGAGGAGAAGGAAGATAAGCAGACAGATTTCCCCTCCTTTCTCTCCCCTAGGCATGCTATCCAAGTATAAGCCATGTGGTGTCATCCATGCAAATACTCCATGCAAATACCCCTATCCAAGTATATCCAGGGGTATGAGCCATGCACATACCCCTGTCAAGCAACCTGCTATTGTCTCTACCCATCTCTTTGTAAACCGATGACCAATACAACACACCAGTTCACTTTGCTTCATATCCTTGCCTCACTTCAGTTTGTTCTCACTCTTACCTCCCTAGAAGGTATTAGCATTCCAGGCTTTGCCCCAGACTCTTTCCTAGAGGCCCAACCTTAGGAAAGGATCCCCTCTACGACTTTCTCCTAATTTCTAACCATCGTCAGCAAGTTAGACATGCTCTCCCACTTCTGTTCTTCTTTTGACACAACATTCTTCCGTTGACCAATTGTTCTTGCTAAACTATAAGATCTACAAGGTCCACCTCTTACTTACCTATACCATCCCCTGTTAACACTGGAAACATTTAGCAAAATTGGTAGGCTGAACTTGATTGAATTCTTGGGCTTATGTGTTCCTAAACTCTTCAAACCATTTTTGACTGACATCTTTCTAAATGGACTATATAATTCCCTGATTTCACAAACAAAAGATATTGTTAACAGCTAATGATTATAATAGCCATCAATTACTGTAATTATCGGGCCTAAATAGGAGACCCCGGTCTGGGAACAGTATTCCTGAGACTTAAGCTGGGAACCGAGATGTAGCTTTATAAAATGAAAATTGGCTCTTGAGCCTCTGATTTTAAAACCTTCCATGGCTCTGCACTGCTTCTAGAAAAGTCTAAGATCCTATACACGGCTTACAGGTGACTGGGAACTCTGGTCCTGCCAGTGCCTCCAGCAGCCACAGCAAACACTCAGACCAGCCTGGCCAGCCTGTATCGTCTTCTCTTCACACGGTTCTTTTCTCTCGGTAAAGGCTCAATAACTGCGTGTTCACTTTAGAAACTCTGTCCTTGGCACAATGGTGAATGCCACCTTGTGGGGTTCATTCATTAATCTAGAATAGTAATAATAATAAATGCCAACTACACACTATGTGCTGTACTATGTGATGTGGGGGATATGTAAAGATTCATAAGACAAGGCCATGTATCCCGTAATGCTTACAATCAGGTTGGAGAAATAAAAGCACACAGATAACTATGATAAAGATAGCAGGGGGAACCCAGTCGTCAGCACATTATTACAAATTATAAACTATTAAAAATATAGACATTCATCAGGGTTACATGGAAATTTCTTTCTCATCAAATGATTACTCTTATGAACACAGCTGCAAAATTGCACTATTATTAGTTAACACCAGAAATAACAGTTATAAAAATAATTCTTTGTTTTACCATAACAATTAATGAGAATACTGGGGCCATACTGTTACCTTGGTGCAGTGGGCAAACCCCAGCCATCCAGAGCAAAGCTGCAAATCCTGACTGAGGAGCAGGCCCAGAGAAAAGCCCATCACAGAGTCCCTCTGCTTTACTTTAGGAGACAGATGGGCAGACCCAGAAAGGGAATGGAATCTGAACTGTACACAAAGGGAAGAATTAGGGCTGCTGGCAGGGGTTTCCTCTAATTCATCCTCTAATCTTTATCTTCTTCAAGGCCTCAGAGAATTGAGAGGAATGAGCATGCTTTCGAGAGTTGAGAGGAAAAGGAAGAATAAAAGTGGACTACACAAGTCTGGGCCACTTAATTTTAAAACAAAAATAATCCCAGGGGCTATAATCTAAAGCAATAGGCTACCATTTCATGCCTAAACTGGAGATAAGGAAATCCACACCTAGAAAGGCTGAACAATTTGTCCAAGGTCACACAGCCTAGAGTACAAAGGGTTCTACTTGACTGTACAAACCAAAATTCCCACCTATATATGTTTTACTCGTGGTAGATGCTCACTAAATGTATGTTAATTTTAAAAACACTACCTTTGGCACAAAGATCAATGCCATTATCCTTGGTGCTCATTTAGTAATTAAAAAATAATAGAATTCTTGTATTAAATCAATATTCTCTCCTGCCTTCTTATATTGCCATAGCATGAGCATGTTCACTATGTAATGGTTCAAAACAGTTACAGTTAAAAACAGGAGGTTAAACAAAAGTTGGCATCCTCTCTGCCCACTCTTGGGGTTCCCCCAGTAGGGCAGGAACTGTTGAGTGCCTACCCAGTGGCCATTCTCCTGCAGTTCTCCCTTGCCATCAGAATCCCAGGTGCCCTGGGGAGGCCACACCCTCCTCAGCTCTGGTAGGTAAGGGCAGCAGGGAGTGGGGAGTGAATGTGGAGGAGGGTATAGGAAATAAACTGAGTGCTCTCATTTCCTTTTGGAGTGACTGGTTTAGGTAGGTGGTGTGACAAAATTCTGCCCAAGGGTAAAGTATAATTTTCAAGAAGGTAAAATTATAAATATGAAAATATAAAATAAACACATGTCAAGGGTTTTAATTCAACTAATTAATTAATGAGGGAACTAATAAGATATTAAAACTGAGTCAAAGGATCTGTGACAAGCTAGGGTATTTACCGGCAGATGTGATTCCTGGGTTGGATACAAAACTGGTTAATACCCAACAAGGCAGAAACCACATCCCGGAGTTATCTGTTTTACAGAAAACAAATTATGTGCATCTCTTATGGACGAAAATATTCAAGTTAAACTTTGTCTCTACAGAGTTATAAAACAGCACCGATGATAGAAAGTTAAGTCTGGCAACTGCACTAAAGTAATACTCAGTAATCTCTTATCTCTTCTGAGTTTTGGAAAAAAAATTAACACCAATGAGACATTAGGGAAGTCTGCTGGAAGCTTATAGGAAATATTCCCCAACTCTGATGAAAGATCAAAAAAGAGGGCGATACATGTCCCTGTTAGCATGTCTGACCTTTGGCTACTGCGTATGAAGGGGTGACATGAGGTAGTGCTGCGGCCATCGTGGTGGCCACAAGACAGTGGCCTGATGACCAGAGCCGGCCACGCTGAGAATGGAGTAGAGAGAGAGAAAGTGCTTGAATCCCTGAGGGTGTCACTGAGCCACCAGAGTTAACCACCCTCCCTGGACACTTCTTTTTAGGTGAGATAGTGAGTTTTCTTTAAGCTGCTTCTGTTACTTGCAGTTAAAATGATCTTAAGTTCACTTGGTTCCTGCAGCTGTCGACTGTAGATCCAAGGAGCGGGTGTGGGTCTCTTTTCGCTGCAAGTGCCCAGGGAGTTGGAGCGTCTAAGGGTTTAGACTTCGGAACAGCGATCCAGGGACCTACTAGGAAACCAGGTATTACACACTTGGAGTAAGTAATATATTCCAGAGAAACTTATCTGAAGATTCCTAGACTAGGCAATAGAAGATGAGTTGCACATAATAACACATTAACAGTCCTCACATTTATAAATATGTGGGTATGTTATTCACCACTAAGTATTTTATGAAAAAGGTAAACAATATTCGAGGAGGCAGTTATGAGAAGTAATTGGCTGGTGCCATAGTGATGAAATAATAAACTTTATGCAACAGACCTTCTATTAAACTCTTTGGTGAATTTTTTAAAAATTATAACTTATTGACTTTGTGTTCTTAGTAAGCAAAAATAATTCCAGCAAGAAAATCTGATCATATACACAGTATTCTTTCTTTTGAAGTATATAAAAATCAATTCCAAGAAATAACAAGGTGATTAATAATATAGGAAACTTTCATAAAATCTTTCTTCTAAAAAGCTCAAAGCCGCTCCCCTCCATCTGTTATCTCGTATGTCCCACACCATATCTGTAGACGTGGTGGGTCCCTTTCATTTCTCAGTTTCATGATGCCCAAGAGAATTAAGCGATCTGGTTAAGATTCGATGGCAATTGTGTTCAAATACACAGCAGAGCTGCTGTGTCTGTCTCCTCCATCAGGACCTTTTCTACAGCCTCTAGCTTCCAGAGCCACAGTAAAGAACAGTCTGTGGAGACAGCACAGGTATTGCTCAGGACCCCAGCCAGAGGCAGGACTGTGGGGGAGGCATAGACAACGTAACCTTCATCTCCCCTTAAGCCCTTATCTTAATAGTTTCTGACACATCAGCTCCCTTCCCTACAAGTCTGTCCTTCATCTGACAGGGTCTCAGGGTGGATCTCAAACTCATCTTGCCAAAATGTGGCACAAGCAGGGACTCCTTGGTGATGCATGGCTCAGGCAGCTGCCATTGCTGGTTTCTGCCACGTGACCTTCGTCCTAGATTCTGAGGCACCTGTCTTGCTTCCTTTTCAGCATTGTGAGCCCTCATGACCATCTTCTGTGTCACAAGTCAGGGAGGAGTCAGGTCCTCTTCCAATGTAGCTATTGCCAACACAGCAGGAGTTGCCTACACCTGGCCCTGGGGTGGGGTCTCCTTGAAAAAAAATGACCTTGGAACAACCTCAAGAAGTAGAATCAGGCAAAAGCAGGAATCTCCAGTAATACCACAGACACCACACCTTCTCTTTGCTTCTCCATCTTCAAAACTAAGGTAGCACACCCCCATCTTCTGACATATTTTCTGACCTGGATTCACACTACATTAAAAATAAATTCCTCCTGCCACCTTTCTGGGAATATTTAGCCATTCTAACAGAATACTGGCTGGGGAAACATGTGGGATGTTGGGTGAGGAAGCAGTCGTCTTAGCAACAGTGTCTCTGTCCTGGTTCCTCCTCCACTGTGAAAGCACCCAGGTCAGGAGGACCTCAAGGTCCAAATACAGGGCTTTCTGCACAGGGGCTGTTCCTGCCCATCTCTTAAAAATCTAGGCTAACTGAACTCCCCTTTTCAAAAGAAATGCGGGTTTTTTTGGTGGGGGAGAGGGTGGTCAGTTTGTTTGTTTGGTTCGGTTTGGTTGTTTCTATGTTAGCACTAGGGGCCAAAAAAATGAACAAGACATTGTCTCTGTCCCCAAGGAGTTCCCTTATGCCCAGTTTGCTGTGGCATCTATAGGGGATGATGTTTTAGATTAGATAATTATTTAAACCAAAGAGAAGAAAGGCTATAGGATTTCACTTTCAGAGAGAATAGTGTTCTAGCTTTGCCCAGGGTTCCAAAGTCCCTCAATACTGAACCAGCCTATGGAAGCTTGAGGGAGTTGGTAATGAGCCTCGGAATACAATCACCTTTTTAAAAAACTTAGATCTGTCTGTGCAACAGAGGCTCAAGCCCACAGGGAGGAATGAGTTTTAGTGCCACATTCTCAAGATACATAGCTTTTATTCAACTATGAATATTCTCAGCTTTTAACATCATTATTTATGAGTATATAGTTTTGGAATGTTATAAATATATAAATAAGCCAAATTAAAATAAGTTCAGGAATTCTCCAAAGGAGTCAGAAAAAAATAATTTCTTCTGTATCCTAATTCTTCTTAGTTTCTCTAGGGTCTTCTTTATCTCCTCTGCTGCTGCACTGTATCAGCCACATGTCTCCAAAAACACAGAGCCAATAAGAGATAAAGAGATACAGGGAGGCATATAAAGATGGAGATGAGACAAAGTCAGAGCTAGAGCTGGAGCTAGAGATTTATCCTGAGGAATTGGCTCATACATAGAGAGGCTGAGAGGTTCCTAGATCTGCAGGTTGGAGGTCCAGTAAAGCTGGTGGTGTAATTCAGTCTAACAGCCTGAGAATAAGGAGAGTTTCTGTTCTGAGGGAAGAAGATGAGATGAGATATCACAACTCAAGTAGTAGTAGTAGAGAGGGAGAAACATTAATGTGAGAGAGAAACGTCAATAGGTTGCCTCACATACATGACCCAGCCAGGGATAGAACCTGCAACCTTTTGGTGCATGGGGCAATGCTCCAACCAACTGAGACACCAAGCCAGGGCTAAATGGACATTTCTTAATGTTTTGGCTATTACAAATAAGACTATGAACAATTTTGTACATGTCTTTTGTTGGGCACGGGTAATTATTTTTCTTTTTTTCTCTCTCAGTATTTGTTATTGTATTTTTTTTCCATTACTATTTAGTCCCCTTATAAATCCCTGCCCCTGCAATCACCACACTGTTGTCCATGTCCATGAGTCCTTTTTCCTCAATCCCTCTACCCGCTACACTCCCACTTTTAGCTGTCGTTCTGCTCTCCATCTATGAGTCTGTCTCTATTTTGCCTGTTAGTTCAGTTTGTTCATTAGATTCCATGTGTGAGTGAAATCATATGGTATTTGTCTTTCTCTGACTGGCTTATACACGGCTAATTAATTTTCATGTGAGAAACCGAATTGAGTCATAAGGTATCTGAATGTTTAGCTTTGGAGGCACTACTAAACATTTTTTTTTTCAAAAATTTTTAAAAATAGCATTTTGTCGAAGTAGTTATACCAATTTACACCCTAACAGCAATGTAAGAGTGTTCCAGTAGTTCCATATCTTTGTCAACACTTGTTATTGTTGAGAGGTTTTTAGCCTTTCTGGTGACCATGCCCTCATTTCTACATTGAATTACCACCACAGACATTTACACAGGGCTTAGCAGTTCACAAACTTTTAAAATGTATATCTCAATGCATATTCCCTACAGCCCTATAAGTAAGCAGTGAGGATGCCATTATTATCCCTACTTTACAGATGAGAAAACAAAGGCTCAGAGAGGTTAAGCAACTTGCCCAGGATCATAATAGAATATGTGGTGGAGATTCTCAATCCTGTATATCCACCATGATACATGGTTTATATTTATTTTGGTCCATGTTTTATCTTTGCTAGTTAACCAACAATTTGAAGTTAGGCCTTGTATTTCATTTATCACTATCTAATAAATGAATAAATATAAAACTGATAATTTTCTATTTATACATAAAAACTTTATAATTGGTTATAATAACATAATGAATAAGAATCTAGGGTTAGATTCAATCTGTTATCTGAATCAAAGGATAGTATTTCAGATCTACAGTTCCACAAATATCCAAATATTTAAGCCCCATTTCATGACTTCCTTGGAATGTTGAAGGATTCTAAAAAACTTAAATCCTTTCTTTGAAGGTTATTTTAAACTCCTTTATTTTAACTAGTACTAAGTAGAACTAAATGTATCAAAAATATTTGGGTTCCTAAATGAATCAGATTTCAGTTTTGTTTTTTGCATACAAAATACCAAAGCTAGCATCTTTATATGTGTTGTTTTCCTTATGGATGAGCTAACACATATGCCAAGGAATAGTAAAGAAAATAAAAAATATACTACAATATTAACTATATGTATACAAATGTCCTACATTCAGTAGCATTGGGTAGTTTATTAAAAGATTATTTGATACTCTTACTACTGTCTCTTAGAATGGTTTTACATCAATCAAAAGATTGTTACGGGCTGTCAGTAGGTCCCTGGCTAACTGTATCTTGGAGCACATGTTCCAGAAGATACCGGGCAAAGCACAGAATAACCCAACGACTTCTTATGTACCAGAAAACACAGATGACACGTTTAAGTTATCTGACATCCATGGAGAGGCAGACCTCAGTGAACCCTGTAAATTTCCACTTTGTTCAAGAAGAACATACCACATGTCGCTCCCACTCCTGAGTCAAAAGCTAACACAGACATCTCTAACATCTACTTCCATGGTCTAAGCATGTTCATCTTTTTAAATGTGTTCATATCATTGTATGGGTCTGTAAAACATTCTAACATCTAAAACTTCTTAAATGTTTTAAAATATATTTTTGAGGCACATTGTAAATACAGATTATAGACAACCGAACTCATAAAGCATACCTTGACCTTCTTTATCAGAAAACTGACTTTCAGTCTGAGTACCAAACAGTATCTTTTGCCTCAATTACTTAGTTCATCTTGAGAAGTAAACTCCACTAAATGTGCATTGACACTCTCCAAGGTGACCGTGCAATGCATTTGCAGCATCCTAAGGTATTTATAGCTCAGGCTGTTGTAAGATATAATAAATTCACAGCATGTTGAGATATCTAAGAATTGCTTGTGATTCACAGGGTATGATCAGATATAGTGAATGTGTTTAATACAATTTTCTGTCTTGTATTCAAGGCCAACTTGATTTCTAGAACAACAGTAAAAAGTTATTCAAGTAAATCTTCTACATACAATCATTCAACAGTTTTCTCATGAAAAAACATATTATAGATGTTTAACTGTAGTAATTTACTTTTTGGTCTTGCTTTCTTTCAATTCTATCCCCCAAAACTTCATTTTCAAGTTCAGACATGCCTGTTGGAAAATATCCTGTCCCTCAGTAACAAATGAACATACCTTTCATGCATGTAGTCAACTCCCAGCAGCAGCTGGATAAACCATTCTATTATCTGATTTTCTGAAAAAGTTTTTCCAGCTTCTTTATATTCCTGAATTTTACAGTCTAGGTCTCGGCCCTGAAACAAAATGGCATAATTTATCAGATTTTTTCAGTTAAAATTTTAAATTCAAACTCTCTCCAATACAGTTGATATGCAACAGTCACTGTTTTCATAAGAAAGCGAGGGCACACTGTCAACGCTGCAACTGTAACCTACGAAGGTTCGCCTCCTGACCCAGCTCCAGGCGGGCTCCTCGGAGCCCTCCTCGAAATCAGGCCTCAGCCCTCCGCGACAGAGACTTGAACAAACACTAACACGTTTCCAACAGCTCAAGGCCACACACCTAGGATGACCCTAGTCCCCCTTAAAGTGCCTGCCTGAGAAAACTCCAGGCTGCCTAAAGAACTGACTGTTTCTTTCAGCCCACACCTCAGGACAGGGTCCCTCTTCCTGGTTTCTATGGGAAAGTAGGAGCCTAATTTCTTGCCAGTTAGCACTCAGATATACATGGACCAACCCCTTCCTGCTTTTTGTAATTTTCACTGCCAGCACTCTGCTGTGTGTGTGTGGGGGGGGGGCGTTGGGGGGCACTGTTCCCCTGCCCCTTTCTCCCTTCAGATCGTTCAGTCACCTGCGCACGTGTCAGAGCGGAGCTCAGCTCTTTCCCCTCCAGTCAGCAGTTACTAAATAAACTGTTTTCACTGCTCCAAGTAATTAATATATGGCTGTGTTTACTTTTTATATCACTCAAGGACAAAACCACTCTAAATGAGTTTTATTTTATTACATTACCTAAATATGACCTAAAATTTATTTTTATTACACTTCATTACATTACATATTTATATGTACCCACATAAAACTAGGAATAACTTTTATTTATGCATAGTGTTTTATATAACAACAGAACCCTAACATGTATACAAATTAAAAATACAAAGCAAATAAAATTCAAATTAACATTAATATAAAGTAATGATGTGTTGGTGAAACTGAATTGCTACTTACATCGTGCATACAGTGCTGGCTGCTGGAGTACAGACTCTTTTCATTCTGGCATGCCCAGACTAACACGTACCTTGGGCTGACTCAACTCTCCTTTTCTTTATTTAACTATTGCAAAATTCTCAGCAACACAGCTACTATTGATTTCTGTGAAGTCCAAACACATCATTTAGTCAGTGTCTGTCCTACGACTCACTATAGATGAGTGAAAGAATAATATCTGGTGACAAAAAAGCATCATTATCACAAATAACAAACATCTAAAATAAGACTATGGCAGACTATGATATAAGGCCCTCTCTGAAGACGGCACAGATAAACACGGCTTGCCTCCTCACACAACCACATCAAAATTACACCAAACTGCAAAACAACTATTACTCAGAACCGCCAGAAATCAAGCTAAATGGAAGTCCTACAACTACGGAATTAAAGAAGAAACCACATGAAGACTGGTAAGAGGGGCAGGGACATGGAACAGGCTGGCCCTACACCCACATGTGGTGAATAAAAATTGGGAGGGATACCTCAGGAGTGAGCGAACACAGCCCCATAAGAGGCCCCACAAAACAGGGTCCCAGTGCTGGGAAGATAAGTTTCCTTAACTCCTGGCTGTATAAACCAGTGGGAACTGAGACTGTGGGAGACAGAAACTGCAGGACTCCCTGGCAATTCTTCTTAAAGGCCCATGCACGAACTTGTTTAGACTCATACATTCTGAGCTCCAGTGCAGGGGTGGCAGCTTGAAAGGCACCA
The DNA here is from genome assembly GCF_019186645.2 of Phyllostomus hastatus. Lineage (NCBI taxonomy): Eukaryota > Metazoa > Chordata > Mammalia > Chiroptera > Phyllostomidae > Phyllostomus > Phyllostomus hastatus. The sequence continues at coordinate 28,547,387 of NW_025334009.1, read as the reverse complement.
GAGGCAAATGGGGAAGAGTTGAAGTGTCTGGCAACAAGGTGAGACTGGGGGACAGCTTTCTCCCAAATGGATGTGCTTGCAGAGGCCACTGTTCCTTTAATGAGCCCTCTTCCACACAGAGCTCCCAGGCATGCACCATATCTGAGACTCCACCAACCTGGCTCACACTGTTTGCCCTGCTCTAGTGATTGTGAGGCTTTGCCTCACCCAACCTTCTGGTCCACCCAGCCTGTTTCCAGGGGCTTTCCATACAAATGGCTTGTCTGGGTTCAAGCTTCAGATTTTCCTAAACCCTCTCAAACAAGCAGCATCTGGCCTCAGCAAGCCCTGTACCTCTTGCTAAGTGGCACCAGGTCCAGCACTAGCAGCAGCTGGCCTTGGTTCACAGCTTGGCCTTACTTGGACACCTCTAAGCCCAACATAAATGGTAGCCATTTACAGATAATTCTGTAGCTTTGTGCCAGGTGGCCCCAGACAGAACACAGGCTGTGGTATCTCCCAGGAAGCCGCAGAGCCTGCACACCCAGTGGACAGCTACAGACCACATCAGAGGACCACCACCCAACCACCTCCACAAGCAACACACTCAGGGGTGGGCTCAGTGGGCACCACAGCCCCAGTGAAGTAAGTCCTGCTCTGTGGAGTAGGCCTCTGCACAGCTGATCCTCCACAGTGGTTGGAGGTTGGTGGTCAGTGGTCACAGACAGTCCTTGCAGCTGAGTGGCCTGGGTAAATCCCTCCCATTGACCTGCCAATAGCAATCAAGGCTCAACTACAGGAAGAAGTTATACACAGCCCACACTGTGGGTGTACCTCAAGTACCCAGCTGGGTGATAGGGGAGGTTGTGTCACTGGACCCTACAAAACACCTACCATGTTAGACCACTCTACGAAGCATAGGAGATGTAACAGTTTATGTAACACATATAAACAAACACATGGAGGCTGTCAAAATGAGGAGACAAAGAAATATGTCCCAAATGAAAGAACAGAACTCCAGAAAAAGAACTAAAAAAAATAAAGACAAGCAATATGCTAGATGTAGAATTTAAAACACTTCTTATAAGGATGCTCAATGAACTTAGGAGGAGAGAAGATGAACTCAGAGAGAACTTCAATGGCATAAAAAAGGACATGATATTCATTAAAAAGCACCAGTCATTAATGAAGGATACACTAACTGAAATGAAGAACATTTTACAAGGATTCAACAGTAGAATGGATGACACCAAAAATCAAATCAGCAATTTGAAATATAAGAAAGGAACAAACACTCAATCAGAACATCAAAAAGAAAAAAGAACCCAAAAGAATGAGGACAGTGTAAGAAGCCTATGGGGCAACTCCAAGTATATCAACATTCGCATTATGGGGGTGCTGGAAAGAGAAGAGAAAGAGCAAGAAATTAAAAACCTATTTGAAAATATGCCAGAAAACTTCCCTAAATTGGTGAAGGAAATAGACATACAAGTCCAGGAAATGCAGAGAGTCCCAAACAAGATAAATCCAAAGAGGCCCATGCCAAGACACATCATAATTAAAATGCCAAAGGTTAAAGATAAAGAAAGAATCTTAAAAGCAGCAAGAGAAAAAGCAGCTAGCTACCTACAAGGGAGTTCCCATAAGACTGTCAGCTGATTTCTCAGAAGAAATTTGGCAGGCTAGAAGGAACTGACAAATATTCAAAGTCATTAAAAGCAGAGACCTACAGCCAAGCTCACTCTACCCAGCAGAGTTGTCACTTAGAATCAAAGGGCAGCTAAAGAGCTTCCCAGACAAGAAAACACTAAAGGAGCTCATCATCACCAGACCATTATTATATGAAATGTTAAAGGGACTTATTTAAGAAAAAGATAAAAACTATGAACAATAAAATGGTAACAAATATATATCTATTAACAATTGAATCTAAAAAAGCAAACAGGCAGAACAGAAACAGAATCGTACATAAAGAGAACATTTTGATGGTTGCCAGATGGAAGGGGGGGTTGGAGGATGAGCAAAAAAGGTGAAGGGATTAAGTACCAATTGGTGATTACAGAATTATCATGGGGATGTAAAGTACAGCATAGGAAACAGAGTAGCAAAGAACATACAGAGGCCGGCAGAAGTAAGGCCTGCTTGAGCGTGGTTCATAGGTTAATAATATGGGTATAATACTTTATTGTTTTAATTTGAACATTTTACCTAAAATGTCCTATGGTGTGCTTGAGTGTGATATTGTTATGTTACGGAATTGCATGCTTATGATTTTTGTAATAAAAGATTTTGTCATGAAAGGGGGTGTTATTTGTGCTGGACCCTGTATATGCATGACCCATGGACATGGACAATGGTGTGGGGATTGCCTGAGGAAGTAGGCGGGGTTTGGGTGAAGAGGGGCACAGAGGGAACAATGGGGACAACTGTAGTAGCATAATCAATAACATATAATAAAAATTATCATTTCTATTATATTTATCTTAATGCATTTTACTCACCATAGAAATGAAAACACAAACTGTTAAATTCCCTTAGAAAACTACTATACCTTATCTCTATACGCTGACATATTAGAGACAATTCAAGAACTATTCCTCTGAAGAAAAGGATGGGTTGAACCCAATTGTGTGGTGTTTAGGGGATGTCAACAGTACAGGCTCCATGAACAGAGCAGAGGTATGTGCCACGTCTACAAGGAGCACAAGAGCCAAACATTAAGCTACTCACAGACTATTCCTGGCAGAGTCGTCATCGTGAGATGCAAAGGAAAAGCATTTATAGGCAATTAAACAATCAAAGGGAAATTACTTCCAATCAAACAACGCGAAGTCAACAGAATAACTAATTTGTAATGTATTTTTTATTTCCTATCGGTGCAATATGAAAGTGTTTTTGTAGCATACTCTCCTTCTGCACAGAGCAACCTCAAGTCAAAAGAGCATATCAAATTTTCAACTTTCAACTTGCTCAAATTCAATTTTCTACTGAATTTTCTGGACAAGGAGATCAAAGCTTATTGGAATTCCCAAATACAGTGAATCAAATATTAGCTCCTTATCAAAAAGACCATCATTTCTTCTCATTCTCCAAATCCGTCTTATCTTTATATCTCCTCTCTTTTTAATCCTAGAGTATATCAAAGTTCAATCACAGAAGCTATACTGCCATAAAGTTTCTATAAGTTACCTAAAACATTTTTGACAGATTATTATAACATCTGTAAAGTAGACACAAACGCCCTTTAGATGAAAGGCAAGCTATAAATGCACATATATATTCTAATCCCAATTTTCCTTTTCTGTCAAAGGAGATTCTAGCAAAACTTTTTCTCACAATAATTTAAAAAAATTAAAACAAAAACAGTATCTCCTTTTAATGTCCCCTTTAAATTCTCTTAATATAATAAAATATACCCAGTGGAAGAAAGACAATTATCTACATGTTGCTGTCTCCTTCCTGAACAGCTTCAGATAAGGGGTGACAGACAGAAAGGAAGAAAGGAAGGGAAGAAGGGAGAAAATGAGAAAAGAAGGAAGGAAGGGAGGGAGGAAGGAAGAAAAAAAAGAAGGGAGAGATGGAGAAAAGAAGAAATAAAAAGAAAAAGAAAAACTTGCCTTAAAGAAATATCCAAGAAGCTGTTTCAACCAAACACGTCTTACTTTAGGAAGGTCATACATAGGTAGAGTTGTCCCTATGAAAATGGCCTTTGCACATGCAGAGCACACTCCCTGCGTGACATTTATTGTTAGTCTGACAACCACCTCCTTATGCTCCCTCTGCAAGCAGTGAGTAGAAATTGCTTGTCGGTTTCCTGCATTGATATTAAATGTGTGCATAATTTCCTGTGACTAAATAAATGTACATATTTAGACTATTAAAAAAATAGGGCCCCAAACAGTAGCTCTTAAACTGCAATGTCAAAAGGATATATTCTCCCTTGCTCTCTGGGTAGAACCATAAAAAGAAGGAAGGCACTGATTCTTATTATTCAGCAAGGGACATGTCAATCAACAAGAACGCCAAAAGATTAAATCAGACAGTGGGGTCTCATCCTCCTCAAGTTACTCCCCCTACAATTTTCATTTTGCATATTTATCTCCAAGAAAAACTATTTGTGTGGTATATACTTTGTTCTTTAATAAACACTCTATAGATTATTTTCTTAGGATTTAATTAAGGCAATCAAGTCACTCACAGATTAAGACACAACAAATTCTGTTTTTATATAACAAGGAAAGAAATATAATTCTTTGTGAAGCAGTCTGACTTCAACTCAGCACTATGCAAAGCACCTACTTTCTTTTTCTAAGCCACCTTCCAAGTAAAAAAGTCAAATGTTTTTAATGAAATGTCACACCTCAGCTTAGAAATTCTTTTTTTTTTAAATCTTCAACTGAGGATATGTTTATTGACTTTTAGAGAGAGAGAGAGAGAAACATCAATGTTTTGTTGTCTCCTGTATACACCCTGACTGGGGATCGAACCCACAACCTCAGTATCTGCCTTGAGCAGGGATGTAACCCACAACTTTCTGGTGTATGGACTGAAATTCATACCAACTAAGCCACCCGGCCAGTGCAAGAAATTCTTATTATAATATCTGCATATTGTGTTTTCTTAATTTGTCTTTGAGAAATATTTAATCCTTGTACTGCTATAACAACTTTAATGAAAAGGATATTGACTTTAATTTGATAACATTGCCCTAAGATGATATTACTGAGAGAAAATGCTTTTCTTCACTAATATCACCCCTTGAAAGTTGCAATAAAAGCCTTAATATTAAATTGTAAGGTTGTGAAAACCTATAAACCAAAATATAGTATTTGATGGATTAATGGTGTCTCTCCCTGACCCCCATCCCAGTTAGCCACCATAAGCCTGACTCTGAAATGCCCATACCTTGAAGACATGAAAAGCAATTCAAATACAGTGTCTAAACTCCATTTTGATCACCATTAAAAAGTTCTACATCCTAAAAGGATTTCATTTTTTAAAAAATTCATGTTTTTTAAGTCATCAACAGAAGCACTTACAACCAGTTTAAGAGGCCAAAGTAGAGCCTTCTTAGAAGCCTGAATACAATGAAACTGCAATATTCAGAGCATATACAAACAACAAAACAATCTCATGGTTTTGGGGCTGGAAGGAGCTTGAAAAATTGTCCTGCCCTCCTTCATTTTACAATAAAAAAGTTGCCCCTTATTAATTCGTTTGGTTGACATCTTAAAATATTACCTTCACATTTTTCATCTCCTTTAAATAAACTTTCAATACCTCCTTCCAGAGGACTTCAAATTTTAGCATGCACAAGAATCATCCAGGTGGCTTGTTTGCAATGCATATTCCTAGGCCATATCAACGGAGACTCTGATTAAGTAAATCCAGAGAGGACCGAAAAGTCTGTATCTTTTTAGCAAGCGTCCCAAGTGACACTGAGATAGGTGGTCCCTAGACTACACTTAAAGAAAGCACTGCCAGATAACAATACAGATGGGTTACACATGTAATATTTTGTGCATGGATACAAATATTTTGTCCAATAATTTGAAAAATTTCAAGACAAAAAAATGTACTTGGGAAAGTCAGAGTTGAATCTGAATCATTTTATAATAACATTTTTTAAAACCCTGTGCCATTACTTAGGAAAATGCCAATAAATGAAGGTAAAAGGACAGGGGAAGAAAATCCTGTTATTATACCGTAGAACCAGAAAACAGGTCCTTAGAATTGCGGAAGTTTACTGTAAGGGAGTGCATAAAAAGTAGGGGAAAAGTCAAGCCATATTATGCTCTTAAAAGCAAAGTAAAGAAATCTAGCTTCTAAATAGTCACTGAAGAATGCTACGTGGTATCATGGTGGTTGTGTCTGATTAACGGAAACGACCATTGCTAGACTTAGCTGCTGATGTTTTTCAAATCCTTTCAGAGTTAAGTGGTCTTCCTGCTGAGGTAAATGCACATGAAAAAGAATAAAATGGTAAAACTCATTTTTATCTTAAGAAGTGACATGAAATAATACTTTCATCTATGAATCACAGATTTTTTTCTATAAAAAACTATTTGAAGTGAGCTATTCTAATTCTATCTTTGAACACATATTTACATCAAGTCATATGTCAGCTAAAGCCATATTCCAAATGCCATTAAGTTCTATTGGGTTTATGAATTGCTTTATATTAGTGCATTGGTACCTTTCTTAAACGAAACCAGTTTTGCTTTTCAATTTTTACATTAGCAATTTTAAGTAAAAATCAGTGGCCTTATTTTTTGAACTTTTTTTTTGTTAAAAGGTTAAAATAACTCATAGATTAAACAAAGAAAGTAAATGGAGCAAATAAAATGGCTTTAATAAAGTCATGAACAGATCCACTTAGTGTATAAAAACAGGAGGCACATTAACAGCCTTCCCTAACTGAATAAACCTTAGACACACAGGATTAACACAGAGCAAATTCCAGGAGACCTACCCACTCCAGAAAGAGCTGCCAAGGAACACCAGAGGGCCCCGATGGGCCCCCCCCACCCCCCGCATATAACACTTAGTTCCCTCAGTCGGCAGCAACCCAGCAAAGCAAGCCACTGAAGACAGCCCTGACGTGTGGACACCTCGCACTCACACCAGGAAGGATGGGTTTATGTCTCCCAAAATGTGTATGTTGAAATCCTAACCCCAGTGTGATAGTATTAGGACACAGGGCCTTTGGGAAGTGATTATATCATGAGAATAGAGCTCTTATGAATGGAATTGTGTCTTTATAAAAGACACCTCACAGAGCTCCCTCACATCTTCCACCACGTGAGGACATAGCAAGAAGATGGCCATCTGTGAACCAGGACTGGGGCTTCTCTGGACACTGAATCTGCCAGCACCTTGATCTCAGTCTTCCAGTCTCCGGAGCTGTGAGAAACAGATTTCTGTCATTTATAAACCTATAAGCCTATTGTATTTTGCTATAGATGCCTGAACAGACCAAGACAGATGGCCACTAATCAATGTCACAATGATAAATATCCTGAGTGTCTTTTACCTATACACAACCAATTCTGGGTGGTGGTCACCCCAGACAGAGCTTCAGGACTATAAGCAATGGCATTGAAGGACAGAAAAAGGTTTGCCTCTAATTGTAGACCAAACACATACCCAGTAATGCTGTAAGGACTCTCTGAGAGCTAACTAGCCTGGTGGCTACATGTTACTGTCAAGTTCACTTACCAGAGTCTACTGACACCCACTGGGGTTTCAAGATAGCAAGACTCAACCTACTTTTTGGTTTATTTAAGTAGATTTACATAAACAAAAACTAAAGAGAAATTTCAAATGTTCTTTTTTACAATACAAACAGGTCATTGGCAAATACTTGCCTGAAAGTTGCCATCAGACTTATTAGTTTCAAAAATTGCATGCTTCCCTCCTTACAGTAAAGGCTGAAAGTCAAAAACTCCCAGGTACCCCTGGCTGGTGTGGATCAGTGGACTGAGCACAGGCCTATGAACCAAAGGGTAGCCTGTTCAATTCCCAGTAAGGGCACATGCCTGGGTTGCGGGCAAGGTCCCCAGTAGGGAGTGTGTGAGAGGCAGCCACACATTGATATTTCTCTCCCTCTCTTTCTTCTTCCCTTCCCCTCTCTAAAAATAAATAAATAAAATATTTTTTAAAACTCATAGGTAAAAATTAGTTTGCTTTCTAAAAATAACTGGAATAGGGAGAAGGAAGTAGCAATGAAATAATAAACTAATAATAACTTCCCTTATTGATAGTCTACTAGGTGCAAAGTAATGATAGCCATTACTTTAGACAGTTATTATTTCAAATCCCTATAAAAAAACTAACAAAACAGATGTTGCTACGCTATCTTAAAATCAGGAAAATGAAATAACTTGCTCAAAAAAGTGGACCAAGATATGAATAGAAGTCAGTGTTGATGCCAAAGTCCACACACTTTCCACTATTTCAAATCCTATCTAGTCTCCTATTAAGGACAAATGAAAAAATCAATAATATTATCATCACATTAAAATGTGTATACAAATCAATGAACATGTTTCCATGTTTGTGTATATAGAAGTAAAGATTCAGAATATAAGTGAGAATAAGTCAAAAAAGGAGCAGCTTTCGAGTACCCTGTGTATGCGTGCATGGTGAGACGGTTACCTCAGTCAAGTTTCACTGACACATCCCATACCTCACATGGTTACCTTTTTCTTTCTGAGGTGAGAGCACCTGTCCACCCTCCTGGAAAATTTCAGGCACATTGTGCGATGTGATTAACTGTGGTGACTATGCTGCACATTAGATTCCCCAGACCTTGTCTGTTTTATAACTGAATGTTTCAGGTTTATATTTTATATAATTCACACATTCAGGCTTTGATCAGTGTGACTGTGCTGAAATATCTGTTTAGTTTTAGGGCCTCTGTTTGAAACATGTTTGGTAACATTTTCAATATGAACAATAAAACATCAATCTCCACTAATTCATGTCCATGTAGAAGTAAATAATTGCATCCTTGAGAACAGGAACCATGGACTATTTGGTTGACTCTATTAAACAGTAAGAAGTGAATTAGAGCAATCTAAGTTAAAAAAAATTTTTTTTAAGAGGTAGCTTTTCCAAAACCCCTGCCCTGAGTGAAATTCAACATTCCAGCCACATGATTGCTGGAAAATCACTCCACTTGTCTGGGGCCCTGTTTCCTCATCTGTAAAGTAGAATTAATAAACAAGAGTCCACTTCTCCTTGAAAAAGGATGTGGGCATGTTAAGAGGATATAGGAGCTAACCTGAAGGAACCCCAAGAGCCAAAGCTGGAACAATTTGAGCAACAAAATAAATAATGACAGTATTGGGTTATAACCCTTAATATAAAGAAATATGTATGAGTCCATGCTAATATAAATAGTTGAATATATACATAAACAGAGGAGAAGGAACAGTGGAATAGCTCTTCCTTATAGCAAAGTCCCAAATAGTAAATGTAGAAAGAATGAGGGAAATACATAATCGCCAGTAGCAAAATATCACAATAAACATAAGCATCTTTCAGTGGAGGTCTTTCAGTAACCTCCACTGAAAGATGCTAAAATCAGTGGGTGAAAGTTTGAGGAGACGCAGAATATTAATATGGTCACATAATCTCAAAGTATTTTCCCCAAGATATTTATCCATTACAAAAAGGAAAATAGTTGCTTTACAGTGGAGAAATTCAGCAGGCAGAACCCTAATCAAAGAATCAAAGTTAGCATCCCCAGTAATAAGATATACTAACACCATGTACTCTCTCTTATCACGCACTGAGGACATGTCATCACTTCTGTGGCAGTCTTGCCCAGAATATATAACCTCAATGTAATCGCAGGAAAATATCAGACAAACCCAAACTGGGAGACGTTCTACAAAATAACTTACCCATGCCCACCAAAAGTGTCAAGGTCATAAAAAACAAGGCAGGAAAGGAAAACTATCACAGATTAAAGGAGACTAAGGAGATACAGCAATTAAATGCAATGTAGGATCGTAGGGTAGACCCTGGGAGTAGACAAAAGACACAAGGGAAGAAACTAGCAAAATATTAGTATCCTGGTTTTGATCATTGTATTGGGTTGGCCCTAAAGTTCATTTGTTTTTCTCCATTATTTTCCATAAGATGGCTCTAGTAATGCTTAGTTGTCATTAACTTTATTCTAAATAACTTCACTAGATTGTATTGTGACAGCTGTCATATCAGTGTGCACTTAAGAAAAACTTATTAAAACTAGTCAATTTTTGTGTAGCCATTTTAATATTGAAGATGGAAGAAATAAGCAACATTTTCTGTATATTATACTTTATTATTTCAAGAAAGGTAAAAATGCAAATGAAACACAAAAAAGGATTTGTACAGTGTGTGGAGAAAGTGCTGTAACTGACTGAACGAGTCAAAAGTGGTTTGTGAAGTTTCGTGCTGGAGGTTTCTTGCTGGATGATGCTCCACAGCCAGGTAGACCAGCTGAAGTTGACAACAATCAAAATGAGACATTAACTGAGAACAATCAATGTTATACCATGTAAGAGATAGCCAATATACTCAGAATATCCAAATCAATAGAGTTATTGGTGAAAATACAAAAAGTGACTTTTATTTTACAGAAAAAACCCATTTGGACTTTTTGGCCAGCCCAATACTATGGTTAACTAAGCTGTTAACATTAGGGAATGTGTTTAACTACAAATACATTACAATTAAAGGTAAAGTATTGGGTTCCCAAATCATGTCCCACAACTTTCTATTTCTGAGCCTTTTATCACATTATTCCTTTTAACTGAAATACCTTTGCCCCATATCCCTTAATGAAATCCCTCCCATATATGCCAGCCCCTCCGTGGTTCCCACAGCCCAGAGTCATTTCTCTCTACTCCTAACTCCAACCGCACTTTTAATCATGCCCTTTCCTTGACACTTACCACAATCCCCTTACATTTTAGCCATTGATATAAATGATTCATTTATCCTAACAGACAGGTTCATTAAAGAAATATTATCTGTTACCCCACACCATGTCCGGAATTGTATGAAACGGAGTTGGGGTTCAATAATGGCTTTTGGAAAGACCCTTGGTTACTATGACCTTTATTAACTTCAGACTCTTAAGAAACCAATTAATACTCTAGAATGCCAATCCACTCATGTGTACTGCGAACTAGAACTGCCAGTCCAAGAGGGAGCTCATGTTGGTTTAGCCAGCATATTTCTTCTGGTTATAAGACATATATGTGGAGAGCTGGACTGGAATCAGAAGGCTGCTCAGGGAACAAGGAGAACAAGTTGGGGGATTTCCATGAACAACAGCACCAAACCAGGTGGCCTGAGCATTAAGCCACACCTACCACCGGGGCCACACTTCCCTGTTCTCAGGTCTGGGCCCCGTCTTTGCTCAGTGTGGCATAAATACTGACAAAGTTTTCTCTTACGACTCTATTTTTCTGTTTCCACGCTAACCTTTACTATTTATTTATTTATTTACTTACTTACTTACACACTTACTATTTTGCAGTTCTCAATTCTGGCTGCATACTAGAATCACCCGGAAAGCTTTCAAAATTCCTAACGCCTGGACTTTACCCCAGGTCAGTTCAATCAGACATTCTGGAGATGGAGCTCAGGTCTTGGAATTTTTGAAGCTCTCCAGGTGACTATAATGTGCAGCCCAGGATGAGCACTCCCATTATATTGATATAATTTTTGTTTAGCTATGTTAATATCACCAGGCAGGAAGCAGACAAGTCCAGCCTTTCCTGCTTCTGGTCCTGATAGTTGTATGTTCTCTCCGGAAGATACGTTATCTCACCTATCCTCTATTTTTTCTACTAATTTAACACCCAGGTTTGTGCAGACGCCTTATCCTAACCCAGAGGGAAAACTTTTAGGCACCGTCTCACAGGTCTCCAGTGTAGTACATTGTTAGGTGTGCCAGCATAGTAAAGCAGGGCATGATACTTTTGACATATATGTCAAGTAGAAGGATCCAATATTTTATCTTTTACCATCAGCATTTGACAAACATGAGATGGGAGGCAGCTGGAAGTAAGTGGTAAATAATTTATCGGAAAAAAACAAAACAAGAAATTTCCTGAGTGCTAATTTCTCTGTGGCTCACAAAGTGGGTCCATGATGTGACATAAAAATGAATCAGAAAAAGATCAATCCCATATGTTGAGAACTGAGATGGTTTACACTGTGTATAATGTGCTGGGTGCCACAAGAGAGAAAATGCCATGAGAAGGAGGTCTGGTGGGAACAAGTTAGCAGGAGACTGTGGGAGTCTTTGCAGAGGCGGCGGCGTTTCAGCTGGGCCCGGGAGGATGTGTAGGATTTGAATTCGTGGGGCTAGAAAGGACATTCTGAAAGGAAGTGGACCAAACACAGATGAAGAGGTTGAAACTCTGGAGGATGGAGAGGCAACAGCAAGTAGTTCCATTTCCCCTGGGCGGGAGAGAATAGAAGACACCAGTACCTGAAGTATTCTGTCACTTTGGAAGTTTTGGAATTAAACCCCTCAAAGATTTGGTTAGATCTTAACAAGAAGTTATGAGAGTTCAGTTGTTTGCTTTACCCATTATCTGATATGATGTGTCCAAAAGTGGATGAATGCATTCATGTATAAATTAAATTAAATTAAATTAAATTAAATTACAGAAGGGGATACTTGGAGACAAAAAGGCCAAGTATTTCAGTGGAGATATAGCATGTTCCTACAAGGTGCAAGTTTGGCCAACTGCCACTTTCAGTATTATTATTTTACCTCAATATAAAGAGGCTAATGCTGGGCTTTGCATGTTGAGAGCAAGTCTGGGCATTCAGGTGAGAAATATCTCTGTTAACAACAAGAACAGAGCAATCCCACCCATCATTCCTTGGGAGCCAGGGAAGTGCAAGTCTGACAGCTCAGGGCAGAAGCCCAGGCAGCCCTGCAGCTGTTCCCAGGCCCTGCTGGCAGCTGTCACTAGAGCAACGAGTCTCCAGAGAGGGCAACTCAGCCAGTGGAATAGAAAATGGTATGGCAGCTCCTCAAAAAATTAACAGTAGAGTTACCATATGACCCAGCAATCCTTCTTCTGGGAATGTACCTGAAAAACTGGAAAACATTTCATCGCAAAGATGTGTGCACCCCTATGTGCACTGCAGCATTTTTCATGGTGGCCAAGACATCGAGACAACCAGTGTCCTTCGATGGAGGACTGTGCGAAGAAGGTGTGGTACGCATACACAGTCCTTTGGAATACTACTCAGCCACAAGAAAAGACGAAAAACTGCCGCTTGCGACAACAGGGATGGACCTTGAGAATATTATGCTAAGTGAAATAAGTCAGAAAAAGCTAACAATATGGTTTCACTCCTATGTTGAACATAAAACTGAAACTCACAGACACAGACAACAGTACAGTGGTTACCAGAGGGAAGGTGGGGAAGCATAGTAAAAGATAAAGGGGGCCAGGTATATGGTGACAGAAGATGATTTGACTTAGGGTGGGTGGCATACAATGCAATATACAGATCAGGTACCATAGAAATGTACACTTGAAACCTATATGATCTTATTAACCAATGTCACCCTAGTGAATTTAATAAATAAATAAACAAACATTTTAACACAGATGATCCTGGATTGGATTCTGCACAAGATAAAACTGTTTTACAGAAATGTCCTTTCTAAGGACATATTTGGGACAAATGGGATAAATTTAAATATTAATTATGGATTAGATGGGCGTTTCTCAAACTTCAGTGTGCTTCAGACTTGCCTGGTGGGCTTGTCCAAATACAGATTGCCAGGTCCCATGCCCAGAATTCCTGATGCAGTGTGGCCAGGGTGGAGGTTGAGAACGTGTATTTCTAACAGGTTCCCAAGTGATGTGGATGCTGCTGGTCTGGGATCACACACTGAGTGAGGACCAGTGCATTCTGTGCTTGCACTGCATCAATGTTAACTTCCCGATCTTGATCATTGTACTGTAGTTATGTTAGAAAATATCTTTGATCTTACAAAATACAGTAGTATTTAGGATAAATTATGTCTGAACTGATTCTCAAAGGCTGATAAAAATAGACAAACTGCATAAACAGAATGATAATGCAAATGTGAAAAAATATAACAATTAGGACATCTGAACAAAGGGTATATGAGAGTTTATTATGTTATTCTTGCAACTTTTCTTGAAGATTAAAATTAAAAAATTAATGCAGGGAAAGAAAGCTCTACCTTATAATCTACCTCTGTCCAATACAGTAGTAGCCACTAGCTATACATAGCTATTTAAATGAATTAAAATTAAATTAAATTTAACCTCAAGCTCCTCAATCACACTAGCCATACTTCATCAAGTGCTAAAGAGTCAGTCATGTGTGACTAATGACTACTGTATTAAATAGCGTAAATATTCTAGAACATTTCCTTTATCACAGAAAGTTCCTTTGGGCAGTACTGACTACAGTGAACAATTTTTAAGGCCAGAAAAGTTCAGTGTGCCAAAAGCAGCAGTGGAGATATCAGTAATATTCCTAAGCAGTAGGAGTCAGTTGGTTCCCACATAAGATAGTTTATTCACTGAATGGGGCTAAAGGAAGAAAGTGGTAAAATTACAGTAGGTGGGTCACAGTGGTTTTGCATGGATTAGTGACACAATTGCCAGACTAGCTTATTCACTATCAGCACTTGCCCACCTTATCATTTTAGTGATTTTCTTAACAATCCACTGGGTGAAGGAGAAGTAAACATCCAAATATCCTGGTTTTTGAAACGTGGAATATCTCAGACTTTCAGATACTTTAACTTGGCTGTTGGTTTCATCCTGATGATATACCAACTAATGTGTAAAGCACAGGCAGAGCTGGTGTTGTTGTCACCCCTATAACATTTAAGCTGCTGCTGCTTCTCCTGCCTCTCCTTTTCCGTGTCTCAAATACACAGCCCCCATTTGCTGTCCAAATTTTCTGACCCAAATAGTCCTGCCTTTTATTCTAAAGAGCATTTTCTTTCTTCCCAGCGTCATTCCTTTTGGGTCCCAGCAACACCCAGGTGATGAGCTAAATACACTCTAAAGTATGAGTTCAACTAAATTCTTCCCAGGTGCATTTGGTTAATGCTAGCTCTCAGAATGTTCTGGCAGATACTTTCTGAGCAATGTCATCTTTGGATATTCTATTGCTGATTCAACTCTTTATAAACATTTTTATTGACTTTACTGTGATTAATAAAATTATATAGGTTTCAGGTGTACAATGATTAAATATATCATCTATATATTGTATTGTGTGTTCACCACCCTAAGTGGAATCTCCTTCCATCACTGTATATCTCCCCTTTACCCTCTTCTAACTCCCCCGCCTCCACCACTTTCCCTCTGGTAATCACTGTACTGTTGTCTGTGTTTATGAGTTTGTTTTTTATTTTTGGTTAAATCCTTCAACTCTTTCACCCAGCCCCAGGAGCTCCTCCCCTCTTCAGTCTATAAGTGTTTCTTTTTTGAAAATGATAGTATTGATTTATTCTTGACAGAGGAGAAGGGAAGGGAGAAAGAAAGGGAGAGAAACATCAATGTGTGGTTGCCTCTGACATGCCCCCAACTGGGGACCAGGCCTGCAACCCAGGCATGTGCTCTGACTGGGAATCAAACCGGCAACCCTTTGGTTAGCAGGCCAGCACTTAATCCACTGAGGTACACCAGACACTGCTGTTTCTATTTTGCTTGTTAGTTATTTTGTTCATTAGATTCCACACTGAAGTGGAATCATATGGTATTTATCTTTCTCTGACTGGCTTATTTCACTTAGCATCATACTCTCCAACTCCATCCATGCTGTCACGAAAAGTAAGATTTCCATCTTTTTTATGGCCAAGTAGTATTTCACTGTGTAAATATACCACAGCCTGTTTATTCACTCATCTACTGATGGGCACTTGGGCTGCTTTCATATCTTGACTATTGTAAATAATGCTGCAAAAACATAGGTGTGCATATATTCTCTCAAATTAGTATATTATTTTCAGATATATTCCCAGAAGTGTAATTGCTGGGTAATAAGGCAATTCCATTTTTAATTTTTGAGGTAGCTCCATACTTCTTCCCACAGTGGTTGCACCAACCTGCATTCCCACTAACAGGGCACAAGGGTTCCCCTTTCTCCACATCCTCACCAACACTTGTTGTTTGTTGATTTATTGATAATAGCCATTCTGATAGGTGTGAGATGATATCTTACTGTGGTTTTAATTTGCCTTTCTCTGATGATTAGTGATGTTGCGCATCTTTGCATATGTCTATTGGCCACCTGTATGTCCTCTCTGGAAATGTTTATTCAGGTCCTTTTCCCATTTTTTAATTGGGTTATTTTTAGTGTTCAGTTTTGTAAGTTATTTATAAATTTTGGATATTAGCCCCTTACCAGATGTATCATTGGCAACTATGTTCTTTCAATCAGTGGGCTGTTTTTTCATTTTGTTGATGGTTTCCTTTGCTGTGCAAGAACTTTTTAGTTTAATGAAGTCATTTGTTTAGTTTTTCTTTTGTTTCCCTTGAACAAGTAGATATATCACAAAAAAATATTGCTATGAGAAATGTCTCAGATCTTATTGCGTATGTTTTCTTCTAGGATTTTTATGGTTTTTAGTCTAACATATAAATCTTTAATCCATTTTGAGTTTATTCTTTTGTATGGTGTGAGCAGGTGGCCTAGTTTCATTTTTTCATATGTTCAATTTTCCCAACACCATTTTTTAAATAGACTCTTTTTACTCCATGGTATGTTCTTGCCTCCCTTGTCAAACATTAATTGCCCATAAAGGTGTGGGTTTATTTCTAAGCTCTCTTTTCTGTTCCATTGATCTATGTCTGTTTTTATACCAGTACCACACTGTTTCAATTACTCTAGCCTTGTAATATACTTTGATATCATGTAGTGTGATTCCTTCAACTTTGTCCTTCTTTCTCAAGATTGCTGTAGCTACTCATGGTCCTTTTTGGTTCCATATGCATTTTTGGAATATTTGTTCTAGTTTTGTGAAATAGACCATTGGTATCTTGATAGAAATTGCATTGAAACTATAGATTACTTTGGGTAGTATTGACATTTTAGTGATGTTAATTCTTCCTATCCATGGATATAATATCTGCTTCCACGTACTTGTTATCTTCCTCAATTTCTTCCTTCAGTGTCTTATAATATTCCAGGTACAGATCTTTTACATCCTTGGTTAAATTTATTCCTAGGTATTTTATTGTTTTTGAAGAAATTGTGAATGCAATTGTTGTCTTAATTTCCCTTTCTGATAGTTCATAATTAGTGTATAAAAATGTAACTGATTTCTGGACATTTATTTTTATCCTGCTACTTTACTGAATTCATTTAGTTCAATTTTTTTTATGGAATCTATAGAATTCTCTATATTCAGTATCTGTCATCTGCAAATAATGACAGCTTTACTTCTTTCTTTCCAATTTGGATGCCTTTTATTTCTCCTTCTTGTCTGATTAACGTAGCTAGGACTTCCAGTACCATGTTGAATAAGAGTAGTGGAAACAGTACCCCTAATTTGTTGTCAATCTTAAGGAGAACACTTGTAGTTTTTGCCCATTGATTTTGATGCTAGCTGTGGGTTTGTCATAGATGACCTTATTATATTGAGGTATTTTCCCTCCATTGTCACTTTGCTGAGAGTTTTTATCCTAAATTGGTGCTGAATGCTCTCTCTATATCCATAACATGTGGTTTTTATCCATTTGGTTTATGTGGTATGCCACATTTATTGATTTGTGGATATTGTACCAACCTTGCATTCCTGGAATAAATTCTACTCGATCATGGTGTATTATCTTTCTAATGTATTGCTGAATCTGACTCGCTAGTGTTTTGTTGAAGCTTTTAGCATCTATGTTCACTAGGGATATTGACCTATGATTTTCCTTCTTAGCAGTGTCCTTATCTGGGTTTGAAATTACAATAATGCTGGCATAAAATGAGCTTGGGAGTCTTTCCTCCACTTAAACTTTTTGGAATAGTTTAAGAAGGGTAGTGTTAGTTCTTTGAAAGTTTAGTAAAATTCACCTGTGAAGTTTTCTGGTCTAGGATTTTTGTTTGTTGGGAGTTCTTTGAATACTGCTTCAATTTTATTCATTGTAAACTGTCTATTCAGATTTTTAAAATTCTTCCTGATTCAGTTTTGGAAGACTGTATGTTTCATGTAATTTATCTATTACATCCAGATTGCCCACTTTGTTGGCATATAGTTGTTCATAATATTTTCTTACAGTCCTATATATTTCATTGGTGTCAGTTGTAACTTGTCCTCTTTCATTCCTGATTTTATTTATTTTGGTCTTCTCTCTTTTTTTCTTAATGAGTCTGGTTAAAGGTTTGTCAATCTTGTTTATCTTTTCAAAGAAGCTGCTCTGGATTCACAGATCTTTTGTATTTATTTCTTAGACTATTTTATTTATCTATGCTCAGATCTTTATTATTTCCTTTCTTCCACTCATTTTGGGCTTTGTTTGTTGTTCTTCTTCTCATTTCTTTAAGTGTCAAGTTAGGTTGTTTATTTGAGATTTATCTTCTTTCTAGATAGGCCTGAAATGCTATGAATTTTTCTCTTAGAACTACTTTCACTGTCGTAATTTCACCATAGACTTTGGGTTGTTGTGTTCTGATTTTCATTTGTTTCAAGACATCTTTTAACTTCTTCCTTGATCTCACTGTTAACCCATTCATTGTTTAGTAACATGTTATTTAGACTCTGTGTCTTTTTGTGTTTTTCAGGATTTTTTTTCTTGTAACTGACTTCTAGTTTCATACCGTATATCAGAGAGGATACTTGATATGATTACAAAATTGTTAAATTTTGTGACTAGCATGTAGTCTATCCTATAAAATGTTCCATGTGCACTTGAAAAGAATATATATTCTGCTATTTTGAGGTGAAATTCTCTTAAGATATCAATTAAATCCATCTGATCTGGTATGTTATTTAAGGCTGCTGCTTCCTTGTTGGTTTTCTGTCTGGAAGATCAATTCAGTGAAGTCAATGGGATTAAAATCTGCTACAATGATTGTATCGCTATTGATCTCTTCCTTTATATCCACCAAGATTTGCTTTGTATATTTAGGTGCTCTTGTGTTGGGCGCATAAATGTTTACAAGGGTTACATCCTCTTGTTGAATTGCTCCCCTTTATCATTATGTTGTGTTTTTGTCTCTTACTATAGCCTTGGTTTTAAAGTCTATTTTGTTGGATGTAAGTATTGCTACACCAGCTTTTTATTCATTGCCATTTGCATGAAATTATCTTTTGTAGTCCCTTTACATCTAGTCTGTGTGTATCTTTTATTCTGAGGTGGGTCTCTTGTAAGCAGCATATGTATGGGTCTTGTCATCTTATCTACTCAGTTTCTATGTCTTTTGATTGGAGCATTTAAGACATTTGAAGTGATTATTGATAGAAACATATTTATTACCATTTTATTCTTTTAATTATGTTCCTTTGTCTTCTTGTCCTCCTCCCCCTTCCTCTCCCTCCTCCTCCTCCTTCTGGGAGCTACCCTGTAGTAACAAACTTTGTCTTGGTGCTTTTAAGATTCTTTTTGTCTTTAACCTATGCTGTTAATTAAGATGTGTCTTGCTGTGGGCCTCTTTGGGTTCATCTTGTTTGGGACTCTGTGCTTCCTGGACTTGAGGGCCTTTTTCCTTCACCAGACTAGGGAATTGTTCAGTCACTTTTCTTCAGATAGGTTATTTATCCCTTGTTCTGTCTCTTCTCTTGCTGGTATCTCTGCAATGTGGATGTTGTTACATTTCATGTTGTCCCATATGTCCCTTAAACTATCCTCATTTTTTAATTCCTTTTTCTTTTTGCTGCTCTGATTGGGTGTTTTCTGCTACCCTGCCTTCCAAATTGCTGGTTCAATCCTCCACTTCATCCAACCTACTGTTTGTTTCTCCTACTGTATTTTTCATTTCAGATACTTCAGTCTTCATTTCTGGCTGATTCTTTTTTATGGTTTCTAAGTCCTTTTCCATGCTGCTGTAGCTCTCACTAGGTTCCTTGAGCATCCTTATAACCATTTTTTAAAACTCTGTATCTGATCAATTGCATGCCTCCATTTCATTTAGCTCTTTTTCTGAAGATTTCTCCTATTCTTTTATTTGCAGTATGTTTCTTTGTCTCCCCATTTTGGCTGCTTCTTTGTGTTTGTTTCCATGTATTAGGTAGACCTGCTATGACTCCCAGTCTGGTAGGGTGGCCTTTGGTAGTAGGTGTCCTGTGGGACCCAGTAGCACAGTCTTTTTGATTACCTGAGCTGGGTTCTCCAGGAGTGTCCCTTGTGAGGGTTATGTGGGCCTTCCTGTTATAATTAAGTCTTGATTGCTATTGTCCTGTTCATGCATGGGGTTGACCCTCTTGCTGGCTGACTGTGAGGATCTACCCTGACCATAGTGCATGAGCTGCTGTGCAGGTGCTGACCACACAAAGTGGATTTTGTCTCAGCATGGTCTGATGCCTGCTGAGATCTCCTTTTGATATGGCACCTGTGAAGCTAATTGGATCATGCTCTGCTGTTGTCTGAAACTGGCCACTGGGTGTGTTGGTTCTAGGGCCTGTTGAGAGGAACTCTGGTGCAGACCAATGTCAGACATTGGCTATGACTGGCCCTGGGCAACCTGTTTGGAGCTACAAAGCAATCCACAGTTTGTGGCTGTCTCTGCTGGGCCTCAGTGTACATGGGAAGGACCAAGCTGCGCACCAAGTTTGGCTTTTATGAGCACCAGGCCCAGGGGTAGTTCAGAAAAAGTCCCAAGGCATCTTGAGATTTGCTTCTGCCTGCCTCCGCCTGCCAGATGTCTATTAGGCTCAGTCACTGTAAGAACCTCTGGTGGCTCTCGAGTTGCGTAAGGTGGGTTCTCAATGTATCACCAGGTAGGCGCAAGTGGTGTTCACCAGACTGATGCAGGTTCAAACTTGGTGCCAGTGCTGGGTCTGAGGCCACTCAGGAAATGTCCAAGGGTACACCAAGTCTAGGTGTTACCCTCTGGGTGCTTGCACACCTTTGTAGTGGGATGGGGGTTTCAGGGAGCCATCAGGCTGAGGCCAATACGTTTATCCACCCCTAACAGACAAAGATTTGGTTGGGTGAAGGAAGGGCTCCGCACTGAGCTGGCATGTGAGGGAAAAATGTCCCCCATCCTGAAGCCACACAATTCATTCTGTCCCAGATTCTTCCACGAGCTTGATCTTAGCAGGAAAGGGTTGCCAGGAGTCAGGAGGATAGGCTGGTGAATCTCCCAGTAGGGAACAGTAATCATCAGGTTTGGGAAAGGGTAAAGGAAGTGGTCCCCTGCCCCAGGCCCACACAACTCAGTCTGTCCCGGGATTCTTCCCAGACCTTAGCTGAGGGGAGCAACCAGGAGTCCTGAGGCTGTGGCTGCTGGGAGCCTGAAGTGTGGGTCTAGTAGGTCCCCGTGGAGTTGGGGGGGTTCCTGTCAGGTTTGCAGGAAAGTGGAAGGAATGGGCCCAAAGCTACACTATTCAGTCACTGATACTCACTGAGTTGCCCAGACCTCTACACCCCAGCCCAGGCAGCTGACTCCTCATCAGGGTGCAAGCTCCACAGGGTGGGGCTATAGGGAATCCATAGTGCAGGGCTATTCTATTCCCCCAGGCTGATGACCTATGCAGGGGAGTGCTCCATGCAAGAAAAATGGCATCTGCCATTGAAAGCGTGATTCAACAGAAGGAACCTGGTGGCTATCCCTTCAGCTCTCTCCCCATAGCCACAAACCCAAGTCTTTCCTCATACAACTCCAGTCTAATCCACTCTCCCTCTGCTGAAGCCCACCGTGAGTGGCTGAGACCAAAATTTTGTGCACTGGACCTTTAAGAGGGTACCTGTGGGCTCTGGCGGGGTACCTCAATTGCTTAAAGCATCATCCTGATACACCAAGGTTGTGGGTTTGATCCCTGGTCAGGGCACGTAGGTGATTCAATATATGACTACATAAATAAGTAGAACAACAAATTATCTCCTCCTCACCCCCTACCCTCCCTAGAATAAAAAGAAGGTGCCTATGTCTCTAGCAGACTCTCGTCTCTTCCAAGTAGACAAAATCCCTGTTGATTCTCACAGCCAAATGTTACGTGGGCGCCTCTTTCTAGCTCTGATGCTCTGGGATGGAGAGTCTGGCTTTGAGTTGAGATCCCACACTTCTCAAAGGGAACTTTTGCAGCTGAGATATCCCTCTGGAATCTCAGCTGCTGCCCATGGGAACTGAGCCAGATCTTTTCAAGTCTCTGCCCTTCCTACTAGTCTCAGTGTGGCTTCTCCTGTAAAGCCTTGCTTATAAGACTTCTTTTCAACTAGTCTTCAGGTGGTTATTCAGGTTAATTGCTCTATATTTTAGTTGTAATTCCAGTTTGGTCCTTGGTGGAGGTGAATGTAGTTTCCACCTACTCTTACCACCATCTTAGATCCGATCCAGCTCTTGTAATTCCCCTCACCCCAGCCTCTCAAGGGTAAATGTACAGATTCACATTACAGCTGCACCATGTCAACGTCCCTCTCTGGCACCTTTCTAAGCACTCTCGTACTCACTTGGGCATCAGTAAAGTGTACAACCTATTATCACTGGGAGAGAACATGGAACAGCAGGGCGAACTGCAAACACTCCAAGCCATTAATCACAAATCAATAAATATGAAGGATTCCCATGAAGAAAATGAGTTTGTTTCCATTTCCAATTCCCACTGGGGGAAGTGAGCCACAGTGCTAAAACTCAGAACTCAGGAGCCACGCCTCTGCTCTGTCCAGGCCTCTATCATGACATTTAAATGTCTGTTTAGGCACCGGACCACGTAAGAAGTTTGGGAAATGCCTTCCCACAAAAGAGATACTGAAGCATTCTTCTGCAGTACTTCCTTCTTAAATATATTCATTCTGAGTTTTCCAAATGAGAGAAACCCTCCATTGGAAACAAATGTGTCAATTACCTAGACATGATCATTCTTAGCTGCAACACACGAGATCCCAGGTCTCCACAGTTCAGTTTGTGGTTTGGTGATTGAACTTTTGAGATATCTCTTTGCAGACAACTTTTTGAAACAGAGTTTTATTAAGATTTCAAGAAGAGAAGGAAACTCTCACCTCACAGTACTCCGTGATAATGCAGAAAGTATCTTGCTCTACAAAGCTTGCGTGGAACTTGACAATGGCTGGGTGGTTCAGCTTGGAAAGGAGCTGGGCCTCCAAACTGGCCTGCACAGTCTCATTTGGATTGAGCTCTCCAACAGAAATTTCCTTCAATACCTTTCTGCAGCCAAAAAAATTTTAAATACATTTAGAGCTAAAAGAAACACACACACACATTTAATAGATCCAAACAACTGGTGCACAGCCATCTAATTAATACCCAGGCTGTGACCTACTCACACATCTGGTATTGCCTGTTACAACACTGTGTCTCCAGGTGGTGCCTGGGCCTTACCTCTCCATCCTAGCCAGTGACATGGCTTCCCCGAGGCCTCTAATCTCCACACCTGTGACTCTACAGTTTGGGTCAAATGGGGCAGAGATGGAACATCATCATTGCAGTGCACCCCCCTCTGTCTCTCTAGATATCTCCACTTCTCTTTGTTATTTGCATGGTG
The DNA here is from genome assembly GCF_019186645.2 of Phyllostomus hastatus. Taxonomy (NCBI): domain Eukaryota; kingdom Metazoa; phylum Chordata; class Mammalia; order Chiroptera; family Phyllostomidae; genus Phyllostomus; species Phyllostomus hastatus. Next base: position 28,524,238 of record NW_025334009.1, on the reverse strand, counting down.
GCTCTGTTTCTGTTTGTCTTTTCCTGTCTCTCTGTGTTTTTTCTCTTGCATATGTTTTCCTCTGTTTCTGTCTCTGCTTTTCAATTTCTCTCTGTTTCTATCTTGGTGTCAATATCTTTTCACCTCTGTGTCCCTTTGTGTGTGTGTGTCTCTCTCTGTATGCAAATATAATGTAATATAATAAAATGCAATATAAGTATAATATGTCACTGTCTCTGTCTCTTATTCTTGCTGTGCCTATCTCTTTCTCTCTGACTCTCTCCCTCTGCCTGTGTCTCTCCGCCTCTGTGTGTGTGTGTGTATAAGACACATAACACACAAACACATATACACACATGCTTCTCTGTCTTTAAGCTCTAAAATTTTCCAAATCTATGAATAGGACAATATCTATGTATTTTATTTTTAAACTATTCTTTGCATAGCATATTTTATTACTACTGATGTTACAAGAAGAGAAAAATCTAAAGACATTTTCAGAGGTATTTAGGATCTTAAGCATATATAAGTGGAACAAAAACCCATTAAATCTCCAAATTATTAATTTTAAAATTGTAACAACTCAATGAGTAGTGGACGAAAACATTATTTCTTCCCATCCAAGAAAAAAGTAGTCTGCTGAACAAACTAATTACGGTACCAGAGTATAAACTAGATTGCTGGGGAGAAGCACTCCAGAGCACCGATTAGTGTACAGACAGATTCCACTGATTATGAGTGAGCCGTAGCTGTTCATTAAGGCAAGTTCTGCAGGACCTGTACTAGAAATCATTTTTCCAAAAAATAAGTTCTTTAAGAGTTACCTCCTATGCATATTAATAAAAATGTACTTACATAGAAACTCTCTTAAATAAAGGTCCCTTAACCAACTCATGGATTAACCAGAGTCCTCCAGCCCCTCCTAACAGATGCTGACAGGGCCTTTCCCCAAGGGAACGCCTGGGGCACGGAGGTGCGCCCTGGCACACCCATTTCTGTCCTGCAGTTGAGAGGCATGTGCCTACCCGAGTCACTGTGTTTGTTCTCACACTTGTTTATGCCCGTTATGAAAATTATTGTAAATCTGTGACTAAAATATGACAAACTGATGAAGGATAAGTGTGAAAATTATCTTTGCTAGGAAAACTAAGTCAAACGCTTACCCAAAAAACTGACAAGTTGCAAAACAATGTGGTTAAATAAGTAACTAACAAGACAATACTAAAACATTGGTTTAAAAATGTAAAAATCCACTATTCTTTTTAAACGTTCTTCATGGTGCTCCCATTCTGAATTCACCCCACCCCGAAAAGACAGCCACAGCAGGCGCCGTTCCCACAACGACAGGACGACTTCGAGGCTCTGCTCTGGCATTTTCAAGTCTTTAACTGTGACTGCAATTCAGAAAGTTGGAATATTTGGTTCTCTTTCCCTAAATGTGCTTTCACATTGGTTTTGTTAATTATAGGATACCCTATCAGGCTCCTATTGATAATGAAGTATACTCTAGAGAAATGCTTGCTTGGTAACATACGTTAGGGACAAACTTCTTTGAAGAAACTGGTTAAAAATGATCTCATGTTATTAGGAGTGGCATCTCAGATTGTTAGTATACTAGAAGGAGCTTGAAATGACATACCCAGTTGTGTTTTTCTGTAACTCCTGAAGAGTACAAAGCAGCAGGCAGAGCTCAGTGACGTCTTTGCAGTGCTTGCCCAGTCAACTATTGTGCCCTGGCTAACGTGCGGTTATACCAGCCACAGTGGTTAAGCAAGACAATAGAAAGGCTTACACAGACCTGTACTACTCTCTCGCTGTGCAGGACCAAACACTATGAAAAGGTCTAACATACTTGTTTTTTCTCTTCGCAAACATCAACCATTGTCTAACAGGGCATGAGATTTTATATACAGTTACCTGGGCCTTACCTGACAGCCTGATGACAAAGCATAAAATCTGATTTGCCCACAGCTTGGCAGGTAGGACTATTAAGACAGGTGATATCCAGTATGATCATCTCTGGCTGACACGGAATCATCCTACCTTCCTTCCTTACCTAAAATTGTGTCACTGAACTGACAGAGGGAGCTCTCGTTGCATGTCACGGAAGATGAGATCTGTATCAGCCAAAGAAAGCATGGAAACTTACTGAGTCAAGGACAGCTTGTCACCTGCTGAGTGACTCTCAGCCTGTCACCCCCTCCTAAATAGCATGATGGATATTTACTTTATCAGACTCTCAACTGTTCAGGAGACATTTATGACAGCAGCAAAAACGGATATCCCAGCAGACTCATTTTGCAAACATTCTGTTCTCTCTCCTGAGTGTTATTCTTCTTTCTTTCTGGAATCAGCAGTGTGATGACAAAATCTGGAGAGTGACACTGGAAATCTGGGATAACCACAGCTAGTTTCATTCCCTTCGAATCTGCCCACCTTTCATACACATAGGATAGATGACACTATTGAGATGTTAAGCAATGGTTGTTTTTCCCCAGATTTCCTCATATCTTTTCACATTTTCCCCACTTAAGCTGCAGTAAATGGGAAAAGGCGACATCACAAACTACAGAGAATGAGTCAAATCCTTGCTTTTCACTTTCATTAAAGAGACCAAGACCAAAGATAAAAGACGTGGAGGAACACCTGACCAGTGGGTGAGTGTCCTCCCTTCTCCCAGGTGAGAAAGAGACCCTCTGGACCAGATGAAGGGAAGCAAGAAAGTTAGGCACTGCGGAGCCCTTGAAAAGAGGTCATGACCCTTGGCTGGGTCCACAGAGCAGTATAGAAATAGAACTCCAAGACGGGTAGGGGATCCTAAGGGCAGAAAACCTGTGCTCTTTCCAAAGGAGGCCATAGAAAATAGCAGGACTCTCGTGATTCCTGGAGTTCAGGAGGTGCCAGGAGTGAAAAAAGGTCTTCAAGGGGAAGATAAGCTGATGGGCCTAACAGAGCTCTAGAGTCTCCAGTGAGGATTGGAGAAAGATGTCCCATGTAGCCACAACCATCTCAGTGACAGCCAGGCAGCTGGCGGGGCTGGCGGACTTCCCGGTTAGCCTACAGATAACTAGCTATGGTCCCTTCCCTTGTGATTTTACCATCAACAACCAGGTGCTGTGAGTGTAGAGTAAAAGCCTACCACGCATCTGTGGGGTAGTGGGCACTGGGTATTCACGGTCCCTGCCCTTGTGTCTCCTGGGAAAGACAGATACTAAACAGATAAGAACGCACAAATGTGTGTATATATGTATGTTTGTATTTTTAAAAACTAAATCGAGACAAATGCTATAAAGTGAAGGTAAGTGGGGACTGAGGTGCTCCTGATTTAAGATGCTGTGACTCTCTAATGTGATTAACAGCTAGTGCACCCACTTAGGGCAATGCCACAGGAGATAGATTTTTAACCTCAGCTTAAACAAGAAAGTAATTTTTTGCTTACTTGATTTTTTTTTGATTCAGCATTTACCTGTTCAACAGAGAGAAAAATAAATCCGCTCAGGACTTAAGATAGAGTTTTCATTCCTTCAGCAAGGCAGCAATTATTTTAATTAATTCTTTTTCAATTGGTAATCTTTCATTTTTTCTAGCTTATAAGGAAATACAATTTCATTATAGAAATGTTTGAAGATGAAGCATAAGGAAAGTATCACTCACAATTCACCATTAACATTTCTGTGTATTTCCATCTTTTTGTTACACATTTTTTTTTTAATAGTAGAGGCCAGTTGGCACACTTTGCCTGCTGCTATTTTCATGAGACAGTATCATAGTTGACACTTGTCATTTGTGGCCACCCAGCATCTTTAAACAACCTCCTTACAACTGTAGTAGATCCCTGGACTATGGGTCCTGTCTTCCCCAGAGAGATACAAACAGACAACAAACAAACCCTACATCTTCCACCTTCCTTGAGTTGGGGTGCCAGTATCTAACCTGGGCTCCCCCAGCCAGCTATACCCATCCCAGACTTTGCCTTGGGTGTGAGCTGTGTGAAGAAACAGGGCAGACACAGGGCCTCCCTTTTGCTAATATAGGTGTCACGAGAAAGAGCACGGCCCTGGGGAGTGGCAGCAGATCGCTTCAGTGGTGTGGTTCTGGCTGATGTTCCTGGAAACTCAGGTGTCAGCCCACTCCCCCCAGCCCTCTCACTGCCACTGTGCTCATCTGTATGCTGGCACAAGTCCTTTTCTGCTTAACCTGTGCAGAGGGTGGCTGCTCTTATCTACTCCTGGGAGTCCTACCCAGTGCGGTTATAAATGACATAAGCACATTTAGGCATTAACATGAATCACTGTAGATATTTTGGGATAATGAAAATTGAATGTCCAAAGGTTTGACTCATTAGGTTAATTTTTATTTATTTATTTGAGTCTTAAAATGTCAAGATCTTCTAAGAGATTTAAGGTCACAGTATTTCTCATTTACAGGTAGGAATATCATGCATGATAGTGGGAAACATTATTTTGAAAGTTATTTCATGCCCTTCAGTATGGCATACAACTTTAAAATGTAAAGGGCGTGAAAATGTAATGTCAGAGAGTGATATGTATTCTGAAAAGTGGCAGATTGATAAAAAAATGCAAAAGCCAATTATCAACAAGATAAAAACAACAAGTGTTAGAGAGGATGGAGAGAAAAAGGGGGCCTATACTCTGCTGGCAGGAACGTAGATTGGCAGCTGCTACAGAAAATAGTATGGAGCTTCCTCACAATGGAGCTAGCGTACGGCCCACGTGACTCTTCTGAGTACCTGCACGATTTAAAAACTGAAATCATTTATTCATGAAGATACATGCACTCCTACATTCACTGCAGCATTATTCCTGGTGGCCAAGACATGGAAACAACCCAAGTGTTCTTCAATAGATGACTGGACAAAGAAGATGCAGTACATGTATACGGGACGGGGGAATGATTCTCGGCCATAAAAAAAGACGAAATACTGCCATTTGTAACAATGCGTAGATCCTGAGAATACCATGCTAAGTGAAATAAGACAGAAAAAGACAAGAATCATATGATTTCATTCATATGTGGTATGTAAAAGATAAAGCAACAATTGAACAAGCAAAGCAAACAAAAAACCCTGTCAATATAGACAACAATACGAAGGTTATCGGAGGGAAAGGGGGTGGGGGCATTGAAGAGGGTAAAGGGGGTTAAATGAATGGTGATGGAAGGAGACTAAACTCTGGGTTATGAGCACACAATGCAATATACAGATGATGTATTATGTTCTTGTACATTTTATAATCATATAAATGTATTTATATAAATTTATTTGTATAAATTTTTTAAAGGGGGGAAAAATGAAAAAAAAAAAAAACAGGAACTAAAGGTACCTAAAGACAAGCTGAAAGAAAAATTGTAGATGTTAATGAAGCATATACCAGATAAAATTATTTTATTTCAGTTGTTTTTGCTTCTCTTAGCAATTCAAAAACATACTCGTAATGACTGCTGTCAAAGAAAAAAAACAGACATATTTTATGGATCATTATCATCACACCATAATCTATGAGCTGCTCTTCTTGTTTTTAACAATTAAACCCCTGACTTCAGCTCATTTGGGGCTAGAATTCCCATTCATCTGGTCTTTTCCTCTCCACCCCTGATCACAGGCATGTGGCAGAGTTTAGAACACAGTAGGGGCTCACACGACATCTCGGTACAGTACAGGTGCCTATGGCAAACATCGGCAACTGAGGAGCAAACTCCTGCCGAGCCCAACTTCAGACTCCACACAAGGCCCCAGACAGCCATTACCAAATACATTCCAATAGAAAATTCTACACTTTGGTTATTTTACTATCTCATTACTGCCTTTAGTAGGCCAAACACAATGTTATGTGCTAGGGATACAAAGATGAGAAAGATAAAAATCCTGTCCTCTTAAGACAGTTCAGTCTCATCAAGGAGGCCAATAAGAATAAAAATAGTTGAAAATTTATGTTAAATGCAATACCAGAACTAGGGGCAGGGTATGGGGTTCCCCAACCCTTCTTTGGGAAGAAAAGGCCAAACCTACAGACTAGAGCCCAGCACGCTCACTTTTGCACATGGAACTACTCTGTAGTATTCCGAATCGCCTTTTCCCCAGCTGGATCCCAAGTAACAAAAAAATGAATTTATTGTTCTTTTCTATTTGCCCTGTATAATCAATACCCAGTAGATGAATGCCCGTATTTGCATTACTTGAGTAGGCTGCGAATGTTAATTAGCACGTATTTGTTTTTTTTTAACTACTTCAAAAAACTCATAATTTTATATCTATATAGCATTCTTTAGAATAACACAAACACACACACACACCTACAGAATACATTATGAAATGTGGAATGAAAATGTTACAAGAAGGCGTACTTTTAAAATATCTGTAAAACTAGCAGGTTCGCAAACCACTCTTTCCTTTCTTCCTCTCCACGCATTTATTTATCCCCATTTTTATCTAAAAAAAGCACTTAAGCTTTATATAACAAGATTTTAAATAATGTGAGGAACTGTCCCATGAAGCCATGCTCTGTTCTAGAAGACCCTCTTCACCTGGAGTCCCCAGGAAACAAATCCCGAGAAAAGGGATGGAGTGCGATGGCCGACTGGGGCAGTGGGAAGGCGTGGGGAAGTGGGAAGGCGTGGGGAAGTGAGATGAAGGAGGGAAGCCATTCTAGGGCCCATATCAAGCCAGCCACCACTGTGGGCACTTGTGGTCTAATCTCACAGAGCCAGGGTAGAACACACCTCTGAGTCCTCCTGCCCGAGGGTCCAGGACCAGCTCCTTTTTGGTTAAGACTGCTCCCTGGGAGTGTTAACATCCCTACTCTTCCAACTTGCTGGAGTATGGGGCCCGAATGGCCAGAGAGAGGCCTCAGGCTGAATGAACTGCAGGTGCTGGCAGGTGGAGGCTGGGTCCATGCATAGGAAATACCAATTACCCAGGGAATACCAGCACGTCTTCCACAGGGATAAAAGTAAAGAAAATTTCCTGCTTTAAATTCTGGTCTATTTTATCAATCAATACTCCTGAAGATGGCTAAGATTCTCTTGCAGCTGGCTAGACAGAATAAGGTGCCTTGAATACTGAATAATGAAACTGCAAATCAATTATAACCTATAGATAAATTCTATTTCCTAAGGTTTTCAAGGCTGACTTAGTTTACAAACACATTAGCAGCATATAGGAGTATTACATACAGACAATAACAAAGAATAAATAATTGATAATAACTAATATAAAGATAATAAAAACAAATAAAAGTAGAAGTATTTTAGACATTTTTGTTTGGCAAATATGCTATTCTTGGCTCCTGTCTAGATTATATTTTCATTTGTGGTGTCAAATTCCATGTGGTGTTTCAATGCTGATACCATAACAAATTATGCAAGTTGCCTTTTTTCCCCCTAAGTAACAGAAGAGAGTAAACAGAAATTTCAAGAGTGGGAGGTTTGAAGACAAATATTGCCTAAATAAAAAATACCTAATAACCATGTAAATCTCATGACTTTTCCATCTGTATAAATCTTTTAAAAAACAGAAATGGCTCAAGCACTGTCTCAGGGCTGGAAGCGGCACTGGTGCCCACTGCAGGTTCTCTGCAGAGGATCTTTGCTGCCAACACCAGAACGGAACTGCCTGCAGGACGGACTGCAACCAGCCCTTCTCCAGAGGGCTCCTTGGAGGTCATATGGGGAAGGGTTAAAAAGTCTAACTGCCCTGTGTGCAAAGCCCTTCTCCCAGGGCTTGACCGGAGAGTCTTTACAGCAAAACCAAGAAATCCATCAGTGAGTATTAATTATCTGGGGATCTGCAAAAAGCCAGCATTTGTTCTGGCCATGTTGGGAGAACCTTTATATTTATGCAGTCACTACAAGGTGGCTGTTTCCTCTGCTATTTCTAAATCACAGCTTTCTGGGCCTTCTTTCTATAGACTCTGAAAGTTCCCTTTAGCTGCAGGGACACAGTAGGGGCATTTCTCATTTCCCCCTCAAAACTGTTTATGGCTCCTCTTCCCACACACCTTCAGACAAGTTGTCAGGCAATTTTATTTTTCTTGTTTATACAGATGAGCAAGGTCATTGGATACTGTAGCATAATTATTTTAAGAGACACTGCTGGCTGTCCACCTACCTCTCTACACCTCCGCCATCACATGCTCTGGAGTGGAGGGCCCGCTCCCCAGCACCTGGGAGGGATCATAACTGACCTAAGCCGATCGTGCAATCCCATGCCCTCTGCCAACAATTAGTTTAGGTCCATGAGATATGAGGGAAAGTCTCTTGGGGATTCCTAAGAAAGATGTTTCTTATTGATAAAAAGTAGCATGGGAGGAAAGTCTTCTTCAATCTGCCTCTTCATGTTATCATCTGCATGTGAGTCCTTGAACTTCAGCAGCCAACTGGGGTCATGAAAGAAGCCACCCTAAGAGGAGAGGCTAAACGATGGAAAAGAGAAAATGCCAAGGTTCCTTACGATGTAAGTACCGACATCATCAACCCCGGACCCACTCTCCCTCTAGACTTCTTGTTAGAGAGAGAAATCTTTTTTACTGTTGAAGACATTCTGATACTAACACTTTGCTACACAAAGAAAGGGGAGACTGTTGAAGAAGAGATGAGAAGCAGAGGTGGAGAGTGTAGTAAACACTCCACTCATTTGTACACAAATAAGGCTGTGAAAACCCAAAGCATGAAGTTAGGTTTAGCTGTGCTGTATATAAAAATTAGACAAACTCCCTTGAGAACAAAGGGCCCTATTTACTCACAGAGCACTAAGTCTCCTCATTTAAACTGGAAAGGGTATAACTCAGCTCTTTTCCACTTGGACATTGGTATGAATCTTCAAAAATTCATAATACACTATAATGAACTATCAAAAATGGATCTACAGTGAGAAAAAATTTGAATAAATGACTAAAAATTATTTGTTATTAGTAAATCTGGAAATTAAAACATGGTATTTCTCTAAATAATTTGAAAACATAATTTTAGTCATTAATGCTAAATTCTCATATGTCTAAAATTTATCACTTATCAAAAAATATCAAGATTCAAAATGATTAAAATGCCACCATCATTCCCTTCCTTTTCTTGATTTTAGATACAGGAGTTATGATGGCAAACAGAAAGTAATCTGAAATAAGTGTCAAGGAAGAAAAGAGTAAAGTAAAGGGCATGAATAATTCAGCAATCAAAAAATAAAAATAAACAATAAATAAAAATAAACCCTGACCGGGTGGCTCAGCTGGTTGTGGTGTCATCCCTTACACCAAAAGGTAGTGAGTTTGATTCCAGTCAGGGCACATACTTAGGTTGCAGGTTCAGTCCCCATTTGGGGCACGTGGAGGAGGTAACCGACAGATGTTTCTTACATAGATGTCTATCTCTCTCTCCACCCCCGCCCCAGCTGCCCACCCCAGTCAATAAACACATCACCCTGGCTGGGTGGCTCAGTCAGCTAGAGCATCGTCCCATGCACCTAAAGGTTGTGGGTTTGATTCCAGTCAGGGTGGGTGCAGGAGGCAACCAGTCAATATTTCTCTCTCACATCGATGTTTCTCTCTCTCACCCTTGTCCTCTCTCTCAAATCAATAAACATATCTTCGGGTGAGGATTAAAAAAAAATAAGTGAATGAATGACTTTAAAAAGAAGAAAATATAAAAATTTAAAAAAACCTCTGAGATGAAAAAGACCAAGAGAAAGAGAGTTCCTAAAATATCTGACCTCTTCTCTAATGCTACCCCCAAAATTTAAGAAAACATACTTTTATAAATGTGCCTTTTCCTATCATTCTCTAGAAATAGAAAAAAATTGCTAGTGTGCAGATTTACTTTGTTTTTACACAGTCTGAAGTCTCAAAATTAAGAAATTAAGAATGAAGTCATTAGGTGTTATAAGCACAGGGTTGGTCTATAATTTTTAGAAGAAGGTAAAACAAAATTCCAAGAACTATAGATGACGTTTATTGATTTTTGAGGCACTGTGGGAAGGTTCTATCTAAAAGTCTTTCTTGGGCCCTTGAGGGCTAAATTAGGGCCCTCTCCTTTATGTGTCCTGTGACATCATCCAACATATGAGCTCCCTTGCTGGAATGAAGACACCCCAAAGGCCAGGTCTCGCTTTATTCACTATGGAATTCCCAGCACCTGGCTGTGTTTGAATGAAGCCAAGTTTACATACTCCTTACCCTTCAAAATTCAGCTCATTCCTTACCTCCACCATTGCTACTACCACTTTGACAATTACGCATTTTCATGTTTATTTCCTGGGCTTCACCCTCAGAATGAGAACAATTACATTTTGTCCACTTCTGTATCCCTAGTGTCTAGCACAAGTCTTAACACACAGCGCATGCTCTAAATGTTTGTTGACTGTTAAATGGTCAAAATTAAAAGCACACCAAGCACTGTTGCAAAAGCAGTGGGCATCACAACTCCTATGCATGATTTTTTTCCCTTATGGAAATGTATCAGCTTATATAGTGGGCATCCATAAGAAAATGAAAGTTTATAAAAATTTGCTTCCTAACAAACTTGCTGAAATAGCCCTTATCTAAAAACCACCTTCGTCATAGGAGCTGATAGAAACATTAGCATAGATAAAGAAAATGGCAAAGGTACTGTAACCTGGAAAATAGTTTTGCTCAGATGCTTGACAATATCTCAAAGATGATTCCTTCTGCAGTGACCTTGCCCAAGAGAAGCACAAAGCTACTCAGCTTCCCAAATCATGTTTCCTTATTCAACCTCCTTTCCAATTTTGGGACGGATTTCATATATTTCTAGAATTTTGAAGTTATACCTTTTGCTTCCCCCCACCCCACTCTCTTGTTAGTATAGAGACCTTCAGTGTCTAGTAACAATATAGCTTAAATTTTAAAAATTTTTTCAAGCCATTATTCAAAGAATGGAAACTTCTGGTCCCTACTCGGCTCTTCTCCTCCTTAGCATTAGAGAAGGGAAAACCAAAACAAAAACAGAATAGAATAGAATAATGGTCTTGCTCTTGATAAAGCTCTAATGAAAATGTTTGTTTTTCATTCATTATTGTTTGAGTGTTATGGAAAATCTTGCCAATAGTCAAGAGCCATTGTCGGTAATAGAGTCCCATATTTTAAGGTCTGGGATAAGACCATACAAAGGAGGGAGATACAGTTTCTCAGGACTTAGCCTTCCTAGCAAGGTGGTGACATCTACATTTTTTGAGATTATCTTAGGTGCTATAACTCTACAGGTACAATTTTGTGCATGCGAGGGCCAGTTTTTAAAACGTCCAATTGTGCAAAACTCATTTGATTTAAAATTGTTAAATCATTGAGTAGTAACATGCCTTAAAAACAAAAACAGCCCTGGCCCGTTAGCTCAGTTGAGTAGAGCATCATCACGGTGATACATTAAGGCTGCAGGTTCAATCCAGGGCCACATGCAAGAATCAACCAATGAATGCGTAAATAAGTGGAACAAGAAATTGATCTCTCTAAAAATCAATAAATACAAAAATTAACATTAAAATTGATAAGACTTAATGCAACAAATCATTCATTCATTCTATCATACTTTCAAAGGCACTGAGCTTAGAGCAAACAAAGACTCTGTTTATGTCAGCCAGGAAATCAAGGAGCGTGACAATGTCAATAAGGATATGAAGAAATAATTTACCATAGATAATCAGGTTAGCTTTCGTTATGACTGTTATATGCTCTAAATTTACAATTAATGTTAGGCTAATATTTAAAATGCAATTTTCTAATACATAATTATTGTCAAGCTTTCATTTTGAAAATACGGGAAAATACCAGTATTTTGGATTTCACTGAGAAAGCCAGATGTGATGCAAAGCCCACCATGAAATCAAGATACAGGGAAAAAGTGAGTTTTAAGAAGCAACAAAAACCAATTAGCTTGACTTTTTTTTTTATTTAAACACTTTATTTATTTATTTTTTGAGAGAGGGAAAGGGAGAGAGAAGGAGGGAGGGAAACATCAATGTGTGGTTGCCTCTCGCACAACCCCCACTGGGGACCTGGCCCGCAACCCAGGCATGTGCCCCAACTGGGAATCGAACTGGTGACCTTTCAGTTCACAGCCTGGCCTTCATTCCACTGAGCCACACCAGCCAAGGCACTCTATTTTCTTGACTATGTAAAACTGAAAAAATGATAAGTCCAGTTTAAAGTACAATTAAATTATGATCCAGGCAAGAAGAAGGTTGGTACTCCAAAAATAAAATGGGGGGGGGGTAAGGAGGAGGGAGAGGGAGAGAGAGAAAGAAAAAGAAAAAAAAGAAAGCCAGGGCTTAACCTCCTGACAGAGCTCAAATTAGAATCTACTACTAGAAAGGATCTAGTTTCCCTGAATGACAGTTTATGGATTTAGTCACTGATTTGTAACACACAAAAAGGTACTGTTGACTGTGTAAGAGGAGGAAGAGACAGCAGGCATGTGGCTAGCCTGTCTCTCACTACACAGGCTCCATTTTTCAGAGTCAGGAGGGCAGTGGGAGCCTCGCTAAATAAAGTGCTTCAGAACCTTCCTGCTTGCTGCATCTCAGAGATGGCTGTACAGAGTTTGTCCTACCCGCCCAAGAAGCCCACAGGAACTCTACAAGGGAGATCACCTCCGTAGGTCATAACAATGAGCCACGGACACTAAAAAAAGTCTTGAGCATGGCTTTCCACCAACAGTGTTTCTAGAGACTCTGAAATTTATTTGACAATAAATCCAACTGTTGTCACATTCATACAATGAAAGGAAAAAGAATTGTTAGGCTCATAAAGTGTGATAGCTGAAGAAGCCTCAAAGAAAGGACCCGGGGTCTAAAGAGCAGTGCTTCTCAAATCTGACAGTGTGTACAAACTGTCGGCACATCTGTTCCAATGCAGGTCTAGGGTGGGCCGGGAGTGCCCGTCTCTGACAAGGTCACTGGTGATGCCCCAAGCTGCTAGCCCGGGGAACACACTCCGAACAGCCAGGTCAACAGCAGGTAGGGCTCCAGAAGACTGCCAGGGCTGAGAGTGCTGAAGAGCCCTGGAGTTCTCCAGAGGCTTGGGGGAGGATAGGTTTGAAGGGCAGTCCAAGAGCGAGGACGCATGTCCCCCTCCCACCCCACGCCGCATGAGATGTGACTGGACAACAAAGCTTTGGGAGCCACTGATGGTGCAGCACCCTCACTTCACATAAGGGGGCACTGGAACCCAGCACGGTTGTGAGACTCGACTGCGTGCCCTCCTGAGAATATTCCACAGCCAACACCGCTATGACCCCGACACTCCAGTCAGTTTCAAAACACCATTAGGAAAATCTCCCTGACGGCTCTGGCCCACATTTTAGAAACTGCAGTTTGTGATAGCTTCCCCTTGTTCTGTTCCCATTGGTGATTAGGTACAGCTGCTCACTGACCCTTCAATGTGTCTTGTTACCCAATTTATTGCTTTCACGTATTTATACTCTGCCTCATCCCACAGAGGATCTGACAAAACTTACATAATAAAAGACAAAGCTGAGACTGGTGAGAGTAGGTGGAAATAAGAAGCAAGGAACAGAAAAACAAAAGTATGCTGGCCAAAAATGGCTGCTACGGCAAAACTTCAAATTTAATTCCAAACTTCTTAGAATGTATGATTACTACTACTATTACTACTGTTGCTGTTATTGATAATAATGTCACAGATGTAACTCTCGCCTATTATCTATCACAGGATATTCCAACCTCTGGAACCTTCACGACATAACCTGGTTTTCATTTTAGTCACAAAGCAGTGGTAGTTTCCTCAAAAAGGACATCAGTGATTATTTTAAATAGAATTTGTTCAGAAACAGGATTCCAAAGTACATACAGAATAATATACTTTGATGTGTAATTTAATAAAAGCTTCTCGACTCTTACCTTAATTCCAGTTTCCCATTTCGGTGCACGTGTATGGAGCACCTGAGCTTGGAGTACAAAACACCCTACTTGTCTGAGGCACACCCACGGCCTTCCAGGGGTTTGCAATCCAGTGGGAGGGCAGAGACAAATTATCACAAACTGTAAGAATGCATCATGTACCTCAAAAGAACGAAATGAATATCCTAAAAAGAGGACCAAAGGCCAAGCTATGAGATAACCATATGAAAACATCCGACCACTAACACGGTGACACTGGTGTTAATTTTGGCAATAGCAAATGCCACATAAGGGGCAGTTGTTTGGCACCAGGCACTGTGCTAAGACATTGTTATAATCCTCACTTTTGAAATGAAGAAACTGAGATAGACAAGTTAAGACCCTTGCTTAAAGGCACCGAGTTTACAGAGTGGCCACCCAGTAATAACAAAACTAAGACCCTACTTCTGAGTCCTGGGCACCTCACTGCTGTGGGACCCTGCCTTCTGAGTTCACAATGTCAGGCCCAAATGAGCTGCATGCGGAGAACACAAGGTTGATAACACAAATGATCAGGAAAAAAGAAAGAGGCGCCCTCCTGCCTACCCACCCCCTCCAAAAGCACATGTCCAATTTTCCTGAAAAAACTTCCAGAAATTGCAGAGCAATAAAGACATGAATCTCTGGCAAAACTGAAGGACTGGTGATTGAACAGATGGCTCTTCTGCATTTAGAACATGAAGCAGAGGCCAGCAGGGGCTCACACGGGCTATGGGGAATAAGCCATACTAAATTAACCTAATTTCTTTTTCCGAGAGGGTTATTTGATTGGTAGATCAGAGAGAAGGAATTAGTCATGGTATATCACAATTCCAGCCCATCTGATAAATTCATGTGAAGAGATGGCGACAAGAAGGGTCTCGAGATAGCCTTTTAATATGGGAGAGATGCACTCCTCATGGGGATTCACGGCTGGCCGGACAAGTAGACCAAATGTGCTAGAGCCTTGGGGCTCAGGCCACTTTGCAGGTGCTCCCTTTTGTAATGCCACTGGAATCCTTCCCTAACAAGATCTTCATCGACATTTTGTTAATGACTTGAAGATCCAAAAAGACATATTTACCAGGGGACGCAAAGTCAGGCAGCAAGATCAAAGCATAGACATAGTCGGAGTCAATTTTTCAAAGTGATTGAAGAAGCAGAAATGAGAGCTGGAAACCACCCAGGTTAAATGTTGCAAGGATAAACCCGGAGTTCTATCGTTACAGCTAGGAGAATAAAATCCTCAAATTTCAAATGAGTGGAACCTGGCTTAAGAGTAAAATGGCTCATTTATCAATACAAAATCTCTGAAGGTGGTGTGTGGGGACAAGACTAGTTGCCCCTCAAAATTCAGTATGAGACCACAACATGATGTGACCGCTAAAAGGGCTTCTGAGATTGCAAGTGATTTTGAAATGTCTGCAAGGTTTCAGTATAAATATACTTGGTTCCATCAGGCCCCTTGTACTCAGGTCTGGAAACCTCATTTCAAGAATATTGTCACCAAAGTTAATCCAAGAAATGATGATTAAGATTTTCAGGAGTCTTAAAATCAGGTTACCCAAGGAATAAAAAAGGGACTGAACGAATACATTTTGAGCAATAACTTAGGAAAATGTGCTAGGAATGTTTCCTGTGACTTTAATACAGGTGAGAAAACTGAGACTGATAGTTTAGGTAACTGTCTGAAGTAAATGGAGAGATTGAGAAATGAATGCAGAGGAGTCTGACTTGAAGGTGAAGGCATTTTCCAATTCATTACTAAAGCAACCTCTATCCTGTGGTTAAAACATTGATAATATCAACATCACCCAAGAGATTAGACGAAGAAGGGACGTGACAACTATGCCATACAGCACATGCCCTGGTGCCACACGTCTATGCCTTCCCTCAATTTCCCCCACCTGAGACATCCTCTCTCCATCCCTCCTCAGCCAGACTCACATTCACCCTGTAAGCCTTGGCGCCTGTGCTCCCTTCCACAATGCCTTCTCTATCCTATAAAAACAGGTTCAGTGCGCCTCCACCTGGCATGTCCTGCAGAGAGACGCAAGTGCCCATTTACATCCATGCTGGCCTGCACTCTGTCAGCTCTTTGAGGGTGAGAGCCATATCCTATCTGGTTTTCATTTTTTCTTCATAACAGCTTTATTGAAATATAATTCACATACCATAAAATTCATTCTTTTAACATGTACGGTTCAGTGGTTTTTCGTATACTCCCAGAGACTTGAAACCATTACCACTATCCAATTTTGGAACATTTTCATCATCCCTCTTAAGGACTGCATTGTGGCCCCTCCCACCCTCAATCCATATGTTGAAGCACCTACTCCCAATAAAAATATAACCAGTTGTTTGGAGATAAGGTTTTTAACGAGGTGATTAAATTAAAATGAGGCCTTTAGGATAGGGCCCTAATCCCATGACTGCTGTCCTTGTAAGAAGAAAGACAGACACAAGGCGACAGGCGCAGGATTACACCCAGTAAACACCTTTGTGAGAACATAGTGAGCAGGTGGCCACCTACGAGCCAAGGAGAGAGGCCGCAGAGGAAACCGGTCCTGCTGACACCTTGATATCAGGCTTCCAGCCTCCAGAACTGGGAGAAAATACACTTTCACTGTTTAAGCCAACTCACTGTGATATTTTGTTATGGACGTCCTAGGAAATAATACCATCCCCAAAGAAACCTCTTACCCACTAGCTGTCACCCCCCTTTCCCAGGTCCCAGCAACCACTAACCTGTGATTTCTGTCTCTATGGATCTGCCTGTTCTGAATATCTCAAATAAATGAAATTGCACAATACATGGTTTCTTTCACTTCATGTGTTTTCAAGGTTCACTATGTTTTATCAGTAATTCATTTTTTTATTACTGAATAATTCTCCATTGTATGTATACACCATGTTTTGTTCATCCATTTGTCAGCTGATAGATGTTTGGGTTGTCTCTACTTTTTGGCTATTATGAATAATGCTCCTACCAACACTGGTGTGCAAGTTTTCATGTGGGCACACATTCCCTTTTCTTTTGGGCACATACCCAGGAGTGTGATCACTGGGTCATACAGTAACCCCGTGTTTAACATTTTGAGAAACAGGCATGTTGTTTTTGCAAAGTGGCTGCAGCATTTTACATTCCCACCAGCAGTGTATGAGGTTTCGGTTTCTCCGCTTCCTCACCGACACTTACCATCTATCTCTTTGATTCCCCTCATCCGAGTGGGTATGAAGCGATCTCTCATTGAGGTTTTGACGGGGATTTGACACTCCACATCACGTTTTTTCATGTGTTTATTGGCCATTTGTATATCTTCTTTGGAGAAATGTATAATTTCTATTTGTTTTTATATCTCCAGCCCCTGATCCAGAACTGGACACACAGTGGGGGCTGAATAAGTAGAAACATAAACCACTTGGAGCAGAATTACCCAGCGCTCTGAGATCCTAGCCGAGACCTCCTGGATCAAACTTCCCATGCTCAGGCCTAGGAATCTACATGGAAACAATGTCCCGGGGAGGTTTGTACCTCACTTTGAAGTTTGAAAGCTACTGCCTTAACTGAACAAAGATTCTTTAAACATCTAAATCACTGTGGCATATTCAGAGGTAAACACACGACCAACGCTGCTGCAGACTGCAGAAACGGGCCTGGTGGACACGAATCACAGGCAGGGTGACATTACCTCATGAAGCAGTATCAGCTGAGCTGGGCTGGCCTGTTCGCCATGGAAGATGCAGAAGGGAGTCTCACACTGAATGGAGTTATCTCACATTGGTTGAGATAGAGGACGGCATGTGGTCCTTGTAGGGAAAGTATGCTATTTCTGTACCTGGTAAATTGCATTAATTTAAAAATATTCTGCCATATGGTCAAATAGCATGTCCTGGTTTTAGTTATATCTAAAATGGATGGAGTCTCTACTGAAAGAGAATGTCTATGTTTTTCCTACCTCTGGATGTTTTTTTCTACTCTTGATTTTCTCTAAAAAAGGGAAAAACAAGATTTTAATATACCCACACTAGCTATATTACTTCAAAGACTACTAATACATGTGTACTCTCCTTTCTGTTCTCTGCCGGGTTTCTTTGTTCCAAGCAATAAAATAAGACGTGGCTGACTACAATGAGAAAGGAATTCATTACAAATTTAATGAGTGGGTCACAGATTCACTAAGAGGTTCAGGAGACCAGAGTGTGGACGATCTCCGTGCCACCACCACTGGGGCTGGCCCCTGTGGCCCTGCTGCCCCATGAACTCCATCTTGCTGCCATTGCCACCAGAGTGGCCTTCCTGGGCCCCTGATTTTTTAGCTCACTGGTGCCTAATTCCCAGTCCAGAGCATCCATTGCAGCGTGAGTTTAACGCTCACTCAGTAGATAGTTGAGTTGATAATGAATGAATTCAGTGAGCCCTGGGAATGCTGGGAACCATGAGGCATGTATGAAAAACCTCAAAGGCCCAATTTATTTCTTCTAGGAGCTTAAATTTTAGGTGAAGAGCTGAGGTATACAAAGATGGTTGTTAAGCAATCATTGCAAATTCCCCTTAACCAAGGGGCCCAGTTGAAGGTGGCAGGACCTGTGTAACCGCATAACTGCAATGATGGGGGTTAATTTATACATCACCGTATCATTCGGCAATGGATGATACTTGGCAGCTCGCCCTCAGGCCTGGAGCTCTCTGGTCACCACAGAGGACGTCATGCAACCTTGCAATCTGAACCAGGAAACCTTCCAAGTTAAAGCCTGAAATGCCTTTGCCTGGCAGAGAAGGGAGATTGCTCATGATGAGGAATGATTTACAGTTCGGATAGACAGAGAGGGTCCAGTAGATAGAATGCCTTAAATCTGAGGCTTAATTTAAATTTTGTCTGACAGCTCTTCAAGAGCTGTAAGATCTTTTGGCAAGAGAGTGACATTATAAAAGTAGTGTTTTATACAATGGTTGTCCTTGAGCTTAAGGAAAGAATAGAGCAGCCCACCAGTCAGGAAGCTACTACAGATGTAAAATTACAAAGACCTATAGTAACTTCACAGTGGAGAGAAAAAGGTAAATTGAGAGACTGTTAAGGAAGAATTGGCAGGTCACTGGACCTGGGGAAAGAAGCCAGTCACATGTGACACCATTTACCAGTCTTCAGAATGAGGAGCAGTAACTACCAGAAAAAAGGAAACTTTCCATTTGGTTTGCAAAATTTCAGACAGTGCCTGGATATTGAAAGGGAGATTGCCTTTTGACCCCAAAAATATGAGCTTGCACAATGGTGAAAGGTCAAAGCTGGAGGTGCAGCCTTATGGTCATCTGCTCTCAGGTAACAGGGAGGATGTGACACGACATCTATGCTTAAACATACCATCCTTCACCCCAGAGAACACTCACAAGATCAACTTCAACTCAGTGAATCATCAGAAAGCTGGATAAATTGCCTCAGTGAAAAACCAACGAAAGCCAGTGAAAAATGGCAAGACAAAGCATATTTTTTCTCATTAAACATGGCCTCCAAGACCTTTATGTCTAAGATTCCACGTGAGGCTATGAAGATCTGTTCAAACAAGATGACTTCACCCTTGCTAATTACTCTTTGACCCTTGGGACCAAAACAACTCAACTACTTTGACTGCTACTGAACAATGACAGGTCTCTCATTTGCAGGGAGACTAAAGTTGCCCCACCCACCCACCCACAGCCATCTCCTCGCTATCCTGTGTTCAGGGCTGGCTTCATGGGCATGGGGCCTTTGCAGTGACACAGAGCCCAGTGATTACAAGGGCCCTACACTTGGTTTAATGCTCTGCTATCACTGCCCTGAAACTCTTAATAATTTTTTAACAAGGGACCTTGCATTTTCATTTTTTACTGGGTTCTCACAAATGATGTAGCCAGTCCTGCTTGTGTTATTCAAACATAAAAGCTACTTATAACTGACCACTGCTAAACTAATCAACTTCATTCTTGGTCACTGGATTAACTTTGCTTTTATATATTTGATACAGCGAGGCAGGGCTCATATGGGTCCATCCTCTATATACCTGTCATTGCTATGAAAGCTCTTAACATGGAAGGGATGCGAGACTATGTTACGGATGAGGAAGTCGAGGCCATAGGAGCATTTACAAGAACTGAAACATTGTTATCCGTCAGTGCAAATCAGGTGCTCAGAGCAATGCTCCCACTAGTGGGACCACTTAAAAATTAACTTTCCAAAGTCAGTAGAAAAGGCAAAATGGAAATCAACTGTATGCATCCTTTGATATAAATGCTGTTAAACACATACACCTCATGCCATGTCAATGGATCTTAATTTGGTTCCATTCCTTAGAAGTTGATGTGGAAGAGCTGAAGTGCAGTGACAGAGCTTCAGAGAATGATGAGGCTCTCAGATGCAATTTTTATTACAAAAGCAGGCTTTCTTTCTCATGGGTTACACATATAAAATTCTAACTTATGTCAGCAAAATATGACTATTTAGTCATAAGTTTTACCCTAACTATTCAAGAATGTATATAAAAATAACAAAATTAGTGTACACAATAAAATGTCCTCTTGTATTTGAATCTTTAGCCCCAGAAACAGTACCTTGAAATAAAATTGAGGCAATTCTTAGTAGTTTCAATGAGGTAAATATGTTTTCATGGGACCAAGAAAAATAACACTTCTCCTTAAAATAATCTGAAAATGCATTTTTAGTGTTAAGGGTTCTCCTGCACTAGAGATCAATAATATCTTGTAGTTACCTAGAATATTTTAAAAACTTTATTTGAAACATCTTCATAGAAGTACTGTAAAATCAAACAAAATTATATTACTGAAATATTTTGTTTTTTCAAAAGAAAAAGTTACATTATTAATGGGAAACAATATAAAAAGACAAATTTATGAGACTTTCAGGATCAACTTTGATCAATTTTACATTATAGAAAAGTAAGGCAAAAGAAAATTAAATACTTCATCCTCAACCAATTAAAGAGTTTGTTTTCAAAATTTAATGGTTAAATCCTCAAGCAAGATACAGGAAATCTGATGTTTGTTCTCAGTTCCCAGCACACCTTAGATTTGAACCAATCACCTCTCCTCGGTTACCTCAGCAATACCCAGGGATGACCCCTGTCACCCAGACAGACATATCTGTGAAGATCAGGGAATGACAGGTGAGAATGTCTTCGGAGCTAAAGTTCGGGGCAGCTTCCCTCTCTTGTCCATCCTGCAGTGTAAGTCATTTAAGGGAACTCGAATGGAGGCTTTAAGACATCAGGGGATAGAGATGAGTCAGTGGGCATTTTAAATTTAAAATACAATGATAAGCAATATCCAGAAATTGCACCAATAGCTTTCAGCCCTCAGCCTGAAGAGGGGGGTCTTTCAATGCCTAAGCAGCCCTGATCCAGAGCTGGCTCTGTCTTCCCTGAAATTGGGGGCCAAGGACAGGAGGGGTACCTGTCCCTGTGAAGAGCGTCTGCTCTGACCCTCTTTGTTATCATCTCTGCAGGCAGAAGCTGGGGGCCCTTGACGACACGGCTCTGTATTAGACCCATCTGCTCCCCAAAAGAAACCATTACAGAAGGGATCTGGAAGCTTCCAGGCTCCAAGTATAGGAATTTCCTGAGAACCTCCACGTCACTGAGTCTGATCAGGGAAAAACACACTGAGTGCGCCAGTCACTGCTGAAGGCACAAAATATTTCCAGGCATTGAATGAAGCCGAAGCCTGAAAGCCATGCTCCTTTGAAAATACCTAACTCCTAACATACCCTGGGAGACCCCGTCCTCAAGGGCAGGGATGGGGGCAGCTATCCCCTTCCGAGATCTCCCCATCCCAACACCACGGCACCTATTCATCGCAGTGTGAAATCTCTTCAGCAGAGCAGAGAAAGATGCACGTTAGGCAGAGCCAGGGAGAACCAGCCAGAGATTTCATAAGCTCCTCTCTGCTAATGTCAAGGCAGTGAAATGGAGTTAAAGCCCCTGGGGGGAACCTGAGTGCCATTTCTCCACTCTCACAGTCACCCCAGTTCCACATACAATAGCTCCAGCCCTCCAGAAACACAAACTGAATAACCATACTTGGGTCTCTCTGTCCTGTTGCCCAGACAGGGAAATACAAGCATATGAGAAATTGTGTATCCCTCTGCTACTAGAAAAACAAGACCTTTAATGATAGGTTTTGCTCCACAAGTCCTTCCAATGATCTTTTATCAGGTCTTTTTGTCAGAGTAACTATTTTCTATCATGTTAACACCAAACAAAATATGAGCTACTGACTAGCCCTTGTCAGACAGACGCACACCTGCATTCTCTACCCTCTTTCCCTGCTTTATTCTTTCCATAGCATTTCATCATACTTTAGTGTATTACATCATTTTATTCCTTGTCTCTCTCCACAGCCCCACCAGAATGTCCTCCCCCCCCCTCAGAAGAGGGATTTGCATGTGTTCACTGCTGCTCCCCACGCCTAGGAGCAGCACCTGACTCTGGTAGCAGTCTATCCATTGACCAAAGACTGAAGACATTCACACTCAGGGGTGTCAAACTCATTTTCACCGGTGGCCACATCAGCCTCACATTTGCCTTCAAAAGGCCTAATGTAATTTTAGGACTGTATAGATGTAACTTCTCTTTAACAGTTAAGCGAGAGCTCAGCGCTGCCACCAGGTAGAAGCAAGGTGCTGGGCCAGATACAACAAGGTGGAGGGCTGGATTCGGCCCTCAGGCCTTGTGTTTGCCACCTGTGTTGTAGGTTATTAAAGGTAAATACTACTTTCTATTATGGACTGAATGACTTTGCTGCATTAAGCACTTGGCTGAGATAAACTGGACCCCTTCATTGTTTCCGGCAGGACCTGGCAAGGTGAATATTTACATAAAAAGAGTGACCCCTTGCCCACCCAGAAACAGCGAGACAGCATGGCTCTCCTGTCCCCAGGGGTCACATAGTCTAGCCAGTTTATTAACACACCAGCCCTGCCTGAGGCTGGTCTTTCTGCTGTATCCAGAAAAAGAGGCAAAGCAAATTCACCCTTGGAGTGAGGGACAGGGGAGGATGGCACAGAGTGGGAAAGCTGCCCAACCACACCTCTGAAGGTTTCACACACCAGGGGACATCCATCAGCCACAGTTACAAAGCCCCCCCCCCCCCGCCCCCCGGCCAGCACCAGCAATTCCATGTCCATCAAGTAGGTCCGGATGTCCTTCACTGGACGAGCCTCCCTTCTCTGCAGCTCCTCTAGGTTTATCTTCTGCATCAGGGCTTATCACTAACGTGGCCAAAATGGCCTTTTGCTCAGGGCTGCAGATTCTTGAAGGGCTTCCAATCCCGACTCTTGACAAGAGCTCCAAGTCAGATTGTACACCCTCTTGTCACAGAGACACACTGACAGCTCTGACAGATGTTTTCCACAAAACCTTAAATGTGTTTCCCATTTCTGGGCCTCTGCAACTCCAATACACTTGGAATTAAATTTTATAATAATTCTATAATTACCTTGTGAGTAGTAAGTCACATAGCACTGCATCTTTTTGTGTTAATTTTTTTGTTGTTGTTAAATTTAAATTTAAAATATACCCCATTTTGGCCCTGGTTGGTAGTTCAGTCAGTTAGAGCATCCTCTCAATATGCCAAGGTTGCAGGTTCAACCCTCAGTCAGGGCCCATACAGAAAACAACCAATGAATAAATAAATAACAAATCAATGTTTCTCTCTCTCTCACACACATCAATAAATATAAAAAATAAAATAGACCCCATGCTTTTCGCCCTGTTTCACAAAGTTTTTAATAGAATGGAAGTGTCCCAGGTCTCTCCCAGCCTCTGACAGACTCCAATCCCTCTCACCCTGCCGGCCCTTCTAACAGAGCTATTTGCAACCACCTCCCACTCTCAGCCCAAGTGCCAGCTGCTGCAGGACAGTGGCTGTAGCTGCTTCATAGCTTTACCAACCACGTGCTCGTTCAATGATACTGTACTTTACCATTGTCATGGGCAGTGGAGAGTTAAGTGTGGTTAAATTTATGGCTTTGTCTTTCGAGACAGAGCACACACACACCTTTGTGTACACATAAACTAGGAAATATGCATGCAATACAAAAGAAACACCAAACCTATTTCATGCCAGTTACTATGGTGTGAAGGTAAAAAGAGTTTTCCAAATTTATTTCTCAGCCAAGTTGCACTATTCTGAAGAAAAAATTAAAAGTATGTTAATGATCTATTTTTGTTCTTTTTGTCATTTAACCAGTAAAACTGAAATATTGGAAGAGCATAATTACATGGAGATGACATTGTGGACCCTGAACTAAAGCTGCCATTGATCTGCATGTTACATTACCACCATCTGCTGTTCACAACGGTGACTTCTAAACAGTGGCTTTCGGTCTTACTCCCCTTGCTGGATCTTTTGTACATCTATTCCCTCCGATGCTCGCCCCACTAATCCCAACACAGCGTCCGTGGGGTCCGACACATGCAGTTCTTCCTAAGTTGGGCCCCTCAGTACACTAGTGCTCATAAGAGTGGCCTGCAAAAGGGGGAGTTGCATGGTTGAACAAACTTGGGAAAAACTCCTGAAGAGTCACAGTTTATCCCAGCAGATTTAAGGCTCTGAGGAGTCCCTCAAGAGGAAAAAAAAAAAAAGGTGTTGTAGAACCCAGTGTCTTCCAAACTTGTTTAATCATGGAACTCCTTTTCATATAGAACACCTATGAACATGTTCAAAGGCAGCAGCATTTGCTGTTCTAGTGCTTAAGGGAAGAGGGCACTGAGCCTATTCCAAAAAAACCTGGCTGTACATGTTTCATTATATCAGATGCCTGCGAGCAAGCTAGACAATTTTACAACATGATTTTTGTTTATAGAGTTTGTCACCAGATGGACACATGTTTGCTGTGTCACCTCCAGAAAAACAGGAGGGCAAAGTCCCTATCGCTTCACAGCAAGGCTGTTTCAGAAAGTGAAAAACCATCCCCTCCCCAGGCCTCGGTAACAAGTTTCCGGCATTGCTTTTCAAACTCTTCCAGAAAAATATACCTACTAGCAAAGATGTATAAACTCTTATGCAAGAAATAGTGACATGTTTGTGAAATGTCCAGGGTTATTCACTGCAGCAGCATTTTAAATAACAAATGATTAAAAACAACCCAGTGTATATCATCAGAAAAGTGGATAAATTATACTATGGCCATACAAGGGAATATACTATACAGCTGTAAAACAAAGAGTGGGGACAATCTCTCTATACTAATGTGAAAAGGTCTTCAAGATATTTTGGCATAGGAAAAAAAAAAGCATGGCCCAGCTGGTGTGGTTCAGTTGGCTGGAGCATCATCCAGTGCACCAAAAGTTTGCAGGTTTGATTCTCAGTCAGGGCTCATAACTAGGTCATGGGTTCGGTCCCCAGTTGGGGCACATACAGGAGGCAACCAATCGATGTTTCTCTCTCTCTCTGGAATCAATTCATACATATTTTTTAAAAGCATGAAACAGAAATATGTAATATGCTAGTTTTTATCAGAAAGGGGTAAAAATAAGGATCTATATTCCAGAGTTGCTTATATACATATAAAGCAACTCTGGAAGGATCCATAGGAAACTCTTCACAGTGGTTACCTTCTGGGGAAGCAGATAGGAACTAAGAAAAAAGAGGACAAGAATGAGAAGAGACTTTTAACAGTATACCTCTTTATATGTTTTAAGTCATATAAATGTATAACTTATTAAAACCATATTAAAAATTCAAAAATCATGCAAAATGTTCATTCTACTCAAGATATACTTACATTTATCCTCACATTTTTAAAAATTACCCATTTTTACAACAGTAAAACTACATCCATGTTTAAACTACCTCCTGCTTGATGGGTCATCTGGGATGTCACATGTTGCTCTGGTGTGGAAGGTATGGGTTTAGGCCACGTAAAACTTGTTAAGCATTTAGCCTTCATTCCATTTGGAGAACCAACATCAGCACACAAAATATCTGGAACTCTACTGAAAATATGTCTGCTCCACAGTTGGGATTTTTATCTGCAGACTGGGATTTTTCAAACATGGCAAGGTGAACCCCAGTGTCTTAGACCTCATATGCTCAAAATCAGTACTCACTTATTTTTGGAAGTTGACCACACAGAAAGAGTGCTACAATACCAAAATGGCAGCCCAGAATGGGAAGTGTCACAGACTGGGGCCCACTCTTCGATACCAGAGTGTCCCAGGATAAGCAAACCAAAACCTCTGCTTTACAGCCCAAAGTACATGGAATTTCAAACTTTCCGACTACATCTAATATATTTTTAAAAACTTGGTGATTGTGTGTGTGTGTGTATGTGTATAAATATAAATCAAGCTGGCTTAAGCCAAATAATTTCCTATTCTATTTCCTAAATTAAAAAAAAATAATTAGGCTTCTGTTGGGTATACTTTCACAGCACTTTTATCAAAGTGATTTTACATAATATATGTGAGAACATGACTTTTCTTTCTATGAAAGCTATGGTCTAACAAATAAATAAAATACAATTCAGATATTACTCTGATGGAACAAGCAAGTGAAATATGACTGATGTCAATAAAGTGCACTATAGGTTACCTGCATTTATCCCAGAAAAGATACTCTGAGGACAAGTTTTGTGTACTTGTTTACCTCCTGAGGGTGGTTTAATAAACTAAAAGTGTCAAAAATGCCTCCTAAACTCTCTCAGACTGTAATTTTATTTCTAGGCATAACTAAGGCCAGAATTAAAAAGACAAACAGTGTGAATAGACGAGCCAGTACAGCAGGATCAGCAGGGAGCCATTTGTTACCACTTTCATCAGCTCTGACTCCCTTTCAGAAGGCTGTTCTCTTTGGAATCCCCTTAGAGAAACAAACAGGCAGTGGGGACGGTAAGGACTTAAATCTCTACTGCAGCCTCCTGACGATCTGTTGGATATTCATAAGTGGCAGAATGATTCTACCTTTAGGTTTTATTTCAGTTGTAATAATGAGCTATGAATAATTGATCACTGGGTAATAAATTATTCAGGTAGGCACACAGTTTCCAAGGAATCCTGGAGTGAGTCTAGCTAATGGCATAATATAAGCCAGAGGCTGCTGCTGAGGAGACACCCCACAATCACCCCACACTGCAGAGGCGTGGGTAGTTAGTGCTTCTCAGCGTGGGTTTTTCAATGAGAGGCCACATTAATGCCCTTTGATATTTTATAAAGTAGAAGTCCCCACAGGATACTCTACTGTCTGTCTAAGTTTGGTTATGAAATACTGAGCCCCGACTTCTTCATTCATTGGACCAGGATATTTGTTATCATCTGAGTACAGCCTTTGCTGCTGAAAGTAGTGTTAAACTGAAAAATTGTAAAATCAAGAATGTGTGTACATACATACACACAAACACATAAATGCACATTTGTGTGTATATATGCTTGTATACATATATAGTTTGTGTATACATAGGTATACACCCACATAGTCTTTATGATTATACAAAACTAGCAAAATAATGCTGAAATAAGCTTTAGCTATAAGAAATTATCTTCTATTCTCACTTTTTAAAACCTTTGAATATAATTTATCCTTTATGAGCTCAAAACTCAAATTCTTTAATTTTCTTTTACAAATTTTTTTATTGTTGTTCAAGTAGAGTTGTGTCCATTTTCCTGCCACCACTTCCCCTGCCCCACTACTCCCCACCTCCCACCCTCAATCTTTTCCCCCTTTGGCTTTGTCCATGGGTCCTTTATATATGTTCCTTGATGATCCTTCCCTTTCTTTCCCCCATTATCCTACTACTCCCTCCCTCCTAGTTACTGTTAGTTTGTTCTTTATTTCAATATCTCTGGTTATATTTTGCTCCCTTGTTTGTTTTGTTGATTAGGTTCCACTTATAGGGGAGATCATATGGTATTTGTCTTTCACCAACTGGCTTATTTCACTTAGTATAGTGCCCTCCAGTTCCATCCATGCTGCCGTGAAAGAAGGTAGGAACTCCTTCTTTCTTTCTTCTGCATAGAATTCCATTGTATAAGTGTACCACAGTTTTTTTATCAACTCAACTTCTTTAAAGACAGTAAGGATCACCTAAAATTCAACTTCACATGTGCCAAGCCCCATCCATACTGAAGATCCAAACACTTCCCTACTTAAAGTAATGTTAAACAGCCTTACAGATCACATCCCTCATTGATCCTTCTTGTAATTTTCATTTCTAAAACAGTTATAAAAATAATAGAAATTACTCCTTAGAGCTCAATAGTCATCGTACTGAAAGAGCTTTGAAAGAGCACATGGATTAAAAGCAGCACATCAACAAACAGTAAATCCACTACTGTAACAAGTGGACTGGCCGGTCTTGCCCAAAACCCACACTATGCGCGTCTGTGCAAAGCCCATGAGAAGAAAGGCACAGGGAGAAGGGAGAGAAGGAAGGAAGGGCTTTCAGGCCACAAGTCTTCCGCAGATCTCCCCTAGGGGAGGGCTGGTACAGCTGCTTGATTTTTCAGGAGTTTTCCAAATTTGAACTAATATGAAATTAGAAACATCAATAAAACTTTAATTAAAATGCTGAGTGCCTATCACATATGGGAGAAGTTGATGGTTCTACCCAAACACATTCTAAGCAAAGCTTCAATAATCCACATTTTCCACTCTTGGAAACCCAAAATGTGTGATAAGAGTATCAACATACACTTTAACCTTCTTTCCTCACTTGCTCACTAAGTCATAGAAAACAAAGCCCATAGTTTTTCTCTGAACCAGAAACAAGATTGGCCTGAGCCCAAAGATTAAAAGCAATGTTGAGCTTAAACTATAAAATTCCACAATGTTTGTCACTAGCAACTGCAACATCAACCAGTTTGACAACCTCAGAGGTTTTCATTTTTCATGGTCCAGGGTTTGCATTTTCTAAACACATGTATTAAGGCACAACTGACAGACAATGCATTGCACACATGTAAAGTGCATAATTTGATAAATTTTGACATGGATATGCCCATGAAACCATCTCCACAAGCATGATACCGAGCATGCTCATTGCCCCCAAAAGTTTCCTCTTGCCCAGGGTTTGCTTTTTCAATCACTAAAACTCCAGGTGGGTTCTTCACATAATGACTAACAGCAGTGCTGAACTAATAAGTATGTTCCATAGGAAGTGAGAGATTTCAAAACTGTTATCCAGACTTATGAGTATCAGGTAATGGGGGTTATGAAAGCAGCTGAGAAATAATATGTGATTGTGTTCTTGTTAAACTATGGACCAAATATTTAATTTCACAATATTTTAAAGCAATGAAGTTATACAATATTAACTGCTTATTTTTAATCCCACATAAAATTATTTACACAATGCACAATTAGTGTAGTACACAAGCTACTTTTAGAAGTCTTCGGTATCAACTGTGTCTATTTCCCAAATAAATATTTATAATTTACAAATTACTAGTTCTAAAACTAAGCTTAGGAATAATTAACCAAGAAATTAATAGTAACATAAGGGTTGTTGTTCTTCTCCATTGTTGACTTTTAAGTCATGTACATCACTATAAGCTCACCATTTAGACATTCATGTCATGGCAGCTAAACTTTTTTTTTCCCCAGGAAAATAAGCCCAAGTGTCAAATAATGAGCCAGAAGCTAGTTTCAATGTGAGAGTTTTCACCTTCTCATTTATCCCACATTTAAGCTATAGATGTATCTCATTCCAAGTTATTTAAAGGTAGATGGTATCCAACTCAAATTTTCAGTTCAAAATAAAGGTAGGTTCTAACCAAAAATGGCCCATACCTACTCCCAGGTCAAAGCATAAGTCAATAAAGAACCAGATCATTTCAGAAGGCAAAGGACAGAGAAAAAAGATGCTCCCCTCAGCTGATCCTGTTGGAGTAAATGCTGGTACAGAACTCCCTGCTGTGTGCCTGGCAGAGTGCTGGGCTGTTTGACCACCAAAAACTACTGGAGGTAGAAGTCCCCCAAGAAGGCTGCTTGAATAGAACCAAGAACAAGAAGGATTCATTACAGATTATACTTGAGAGTGTCATGCTTACTTTGGGGTCAGGGCATTAAAGTTAGCCCCCACAGAATATTCTGACACCAATCATTAAAAATCCTGAATTTGGTTACTGATGTCCCTCTGCAATCTATTAAAAATTGGCTCAGTCTTTGCTATAATATATCTCACCAAAAAAGGGCATTGGGGGGGGGGTGGAGGGGAAGAATATTCACTATACTACACCCATAAACTTTAGTTTTTATACATTATACACTCATCCTTAAACTGTTTTATTTACTGAGTAAATGAGAGAAAATAACATTTAAAAGAATAGGGTGACATAAATCTTGTGTTTTTAAATTTTGGGGTAGTCAGTAATGACAAGGTAGAGACCAGTATATCCAATTATACTTTTAAATTATTATTTACTAAAATTGTTTAGATATCATCCCCTATCTCATATATTTAAATGAAGAATTATATTCCTTACTTCCTGGGGGTATTCAGTGTTAGCAAAACCATTAGGTTTCCCACTCACAAATCCACCAGAACAAAACATCGGAATACCAGAGTGGGATAAGTAAAGGATTTAAACAGCTAGCCTCAAACTCTAATAAACATATTATAGTAATTTATCTAAACTCTTTTCCTGTCAACAATCCTTCTCTTTTAAATAAATCACTTTTGTTTTCTTTCAAACAACAGTAATATTTTTTAAAGCATTAAAAAAAAGAAGGGCTTTTTTTTTTTTTATGTTGTTGACTGCTTTCTAAATGCTTCTTGGTGATTCAGTCTTCAAAGCAGGCTTTTTTGGCACCCTGCCCAAGTCACAATGAAACTGAGGATTTCCCTGCATCTTACAAATTCCAAAATAATTTATTTATTAGTTATCTCTCCTCTGTAAATATTAAAAGCCAGATAAAAAGCTCATAGCTTCTTTTATGCTAATACATGCAGCAAAGCAGCCTCAGGAAAATGTAAATTATTTACTCCAGAATATCAACTTTATTACCATGATTGAGATAAGTCAAAGTAACTGCACACCCTTGCATCTTTTTTTTTCCCTTCCATCTCCCAGAATCTCAGAGACTTAACTCTATCGCAGACAGAGATGGCAAAGCCACAAGCTCAAATCTACCCTTTTCAGATTTACCAAGTAGGAGCCTAAGCACAAGATCCTCTAGAACACAAACTATTTTAAAAGGGACTTTAATATTCTTTCATATCATAACCCCTCTTAAAAGACTGAAGATTTTTAAAGGAAAAAGACCTGATCACTACAAGGAAAAACAGAAGAAAACTCTTTTGTAAAATAGCAACATGGAAAGAAATCATTAGTTTCCTCCAACTTGCTTTTATAACACTCTGTCACATAAACCACTGAATCTTATTAAATTAACTCAGCCCACTCAATAACCTGATTTCCCCTTCACAGACACCCACTGGAGAGAACTCCTGGTCATAATACAGAAATAATAGCTTTAATAAACGTATACAGACTGGGCTCAAGGTTGAACTGACTAAATCTACTGATGTTTTGTTTACAACTCAAAACTGAAAGTAAGGACATGTTAAAATGATAACGTGAATCAGACAGAAAATCAATAATAGGTGTTAGTAGGTGCAATGTACAAACAGTAGCTTTGCTGAAGGCTGTCCGCTATTAAATAGAAATTACTGTCACATTCTGAGTCACTGAAAGCTTGTTTCAGGTATAAAATCTTTGCATTCTAGTAAGAACTACTGCTCATTTTTAATTGTTTGACAGACCACTATAATCAATTTATTAATTCTCTAAGAAGAAATAATGTCCTTTTTTTATAAAATAGTGAAAACTTACACACGAATGGAGGCTTTTTAGTTCACACTTTACAATATGAAAACCGATTTCTCTGTTTCTCAATGTGTCAGAAATAAATGTAAAATGGATGAAATCCTATTTTTTCTAATTACAACTGAGCATCTCAGCAAATGTGGCCATACTTCATAACTGGCCCAAATATGCTTCAAATGAATGACACAGAATGCCTGCTACTCCTTAGTGATTGACGTTTGTTTTTCATTAGTCTCCCATAGTCATACCATTGACAGATAGAATATCCTGGAATAATCATGTCAAATTTCTGAGGACACTAAAGGGCACAATAGTTTTTTTAGGGAACCAGAGGGTACCATCATATAGATATTCTCAAACCTAGTTGCACATTTCAATTACCCAGAAGCTCTCAAAAATCCAGATGCCTGGGGGTTACCCAATGAAGTCAGAATGTATTAGATTATAAAACTCAAAGCACTTGTATTTTAAAATACTGTGAGTGCACTGTTCAGCCAAGGTGGAGAACCACCTAGCTCCTAGGAGACTGGGTGACCAACAAATGGTGACTGGTACTTGATGAAAGAATATTTGGGGGGGGGGGGGGGTTTAAACTTTATTTTGTGAGTTTCTTTTTTAAATTGTGCATGGTACAAAATTCCAAATGCACAAAAAGTTTCAGTGAAAACTAAGTCTCTTCTCCTCATCCTCCAACTCTCAGACAACTACTGCGACCAGTGCTGTATGTTTCCTCAGGAGACAGAATGAGTGTTTGTCAGTACACGCAGAAAAGACAGAAGTTGGGTGGCAGGGTTATGGATTACCTTCCCCCTTTATGCACACCTGCACTTTCTGTAAAATGTATGCGCGTGACTTTCAACATTGGAAAAGGAGGTACTCAAAGGACAGCTGCATGTGTGTGCATCTGGAGCTATTCATGAGACACGTACTGGGTCTGAGGGTTCCCCCCAAAATGGCCACTTAGAATATGTTCTCTGTTAAGAGGAAGGGACCTTCTATCTGGCTTAAGCAAATAATTGTCTACTTATTCCACCTACTTCCTTTTGGTTATATTCTCACTTCTGATCACATATTCCACTTCTCTAGAACTTGTACCAGAAAATGCTGGGAGGGTAGATGAAAGGAGATGCTATTCTAGGCCCTGAATTAAAAAATAGCATCAAGATTTATAGATTTATCTTGTCTGAATTTAGTTGACATAAGCCTGTCACCAAGACTGACCATCTCTAAGTATATTAGGACAAAAAGCTGAGACTTGAACCTTGGTGTGGTGGCTTAACCACGGTTCTGTCCTCCAGGGGCACTGACATCCTAGGCCCCATCCTGCTGGTCATTCTATAGCAACACAGCACTTTGGCCTTGGGCTGTAAGTCTGAGATGCTCTCAGGAGAGACTGGAAGAAGGAGAGCTACTTAGCTTCACAACGATGAACCCAGATTGTTGTGGGTTTTTAAACTGTTATCAACCCTTTATAACTTTTCACTCCCCTTACTCTTAACATCTAGGACCACTTCTCTGCTGCGTGAGTGTGACTAGCAGCAACTTAGCCCCCCTCCTCCATTCTGTCCCTGTGGCTGTGTGGAAAGTCTGCTTGTTAGGACTTTAGAAAATCTACTCTAATACAGGCCTGAGAGCTCTTTCAGGAGGCCTGGGCCTCAGTGCGTGCGCTTGAGGACATTTCTCTAAGGACTTGGCGGCCTTTCCTATTTACCTCCTGGTCCTCATCTCGTGCTAGACATTTGATACTGGGGAGAAATGCCATGTGGAGAGAGAAGGTATTTCCATGTTAACTGTGCTGACCATATTGAGGCAAAGGCCAATGTGTAGCAGGCACACAGTTCAGAGAAATATATGAATATTTATTTATAGGGACAGGAACAAGGGAAAAAAATAGAAGTTCTTAGCACACAAAAGCTAGTAAGATAATGATTGTATGTAGCTAGAAGGGGAGCTGGGCAGCAACCATTCCAACATCTCTAAGATCAACTAGCCACACAGCTGTTTAAGCATCGCACCGTTTGATCATTGTCTTTTTGTATGTTAATTCTGTCTCTTCCAGACTGGAAGTTCCTGAGAGCCAAGCCCTATTTCCTATTGCTTCAGTGTCCTCCCTGGTGCTCAGTCCAAGGCAAAGGTTTAATACATAAACTGTACTGAATTCAAAAAGCAAAAGATGACAGCAGAAAATCACCTCCACAAAATAATGTCACTGTATCTTAATTGTGATGAAAATTTTAAAAACCATTATAATTAGCATTCCATGTTGCTAAGGTGAATGTTGAAATTCACTGCAGCTGTAGCCATGATTAATCATGTATTTTATCACTAATAAGTGATCATGTACAAGTTTAATCATGTATTTTATTTTAGGGTAAACTTACTTCCCTAACAGCTTTCTTTTAAATTACACGTAGTATGCTAAGGGCCAAAAAAACCTTCTTGGCTCATCAAAATCTTATCGGTCTCATGAAAAAAAGGAAATTAAGTTAAAAAAGTTAATTTTTGACACATTAACAAAAATGTAACATTATGAACTAGAATTAGAACACTCTTCAGGGATCAGTTAACATCCTCACACCCATTATACCAGAGTTTCTATAATTATGAAAGAAAATATCCCCAAATATTGTTTTATGAATTTCATGATGGAGACTACACCCAAGGAAAAAAATCTATCTCATTCACTGCTCATTTTAAGTTTAATTTTACTCTACTGTGATAACTAAAAAAGGAATTCCAGATATTTATTCCAAAAAGAAAGTTCTCTTCAAATATAAATTAATCAAGTGCAATGCCTGTAGTGCTTTTTCAATTTTTATCCCATAGATAATGCAGAAAGTCAATAAAAATGTAAATGAATATGGTATTTACCTCATAATTAAAATTCACAATATATGAAAAATGTCAGTGGTAGAGTGGTGCCCCCAAATGGCACATTGATAAATTGCACTGTGCTGATGGAAAAGTTAAAAACACTGTATATTCTGTCCCATTTTCTTTGATTAATCTAAAAGTGTATATTATATTTCACAGGGGCTCACAATAACTGTCCTGCAGACCATCTCGGACTCCTTGTCTCTCTTAGTTACTCTTTTAATAAGAAATACCAAGGGATAATCCGGTATGTAACAGTATCTCTTTCCTTATTATCTCAAAGGTTAGGGGTGTGTCTGCAAAACAATAAAGGGATGTCAGAGCTACTCTGATGTATTAAGGGAACAGTATTCAAAACATTATAGAAAATTTTTTTTAAGAATTAATTTTTTATCCATCTCTAACATTTACCCAATTTCCAGCATCTATGGCCTGGTGTGTAGAGAACTGAAAACCTTACCCAACCAAACTGCTTAGAGAAGGGTGGTGCTAATAATGTGCTTTGTGCACAAACTGAAGGTTCAACTGTCGATGCCCTGGGGAAAGACTCTATAAAAACTATGAGTTTGGTTTCCCTCTCTCCATACTTGTATTAAATATAACTGATGGGGGACTCAAATGTTGGAAAAATTTTAGTTTAAGTAATAGCTAACAAGCTTAGTAATCAATGCGTGTACAAAGCTGTTGTCCCAGGGACTGAAGGTCTGACCCACCCTGACTCCAGGAGACCATAAGCACTTCCACCTTGGTGCCCCAGGAGGACGAAGCAGCCTGAGCCTTTGTACTCCAGGCCCAGGACACAGATAAAGACTACCATCCAGGGCGAGAATGTTGCTTTTTTAAATCCAATGAACTTTTCCCTGAATTCCAGACCCCTTACTTACACTTTGTTCTCCTCATAAAAAGGACCATTTTAAAATAGAATTTAAGATGGTCTGTTAGGGTACAAATCCACCATCTTCTCAGATCACCGACCATCTGAATAAAGTGCTTGTAAAGATTCAACCCCAGTCTCTGCTTCTAGGGTCTGGTAGGTGACAGGCAGCACGAACACTGGCCTTTCCAGTTACATAACAATTACAGACGTGCTGCTATCTTACACAGCTAAAAGGTCAACATTCCGAGGGCCAATTTCTTTTGAACAGGTATAGAACTACAAAAAAATATGGAATGTTTACAAGCTCAAGAAAGTTCTTTAAAGAAGTTTTAAAAATGTTTGCCATATTTCTTTGATTTTTTTGTCTCTTAAAAGTGGAATGCAAAAGAAAACATTCCATTTAATAGAGAATTCCAATTATAGTCATTGGGTACTGATTAGATCAAGTTTCATTAGGCATCCTTTAATTATTTGTTAACTTGGATTGTTTAGAAGTAAAAGGAATCTAAACTGTTGAGTAATAATTATATGTAAGACAATATGATACCTGTATTTTATATTTTATACATATATTTACAAATAAATATAATATATCTGATATTTATTAATATTATAGCCTTTATTATACAATACTTATATTGATACTTTATACATACATAATATCTATCCAAACCTTATTACAATCCTTCTTATCTGTAAATTATGCCCACTTACGGATAAGAAAACTAAAGCTCAGACTAGGAACCTGCATAACCTTAAGCTTATAGTTAAGAACAGGGCTGGCTTTGCTTCTCGACCTGTTCACCTCGAGCCTGTCGACTTAACTGTGACACTGTGCTGCCTTCTTCCTAACAGGTTCGGATTTTGTGAGCAGCCATATTCATGATTCTTCATGATTTTAGCAGAGAGTTATAAAATTAAATGTCTACAAAGGTAGACAGGTGGTGGAAAGGTGTGCATAGGTACAGGAGACCAGGAGGAATGGCAGGAATGTGGCTAATTGGAGCACAGGGTCTGCCTTAAGAGGCCAGCTGCTACCCAGCTCCAGCCCATGCTGGCTACACAGACAGCAATGCTAGCAAATGTTACCAAATCTTTTGGTATTTTTCAAGAAAAAATATGAGTCAATTTTTATGAGTCTTTTTTGGGTCTCTCTTTTTTTTTAGAGCTGCTCACTTTTAAATGCTGCCAACTAATTTAGATTTCAAAAGAAGCACTATACAGGCCAAAAAACCATATCTGAAGGCTGAATGTGGCCAATATGTAACACATTGTAGGGATTCTGATGATGAATGGTTCCTTTTGCAGAGATTCTAGACTAGACCTTCTGACATCAGATGATTTGTCAAGCATCCTCAGTACTGGCTTCATCCTGCACGCCTAGGCCTGGTCTGTCATCTTCAGCTCAAGTTGCATGTTTTAAGACTAGTTCAGGCACAGGAGAGGTCACTAACAAACCACTTCCCACTCAACCAGCCCCTCTTCTCTCTCTCTCTCTCTCTCCTTCCTCCCCCCTCCCTTTCTCTTTATACACGCCCTGCCCCCCCCCGCCCCGCATCATTTCAAGTCTCTAGCTTTCAAGTTTGGTCTTCACACATTACTTTACATCCTTTTAATCAACTTTTTTTTAGCCCTCCTGTGAATTTTTAAAATTCTTCATATTCCTCCTTAGTTGAAGAAACCAAAATTGGATACAGAGTTTACAAGCGTAGTTTTACAAGTCCTGAGTCAGATTTAGGTCTTACTTTCAACGTTTCCATAAAGATTCTCTAGTAATTTTCAGAAATTTATCATCATATTTTAAACAGCTGGAAGAGTACCTCTAGGACTCAAAAGGGAAAAATTCTTTTCAGTAGGATTCTTAAGCATGTTTCTTCTTTTTAATTTGGGGTTTTTTTTTAGATTTTATTTATTTATTTTTACACAGAGGGAAGGGAGGGAGAAAGAGAGGGAGAGAAACATCAATGTGTGGTTGCTTCTCATGCGCCCCCCACCAGAGACCCGGCCCACAACCCAGGCATGCGCCCTGACTGAGAATCAAACCAACGACCCTTTGGTTCGCAGGCCTGTGCTCCATCTACTGACACACACAAGCCAGGGTTTAAAGCACGTTTTAAGAACACCAGAAGAGTACCAGCACTGTCACCATTCTTCAGGTAGGAGTTTATTGAAAACTATGAATTCAAGATAATTTTAAAAATTCTGGACATAGAGACCCCTTAAAAGGTTGACTTTTAAAATAAAGTAGTAGTATCAGTAACATTCACCTTTATAATTCCTACAAAATGTTAATAAGTAGAAAATTGTTTATCATGCTGATTTTAAACCCACAGTTAAAAATCCAATGGGATAAAGCTGAAAGAATTTAGAGTAGCCTCAAAATAGATTACGGGACAGGAACGTGTTCTTCAATTAATGGCTTATTTCTTAGATCATTCTTTCTTCCGCTTTCTCTTCCTCCTGTTATTTCTGACATGCAAGTTTCTTATCCTCACTTCAGTTCCAACTAACTTTTCACTGCAGCAAATTCAAACAATCTTAAGCTAAAAATGAAGATTCATCCTGCTCTGTAAGAGATGTACTACTCAACAGCATTCAGTGTTTTTCTCTGCTATGAAGTTTATAGGTCCAATCAAATCAAAGGAGAAGAAGTAATAAGTTCATCAACATAAGCTGATTTTAAATGGGAGCCCCTATTTGGTTTGCATATCTAATTTGAAAACTGTATAACTACAGACTTGGAAAAACTCTTCTGTAGAAAAAGGCAAAGAAAATTGACACCATAGTTCCTCTAGTACACCCTAGACACCTCAAATGTGAATTTCCACTTATTTGCATTTCATACCATTTCTAAAACTGCAGTCATTATAAACAATTCTTATCCTATCATTCAAGAAGGCCCAATCAAGTTGAAGTCATGTTGTGACTGAGATTCCAGTATGCATGAACATTTTATTTTCATGTAGTCTACCCCATTTCCCTTCCTAAGTCATTTGGGTACTTTACTCACCTGCTGAAATGCCTTCAAAAATCTTACCTGAAGACATCATTCAAGGAGTTTTTTTAATTTCTTACTACATTCTTTAATACAAAAGTCAAAGTGAAGGGTACTCCATGTTTTTAATCAGCTAAAAGTTGCACACATGGGCAGCCAAGTCAAGATTTGTAGAAAAAAAGGTGTTTTTACTTACAACTCTTCTCCTTGTTTGGCTTTCTTGTCTGAAACCAGATAGACAGTTCCAAAACTTCCACTGCCGAGTTTCTGTTGAAGCACATATCTTCTTGCGATTAAGGTCTTTGGATACCTGGAAATGGCTATTGACCCACTCACATATTTGGCAGCTTCTTGGAACTTCAGCATTGCTCCAAACATAAAATGACTGGTTTCTCAGTTTATGGAAACTCAACATTCAAGTCTCCTCGGAGATGGTCAGATTCATCCAAGTAGCATTGGTCAGTACCTTAAGGATAAAAAGTCCAGAGATTAGGTCTAAAAAATGTTGAACTATTCCCAGGAAAAAGTATAAGTTTTTGGCAGTGATACCTGCACCTTGATGAGTGGATTGAGTGACCCATGTTGGTTAACTTTAACAACTTGAAAGAATGATGTTACAAGGTGGAAATACTGAAGATGCCAACAGAAGGCAGTCTTCCACAGGGAGACAGCCCTCCCTCACACACTCACATTTGGCAAAACTGAGTCGCAGCCAAATTCCCCCCAAGTTATGAGAGGTATATATATTTCTCAATCAACAATCTGGTTAAGATATATGCTCCCCACCTACTTTTCAAAAATCATCCAAATATGAGAACATTATCATTTCCTTAAATCTATATATTTTCATCAGCCTTTTTGTTAGTCTTTCTTCCCACCATAGGTCTCTTTTTTATTAACAAATATTGAGTTCAGATTAAATGAGAAATGAGCATGATACTGGTTTCTTTAGACTTTTTATCTTTTACTTTTGTGGACTTTAAACCATGGTATTTGCATTTCTTTGAAATGATGTGAAAAGGGATAAGGATTCAGAACGAATTTTTTTCCCATTCTAAGCAAATTCTGATCCAGTTTCTAAAGTTTCAATTATACATACTATGTACAGAGCAGTCTCCCTGGATTGGAAACAAGAAATATCACAAAAGCAGTTCAAACTTAAAATTGTATTTTATTTTTATTTTTTTTAAAGATTATTTATTTATTTATTTTTAGAGAGGGGAGGGAGGGAGAGAGAGAGAGAAACATCAATGTGCGGTTGCTGGGGGTTATGGCCTGCAACCCAGGAATGTACCCTGGCTGGGAATCGAACCTGGGACACTTTGGTTCCCAGCCGGCGCTCAATCCACTGAGCTACGCCAGCCAGGGCTTAAAATTGTATTTTAATGTTAGCTGAATACAAATGTGTTATAGGTAAATCTGTAATTCCTCACAGAGCTGCAAATGCACAGCAGAATTATAAAAGTCAGGGCTGTTTCATATGTATGTGCAAAGTAAAATCACTTATTTCATTAAGATATAACATTTTTTATTGAAATCTATATAAAAACATGATTTTAAATTGAAGACTCTATGACTTGAAGTCAGGTTTGCTTACTCGACAATTCCAAAGCTATGAGACTAAACCTGTTGTATATAATGATAAGACAGGATGTTGCCTGTATAGTTGGGGCACATAGCCAACAGGCTTCAGAACAGAACATAAACAAGTAAATGTCCATTTACAGCAGCAATTTTCAACTCTTTCATCTCAGGGCACACACAAACTAATTACTAAAATTCTGCAGCACACTACAAAATATATTTTTTGCCAATCTGACAAGGAAAATAGGTATAATTTTGATGGAGTTACAAAAAATAATAATAATAGTAATTACCTACCCTTTTTGCTCCCAAGTGACCTTTAAAACATGAGGTGACTAGCCATGGCTGGTGTAGCTCAGTGGATGGAGCGCGGGCTGAGAACCAAAGGGTTGCCAGTTCGATTCCCAGTCAGGGCACATGCCTGAGTTGCAGACCGGAGGTCCCCAGTGGAGGCCATGTGAAAAGGCAACCACACATTGATGTTTCTTTCCCTCTCTTTCTTTCTCTCTCCCTTCCCCTCTCTCTAAAAGTAAATTAAAAAATGAGGTGACTATACTTATATCTAAGGATTTCTGGCACCAAACCGTAACCAATGAAATGCAACCTTATTATACAATGTGACCAATAAGGTGCCACTCTATCATATGACTTTATATTAACTTATGATTCAAAACAGGTCTTTCACACCTGACAGTTATTGTTGTATTGGCTGTTGTCCTTTTTTCTTTGACAATCTAAGGGGAAAAAGGTCAGTGCCCTAACTAAAATAGTCAGGTATTGCATGTTTTAAAAATGTTTGCA
The DNA here is from genome assembly GCF_019186645.2 of Phyllostomus hastatus. Classification (NCBI taxonomy): domain Eukaryota; kingdom Metazoa; phylum Chordata; class Mammalia; order Chiroptera; family Phyllostomidae; genus Phyllostomus; species Phyllostomus hastatus. The sequence goes on along the minus strand of NW_025334009.1, from coordinate 28,483,414 downwards.
GCACACCAGTTGAAAATCACTGATTTACAGCATTTTTCTTCTTGAAATAATGTATTATTCAGGTAAGTTTCTCCTGATGCCATTGAGGAGCCTAGAATCAGCTAAGAAAGAAAGGAAGGAAGGAAGGGAAAGATGGAGGGAGGAAAAAAAAGAGGGAAAGAGGGAGGGAAGAAAGTAAAAAAGAGAAAGAAATCAAGTCACCTGAGTGGCTATGGGCTCATGATAATACTAAAACAACATTAGCATCGAACTGGAACTTCAGAGCTGTGGCCCATACCTCCAAATCCCTGAATAAATAAAAAATTATGTGGGATTATCAAGATCATAGAAAGTATTAGGAAAATCTGCTAGAAAAAAACAACTGGAGAGCAGGCATCCACGTGTATCTTTTGTTTGCTGCCTCTGCTAGAATAAAAGTGAGGCTTTCTGGACAACTTAAACTGTTAAAAAAGATACAAGTACGGACTTACAGCTTTTCAACTGAAAAGGACCCTTCATATCATTTGGGAATTCTCCTTACTTTGAAGACGTGATGAGGGTCTCTGTTTAGCGAAGGACAGAACAGATCTAAGAAACCCAGTGTCCCAGGGGCTCTCTTTTGTGAATGAGCGTTTAAACCCAGCAGTGTCTAGACAGCCTGGCTGTACCCACAGTGCACTTTGGAACTAGGTTCCCTGTGGCCCAAATTCACAGACTCAGCCCTGCAGCTCCCTTCCCAGGCCACCATTAGGCCATCATCATTCCATCAGTCTCCTCTGTGTTCACTTGTCAAGGTACCATTCTCCCCATCCACCTCAAAAGGTTTGGAATGAACTTGAGAGCCTGGAACACACCTTCTTTACCTTTGCATTCTCGGTGCCTGGCATATAGTAAGTGTTCAATAAACTTTGTTAGGGCGAATAAGCATCCAACAGAACAACAGCTAACGGAGGAAGGAAAAAAGTATGTGTGATGGGGGAGGGGAGAGAAAAGTTACAAAACTGGGTGGAACTGTGAGAAAGGTGAGTACCACTCTGTGCAAACGGGCCCTTGCATGTGAAGCAGACCTGGCCTGGGCCAAAAGACAAGGGAAGGGAGTGCTTATCACAGGTGGAAGCCAAGTAGTTCTCTTCCATGGCAATGACGAATGAGAAGAAGCAGATCTGACACCAGATTGTGCTAACTTGGGAATCCAACCTTAAAGGTACGCCTAAAATCAGGGTAAAACTAACGTAACTGCCTCAACTTTTCGAAAAGTGGCATCTTAGCAAAGCGGGTTAACATATATCGAGGGGGCACCGGCAACACTTATTCTGTGGACAGTGGAGCAGACCCCAGAGGTAAGGAGTCGAGGGAAGGGAGGAGGTCGAAGGCTTGGAGGTCCAGAGATGTGGACCGAGACCGTGGCAGCCGAAACCATCACCTTCCCCGGCGCCCGGGAGCCTGGCACGCCCGGCGGAGAGCTCTTCTCATACCTTTCCGAGTCGAGGGCGGTGGAGCCGCAGCGCCAGGGTATGCCCAGTGTCCCGCCCGCAAGTGGGACCTACTTTGGGCGGGCCCTCAGGACCCACCGAGCTCCGGGACCACCTCTGGCCAAGTTTGTTGGACACCGTTGCCAGGGAGACAACGCAGGGCATGCTGGGAGGTCGGGAGAGGCCGGCCGGAGTCAGTCAACGGGACGGAAGTGTGCTCTTATTCAAGTGGGCGGGGAAAAGAGCTCAGGCACCCTAATCTGACAGCAGCCACTCCGGAGGGTACTACCCAGCTTTCTCCACGGACCTCGCGCGGGACCGCCCGCTCCGCCCCTCCCCCCCGGCGCAGTCAGGCGCTACTGGCTCAGGAAACCGGGCTTCCCACTGACGTAGACCGGGAGACTTCCTGTTCCCGCGCTCCGGCGGGGGGCTTCCGCTTCCAGTTCTTGCTAGGCTTCCGAGGGCTTCGAAAGGACCGGCGGGTCCTAGGTGAGGACGGAGCAGGTGGGCTCTGCTGTTGGTCGGAGTGGCGGGGTTGTGAGGGCCCGGGTGACGCGGTTTACGAAGGCCCGTGTTTGTGGATATTGTGCACCTTTCTCCTATCCACGCATCTGTTCAACAACAGTCCAAGGTCCTGTAATCAGCTTAAGATGTGTTGACACTGTCTCTGCTGTCAGAAACTTTACGTACGAGAGGGGCTTCTAAAGAAATAAGTATTATATCTTTATGCTTATCAGAGATAGGGCCGAGACTAGGGTGAAAGTGAGTCAGACGCAAAATGCAAGATATGGTGAAAAACTCTGGAATCAAGATGAATTTTAATGCAATACCTTCAAAAATCAAAATTAATGCCAAAAAAAATCCACAGTTGACAAAATCTCACGATTTTGAAACAATACCTTGCTGAGCTATTTTGGATCCTAAGGCCAAAGGAAAAACTAGTAATTCTGATCCTGTGACTTAAGTTTGCCAGATTGTGAAGGATATTGATGGTAACTGGGCCAGATATGCAAAGACAAGAAGGTAAGAGCCTCTCATTGGAGTAAAACTGGACAGTTACTTCCTAGAAGCCTGAAAACTTTGCTTACTCAAAACTATGCCAGTTAAGATGGGCCCACAAACCAATGCCTGAAATAAGTTCCCAGACTCTGATTGTCAAAAAAACTGGATCCATATCACTGACCCTACACACTTTAATTAACTGAAGCCCAATGCTTTAGGACTTATTATGAGATTGAGGAGGATATAATTTTTATGTCTTAGCACTTTTTACTTTGATTCCACAAAATGAATATTCTGTTTTGTAAGACTATTGTCTATGTCAGTATCAAAGTCAACAGAAGTTCTCTGCTAGCATGTCAGTAATGGACTTAAATCAGTTTTCCTTTAGAATCATTAGCAACCTCAGTTGTATCCAAAGAACAAACTCCACGAACTACTGAACCTGTGCCTTGTAATACACAGGGGGAGCAAAAAAGAATGAAAAGGCACTCAGCTAGCTGGTCTTACCTGAGGATCTAGGTAAGAATTAAGATGTGGACACCTAATATGTTGTATTTAAAGAGTTCTTTATAACATTTGCTGTTGATTTGATGGTGGTGGAAACAGTGCCTTGGTCCCCTGTAACTAGCATCAACTGAAAGTGTATATTCTATTGTTTTAAACAGGCAATTCTTCAGACAGTCATCATGGGTATCCGAGGACTAATGAGTTTTGTGGAAGATCATTGTAATGAGTTCTTCACTGATTTGAAGTTGCGAGACACAAAAATTATTATTGATGGCTATGCTCTCTTCCACCGGCTTTGCTTCAACTCAAACTTGGAGCTCCGGTATGGAGGGGACTATGATTCTTTTGCAGATGTTGTACAAAATTTCTTTGAATCGTTGTTTTCTTGTAACATATGTCCATATGTTGTACTAGATGGAGGATGTGACATTTCAGATAAAAAGCTTACAACTTTGAAGGATCGAGCTAGAGAGAAGATCCAGATGGCCCATTCCCTTTCTGTTGGTGGGGGTGGGTTTGTATGTCCCTTGCTCATCCGGGAAGTGTTTATACAAGTTTTGATCAAGCTGCAGGTGTGTTTTGTCCAATGCTTTTCAGAAGCAGATCGGGACATTATGACACTGGCTAATCACTGGAATTGCCCTGTGTTATCGTCAGATAGTGACTTTTGCATTTTTGACCTGAAAGCTGGATTTTGCCCATTGAATAGCTTTCAGTGGAGAAATCTGAACACTATTAAGGGCACACAAGACTTCTATATCCCTGCCAAATGCTTTTCCCTCGATGCACTCTGCCATTACTTCAGCAATATGAATAAAGCGCTTCTACCTCTCTTTGCGGTGCTATGTGGAAATGACCATATTAATCTGCCCATCATGGAGACATTCTTAAATAAAGCACGACTTCCTCTTGGAGCTGCCAGTTCTAAGGGGAGGAGACACCAACGAGTTCTGGGACTTCTGAATTGGTTGTCTCATTTTGCTGAGCCTACTGAAGCACTAGATAATGTTCTGAAATATCTCCCAAAAAAGGATCGAGAAAATATTAAGGAACTTCTCTGCTGTTCCATGGAAGAATACCAGCAGTCCCCAGTGAAGCTACAGGACTTCTTCCAATGTGGTACTTATGCCTGTCCAGAGGCCTTGAATCTGGGTTTACCAGCATGGGTCCTAGAGGCTCTGGCCAAAGGTGAGCTCTCGCCTTTCATCAGCGATGCTTTGGTGCTAAGACGGACCATTCTTCACACACAGGTGGAAAACATGCAGCAACCAAATGCCCACAAAATATCTCTGCCCATCCGGCAAGTCATTTATGGGCTTCTTTTGAATGTTTCTCGGCATCTGGAAAATGTGGCCTTGAATGTATCACCTCCTCGGCCTGTAGCTTTCAGTGAAGTGGAAAGGATTAATAAAAATATCAAAACATCAGCTGTTGACGCAATAGAACTGCCCAAGGATGGTTCTGACTTAAGCAAATTGGCTGAGGTAAGTGTTTGTGATGCTAATGTGAATTTTGTAAAGCACTTCACAGGTTATAGAGTGCTTTCATGTATATTCTCTCTTAATTTAATAAACTGAGGCTGGTTGCCATACTGCCCCCATTTCGTAGCTGAGAAAACTAGGACCTCAAGTGGTAACTCTGTAACAACTCAGCCAGGGAGTATCACTGCCTGGACTCACGCTGAGATCTTTTAGCTCCAAATCTGCCATTTCACTGTGGCAGTAGTAGTCCATGTTATCTCTGTAATTATTACTACTATGTTGTTACTAGCTATCACAATGGAGTTATGTGGCTTTAAAAAAAAAAGGAGTGGGGAAAAATTATGAGCTACAAAGAAAAAAAGAAAAAGAGTGTGCCTAAAGGCATTGATCATAGGCACAACTAACATACCAGCCTGCAACAGCTTTCAGTTAATGAGATTGATACTGATGCTTGGGTCTGTTTTTCATCTTTGTTAACAAAGATCTTTTTTTAGGCTTTCTGTTATGGCATCATGATGGTTTGCTTGGTTTGATAATGAAAGAAAACAACTTGTAGCCTAAGTAGTGTTGCTTAAATCTGAGTAACACTAGATTAATCCCCTTTTCAAAGTAAAAAAAATGCTCACTGATTCCAGTGTTTGCTTAGTTTTCCTTATTACATAAATATATTAAAAATTACAAATAGATATGTTAAAAATTGCTTATACTAACACAATTACATGCAGATAAATTTACAATACCAATTTCAGTGCCCACTGGAGTTTTTCCTAGATCCAACCAAACATTCAGATTCATACCACCGTCATAGATCACTCTGGGGGCCAGTCTGCTCAGGGATGGAGGACAGGGAGCACAGCTTCCCAGTGGGTTTGAGTTAGGCTTTCCTCTTCTGTGAGAGACCTCGCAGCATTCCACACCATGGGTTCTCCACTGGGGATGATTTTGCGCCCCCCCCCCCCCGGGGGGACATTTGGCAATGTCTGGAGACATTTTTGATTGTCACTACCTCGGCGGATGGGGAGAGGGAGGGAGACGTTGCTACTGGCATCTAGTGGGCACAGGCCAAGGATGCTGCTAAACATTCGTGATGGTTGCACAGCTTATAAATATACAAAAACCACTTCAAAAAGGTGAATTTTAAGACATGATTTATCTCAGTTAAAGAAAGAAAATGTCTCACTGGCCTCTTTCCCCACAGGAGTCAACCTTGTAACAGTTCCATAGACATCACTTCCAGGGTCTCTGCAAAGGACATGCTTAATTACAAGTCGCTGTACTCACAGAAGCCCCATGATACGTGTCCCCATCTGGTGTTTACAGTTTGTTTATAGTTCAAGTCTGGATGTAGCTTTACAAGAGACATTTTTATCACACTAAGTAACACAGCTAATGTTATCACATCTCCAGGGTTACAGAACTAGAAAGTTGAGCATAGGTCAAATTCCAAAGAGAAGGGATTTCTTAAAACTTGACCCACACCAATAAAATTGAAATTAGCAGTGGCCTGACCCATGTGGCTCCATTGGGCATCATCCCACAAAGCAAAAGGTTGCTGCTAGTTCAAATCCCAGTCAGGGCCCATGCCTGGGTATCGGGTTCGGTCCCTAGTCAAAGCGTATGCAAGAGGCAACTGATGGATGTTTCTCTCCCTCTCTTTCCTCCTCCCTCCCCTCCTCTCTAAAAATAAATACATATTTTTTTAAAAAAAATTGAAGTTATTCATGGAAATCATCCACATAATAAAAATCAGATATATAGGCAGCCCCCCCAAAAAAAAAATTGAAATTGGCAACATTCTATAAGATGTTTTGCTAAAATTACATTTCTATCCATAACTTAAATGGTGCTGTATTGGAGGATTTTTTCAAAAACATTTTTATGAGATTATTGAGAAATCATTGATGTACACAGAATGCCCATATTTATTTTAAAGTGTGTACTGTTATGAGTTTTGATACTTACATCTGTGAATCCATGCTGCAATTAAAGTAATGAATGCATCCATCATCCCTACAAGTTTCCTCTTGCCTCTTTGCAGTCCATCCCTTCCTGACAGTGTACATACAGCAGAGTACACAGATAATGGTACAGCTTGATGAATTTTCACCAACTCGACACTTCCATGTAGAGAACACGCAGGTGAAGACTCATTATCAGCACCCCAGAAGCTTTCCCTAGTATCTGGTTCTTCTAGTCACCCCCTCTCCTACCTGCTTTAACCTCTACCCTGACCTCTAACAACATTAAATAGTCTTGACTGTTTTTATACTTTATAACAATGAAGTCATACAGTATGAACTCTTTCATCCAGCTTCTTTTATTCAACATAATGTGGGATATCTCTGAGAATAGTTGTAGAAAATTCACTTCTCATTGCTGTATATTATTATAGTTTCAGAATATACCAAAATTGGTTTTTCTGTTTTATAGCTGATGGGCATTTAGGTAGTCTGCAGTTTGGACTATTGTGAATAGTGCCATGAACATTCTAGTGCATGCCATTTAGTGGAAATCTGAACACATTTCTATTGCATATATAACTAGGAGCGGAACTGCTGGGTTATAGGATACACAGATGTTCACCTTAGAAGACATATGCCAAGTAGTCTTGTAAAGTGGTTTTGCCAATATTCCTGCCAGCAAGCGTATGAGTTCCTCTCACTTTACACCCTTGCTGATATCTAGTATTTTCTGTCCTTTTAAAAAAGTTTATCTATTTTGGTGGCTGTGTAGTGGCATCGTTTTAGTGAATTTTAGTGGGTGTTAATTTGCACTTTTCTGATGACTTATTTGAGCACCTTTACATGTGTTCACTGGCCATTTGGACATATTCTGTTTTGTAAGTTTCCATTCAGTCGTTTGCCCATTTTTGTTTTTAATTTTTATATATAGCTCCTTCATTAAATAACATGTATTGTGGTGATTAGCCTTTCCCATTCTGTGGATTCTTTTAACTCTAATATGGTTTGATGAACAGAAATTCTTAACACAGATGAACTTTTCATTATTTATGGTTATCACTTTTGTGACTTAAGAAATTACTGTGTACTTGCTGGTCATGAAAAAAATTTTTTCGCCTTTCATATTTACATCTACAATCTAGAACTGACTTGCTCCTGTACAGTACAACATAGGGGTCAGGACACTTTCCTTGCATATAAAAATCCAGTGGAGTCCATGAGCATCACAGGCTGACTATACTCCTTGCTAAGTGCAGATGACAAATGTTCCCATCCCTTAACTGTATATTCAAAGTAAGGTGTAATTGTAGTTCCCTCTCTGTGCAGTGGTATCCCTTGGCTTTCCCTGGGCATAAGCCAATCAGTTCTGTATTTAGCTCAGTGTTGTTAGCTCTAATGAGTGCACAATAATTCTAAACGGTATCAGGTGCAAATGTGATTCCAGAAACAAATGCAGGTAGCAGTATAGAAACTTTGTAATACTGTCTGTTCATTTTTTTCTTAATATGATGTGGTAATAATACTTTGATTACCTGCTTTGTGCCAACTGTTAGAAAATTTATACAGTCTCTCATTTATTTCCCACAGTAACCACATAGTATAGTGCTTCAGTTTTGGTTGTTAGTTGCAGTGGACAGAGTGCCTCTCAAGTTAACCAACAAGAGAATTTTAAGGAGAAATGGAAGTGGATCGTTCTTGGGGAGTAAAGCAGTGCCAAGACCAGCCTCTCTCTGGGCACCTCTGCCACTGTGTGGCAGCTTCTTCTGCAGGCTTGTGCTTTCCCTCCCCCTGGGAGTTGTCACGGGGGTAAGACCTAACCAGATTTAAGGGCTGTGAGCAGAGTAGTTCCCCTTTTGGAAGGGGCTGAGGATTGGTGGGTTCCAGGGGACATTTTGTGTAACTTATTAAAGTGCCCATTTCACAGATGGTTAGACTGACTATAGGAAAGCTCAGAAACTTGCCCAAGGCCGTAGAGTTAGTGGGGGACAGAACATCTCTGAAGTTAAGCTCAGACTCTGCTTTGTTCCTGTGTTGCAACTTGGCTAGAGAATTCAATAATTTAAGCATTATATGTCAGTAAAGAATTCATGTATTTTCTCAGCCTCTACTTGGTGTATTTTTCTACCAGTTTAGGAGATTATAAAGAATAGCTTTTGTTCGATTCCCAGTCAGGGTACATGCCTGGGTTGCAGGTCATGACCCCTAGCAACCACACACTGATGTTTCCCTCTCTCTCTCTTTCTCCCTCCCTTCCCTCTCTAAAAATAAATGAAATCTTTAAAAAAAAAGAATAGCTTTTGTTTTTACTTTAAGTAGTTAATGCTACTTTTCATAGGGGTGATTGATTATACTGTAAAGCACTTTACATATGTCTAATTAGACAACTTTTATTACATATTAAATAGCTAAAACCAATACTTATAAATCACTGATTCAGTGCTATCATGCACTGATGAGGAAACTATTTTGTCAGTTATGACACATTTTATTTCAGGTTAACATCTCTGCTGTCAACACTTATTGACTGCTAATTAGGTGTTTGATGCTGAGAAGTGTCTCAGACTTGCTCAGAAAGTTAAGAAAAGTGTCTAGGAGACACTAGGAATACAACTATATTTTTCTCTTAAAGTTTGATCTTAAAATCCCGCTAAAGGTACCCTTTTAATAGTCCTAATTTCCCTTGTCTGTAAAAGTATGGAAGCCGTAAGGTCTCGTGGTTTCGAAGTTTTCAGGTTCATTAAGCTAAAATTATTTCAACAAATAGCCCAAAGCCCTCACAGCTGTTTTTACTTTCTTTCTTACTTGAAGCACACTCACTAAAACATGGAGTGCAAGTGAGTGTGGTGTGTTATTGCGAGCACAATGCAGGTAGTCCTTAAATACTCATCTCCCTTGAGTATACCTCTCACCTACAAGTAGTCACCCTGGGACAATCCCTGTGTGGGAGAACAGAAAGACAATAAAACACTCAGCTGGGTAGGAACATGAGACAAGACCCAAACAAATAGAACACTGTATGATATGCCACAAAGGTGCACATAATCTACATTTCTTCTAGAGGTGATAAGTAATGGTGTCTTGGAGAAGGTGGAGTCTGTATATTCACTGCCAAGTAAGGAATTGGTTGAGTATAAATCATTGTTTCTCAAAGCCAAGTAGTTAAAATGCAGGTTTCTGGGATGCCTCAGATTCACTGAATCAAAATGTAGGGGGTTGGGCCTGAGGATTGAATTTTTAACAAGCTTCCCAAGTAACGTGCACTGGCCATGCTCAGCCAGCCTCCTGGGAGGACGGAACCACATGAGCAGGGGTCGTGTAGCGGGAGTAGACAGTACATCCATTCAAGCAACCATATTTGTTAAGCACCTTATTAATGTTCAAATGCTGAGTGCGGCTGATTGTTTTACACAGGAAGATAAAAATATGACACAGCAATTTTATTTGCATAAAGTCTCTTCATACTAGGTAATAAAAAAGATTCCTCCAAAGTAACTTGCAACAAGGTGTTTGGTATGTATTTTCAGCTCTCCTTGGCTAAACGGCAGATACTTCTGTTAGAAACATTAAAGGTGAAACAGACCATCCTGGACCCAGTCCCTACTTCTCTGAAGTTGCCCATTGCTGTCAGTTGCTACTGGTTGCAGCACATGGAGGCCAAGGCAAAAGTGCATCATCTGCAAGCCTTACTGCTGGGGATGCTGGTGGGGCCCTTGCATGCCATGATCAACAGCACTGGTAGGTATCTGGAAATTCCAGAAGTATATTTTTATGTTACTTACAGTAATAAAAAGTTTTAAAAAAATTCTTGGGTTATCTACCCCTGTCAGTTATATGAGAACTTAGGCATGGAGGCACCAATATATCATTCATTCATTGGTAAATATTTTTGAGCACTTCCGTGTGACTTCAAGGACACGCAGTGAAGATGTACAGATACTGCTTAGTCCCACGTACTCTGTGGCACCTGAGAGCTTTAACCTGTGAAGTGTGACTGATGTTAGTTGCCTTTTGTATTCCGTGTTTTCTATCTCTGTCTCTATTATTGATATAGCTGCAGCAGCATCACTAGAAACACTTAAAACATTGGTGAAATTTTTAAAACATTGGTGAAACATTTCACATTGGTGAAATTTTGAATACCTCAACTAAAATAAGCATGCATGCTTGTGCTGTTTCTCGCTTTCCTTTTTCTCCACTGTAAGTTTTGGTTAGCATGTACCGTACTTTGCCATGTATAATGTGCACTTTCTTGCCCAAATTTTTGAGGGGGGAAATAAGGATGAGTATTATACATGGGAGTAGTAATCCCATGTATGACACACACAAAAACATGGGTGTGCCAAAAATGTGGGCCAAATGCGGTAAGTAGTGATGGTAGAAGCAACTTCTTTTCTGTTGGAGAAATATACTTTGAGGCAATTTCATCTGAATTTAAGTATATTGGAGAAATATACTGAATTTAAGTATATCAGGTAAAATAAATGTCGGTGCACTGGAGCACTTCAATTCCCTAATGGAAATAATCTCTCTTTAAAAATAGAATGCTGTAACGCTCTGTGTAAACGTGTGTGAGTTAACGCCCTTTAGAACAGCGCTGTCTGATGGCTACTACTGCATTTCAGGTGCTCAGCGGCCATATGTGGCTACAGGACAGCACATTTCCATCACTGCAGAAAGTTCTACTGGCTACTGCTACTCTGAAGTTTCCTTTTTAAAATAAGTTAAATAAAATATTGAACCTGCATAGACTCCAAGAAACTCCAAGTGTGAGTAGCTGTCAGAAGGGACTGTTGTTATTTGACAGCCAACTTAAGGCAGAACAAATAAGGCCCACTAATGGTTAAGATGTGTAGAGTGCTTCCTCTCATTGGATAATAAATGCAATTTATGAAAATTCTCAGAGCACAAGCCTATTAAGTTTTTACCTGAGTCCGACAGAAGGGGCACGTCAAGGGTCTGTTTCTTTTCTTTTAGGAATTGTGGACCTGGCACCCAGGCAGGCTCAGTGCCTTGCTGCTCGCTAATTGGTAAAAGGTGGGCCTCTTTTTTATTACCTTCAGGTTGGTCTGGATGTCACTTTGCGCACTCCTGCTCAAACAAACCTGCAGAGGCTCACAGGTCAACACACACAGCACTCTTCGTTTCCCCAGGTTGTTGCTCCTTTCCCCTCATCCCCTCTGTGAAGGAGTGGTGATCTGCCACATTCTCTGACTCATACTTTTGTTTTCCTCCATAAAACAGAAGTTAAAATGTGCTTTCAACACATGGCTGTTTCTTTAAGTGCATTATTAGCACGGAGGTCTCCAGGAAAGGAAGTTTGGTGGAAGAGAACAATGAAGGGAATGATATTTAATAGCAATTTATATTTTGCAGAGACAGATTTAGGGTTTGGCGAGTTTGATGCAGACATGTTTAAGGTTAGATGGTACACCAGTGAAAGAGATTAAAGGGAAAATAATTTAGTGTTAAATAAAGATAGACTGTCATTATAAAGGCATTTCAGTATATTATTTCAATTTATACAGCAAGGCTTTTACATTGGCATTAAGATAGTAAGGGGCCAGGAAAGAAAAGCATTTTGATTACTTAAACCAATTTTTTCTTTATGAAGTTTTATGTATGGAGAAAATTACAAGTTGATACAGTGTTTTGGGAACTACTGCCCTTGGTTTCTTTGTCTAGAAAAGGAAGATCTGCGGGAGGATGGTGCTAAGAGGCTGTGTGAGGAGTTCCAAAGAGTGAAGGAGCAGACACGGCTGGGCACGAGACTGGACTTAGACACAGCTCACATCTTCTGTCAGTGGCAGTGCTGTCTGCAGATGGGGGTGTACCTCAATCAGCTGCTGTCCACTCCGCTCCCAGAGCCAGACCTAACTCGGTAAGCACCGCGGGAAACTAGTTCAGAGGGCTGCACACAGAAGCAAACACTTTTATTCATATTTAAAGCAAAGAAGTTATTTTTACAAATTAATCTTAGCATAATTGGTCTTGGAACACTATTCTAGCTAAAGAGCTAGAAACAGGAAAAATATTAAATTATTTCCATATTCCCAAAGAGAATGTCCATGATTAGATCAATTAGTTCCAAAGTAAAACAGAGGCAGGTGTTGGTAGGATATAAATTGTTGCCTCATTTAAGTCTGTTCAAATATCACTTTTTAGCTTTTTCTGGTCAGCTTACTAAAATATTACTCTCTACTTCCAGTCACTCTAGCCCTGTTCTCTTTTGTATTTCATAATCGCATTTCTTACCACTTGGCGTATTGTTCGCTCAGTCATTCAAATACTAAATACCTACTCAGGTCTATGGTGTAACGAACAAAACATCGAAAAAGATTTCTGCTGTCATAGAGGTTTTTCTAGTGAGATGACTACGAGATGCTTACATGAATTTTAAGGTTTTTGTTTTGCAGACACGTATGAAAGGAGAGGCAGCCTGTATGCTGGGAAGCGATTATAATGATTATGGAGTTGAAGTTGGAGAGGAAATGATAGCAGTAGTGTGCAGGCCAGTGAAGTGGTGGTGGGATCAGTGAATTGGACGTCCCAGTGACTGAAGAAGGTAAAAGGGAGATAGTTTTGGAAATGGAGTTGAGATTGTATGTATGCTTTGTCTCTCTCCACGTGAATGTAAACGCTATGAGGGCAGGGCCTCGTCTATTTTATGTGCTGTTGTAGCCCCAGTGCCTAGCATATCATAAGTATGCAAATATTTGTTGAATAAATGATAGATGGAGGCATGCAAAATATGCTGGAGTGGCTTTAAATGTTTCAAGGTGAAAAGCTTCCTAGCAGTTGTGTTGTTACTGTGTCTCTGGGCCTTCATATGGGACCTAACCCTAGAACCCTTCACCAAGTTAAGATTAATTGGCCTTAGGTCTATGGATACTTTATTTCCAGCCTTTAATAACTTAGGTCATTCTTGAGTGGATCCTTTCTACATACCAGAAATCCCTTTAAAAATAAAACAGGATATCCATCAGTAGATGAGGATATAAAACTATGGGACATTTACACAATGGAATAATACTATTACTTGGTCATAAAAAAGAAGAAACTTTTATACTTTGTGACAGAGTGAATGGACCTGGAGAATATTATGCTCAGTGAAATACGCAAATCAGAGAAAGTCAAATACCGTATGATTTCACTCATATGTGAAATCTAATGAACATACTGAACTAACAAAATAGAGACAGACTCATAGATAGAGAGCAGGATGACCTCTATGAGGCATGGGGAAGGGTAGAGGGGTGGGGGGACTGAGCAAAAAGGAAGAAGAACTCATGGACAACAGTGAGGTGGTTGAGGGGCAGGAGGGGGCCCTAAAGGGGATAAATGGTAATGGAAAGAATACAATAAAAATTAATTACAAAAAAAAGAACAAAACAGGATAAACAAGGCCAAACATTTCTCCTAATGATTTTAGTAGGACTGTCCTAGTGTCTCAGCACTACTAAGGCTTTTTAAATGATGGTTTTACACTGATCACATGATGGAAGTTCTACATCAGTTGCTAAGGCACCAGCTGATCACCTCTGGCAGCTGAACTACATACTGAATTTGTGGCTTCCAGTTAGTCCCATCTTGTTTGTAAAGTAGATCTTTAGTCCAAAGTGAATGGTAACTTTGCAAATGCCGCCATTAAATTTTCTTATTTCAACAGACTACCTGTTTGATTTATCAGAGGCATTTTCAACTCCCTTTCTTTGAAGTGTTAAGAAGCCTGCTCAAGTTTGGGCTAGTTGTAGAACCAGCAAGCATCCATCATTGAATTTGAGATTAAAAATGTCAACAGGCAAGAAGTAATCTTTTTAGTAACAACTCAGTTCCTTCCTTCAAGGAACAGATTATTCTTAAGTAATTTTAGTGATTGTATAGAAGAACTCTGTGTTTGGATACATTCATTGAAGCCATGCTAATGATGGTTGTCCCAGAGCACTGACACTCTGCTCTAACCCTTCTCTCTCTCTCTCAATCTCATTGAACAGCTTGTATAGTGGAAGCCTGGTGCATGGACTGTGCCGGCAACTGCTAACATCGACCTCTGTAGAAAGTCTCCTGAGCGTGTGTCCTGCAGCAAAGCAACTTTATGAACATCTGTTCAATGCCACAAGGGCATATGCCCCTGCTGAATTATTCCTACCAAAGAGTAAATCTAATTCAAAAAAGAAAAGGCAAAAAAAACAAGGTACCAGCCAATCAAAGAGCAGAGTGGTAACCACCTCAAACAGTAGACATTGGTATGAGGGAAACAATCGCTTTGGAGTATTAATGGTTGAAGACATGGAGGAACATACTGAGGCCTCAAAGCTTGAGTAAACTCGATGTCTGCAAGCAGAAGTATTATGAAATTCTGTCTTAAACATTTTTTGTTACCTGCCTTGAAATCACTTTTTCCTTTGAACTGATCAGTTAGGGGATAAACATTGCAATAGGTAATCTTTGAATTCCAAGGTATTTTGTATCTTGCTTTTAATAAATACAACCTGATTTAAGAAACTTCTGTATTCCTCACATATATTTGAGAGCATATTTGTACTTTGGTTTCATTTCAGTAATAATTGTATTGATAACCTTTAAATTGCAGCAACTCAGCCAGCTGTTTTCAAAAAGAAGCCCTACCTCAATTATTTCCAATAAGCGGAAGCTGGGTTATATTTTTTTTAATGTTTTTACAACTGTTCCCTATTCATGGGCCTTGGAAAACAGAAGTCAGGATGCCACACAGAAAACTATACACCTTTAAATACTTAGTAAAGGAGGCCATAGCAGGTTGATGAGCGCTTTAGATATGTTCCAGGTTTTAAAACAGGTTGAAACCCAAATGGCCCCAACAAAATAAGCAGCAGCATCCTGAGCTGCTAGATCTGGGAGGAAACATTAAGAAGAAATTTAAAAATTAGGCCATTTCTTATACTGCAGGTTTTGACCTATTTATGGGATGTGAAGTAAATGAGCCATAACCAGCATTTTTAATAGAAAATATCAGATATGCATATTATATATTAGATGGTTGTGCAAAACAGATGTCTTACTGTGGACTGCAGTCAAAAGACTTTGAAAGCCACTGCTCTGGAACACAATGGAAGCAGCTACAATTCCAAGCACCAGCAGAAGTGTGAAAGTGCGGGCCTGTTCCAAATAAAGAACTTCAAAATAAAAAAGGGTGGGGCATGAATACATTGGGGCAAGAGTTCAAAGTATACTCTGACCTTAATTTGTATTCATACAAATTGTATTATTCCTTTCTTCTCTGCTCACTGTTATATTCCATGAGTAATAACGCTAAATGTGGTTTGAAGCTGCCATTTTGAATAGGCCCGTATGCAGTCCCCAAAATCTGGTAATTCTCTCCACTTCCCTAGCAGTCCCACACTCACTCTTAGAAGACAGTAAGCCCCGCATCAGCCAGTGTTACACTCAAACCTCTCAAGTGTTAACTGGCTTCAGCCACTTCCAAAAGGCAAAAACACAATCTCATTTGCTCCTAAAGTTTTCAACCTAAAGACTGGCTTCTGTTTCCAATGAGTTCTTGAAATTTACAAAAAAAAAAAGTGTTTATTATGCTAGGAAGAGTGCACAGGGCTCCTTAGTGAGCACGTTTTTAGTGTCTCTGAAGAAATGGTTTTTCCCAGAAGCAAGAAAAGAGCAGTCACATCCATGGACTTTTGAGAAGATAATGTAGGTTGCCAGCAAATAGTGGATATAATATGGACTAGAAGCACATAAGACCTTGTTGTATCAAAAAAACCTTTTCCTTGGTTTCTGGAGTTGGGGGCCAATCAGGAAACTATACTAATACAGGTGTCTTATATCCTGGCTCATCAACACTGCTTTTTAAAACCACCAACCCTGCATGGAAAACCACTCATTCCCACTTCCCCTTTGGTGATATCTGGCTTCACAGGCACTACACTGAAGAGGGTATGGGCAACAGAGTTCAAATCAAAGTCAACTGAATTATATCAATCATCTTTTTCTTTCATTTTTAAAAGTTCTTCTAACAAAAGGACCCTCCTTCAGTAGACTGAGAAGTCAGGCTCCCTTCCATAGTCATTTCAATCACAGCCATTCACTTGAGATTACCTAGCCTTGCAGCAGTTAAAAGTCTAACAATGTCCATTAACTCTTCTGTGAGAATTTAGGAAAGTTACCTACTCTAGTATGCATCTTCTGTATTAATAGAGAACACAGGCACTCCACAAGATATCTGAAGGGGGTTACCAAAGAAACAAGGACAGCACCTGACCCCCAGAAGACATAAGCTGTTTAGAGAGACAACACACAGTGAAATAGGAGGATATTTTACAAAGCAATCTGTCAAATGCAAAATGGCAAAGCGCAGACTGGACCCTACAATGAGACAGCAGTCACCAGATGAGCTTGGCTTTAAGACACAGGATGTAATTCAAATGAGGTACAGGAAGCCAGGGGAGCATCTGTTGAAGCAGAATATTGTATGTCCCATAGTCCATTTCTAAAATGTTTCCTATGTTTTTAATTAAATCTTCAGGACTTGCTCTTTCTTATTGAGTTCTAGGAATGAAATTTCACCTGAGACTTTGGAAATGTGTGTCTTCAGTAAGCAGTGAAGTGACAAAAGGAATTTTGGAGAACTAAAATGGGTAAATTTTAGAAATAAATTTGGAGAGAGAAAAACACTGTAATGCAATCATATTCTGAATTGTCCTAAAATTATACTTGAACTTCATTTTTATACGCCCTTTTAGCGATATCTAGATCTAGGAATTTTTGTATATATATCCTGTAAATGATAACTGGCCCTGAGAAAAAGAATTCAAATTACAGTTTTAGAAGATAAAGACATCTATAGCTAGAAGGATCTTAGAATTATCTTTCCCTCCTTTGTGCATAAAATAAATGAACCCATGATTATGCCTGTTACCCTGTCTGTAAAACAGGATCAGAATGGCTCAAATTATTATCTAGGGATAAAATGACATGCCTTTAAGTACAGTACCTGGTACTGAAAACATGCAACAAATGACAAAACATTCCTGCTACATCCATACACGAAAAACCAAGGGCAAAGCAAGGGAACTAGGAAAAAGGAGTGCTGAGCAGAAACATCAAGGCACCCTGAGATCAGTGAATGCCACAGCCAAGAGCAGAATTTTGCAGGTGCAAAGCAGGTCAACACTATCAACTATGGCTAAAATAAGAAAGATAAGAAAACAAGAATGCTAAAGGAACTTCAGCAGAGGTGTTAGGCTGAAGCCACACTGCAGAGTGGAGAAGTGCCGAAAAAATGAACAGGCAGCTAAGCACAACCTCAGAAAGGGATGGAAAAAAAACAGAAGGAACAATCCCTATGTGAGTTCTTAATGCCCTTCCTGCCCTTTTGTCTTGTTACCAAGGAATTTTCTGTAGTGTTTTTAAACCTAATTTGAAAGAGCCCTGGATGTGTTTAAAGAAAAAATTAAGAGATCTTCCCACTTCCTGGAAATTTCCTCTTCCTGCAACTGCCAGGGTTACATCCTGGCCCTACCCAATAACCTAAGGAAGCCAAACCTAGTTTCCCCCCCTTAGGTTTCCCGAGTTCACTGGGTACCACTCTCCAGCACATGCCATTTAGCTGGCCGGCACAGCATGAACCGGAGTAGCACCTGGAACACAGTCACTCCCACGACCAGTAGGAATAACTTCACTTCTGAAAAAGGACAAACTCTCATTAGTACTTCACTAGTACCTACTCCAAACATAGTGACCTTGGTGCTTTTAGTGAAGTGGTATTTGGGGTTCTTGGTATTTATCTCATAATGTCTTTGTTGACACATTTGAGTCAAGACAAAATGAAAATGATTTTGCACCTTGTACCAATTTGAAATTAAATATTTTTTTGGACAGATGAATTAAGAAGGTGCTTCCCCACTTTTAGCAACCACTGCCTCGGCCATAGCCATACAGGGTAAGTAGCTTTGGCATCTTTCCAGGACTGAATAATGCTAAAATTTAAGCCCACTGGGCTGTAAAAATTTGAAGATAAAAACTTCAGGCTGAAAAAACATGTTTTAAAATTCAAAGGCCTGACTGTACCAGGCAGTATACCATTCCAGGCTATTAAAACAGGAAATATATGAATGTAATTATACGTGGAAAAGTGTTTCCAGTCGTTTCACTAGATTCAGTCTGCAGAAAGAAATCAAATTTCACATGAACATACTGTAATGCGTAAGTTTTTTAAAAGATTTTATTTATTTTTAGAGTAAAGGGGAAGGAGGGGAAAAAAGAGGGAGGGAAACGTCAATCAGCTGCCTCTGGCATGTGCCCCACTGGTAACCAAACCTGCAACCCAGACAAGTGCCCCGACTGGGAACTGGACCGGCAACCCCTCGCTTTGCAAGATGACAACACCCAACCAATTGAGCCACACCAGTCTGGTCTGGGCATAAAACATTTAAATACTGATAACATTTAAAGCTACTGCCATTTTTTGTTCCATCTCTTCCACATCAGCAAAACTTCTCCCTTTGAGGACTTTTTCCATCCAGGGGAAAAAAAGTCGCTCACAGCAAGATCAGATGAATAGGGTAGGTAGGGCATAGAGGTCATGCCATTTTTGGTAAAAAAAACTGCTGAACACTAAGTGCAGTGTAGGCAGGTGCACTTGTAAATCACCCATCATGAAATCACCCAATAGACAAATGCACTGAGACCTCAAAAACAATTCACTCTAGCCAAATGCAGCCTCTCACAAACACACCAGCTGGTAACCCCATGAGTTATACCATACAAGATTATGAAAACTTCCCGGGAGTGTTTTTAGCATTTAGTGCTTTCTGAAGGATTAACTGAGGTGGACAAGTGGCCACCTAGGCATTACTGTCCCTGTCTTCCTCTGTCTGATTCATGTGTGTCACAATCAAGGGCGGTCGGCAGGGATAACTGTGTGTCTGCTCTGCAATGCCTCAATTCTTACTATCATGGATACAGAGTAATCAATTTCATGGTACAGGAGGGGTTATGTGGATTAATCTACTGGCAGCAGGTGAACTTGCTCTGATAACATTTCTTTGAGTAAATACATATTAAAATTATTCTTAACAGGGGAGGGGAGAGTTGTAAATATGCCAGTGAGAACTCCTATGAATTATTGCTAAAACTGCTATACTAATCAGCATTTTCATGCCTTCATTAAGATACTGGCAGGAACCCTCTGTTTTGAAATTTACTATTTGGTTGTCATTCATTTCCATTGGATGCGGTGCAGTTGGAAAGCGAAGAATCGGGGGGTTCTTTTGTGGGTATGTCGAGCCTAGGTTAAAGTCTTTGAGGCTTTGAGATTATGAAATATTTTCCTCTCTCCTCTATTTACAAATGCCTCCAATAAGTATACTGTACTTTTATAGTTAGAAATGGCTGTAACAATTGAAGCCCCTACTGGGAAGGATGGCATCAAGAGAGCAAGCTTCCGATATTCCCTTGTCTAGTCCCAAGAAACTGCAGAAGACGAGAGGTAAAAATGGTGGGTGGGGTCCTTGATGTTAAAATCTGGGAATGGTAACATCTACAAACCCAAGTTTTTAAAGGACTATAGCCCTTCAAGCTCCCAGATTTATGCAGGTTGTTTTTAAAGACAAAGGAATTGATCTATTATAATAACCACAATGCATTTTGTAAAACAGTAAGTCACAAGACAAGTGTGAACTGTAACAGAAATTCACTAAGGAATATTGTCATAACTTTACCTTAGAAATGTAAGAGGCAAATGTGTTTTGGTTTAGAAAGCTCTGTTCCTAGAAAATGAGTTTAGAAACTGTGTTTCACACTAAGAATGGACTGACAGGATATTTTATTTCTACCATTACTAAATTTTGTCTTCCCTGAGCAAGATGTTCTGAGCACAGACTGAGACCCCCCTGACTTTTTGTGCATCAGAGCCTTGTTGGAGACTCAGAGGAATCACTGATACCAAATCTGGTACCCAGTACATCTGCCCCAGGAAGAATATCCTGCTGGGAGACAGGAGGAAATAAAATTGATGCCACCTCTTTTCTGGTCCATGGGATGCAAGGCACAGGCCTATTTTCTTTTCTGAATATGAGTAGACAAGTTTTTCTGTAAAGGGCCAGAAAGTAAATTATTTTAGGCTTATTGGGTCATATGGTCTCTGGTGCAATATCTCAACTGTTTTAACATGAAAGCAGTGATAAGCAGTATGTAAATAAATGTACATAACTGTGTTTCAATAAAACTTTATTTACAAATCTGGCAGCAGAGCTGGCTTGCAGGCCATAGTTTGTTAATCCCAAAACTAAATCAACAGTCCCATGTGGTGAGTTAGGGAGGTACTGAGGTATTCAAGTAAATTGTTTCCCTAACTTGTAACACCTCTTGCTAATTCAGGGGCAATCAGACCTGTTCCATGTAGAAAGATACTTAAAAACTCTAACGCAATCCTATTATGTAAGCATATGGATGAATGTGAGAATGAAACATGGAAACATACTTATTTTTAACTCCCTAAAAATGGTCAAATAACCCTTAAATGTAAAGTTTGTCATATCTTTCCTTATCAAGTACACATTTTCTATTATCACCTATTTGTTTCAGGTCGGCTATATTATTACTCCAAGGATAACATTTTTTAAGATTCATATAGTAAGTTCTCTCATATAATGCTTTTAAGATGCAGACTGGATGAAAAAGAGCAAAATAGTCAAGGCACTACAAGGCATGACCACAGGATGGCACCAAACTGTCACTTCTAAACTGACGTGCACATCAGCATACTTTTTCATTGGGAAAGCCTGAATAGAAAATTGCTTTTAACAGAGCCGAGTGAATTGGTATTTTTTTTTAACTGTTTTTAAAAGCCTGTCTTGTTTTGAGTTCAAAAGCTGGAAATACTCAGAGCTCAAAAATGGACCGGTAGGCTCATGTAGAACAATGTGCCCATTTTCTAGCACCGTGTACTGTTAGTACTGTGAGATGTGGTTTCTACTCAGAGGGTTACAAATAGAACAATGCAATATTGCTGTAGAAACAATGGTGATGGGGCAACCCTGACTTAGATATGAAAAGCTTTCCTGCCAAGTCCTGCCAGGCCCATTAGCAATGGAGCCACCACAGTAATGTGGGTCTTTGCCAGGATATTTGTCAATCTGCCTAGACTTGAGCAACAAGAGACAGGAACAGCAAAGTCAGGTGCATACATACAGTGATCTGCACATGGACATGGCTACCTGGAGTACCTGTGCAAATACAGGGAGCTACATTCACGCATACACAGAAACATTTGCATGATCAGATCAGAAAGGAATTCATGAAGATCAAAACTAAATGGCTCAACACAACATAACATACAGTTGATATATTATAGAAATGTTCACCTGAAACTTGTATAATCTTATTAACCAGTGTCACCCCAATAATTTAATTAAAATTAAAAAATTAGAAAACAACAAACGACAACAAAAACTAATGGTTCAAATAATTTTCACTTTCCTCACCAAATTTCACCACTTAAATTTATTTTGAATGAAAAAAAGATCCAATTTCTATCTAGATTTATCAATGGAGTGGCTTATTAGACTTAAATTTTTAATGCTTTCTAAAAAATAAAATCTGCAATTTTATACCCAGGCTTCTAGCTGCATTTATTCTAAATAGTATTTACAAGAAACTATATACTGTACACACACACACATCCTTACAGCGATCTGGTTAGGCCGCCCTGGTTGCCTCTTCAGCTGGTCTTTGAAAAACAGGTAAAAATTCTGATTCTGAAAATTGAGGCAGAGGAAAAAGGATTTCAAGTTAAAGGAAGAGTTTCCAAAAAGACTAGTAAGTGGACTGTGTTGGCATTTTGTGTGGAATATGAGGCTAAAAAGATCCCAGGAAGAATTATGAGTAAAACAGAAAAAAAAAATCAAGTTTTCTACTGTCCTGCCATAACTTAGTTGTTTGGAGCAAATAACTGTCTTCTAATGTTAATGCTATTCACTTATTGCTAGTTAATGCTAGTCACTTATCCACCGACTGCAAACTTCAGTCCGAGCTATGCAGTTCTTTGCTACATACATTCTCTCGCCTCTTAAGGAAGTGCTTACTGCAAACATCGAAAAGTTGTGTCACCAATCTTTCCAGTGTTCTCTAGTCAGTGAGTGGCCTTAATAACACAGTCTGAGAGCTCTATAACAAAGGAGGCTAAAATGTTCTAACCTATATAACTGCTTGCTGATTCTTAAGTCATAACTCTACAAAGAAACAACTTTCAAAAAGTATCTTATTGTGTCAAAGCTGAGTTTGCATTCACTTATTGCTTTATTTTAACAAAAAAAAAGAGAAAGATGCTTGTAACATGAAATTATTTTCCTACTACATTATAATTAGTCAGCCATGGCTTAATTCATTCTGTTCTAGAAACCTATCTAACATGTCCCTCGGCAAATCTCAAGGACACCACAGAATTCACATTTTCAA
The DNA here is from genome assembly GCF_019186645.2 of Phyllostomus hastatus. NCBI lineage: Eukaryota > Metazoa > Chordata > Mammalia > Chiroptera > Phyllostomidae > Phyllostomus > Phyllostomus hastatus. The sequence continues at coordinate 28,460,563 of NW_025334009.1, read as the reverse complement.
TTCACCTGTGTCCCACTAAAGGCTGCTAGACTTTGTTAATTCTCCTAACAGCTCTGCTATCCAAGCCAGGGAGCCAGAAACTGGGCTGTCGTCCATCTTTTCCTTTACTGTCTCATCATGACAATGCTATTTCTTAGAAGATAGATATTTATACCTTTCTCTCCACAGTGACTGCCACAGCTCAGTTAGTCCCTCTACCCTTTAAGCTTCTAAATTCTCTAGTCAGTCTCCCTGTTTTGTTCTTGTTTTTTACTATCTAGCCTCTGTGCATCCATCAGCATGTTATAGGACAAAAATCCAAACTCACATCCCACTCTTAACATCCCCTGGCATGCTGCAAGTCAAGTGCCTTTCCCACTAGGCCCCTGTCTATCTGTCCAACCCCTCACATTACAAATTTCCTGCCTTAACAGCCCCAGGCTACTTGTGCTTTTCACCTGGTCCATCCAGCCCTCACCAACACCTCTGCAGAGGCTTTGCCATTTGGTTGCGATGCCCTGCTGCTCCTTGGCTAGAGATTCCCAACTTAAGGCTTGATTGAGATGTCACTAGCTCTGGGAAATTTCTTTGACAACTTCTTCCAGTGAAGTTATTTCTCTCCTTTGGCTACTGTAGCATTTCGGGCAGCATTTAGCAGTGTATTAGATGTGTTTCACTTTGGTCTCCAGGGTTAGATTGAAGACTTCCCAAAGACAAGAAATTACCTCTTAATTCTTTATAAACTAACCCTAGAATATTTGCAGACTATTATATCTACATTAACATTAAGGACTGGTTAATTGGTATCCAATTTTTAACAATAACCAACTCTAAAAACCAAAACTCCAAATGAAGTTGTCCAACAAGAGAGTCAAGGACGCTCAACTGTCAGGATGGTGTGTTTGTTCAGTCATAGACCAGTCAGTCAGAATTAACATTTACACACGGCATGTTTTAGTATGCAAATCAGCTACTGTTCGGATTGCAGCTCCATCTAAAAATGCACTTCAGAGTTCCAAATGCCAATGTCAAGGTAAACTGCCAGTAAAATGTGTGCTGGATTCCCTTTAATGTTACGTGTATTTTTAAAATAAATGTGCACTACCACCATTCATGAAGCAGCCTGGTAACAGTTACGTCCCCTGCCAACCCGGTCTGTGAGCTCCTCGAGGGCAGGGGTGCCATCACCTTCCTATTCCTAGCATATTCCAGCTCCAAAATAAATGACAATCAATTCATCCAATTGAAATGGCATCAATTCATCTAAACTTTTGGGTGAGTCACACGTGGAAGTAAAATATTCATGAACTGCCAAGTGAAAAAGGCAGAAAGTAAGGTAAACTTAATTAAGGTTCTTAGATATTTGTTTGCTACCAATCCATTTCACTGAGAAACTATTGGAAGGATGGCCAACACTCACTCTATTTAAGTACTACAAGAAAGAGATCAAAATTTAAAGGAAGACTACCAATGCAAAAGAAGTATGAATGGTAAAAAAAATAGGCGTTTTATCCTTGTGAGCGTGGTCACAGCTATTACATAAAGCCTGTACTGGGGAGGGGGTGCGGGGCGGTTTTCTTAGGCTGCCTGGTCTCACACTGTTTCCTCTCTGGATTGTGAAGCACTCAGTGCACGTGTGAGGGAACACACTAACCCTTATTTCCTTGCAGCCAGTTTTAATCACCTGTCTACCCAACTGGTGAGTTATTTCAAGTGCCTTTACCTTCCTCATGTTTAATCATTTTGGGGCCAAATAACTTCATGAGGTAGTCTAACAGAAAAAAAAATCAAGTAAGTTAATATTGTTAAGAACTTTAGCAAGTCTCTTAGGGCTAGAAAAGAGGTTGAAAAAATAAAAATTTAAATACTAGAGCATTTAAATTATTCATGCTAATGTGGATAATATACTATTGAAGATAAATACACAAATATTCTGATTTGTTGTTGTACTATGGAAAACTGAAACCTGGATATATGGTCGTCTGTCTGTCCTGTGCATTTCCGTTCTCTAAATCACAGATTCTGTGTACTGAGTACTGCTTAATTCCCATTATGTTCAATGTCGTTATGATTTTAATGTTAACAAATCCTGAATGGAAGGTTGTTACCTTACGAAATCATTTTTTTTTTCTGGTCCAAAAACCAAATGAACAAACAGGCACATTTATTTCATACGAGTCATACTCTGAACCTACAATGCAAAAGTAAAAGACTAACGTGCACTTAATGTGTATTTCAAGTCTTTGTAACAAAAAGAAAAATCATTACAAAATGTAGGAGCACGACATCATGTCACCAGAGATAAAGCTGAGTAGACAACAGCCTCCATGTTCTAGCTAGTGAGATCTGACTACTGAGTCTTTGTTTTCTTTTTGACTGTTGAGTCTTGAAGGGTAAAGTGGAATAAGTTGCAAACATATCATCTCCTTATACTCAACAGTTTCACTAACACAGACTCAAAGTACAGACACTTTCCCTATCACTGATAACATTTCAGTACTAACACTGGCAGTTTAACAGTGATGATAAAAACTACACATTGATTTACCCTGACAGTTTAAAAAATAAAGAATAATTATAAAATACAAAACTAGCTCACTTCAGGAAGAATTAAACATCGAATTTAAGACCCATTTCTGTTTCAAAAAGAAAGTTAACAGGGAAATGGATTTGTAATTTTGAATTTCTGGCCCAAATCTACCATGCCTTCTAAATAAATTACCTATACCTCATCAAATACCATAAAAACTGACAGCAATACAAGAGCGAAGCCTTCTATTTCTCCAGCGTGCCCAGTGAAAAGAGAGAAGGCAAGGAACAAGCAGTGTAAGCAGGAGAAGCGACAGGCTCAGGGTTGGGCTGCAACGTGGGCTGGAGAGGCTGCAGATACATGGAGAGCAAGGCCAGCACAGCATCTTCCACATGTACCCTGGTTCTGACACCACCTGTTGGGTCTTGGGGCTTTTTTACTCTCTAGGCATAGCACTCTATACTTCCTAAAAAATGCTTAAAAAGATATTAAAAATAATAAAATTCAGTTATTCAGGAGAGGAACTTGGATTTATATTTAGGGAATGACAAAATGATATTTGACAAAGTGTATATTTATATTTAACTCTGAAAGAAGGCATAGCATGTTAGTAAAAGTTTTTATAACTTTCAGCCCAGTCTTAAATATTTTTGACTCTCTAAGTGTTACAGACATGACTACCCTAACTAGAAAGCCACTTGACAGCGCTGTATGAATTTTGCTAGACCAAAGACTCAAAGCTGGGGGAGGAAAAAAGCAACCATTTATACTTACTAAGAAAAGCAAACATTTACTTCAAATTGCAGTATAGGCTTTTCAGTCACAAAAAGAAAGAAAAGAACAGTGATTTGACAGTGGTCACATCCTGTGCAAAAAACTTGAGATACAAAAATGGTAACACAAGGTGTATGAGCTGCTTACACTGGAGGAAAAAGGAAATACAGTAGCTGAATATGGCACTCCTGGGAATCAATTTCTAAATCGAATAGAATGCCTTTGAAATAATTAAATTTATTTGTGTATTAGTAAGAAAGCCCCATCACCATAAATAGTACAATATTTAAAAATTAAAAAAAATATTTATATCTATCTAAGATAGACAGTGTATTTATCTGTGTTGTTAGACCTCGTTAAGTGGTTTAGGTTTTGCCTGTTGTTTTTTTTTAATTCAATAAATGCCCCTATGCTTTATAAAGTTCCCCTCAATCTCAAAAGCCAATTTAAATCACGGAATTTGTTATCAAAGTTGCATAATTTCATTTGGGACTGTCAGCACGTTAAAGTCTCCAATCAAGTCTTTAACATTAATGCTCATGTTTAGTCAATGAAAAGTTAAAAAGTTCTCAAATCTTCATTATCTTCTTGAATTTGCCCTTGTAAATGATCCTCAAACTGCAATTCCTAGTTTGCAAATAAAAGAATGCAATATGCATCATACTTCAAGAAAAGACGACGATGTTGAACTAACATGCTTCTGAATCTTTTCCCTGCTCCTTTCGACCTTCTTTATAATTTCTGCCACTATGCACACCGACGAGGTGAGAGCCAAAAGAAACAGCAGATCTGCAAGAGAAAATAAATTGGGTTTTATAATTCTTTGAAACGTACAGCTGCAAAGCTTAATACCTTACATTTTTCTAACATTTTACCTCAGCTTTTAAGAGACACGGTTTTACAACCATTCCATGAGGTAGATAATCAGCCTCAGTATAAAAGGAAGGCAGACTCAGAGTGATGAAGTGACTTATCCAAAGTCACACACCTATGAACAGAACCCAAGTCCTCTGACCACTGTCCCTAAACCACAGACAACCTGGTAACTACAACCTTTAACAGCAATACAAGCAAGAGCTTCCTATTTAACAGATCATACAACCTTTTTAAAAAGGCAGCTGAGGCAGTGGTAATTAATTTGACTGAAAAATGCCTATCTAAACCTCATTTAGATCTCTGCGTCTATTCCGTCTGAAAGCCCAGAAGAACTCATCTTGTCTTCACAACAATGTTCATACTAACTCATTCTTTCCTGCTTGAAAAACTGCAGTTGTCTCCTTAAAACACTTATTTTTTTAAAGAGGAAGAGACGTGAATATGAAATTAAAATATTAAACTAGTTCACTTTTAAGGTAAATTTATAACAAAAAAATCCACTGAGGCTATATAACTCATTTAATAAATATCTAAATTAGCTTTAAAAAAACAAAAGTAGCATTACTATAAAATACACCAGTCCTCACACTTATATAGAAAAATTAATTTTTAAATGTACAATATTATAATATTTAATGCATAATATGTACAAGAATAATGTATATCTTCCACATAATCTTAATAAAATAGTCTGCTTTTAGGATCAAGCTATTATTTGATTAAAATAAGAATTATAAATTAGCAAGTAACAAGAGTGAAATATTAAATTATTGAAATTATAATTTTATAGAAAAGCAATTTGGTTTTTAATGAGCTTAAAACTAGTTTTTTTCTTCACATAAGACTGAAAAGTTATAAACTACCCTAACTTTATAACAAATTTTGATTTGCTATATTTCAAAATAACCAAATATGGTTTTGACAATTAATAACCCATAAAAATCAGAAAAGAAATAATAAACTCAGAGTTAGGAGAGGGACTCCCCTAAACTTCTCCCAGTAAAAAAACAGAGCACACTCCTTTTTCAGATCAAGTCAGTAACTTTTCTTATTTCAGTTTTTAAAAGAAAATTTTTATCAGAACCAACACATTAGAAAATACTTACAATTCATCTAAAATATATAAATTATAAAGAACATTTGCTTTACCCAATATACTTAGGCTCTCAGTCTGAAAAACCTTCTGAAGTGGAGGAAAGTAAATAACTAACAACTGTCCCATGATGGATCCAAGAACTGCGTAGCAAAACATTTTATTACTGCAGAGTCCAATCTCAAACACAGACTTGGTCTGTTGGCAAAGCAGAATTCGATTATTACTCCTTGGTCACAGAAACAACTACTTTATTATTACAGTCACCTCTAATTTTTAATAAGCTGATGGAACTCCACAATGGCAGATGAAATGTCCTAAGCTTTGACATGTTGATGGAAGTAACTAGAAAAGATTAATATACAAAAAAAATTGTTCTTGTACTTCTAATAATAGGAGACTAATACCACCTTAATAGAACCAATGAGGTCTGCCCTATGCTTGGATAATGTTAACCTGAATATATCCAAATTATAAGAGAATCGAATGAATAAAGATCAAGTGATAACACCTGTGATTTACGTTAATTTTCTGGTCAAAGATAAGGCTTATCTTCCCAAATGCCCCATCCCTATTATGACATGTGTTTGTAGGTACTCATCTGTAGGAAAGCTGCACCTGAGGCTGTAATCCATGGCTACAAAATCAAGGAAAGCTAAAAACCCATAATCCTCGCCTGCTTACAATTAGAAAGTGCTCCACCCAAGTGAATCAATCAGCATACCTGGGATCTGGAACTCAGTGCATTGAACATGTCGAAAAACACAAAGCATGTGAAGGTCATTGTTGTATCTCGGGGTGTTATCACATTGTCTCGCAGCTGTCCAGAGGAAAATGATTGTCAGTGGCTGAATTTAATGGACAAATACTACATGCTTTTAAATGGCGAATATTTCCTTTCCATTCAGATAAAATACCTTTAGTATTATGACATAAAAACATAAGTTTCCTAAATTCCCTATATGCCATTTAAATAAGTCTCCTAAGGAATAGCTGCAGTCACCACAAAGTAAAAAGTCTTCTCACCAATTGTATAATGGACATTAAAACAACTTTCACTGTGATGACAATAAAGTAGCTACATTAAAGACTCAGATTTTCTAACATCTCCCCAAATTTTCATATTTTTTATTGTATCTGATAATCTTTGCAGATTTAAATTAGTCTAATAAATGAGTCTGAAATTCCAATAATCCACAAAGACTAAAATCAAACTATGTTTAAATGTTTTTATTATCACCCTGACTGGTGTGGCTCATTGGGCATCACCCCACAAAGCGAAAGATCACCAGTTCAATTTCTGTTTGGGGCACATGCCTGGACTGTGGGCCAAGTCCCTGGTTTGGGGTGAGCGGAAGACAACGGATCAGTGTTTCTCTCCCCCAAATTGATGTTTCTCTCCCTCTCTTTCTCCCTCCCTTCCCTTCACTCTAAAAATAAATAAATAAATCATTTTAAAGAAATAAAAATGTTTTTATTATCAAATTTTTCAAAGAGCTCTCCTAACTTTCCAGTCTTCCATGTAACATACGAAAATAACTGAGTCCTATCATATAAAATACATGTTAATAAAACAACTTATCCAGTGACTATACCTCCCTCCAGAAGACAAACAAAGTCCCGCAAACAATGATTATTGATGAAACAAGTATTTTAAGTATAAGGTTTTTAGTCAAAATGCTGTCCTTCCAGTTCCGTGGAGGTTTACGAATGACATCCTTGTCCACTGGTTCTACTCCAAGGCTTCAAAACAAATAGGAAAGTGAATTACTTTAAAGTGTTAAGGTTTTGGATTTGTTACTTTCAAGTCTGGTTAACCTCAATTATCCAGAAAACTAAATGCTGTCTTATAAAAACAAAGTGTTGAATTGTAAAAGAAACCTTGGCTATGGTCACTCAAAAATAACCACAAATTTTACCACTCTTTCTTCTTTTACCCTTATCTATTTGGCACAGTTTAACAGATTAAGAGTCCAATTTCAAAAAGTTGTCCAACCTCATTTACTTATATGACCTGAAATACACAACCTACCAACTGAACTTTGAAATATCTTTCAGCAAGCAGGTTTCAACTAAGGGGATTTGTTGTAATGGCCACTGACAAGTATTACTCAACTACTCTTTATACTGGGAAGTGGTATCTATGGCCCCATTATTACAAAAGAAAATACGTAGATGCTTAGGTCCTTTGATACTTTCCCTAAGTCTCTAAAACTGGTAGCAAAGTCTAGCTAATAGCACTAAACTCACAGATCTCCCCACTATGTCCCATTATTAGAAACCAAAAGATTACTTCCTTAGGGCAGGGACTGCCCTGATCTGTTCTCAGTGGAAGGCTGGGCACTGAACACAGGGTGAAGGCTCAGATCCACGAGGGACCAGTGAGCACCCAAGAAAATAAATGATATACACACATCACACAATTTACAATGAACATGTTGATACAAAGATTTCTAATGCTACCTATGAATCAAGTCTTAAAACTCAATTATCAGGATATCACACCTTCCTTATCTTTCTAGTTTATGCATCAAAAAACTCTTACCTCTGAGCTGGAGGCCCATCCATGATGATATTGATCCACAAAATCTGCATAGCATTGAGAGGATTGGGAAAGTTCATTAATGTAGCCAATGAGATTAAAGTTAATGCTGCTATACTCCTGTTGAAAAAAGTCATTTAAAAAATGTCAGCTTAGTACAATTCTACTAATTTAAGACATCACTTTTTTAGCATTTAAAAATCTCATGTTACTACCATGATCTTAAAGGAACCCTATATTTCTAAGAACATTTTGAAACCAGGAGCTAACTCTTCCAATCCACAGCATTTTAATAAAGAATCTTCAAGATGTTTACATAACAACAATAAACAGAGGAAGCTTCTTTTAATTGAGTTCAGAGTAGCTGTTGCTACATAACAATGAACAATTTTGACAATATTTTGGTAACTTTTTTTGACTATAGGAAAGCCCTTTTACTTTGGGAAAAATATGCCAAGAGGAAATACTAAGATTTGACACGCCTCAGTTACTTCAGGAGCCATTAAATAAGCCACAAAGGCTTCTATACTTGGATGGTAATACAGACCTAAGATTCGCATTAAGAACCTATTAACCATACCACTGTTAATTTTTTAATTAATTTTCATTTTGGAAAATATATGGAACCCTCAGAGAGTCCAGAAGCTTCTAGGTATTCTACTTGAATTATAATATTCATATAATTTATCTATAAGACTCATGGTGACAAACTTCTTATAGACTTACGTGCTCAGCTGGAATCTAACAAAATTTTTAATGTTATTGTAAATCCCTTTACCCTCTTCAATTGCAGACCTGAAATTTCAAAAAAAAGTGAGAAAATATTATTACACAAAAATAAAGATATCTATACTAAAGCACTAATTCTGAAAATAAATTTCCAATTGATGTAACACATACATGGCTAAAATAATCTATTATTTTCTTCACATAATTAAGATTAGAAAAAATATGGAAACATTATTCCAGCAAGAATTAAAGTAAAGCCTGATAATAAGCCCCACCTCAACTAATTTCACTCTATAATATTAAAATTATTGTTCTTAAAAGGAAATTGCAACATTAAAATCACATATTGTCTTTCTACATAAGACATAATACTACACACTTACAATACTAAAATAATAATCTTCTTTAACCCAAGTTTATTTTCCTTAAATACTCAAGATGTATGCATGGGGGTTAAATTAATGTATGTCAGGAAATAAATGGCAATGAGATATATAAGAATTACAGCATTTAAACTACTTTTGCTCCTATACATAATTAGATAGATGTAGTAAAATCATATTACAAAGATTCATACAAATTATCTCATTCATTTGGTTAAATCTAGGAAAATAGGTGTTTTTAAAACAACTCCCCCTTTCTTCCAGGATTTTTATACAATTCTAAGAACGGAAAGAAAATATCTTACATCCTTACAAGAGCTTAGCAATTCTGAGTCCTGCGTTCCCACATGCTTCACTCCCAGCCACAATGGGTTAAAGAAGCACCGTGGCCATATAAGTAGCATGTGTCACTGAAATGACTAAGACTCAGGTTGGCAGATAGGTGATTATCAAAAAACAGGATTCAGGTGACTCCTACCTGAACACTGTGAAACTGATACCACCATGTAAAACATAAGAATCTTAAATCAATTAGAAACTGTGGCTGAAACAAAGTTACTATAACTTAGTAAGTTGTGTCATTGACAATATGAACAATTACTGACATAAGGAATCAGGTACAGATGAGAACTTGATTCTTTTTAATATTTATTATATGGCCATGCACATGCCTATTTCTGATGGCCTGAATTTAACTTGAATAAAGACCCCATATAAAGGCTCACTGCTGTACCACCACACTTAAGGCCAGAAAAATGTGACTCCTGACTGGCACTCAGTAAATATTTCTTAATGAATGGCCCTGCCATTTATTATGCCCTTTCCATTCCATACAGAGTAATTTTCTCTAAAACAACAGGCTACCCCATGAAACAAGAATAACTGATCTAATAAAATAGTTTAATTCATCCAATGTTTAAATATCGCTTACTCTTTTCCACCCAAATTGCCTGGGGATGAGGTGGAAGAAAGGATGGGAGAACGTCCTCTGATACACAGCGAATACTGAAACAAAACTTACATTATTGTTTGGAAATCATCATCCACCAGGATCATGTCGGCTGCCTCTTTGCAAACATCTGTGCCAGTCTGACCCATTGCGACTCCAATGTCTGCAGCCTTCAGGGCAACTGCATCATTTACTCCATCTCCTGTCATGGCTACGACTGATCCATTCTTCTGTAAAGACTACAGGGGAGGAGGGAGGGCAGGAGTAGGGAGGAATTCTGATGAAAATGTTTCTTCTATGGAGATAAAGTAATAAGCCCTATTTTTTTCACATAATTAAGATTAGAAATGATACAGACAATCAAGTTTTCAATAAATTTCAATATACTGAGGTCTTAGGACAAAGCTTTAAAAAGTATCTTTTAATATTCCCAGTGTTTGAGGACTGTATGTCTCAAATCTAATGTACATCTGGTTATACAGTGCTCCTCAGGGGCAGTCTTGCCTGCTAGGGGACATCTCTCAATGTCTGCAGACCTTTCTGACTGCCATGACTGGAGGGATGCTACTGACACCTAGAGGGTAGAGGTCAGGGAGGTTCCTGAACAATCTACAATACACAGGACAGCCCCTCACGACAAAGAATTATCCAGTCCAAAATGTCAACAGTGCTAAGGTTAAGACACCCTGAACTAATACCACACGAGGCTATGGTGATTAATTTTAGTCCATTAACTAATGGATACTATGTAAGTTGTGTTGTGTGTGTGTATACGTGTCTAATATATAAACATATATACATACTACGGCCTTTTAACTACTGTTTACATTATAACATGTTTTTCTTGATGCATTTGTTCAGTTTCTAAGTAATCACTGCTGCTCACACTGGGACGGTCTAACGACGGACCCTGTCAGAACAGACTTCTACACCGTTCACCTGTTTCCAGTCGTTGGTATTTGCAGGCATCTCATTAAAGTTTTCCTTTACACCTTCCTCACGTGACTGCCCCACAGTACTTCTGACTTTAGTGCTCTATCTAATAGTCCTAGTAAGGCAAACATAATGAAAGACAAGAAGGAGCACTCTGGATATAAAGATTAAACAGTCTGATTCTTAGAGACCCACCTTAATAATTTTCATCTTGTGCCTTGGACTAGCTCTGTAAAATACTGCCACCTGTTAAAATAAGACATCAAAAAATCTTCAACATTAAGAAATATCATAATAACCCATATGCTTATAGCTAACTATCTTTTTAAATTATGATTTTAAACTATATGTCATTTGCCACAGAGAGCAAGCTTAAGCAACATGCCATTTTGTTAAGACACTCATCTGACACAGTTATTTCAAACTTTACCAAAAAAGGTACCACAGGAAATACACACTCCTGAAGAGAAAACAGCCTTACTCTCGAAATGCTGCGGACACAGAGAGAGGGGAAAAACTCTCCTGCATGGGTTTCCTCGCGACACCGGCACACAACTGAAATGGCCACTTGCTTCCCTTTGTTCTGTCTCAGCAGAGAGAAAGAACAGCGGCTTCTCTGTACCTACAAAGCGCCCCCACCTTTTCTTTAAGTGTCAAGTGTCTGCTCATAGTTTTATTTAGGTTAATTCATCAGGATCTCTTCCACTATATCTCCAATTGCTTATATGATCTTCTCTCTCCAAACCATGCATTTGATCCCTTTTTCTGTTTCCATCTCCCGTCTTCTGAAACCTTTTCCCTGTGCCCCAAAGTCAGTTATCAGTAACCAACAAAAATCCCCGATGTCCTCCCTTTTTCCACATTGCGTTAACCTGATTTTTCCACGAAACATGGGCCACCCCTACAGTCCTCTCCAACAGTACAACCAGGAGAGCCTAGAGGGGGACAGGTGCCCACCATTCTCCCTTCTTTATTCATCAAACCTCAGTTCTGAACACCACAGGAGACTACACTTCCCTGTAACTACAAGCACCCACTGCTCCAGAGAGGTCGCTCCCCAGTGTTTCAGAGACCTGAACATCTGCCTTACTATCCCTCTCTCCAACAATACTTCTAAGCCACGGCAATTTTATTAGCCACATAATACACCATTCTCTTTCCTACTCTCCTAGAGGGTTCACCCATACTACTTTTCTCTCCTCGCACTTTCAACTGATCCTTTTCTCCAACCTCACTGTCAGCTGAAAACCTTGTTTCCTATTTCCAAGAAAACAAAATCAGACGAGCACTGTCATAATTCCCACCATGCAGTATCTGTCTCTAGGCACCATCCTTTCTTTCTCTTTTACTAATACCAAGCTGAACACTCACTTAGGTGTTCTGCATATGGTACATAATGTAACAGGTTGCAGTAGGGAGGCCCCTAAATAGGGATTTGTAATGGGGTCCAGAACTCAGGGTGTCTAGGAAATAGTAAAAAATCTATAGGATGGCTTCACCCCAACAAGTCTGAACTTGGGGCTGGGACACATGGAGCAGGGCCATTGAGAATTGTTCGGCTTTGAGAGAAGGGGACCATGCGGCTTTGGAGAGAAGGAGGATCCACGTGGTTTGGGGGCTCCCTTTGCCATGTAGCTTAGGAAGCTGGACAGCAAGATGTAGCAGTGATACAGAGCTCTCTCTTAGCAGTTTGGAAGAATGTAGGAGAGATGCTGCGGGAAGGAAAGGGTGAGAGGACTCTTGCTGGTGGCCATGAGAAGGTGCCAACCCATGACACCTTCCCCCAGTGTTTCGGGTCTCTGAAACACTAGGGAATGTTTCCCCATAACTAGTTGGGGAAACTTAATCCAAAACTAATTGGATTAAGAACTAGAGGTTGTGGTGGTGACACAGCTGATGGTGCTGGGAACCAAGGGAGGCCTGCCAGCTGAGCATGGATTACTGGGAAGAACTGGGGGTTACCTGAGCCACAGATTTTTATTTCTTTTTCTGAGTTATGGTACCCTGGACTGGACAAAGGGGGTAAGGAAGGACTGTGTGTGTTTGTGGGTGTTTTAAGGGACTTTGGGATTTTGATAAAGACATTAAGTCATTACTCTTAAGTCTGTGTAACTTTTGCACAAATAATTCCTTTCCATTTCACCAAACTCTGACATTGAGAGCTATAATTCCCTGGAGGCAGGCAAGGCAACCTAGTAGAGGAGTACCCCGGGAGAAAATGGGGGGTCCATTTGGTATTAGTATATCGTCCCCCCATGAGTCCATTCGGTAACGATAACATTGCACAAAAATTGGCTCTTAAAGCATGAGGATGAACAGGTTACTCCTTTTAGTTGAGTAAAAATATTGAAACTTAACACATAAAATTATGGCCTAAAGAAATTAGATATTAAAAAATGCTAGAAATTAGTAAAAACTAAACTACATCACTATGTCACAGAGCTAGGATTAAACTCGAAGGCAACTGAATTTCATCTATTAATGATCATTTCACACTTATGTCTGTTTCTTTACCCAGAAAAAGGGAATGCACTGGTTAGAGAGAAGCACTGAGAAAAATCACTGTCGTTTGGGAGCACAAGGCAGGAAGATAGTATATGGTAAAAACACAGCGGGAAAGAAGAAGAACTTTGTCAGAAAAGGAGAGAGTTTAGGGAATAACATGGGAGGAAAAGATAAAAATCATTAAAGCAAGGGGGGAAAGGCTATGCATTTTCAGAAGCAACTTGTAAAAGTATTCTCTCTTCTCACTGGCACTTATTTTTCAGTGTTGTATTTGTGGTCAGTACTCAACAGCTCTTTTGATCAACATTAATAGACAAGTTGCACTAGGAAAAGAAAATTTTAAAACAGAAAGTAGGAAAATATTAGACAGCTTAATTTTTAAAACCACTCCCAGCATTAAAATAACCTGCCAAAGGTCCCCAAATCTTCCAAGACCTATAAAAAGTTACCTGATGCATTGAAAAAAAAAATAGGTGACTAAAATAAATATTTATAACCAACCAAAAATTAAACAGCACACAAACTGGGATTATATTACAGGGACTTGGTTAGCAGGTTTGACAGAAATACAAATGCAGGTACTGCTATAAAAAACGAACAAAAAAAAAAAGAGGATGTCCACATTTAATGATGGGAACTGTCAAACAAACTGCAAGAAATCATAAACAGGGGACTTCCGGCTAAGATGGAGGCGTCGGCAGACACACCGTACCTCCTTGCACAACCAAAACTAAGGACAACAAAATTTTAGAAACAAAAAACCAACCAGAACAGAGAGAAATGAACTGAACGGAAGTCTGACAACCATTCATCCAGAATGGTAAGAGGGGTGGAGTTGGAGGCCTATGGAGAGAGGTCGAGGAGTCCCAGCAGGAAAAAGCAGTGGCTGGCAAATGCAGGCACGCAGGGCACAGGCGGCAGTTGATGAACCCCAGATGCCCAGGGGCAGGTGACGGACCTGGTGGCAGACCCTGGGCGTGGGAGGCAACAAGCAGACCACCCAGTGAGGAGCGCAAGGCAGCTGGCTGTCCGCAGTCACAGAGTCACACATTCCTGTGCAGATAAGCTAGGCGAAAACGGGCAGCAACACAGACCGCGCAACCCAGGGACCCAGCACGGGGAAATAAAGCCTAAAAGCACCGATTGAAAACACCTGCGGGGGTTGAGGCCGAGAGAATCTCCCAGCCTCACAGGAGAGCTCCTTGGGGAGACCCACAGAGTCCTAGAAAGTACATAAGCCCACCCACCCAGGAGCCAGCCCCAGAAGGGCCCAATCTGCTTGTGGGAAGTGGCAGAGGGGACTGAAGTCCTGGAGAGAGCAGAGCAAGTGACATTGTTCCCTCTCAGACCCTGCGCCCACATACAACATCACAACCCAGCGATGGGGTGCCCTGGCCTGGTGAACACCTAAGGCTCTGCCCCTCAAACGTAACAGGTGCAACAAGACCAAAGAAGGGGAAAAAAAAAAAAAAAGATGGCGCAAACAGAATTGAAAGCTCCGCAGCCAGTACTTTTAAGCGACTGAGAGACAGACAATCTATCAGATGCACAGTTCAAAGCACTGGTGATCAGGATGCTCACAGAATTGGTTGATTTTGGTCACAAATTAGATGAACAAATGAAGGCTACAATAAGTGAAATGAAGAAAAATGCACACGGAACCAACAGTAATGGAAAGAAAACTGGGTTTCAAATCAATGGAATGGACCAGAAGGAAGAAAGAAACAACCAAACAGAAAAGAATGGAGAAATAAGAATTCAAAAAAAAATGAGGAGGGGCTTAGGAACCTCCAGGACATCTTTAAACGTTCCAACATCCGAATTATAGGGGTACCAGAAGGGGAAGAGGAAAAACAACAAGTGGAAAAGTTATTTGAACAAATAATAAAGGAGAACTTCCCTAATCTAGCAAAGGAAATAAACTTCCAGGAAGTCCAGGAAGCTCAGAGACTCCCAAAGAGGTTGGACCCAAGGAGGAACACACCAAAGCACATCATAACTACATTACCCAAGGTAAAAATGAAGGAGAGAGTTCTAGAAGCAGCAAGAGATAAGGGGACAGTTACCTACAAAGGAGTTCCCATCAGACTGTCAGCTGATTTCTCAAAAGAGACCTTGCAGGCAAGAAGGGGCTGGAAAGAAGTATTCCAAGTCATGAAAGGCAAGGACCTACATCCAAGATTGATCTATCCAGCAAAGCTTTCATTTAGAATGGAAGGGCAGATAAAGCACTTCTCAGATAAGGCCAAGTTAAAGGAGTTCATCATCACCAAGCCCCATATGAAATGTTAAAGGGACTTATCTAAGAAAAAGAAGATAAAAAATATGAACAGTAAAAAAAGACATCAAACTCACAGTTGGTAACAACTACACCTAAAACAAAAGCAAAATGAGCAAACAACTGGAACAGGGACAGAACCACAGAAATGGAGATCACATGGAGAGTTAGCAACAGGGGAGTGGGAGGAGGAGAGAGGGGAAAAGGTATAGAGAATAAGTAGCATAGATGGTAGGTAGAAAATAGACAGGGGGAGGGCAAGAATAGTATGGGAAATGTAGAAGCTAAAGAACTTATGACACATAGGCCTGAACTAAAGGGGGGGGGAATGTGGGTGGGAGGGGGTGGGCAGAGTAGAGGGGAGTGAAGTGGGAAAATGGGACAATTGTAATAGCATAATCAATAAAATATATTAAAAAAAAGAAATCATAAACAAAAACAATGAGAACTCCCAGATTGACTTTAAAAACAATTAAGCAAAATTCAGTTTTTATACTACTTTTTAATTGGCTCCAGGTCAAAAGGACACAGCAATGTTAGGAGATTTGAAATGTGTGGTTAAATTACAGAAAGGGAAAACTGAAAAGCATTTTAATAAGGAACAGAAATGAATATGATTGAGTACATGTAGAAATACCTCAGTGAGCTGACCATTTAGAAGAAACATTTTGTTCTTAACACTGATAAATGAAAAGCTATTCAAACTAATCTGAAGTAAAAGCATAAGACCAAGAACACATGCTGGCTATTAGAGAGTTACAGAAACACAAGTGGGAGGGGGGTGGAGTCAGGGTGAGGGTGGGAACCTGGTTCTAAAGAAATTACTGTTATAAATAATTTGTTAGAAAAGCATTACAATCAAAGGTAAAAAGACATTTCAATGAAGAATCTTTTCAACAAATAGTGATGGAACAAATAAGCATCCCTACGCAAAAAACAAACAAACAACAAAAAAAAACCATAACTCATTTCTCACAGTGTGAGAGAAATTAATTGAAAATGCATTGCAGACCTTAGTGTAAAAACTAAAAATATAAGACTTCTAGAAGGAAATACAGAAAAAAAATGTGTAATTTGGAATTAGGCAGAGTTTTTGATAAGGCACCAAGAAAAGACATATAAGAGAAAAAAGTGATAAACTAGACTACATCAAAATTTACAACTTCTGCTCTCTGAAATACACTGTTAAGAGAATAAAAAGATAAGCCACACACTGGGGAAAAAATACTTGAAATCAAGTATCTCACAAAAGACACTCAAAATTCAATAAAAACAAACACAATTTTTCAAAAATAGGCAGGGCAGACACTTCACTAAAGAAGATATATGAATGGAAAAAAAAAAGCAGCACATTAAAAGACACTCAACCTCACTACTTGTAAGGAAAATGCAAATTACATCCACAATAAGATACCATTATATACCTATCAGAATGAGGAGTGGAAGAACTGACTATCCTATGTGCCAGTGAAGATGCAGAGCAATCGGAATTTTCAAACACTGCTGATAGAGTTGCAAAACAATAAAGCAACACTGTAAACAACTTGGTAGTTTCTTACAAAGATAAATATACATTACTCATATGACCCAGTAGCAACTCTTAGGTATTTACTCAAAATAAATAAATATTTATATTTGTGCAAAAACTTACAAATGTTTATAGTAGCTTATTCATAATCTGCAAAAACTGAAAATAATTCAAATGTCTTTGAAGTGGTGAATAAGTAACATTTACCCGTACAGTGAATACTACTCAGGAAACAGAAAATGAACTGCTAATACACACATACACACAACCAACACAGATAAATCTCAAATGCAAGTGTTAATAAGTGAAAGAAACATATTCAAGGCTTCTTACTACACGGTTCCATTTTTAGTACATTCTGAAAGGAGCAAAACTATAGGGACAGAAAACAAAGCAGTGGGTGCCTCATTGTGGAAGTAGAGGGAGGAGCTGATTACAAAAAGGCACAAGAGAATCTGGGGTCTAATGAAACTGTTCTGTATCTTGCAGTGGTGGCAGTTACAAGACCAAATATCAAAACTTAGAACAGTGCATTAAAAAGGGTGAATTTTACTGTATGTAAATGATACTTCAATTTTTAAAAGTATTACATATTCATGCTACAATTAAAATAGAACAAAAGGTTAAGAAGTATAAAGTAATGGTCTTTCTCTCCATTCTGTACTTGATAAATACAATACAACCAACAACCGTTGCTAATCTATACAGTGCTCTCCTCTGGTGAAAGCTGGTTCTCGCTAACATTAATAACCTTGCAATGACAGTCATAACGATCACATCACAGATACTTGCAACGATAAGTCCAATTGCAATGGTAAGATTTCATTTCATGATCTGGACCAACAAATTTTGTGGTCATGTCCTAACTGTTCTCAAATAAATAGTTTCATTTTCATAGCAGTAGAAATGGTAACACTTAGTGTAAGGCCTTTCATCTAAAAGGCTTTAGTTTATGAGTACCTTCGGGAGTATTTGTGAAAGCTGCTGGACATCCATTGCATCTAGTTCTTCTCCTGAGACTGACTGGGAAGTTTTTGAATACAATCCCAGGCGACTGGCTAAAGTGAAATGGAAGAAAAAACATAATTTAAAAAATTGGTTTTGTTTGACAGGATAGTCAACATAATGCTCAGTTAATATAACTTGTCATCCACTCACTTTTAAGTATAAAATACCTCTATATCAAGGGACTGCAAGACAAACTACTAGTAAGGCAAAACCTATCTGAGTTTTAGACATCTGGGGTGTTCTGTTTCACTCTTTTATTTTTGTTTAAATTTAAGAGTAAATAAAGAGTTTTCACAACTTAATCCCTCATCAAAACTAAAAACTGAAACAAGAACAATGAGGTTCTGCACAGCAGCTCAACTGTAATGAAGATCAGAGTGCATTTTAAGTATCCAAAGTCAAATAAAATGATGGCTGATGTGGTAATCATGTAGTTCTATGTAAACAAAAATAAATGTTGCCAGTTTTTCAAAGTATAATCTTCCCAACCATGTTAACGTTTCTAATAACATTCTTCTTTAATAACATAAAGAGAAACTCCCATCCCAACCTCTGTCCATATTAATAAAATCAGAAATAATGAACTTCTAGCAAATTGCTTAAATTTATCAGTATGAAGTATAGTGTACAGGCTCTGGGAGATTAACTTTCATGTTCATTTTTAACCCTTTTACTTTTTAAGGCAATTATAAGTGGCATTCAAACAATACAGACATACATATGATGAGATAAGAGAAACAAACAGCTATTTTCTTTCAAAATAGGTACAAATCTTGCTTAAAAATACTTACGTTAAAAGGAAAAAATTAATTTTCATGTTTCCTTTCACATTCATGATCTAGTGCTTTTTATTCATCAGGATAGTGGGTTATGAGGTTAAAAAACGTTTTCAACTAAACTAAGTTTTGTCCCACAATTTTATACAGAGCATGAGCACATAAAGAATCAATTTTAATTATATATATATAATCTCAATATTATGTAAACACATTTCATGTCTAATGGTTCACTAAACCATGCACGGCAGCAATTTTTTTAAAAAACTATCAAAAACAAAAGGAAGCAGCCTAATACCGATTGCAACTGCAGTCTCCTGTGAGTCTCCAGTAATCATTTTTATTGAAACTCCTGAAGCAATGAGTGTTGTAACAGCTTCTTTCACACCAGTTCTAGGAGGGTCGATGATTCCCACCAGGCCAAGGAATGTCAGTTGTCCCAGTTCAGGACCAGAAGCCAAGGCAAGAACTTAAGAAATAATAATAAAATCCAAAAAAGAAAATGTGAATCACAAAAGCATTAGAATTTACTTGACAAAAGCTAGAGACAGTAACACTTCTAACACAAATAAATCACTTAAAATTATAACGTCATTGTGGTTATTACATAATCTTTAAAAACCAAAATGATTATGTGGTAAGACATCATAGTTTAATGATTATAGATACAGGATTGCTTTAAAGTATTAAAATTAAAAGGAATAAGACAAAACTGTTAAGAGAAGGCAAATGAGAAATGAATAAAGAATGTTTTCATCTAGTAACTATATGCAGCTCCTTTCAATACAAACTATTGGCTCTTTAAAAAATACAATTAATTATTTGGAAAAACTATAGGTGTGTTGAGCTTTAAAGTCAATTTTAAACAAGACACCTCTGAAGGTGACTTTTACTAATGTTATCTTCAGCTTTCCAGTTTATAGGTCTCTTTAATAAGTCAATAGCTTGAAAAGAAGGCTATATCAATTAATTAGACACAACATGTAACAATCTCACATACCAAGGGGGTAAAGGTAACTGTAAAGTGATTACAAAACCACTAACATACACAAGAGTTTGCATTTCTTCATCCTTCCCATAACATTAACAGGTATTTCTTAACTGCAACTCTGGTAATGTAAGAGTATAAATAACACCACCCTACCATTATTTTTTTTAACTTCTCGTGTGTGTGTGTGTGTATTTTATTGTTGTTCTATTACAGCTGTCCCAAACCCTACCATTATTTACAGTTGGCTTTTGTCATCCTCGAGCACTTAAGAGATAGTACAAAGTACTACTCATTGCCAAATATCATTAGTTTATTCTCAGAATTCTGGAACCTCTTATAACTACCTTAGCAGCCAAAGAGATGTGTGTCTACCTGGTATATTATTAGACTGAAGAACTTATCAAAGAAAACACACACACACACAAACACACCAACTAAACATATACATCCCATGGGCAAACTAAAAAGTCCCAGTGAGATCACAAGAAGTATCCATTCTTATTTAAGCAGAATATATGGAAGATTAGATATATTTGGAAATCCTAGGTTAGAACCAAAACTTCCATTTTTCCAGTGTTGAGAGTCATATATGCAGTCTGTCCAGAAAGTAACCAGCCATGTACTATGAGGAGAGACATTTATTGAAGAAGATACAAGATACGAGAAACTGTATGTAGGCCAAGGACATCTCAGTCCCCTTCAAAGTAGACACCTTGGGACCTCTCCCAAATGCAGCACTATGATCCTTTTGCTCTGGTAGCAGAAGCCATGGAACAAATTTTGCCATGACATATTCCACGCCAAGATCCTGCATCAAAATCTCAGACACAGTAGTTTTTGGAATCCTCAAATCAGCTTCTGGTTCTAGTTCTCACACTGACAGTCATCGATCTTTGTCGACTGCAGCCCGTACACATTCAACACTCTCAGGTGTTCTGCTTGCTGTAGGCCTTCCAGAACGTGGATCACTTTCAGCAGATTCTCGATCATCTTTAAAGTGTTTGTGCCACACTTTTATTTGTGCTGCACTCACTGCATCATCTCAGAAAACTTTCTGAATCATCTGAATAGTTTCGGTGGAAGAATGTTCAAGCTTAATGCAAACTTTAATGCAGATTCATTGCTATACTCACTCGTTTTGAATGTGATGGCTACAAAGTACACATGCCCACTCAATGGCACCTACCACCCCCACTGACTAGTACAGTGAAGTCATCACTGTTCACGCATGCACGTCCTAGTCCACTGTCTTTAGCTGCCAGGTTACACTGATGTGCTGCAAACCATTCTTGTTATGTTAACAATGGCTGGACTTTTGCCGGACATACCTTGTACCTATTTATGTACAATAGATGGGCCACACATCTACATCAACAGTTAGGTATATGACTTCACCCTGACAGTCCCTGGTGTTGGGACCGAGGCAGATAGTGACAGAAGGGGACAGTACCAGTTTGTGTCAGCAAGTCCTAAGAAAGGGTGATCAGCGCTTGAACTCTCAATGGAGGGGTGGTATTAGCCTAGAGGTTAGTATCCTATATTTATTTGCTTGCTTCTTTAGAACAAATGCAGATCTATGCTACTGTTTGGGACACGGTTTAGAACTGTTTAGACCTTTTTCATGTGGAGGGTCTGTAACTAAAACATGAAAACAAACATACTCTAATTACAAACCATATACACTTTAAAAAACTTTTTATAAGATGTAACACTAAGTACTTATCAAATTAAATTTAAAATCTTTCCCTTCTTCATTACAGTAATTTCAGGTGGAAAAGGAAAATGGAGCACAAGCAGAGGAAGTGGGAAACATAAGAAGAGACAAATGACCAGAATGCTTTCCAAAGCCCTCTGAAACAAAGACTCCACTCTACCAACTCTGGTCTGTTTCACAATATTATAACGCCAAACCATACATACACAAACCTCCATGTTCCTCCAGATGAAAAGAGAATTTAAAAAAATACATCGTGAAACCCCTGTTCTAAAAATTAAGGAAAACAAGAAGCACATGCTAGACCTTTAGGGTTTCTTCAAGGTCTCTATATCCAAGCCAACTTTGAAACCCTCCTGCTGTGAGCTAAGAATAACAAAACTCTACCCTAAAGTAAAGCCACAGAATACCTTTCTAAATCAGAAAGTCTATAAATCTATATAAATGTTTTATGCACACAGAAAGTCCTTGCTTAAGTGAACCATGAGTAGGGAGATTTTTTACATAACTTGTTCCCCATCCCAGGAATTGTGCTTGGCTTCCATTTTGTAAAAAGTAATAAAATTAAGGAAATCAACTCTTCCAGTTTCCTTGAGAGAGACTACATAAGTGTGTGTGTGTGTGTGTCCCATAAGCCAGATGACTATTCAGAAGGTAAAAACCAAGTACAAGTACAGCCCCAACCCCGGACTCCTGGACCCTACACATGATGTCCCTAAGAGAAGTGGCCTGGTGTGTATGCACAGCAGACCCTCTCTCTCTGTCATGTTTGGTCAGGAACACAAATGCCAGCAGGATCTGGGCATTTCTTTGCCTCTGGTAAATGCCAAGGGAAGGAAGCAGATGAGGAAGAAGTAAGCAATCACCTCAGCTTAAATGCCAAATTAGAGGCTTCAGACTTCCATATTTAAGCAAGTACTTTAGATCTATTAACAAATAAGACAAAGTAACAAAATAAGGAAGGAGTGACATCACTTGACCTCCATCCATCTCCCTCCTTATAAGATAAACAATTTCTATCATCTTTGCAGAGATCACTGCAGGTTTCTAAGAACTAGAAATTGCATATTCTGCTATATTCCAATTTCTCGAGGTTTTAGGGGCCAGTTAAAACATAACACTTCAGAAATGGTGGGGTTCTACAAAGCCTGGACTATAGCTGGACAGCTCAGATGTGAAGCATGAATTCACCTGCAATTAACAGACAGCATTACCTTTCCAACCTTGGGGACTAGGCTGAAGCAACCTTACCTCTGAGCCCTGCTGAGCCCATTTGTGCCTTCTCTTGTTGGTACAGATCTCTCTGCTGCTGGGTGAGTGTCAAAGTCTGCCCTTTGCTATGGTACGTAGTACAATACTTAATCACCTGTTCATAAGCACCCTTCATAAAACAAATCTCTGGTCCATCCTAAGAAAAAGCATAGCAAATAAATTCAAATTAATTTCAACTTGTACATATCTGCCATTGGAGTGCAAAAGCCAGTGGCATTCATTTCTCATAATCCTCAGGGAAGTTACTCAAGCCTAACGCTTGGAGTGGCACTTGAACTCTGACGATTAAAAGCTCATATCTGGGGGTTTTCTGCATCCTATATAAAAAAAAGGCATCTACTCTCTACCCTCATACCCACACATTGAAGACAGTGCTACACTACACCCCAGATGAAGCACTCTGAGATCTGAAGAGAAGCTCACAACTTAATAGGAAAGAGATCTAACAACATCAGCCCAAGCAATGGTTCAAGCCTTCTATTGGTTGTTAGTGTGTGTGTGTGTGTGTGTGTGTGTTCCCATTTAATTCTCACAACCACCTTATAATTGAGTTTTATCAGACTTTCTATTTTTTCATCATAGTAAAGTAATATACAAAAGCTTACAATGAAAAATCACAGTTCCCTGCCCAAACCTTCTCACCTCTAGTTGTACCTCAAAAAGGCAAGCCAATTTTAAACTTTATAGACGTACACATGTCTTCCTTGGTATTTATCTCCATGTTTTTAAATATGTTGTACTGTTACTCTTTTCCTTATCAATTTTATACATTGTCTGTTGGGACAATGTATAAAATTGTCCCAACAGGTGATAGTCTGACCACCCCACTACCTATCCCTCCTCCTCATACCATTATAATATAATTAAAGCAAAATTTGTCAGTACTGTTTACTTTATGACTCCTCACTGTCGAATGAAGTGGTAGCCAATAAAACAGTTCATACACATCCCAGTTCTCCGTGTGGCGCATAGTAGGAACATGTTTCCTTGTCTCTACCTCCCACTTGGAAGTCAGGTGTGACTTTCTTTGACCAATAAATATGGGCAGTACTTGTGTCACTTCCAAATGGAGATCTAGGAACCAAAGCATAAGGTGTTCTTCCTCTACATCTCATTACAGTGTATGATCACACTGAGATAGGCACCTGAGTCCCCAGATAACTAGTGAACAGATATTAGAGGGCAGGGAAGCAGCAGGAAGGCATGTGATGTTTTCACGGTGTATATAAATAAAATATATTTATTTTCCTGTCCAAGCTTCATCTTTTGGAAAATGAATAGCTGCCTCCTTTTTTATTTGCTTGGTTTTCTTTGTACTTATTACTTATTATTCCGGAATTCTTCCATGTAATTATGAGCCCTGCTAAATGACATTTTTGACCTGATCGAGTGAGCAGGTAAACTATTACTCCCAAACTATTACTGAAGATCTTCTCCCTGAGTCACATTCTCCCTCCCTTGTCTAACCTGAGAAACCTGGTTGCTAGGCTGCTGCACAACTGGCATACAAGAACTTCCTCTCCCCTCTCTCCTGGAGATTCTTTCCACCCCTGTCCTGGTTAGAACTCACTGTGTGCTATGCCTTCCTTTTCTTTAGTTTGTTGTCTTATCCTGAACTCACGTATCCACCAATATCTTTCTAAGAAAAGATGGGTGGCATATCCATTTTATTCCATCCCCACATTTTTTAGTTCATCTAGGAATACATTTCCTCTCAATTTGAATGCTTTCTTCTTTATCTTCCAGCCTCCACTATCCAATGCTGTATCTGAAGTCCAAAGAAGCAACTTTAATTCCTAAACCTGTATATATGTGATCTCCCCCTTGACTGGCCTCCCACCCACCCCAAAACCTCTGGAAGCTTTTAGAATTCACACTAAGTACCTCAAATTTGATTATTTTTTTTTTTTTACCTCTGAAGGAGGAGAAATTTCCAAGACGTGATTTTGCCTGACCCATGAGCTGGACCTGGGCCAGAAACGGGAGATTGCTTCCTCCAAGCCCCACTTAGAGATGGACTGATCATAACCAATGTTCATTCTGACATAAACCAGTAACCCTCTCCCGCCTCCCACTGCGTGCTAGTTCCTGCAACAACAGGCTGCTGTCCTGACCTGGCTGGGCATGCAAACTAATTTCTCATACCTGGAAGCATTCACATGCTGGTACCCATGACCATGCCCTCCTTTACCCTACATAATTCTTTGGCACCCGTCATTTTTGTCTTCCAACTGTCCAAGACCCACCTCCTATGTAAGATTCCCTTTAAAAACTCCATTAATTACGAGACTGCAGTGACGAGTCTCCTTCTTAGGTCTTTCACGGCCCTGAGCCTACAAAGGGAGATTTTCAGTCTCAGGATGTTTTCCTGGGTGTACAATCTCCTCCCTAGCTGACAGACAATTTTATTCTAGAAGCTGAGGTCCTTTTTTTGGAAAATTTTCTGGTGCTATTTGTTAAAATATTCCCATTTTGTTTTTTCTTCCTGTTACCACTATCAGATGGATGTTGAATTTCCTATATTTATATTCTGATTTTTGTACTTTATCCTTTATTTTGTTCACCTCTTTGACTTTTTATTCTATTTTCTGATAGATTCCTTGACTTTATTTGAAAGACTTTCTATTTAAAGCATTTTGTCATTTTTATGGTCTTTGGAAATTTACTTAAGCATCTGGCATTATCTTTGTTTCTCTGAGACCTCTTTCTCTGCTGGTTTGGTCTGTCTTTCAAAATGAAGACTTCCCCCAAATATCTAGCAGTCCCGGACCACCCACTAACATCTATGACTGAATCGAGGAAAGGTCTAGAAACTGGAGGGTACCGAATGGCAGAGTTTACCAACCTGAGGCTATCGGCTGACTACATCAAGCCCAAGATTAGATAAATTCCACCAATGAACAAAGAGTTTAGTTAGGATTACTCTGTAGTGTTGGAATCCCACGTCCTCATTTAGAATGAAGATGCCTGCAGGCATTCCAGGAAAGTAGAGTTAGGGCCTAGGGGCTTGACCTTCAGGACAATGGCTTCCCCTTAATCACTCCTTTTCCACAATCTTAAACCAATTTAATTCACCCCCTACTCTTATCCCCTAGATGAGATTTCTGATATTCTACTGGGCTAAAGGTATAACCTCAAAAAAAGAGAAATGGTACTTAGAGGAATTTTATTGGTTTCTTATTCAGAATTTCAATCTGATCTCATTTTTAGCCTTACACCTTAGTCTCTGCCTTCAAAGATACTTGGTCACCCTGAGTCTTCCCCATACTTCTTCTTTTTACATTTGTATCTTTTATCCATTGGTTGTTGTTTATGCAGGTTCCAGGGAGAGAGTAGAGAGAAATGTATATTGTCCAGTTCAAATGAAAGTCCTCTAAAGACAAACTATTTGAGAGCCACTAAGGTTGTTTTTAAAGTGATAACTTTGCCTTATCTATGCCAAGCTGACCTCTTCTAGATCCTGAGTCAAATCAGTGGGTTTGGGTTTTGTTAGTTACAATGGCTGATTCTGTTTTGTAGGAGAAACTTCATATGGGAAAAATGACCACACAGATTTGTGTCCTGCCACTTTCACAACTGGGAAGAATCAAAGTACCACTTCCAGTATATAACTTGGATGAGGCTGGATTAAAAACCACTGAGGTCAAATCACATGAGCGACAGTATCTTGAAGTACTGTGTGATAGTATGCAAAATGTTAAAAAAGAGATCTTCCAAGTAAACTGACATATGTATTCTTGCTATATCATTGATGGTCAAGGGACATCATCTGAAAATTTTATTACTCAAATGCAATTTTTGAAAGCTTCGTGTTACCAGGTATAATTCATTTCAAAATGTTTGCTTACCGGTGAAAATACTAACCAATTATTAATTCCTAAAAAAGGAAATGTAAAAATAACAAATACATGTTTTTTTAGGGCCAAGTAAGTTTAAGCATTAAGTTGTAAACAGCAACTATGAATGATATGACTGTACATTGGAGATAACTAAGAACTCTTATTACACTTTGTAAAAATTTCTAAAGCACCCAATCACAAAGTAGTAGTAGCCTAATATATCAGCGCATGTCATTTTACGACTTTGTAAGCCGGATCAACTAATATGAAATATACACATGTGATGCACAAAACAATGTGATTTTGTTTTGAAGATAAGACATTCCTTCAGTGAAAGAACACAGACAATAGTCAGCAGAAACCTGTAACAGCCTGTCACCAAGGACAAAATACAGGTTGAAAGAATCTGTCACAAGCTCTAAGAAACTGAGACCATGCTCCACCTCGATTAAGTTGTTTGCTCACACAGCATAACTAGATATATCTATGCATGAAGTCAAAGAGAATGTGAGAACAACAAGGGATGAATCTACTATGAATTATGCACACTTTAAAGCAACAGATCTTTGTTATGCTCAATGACTGTATAACTCTAAAGGTGGACAGACAATAAATGAAAAACAGTCACCTACGTAAAACAAGATTAGTATTCTTTAAATGGAAGGATACCTGCTGTGTTCGGTGTACACACTTAACAGCCATCCACTTTTGCTCAGAGCTAAAAGGATATTCAGCTTTTCTGATATAGTCCTGTTGAAGTCCATCAAGGCCCATCTACATGGCACAAAAAGAGAGTTAACTCACCAACATGTGACTATTTTTTCCTTTAACAAAAAAAACAAGGGTCAGAACTTACAGCTAGGCTAGGTAGAGATACCCTGGATTATTTTTCAAATAATAGCAACAGAATAGCTGTGCCCCATCTATACATACCATATATCTCCGAATAGCAGCATACATACTCACCATGGAAGTCTGGGTATTTAGATACACCCTAAGGCATGCTACCTGGACCATATACACATACATATACAGTTTTCAACACTGATTATATTAAAATCTCTACTGACTCAAATTCTGAACAGAAGCAGGATATAACTAAACAAAGTTACCCAACACATACTGAGCATTTACTTCTATAATGAATAGAAATTTAGATTCAATTCTTTGTTTCTTATGGATTTAACTTTAACTTAGCTGTTGCTACCATTCTACTCCCTTACACTCTCACCCTACCACTTGATACTCTGACTATTACAAATGTCATATAGCTATTCACCCTCCCAATACCCTGTTGTATTTTCCTCCAAATATTCGAAAATATTTTTTAAACTACTCAAAAACCTAGTTCATTACTTTTGTTGACTTTTTGTTGTTGACTGAAACATGAAAAGACTGTTCTTCCTTGTTTTCAAAGGTCCTCCAGAAACTAACCATACAGTCTATTTAGCGGTCCTCTACATTACTCAAACTCCTTCCACTTCATCCACGTTAATCAATTCAAAAGCCACTATCCATTCTAGGCTTATGTATTCCCCTGTGTTCTTACTACTGCTCTTTCCCTGGTTTGCCTACTATCGAAACCCTTCTTATCACCCTGACTGGTGTGGCTCAGCTGGGTGGGTGTCACCCTGCAAAGCAAAAGGTCACCGATTCAATTTCAGGTCAGGGCACAGGCCTGGGTTGCAGGCCTGATCCCCTGTTGGGGCACGTGCAAGATGCAGCCAAGTGGTGTTTCTCTCTCACATAGATGTTTCTCATCCTCTTTCTCCCTCCTTTTCCCTCCCTCTAAAAATAAATATTTTAGAAAATAAAAATAAAATAATAAACCCTTCTTATCCTTCAAAGCCCAGGTCCCAAGTCTGAATTTGAACTCTTCTTCTGTGTAGTTCAATATTTAAGACTTAACTCTCTACTACCCTGGTCTGCCTTGTACTTGTTCCAAGCACACCAGTGTCACCGTCCTACCTAAAATGTGAGGTCCCCACCCATAAAAACTGGGTTTCACATTCCTTATCTCTCAGAGATTAAGTTAAATATAACACAGTAAATCCTGTCAACATATTCAACTTTTGAATATCCTGTTATATATAATACAGTAATACTTGTGAACAAATTCAATTTTTGAATAGCTTTTAAAAAGCTATGCCATCCTATTTTAGCTAAAAGGAGAATAAATGATAAAATGTTAGTCTGTTAAGAAAGCATATTCTAAAACTATCAATTTTGTTTTTAAAATTAAGTGTTATAATAATCACCACTTTTTTAAACTTTTTTTTTATTTTAATTGTTGTTCAGGTACAGTTTTCTGTCTTTTACTCCCATCCCAGGCCTCCCCACCTGTCCCATTTCCACCCCCTCCTAGTTTTTGTCCATGTGTCCTTTATATTTATTCCTGTATTGGATCTCAATGCAAGCAACTTCATTTAGAGGCATATTCTATTTCACAAAAGTCTCAAAGTTTTCTAAGACTTCTAAGAGAAGTAGGAGTTTTAGCTCTGCCTGGTGTGGCTCAGTGGATTGAGTGCCAGCCTAAGAACTAAAAGGTCACCAGTTTGATTCCTAGTCAGGGTACATGCCTGGGTTGCAGGCCAGTGGGTATATGAGAGGCAACCTAGCAATATTTCTTTACCTCTCTTCCTTTCTCCCTTCCACTCCCCCTAAAAATAAATAAATAAAATCTTCTTTTTAAAAGTAGGAATTTTATTTTTGTTTGGGAGCGACAGATTAGACTTTTAGGTTTCTTATTTAATAAAATGTAGGACTTAGGAGACTGGATCAACTGAAATACATAAAAGGGTTACTGAGAAGAGCACTCCATCTCCCTAACACAAATTCTAACTCTAGATTCATTTAATAAATTGATAATGAAGAAAAAGAAAAGATTGAAAAAAAAAAAAGCTGGTTTCTCAGGATGTCCTTAATACCTTCACATGGAAATAATAGAATGTTGCCTTTTACTCATTTGAAAGTATTTATCAGCAATAACACACATAATGATTTTCACACAAAACTCTAATGATTATGGAAGACAAACATTTCTGCTTTCATAACTGGTTATTACTTTGTTTCTTTCATTTAAGAGATAAAGTTACACTGAAAAAGCTTTGTGCTCTGTATTTCCAGGAAGACTAACACTGATTCCCAAAGGCAGTAAAAACAACATGCCTAAAACCAGTAAAAATGAAACTGATGGACTCACATTCTCTTGTTAAGGGTGATGTTGTATATGTCAAAGAAGACAGATTAGGCACATACCTTCATTGCTAGAGCAATTAAGGCTCCTTCTGTTGGCTTCCCCATTAGAGTGTTGTTTCTAATTACAGCATCATTGCACACACAGCCCGCCTAAGAGAAATACACATAAACTGTGAACTCATCACTGTGTCCTAAGTCATTATGAAGAATGGCACCTTCTTAGAGAATAAAGCATTTACCTCAACAATTCTGCTAACAGCTGAGTTATAAAATCCATGAACAACATCACCATCAACAATCACTTCTCCAAATGGATTGTAGCCAACTCCAGTAACCTAAGAAATAAAGCAGGGCCAATAACATAATCAGTAGATAGTGACAATACTTATAAAAGCCAAAATCTATGATGAGTTGTATTCATTTCATTTTATACATCATGACACTGTTAGCATGAATACATAAGTATTGAAATTTGTGTAAGAGAATATTTAAGGGTTAAATATAAATTCTAATTTTTACCATAGTTATACAATTTTAATTATACTAATAATTATAGTTAATAATTGTAATAATGTATAGTATATCGTAAGTAGAAACAATATAATTATTAACATAATATAATCTTTTATTTCTTCTACCTACAATATACTATTAAATACCTATAAACCACAAAAATCTCTCTATATAAGTGAGCTTAAATTTATAAAACACTGTATTAATATAATACAATATGCAAAGAATTCAAACCCACTGCCACATCTAACATTCATGACAAGCTTGTAAAATAGACAAAAGCAGAATTCTTTTTGCAAATATGCAGGCTCAGAGACAGTAAGTAATTTATCCCAGCAATTACAAGCCACTTTAACAGCGTATTACAAACCAGTTTTAAAAATCAGAGGCTGAAACAAGCCAGATACTTATCCCATATAACTAGAACAAACCAAGCCAAACAAAAATTAAATTTACAATAAAAATAAGACAATTAAGAGAAAAATTAACAAATAGTTAATGCCTTACATCTACGAGGTCTGTCCAGAAAGTATCCATCCATGTAATGTGAAAAATAGAGGCATTTATTGAAGAAGATCCAAGATAAAAGAAACACTGTATACAGGACAATGACACCTCAGTCCCCTTCAAAGCAGGAAACTTGGAACCTCACACAGTTCTCCCAGTGTTTCTTCCACTGTTCAAAACACTCTGCAAAATCATTTTTTGGAATTGCCATGAAATGTCTCATCATATATTTTCCTGAATGTCATCTACCATCTGGTATCTCTTCCCTTTCAAAGGTGATTTTAGTTTTGGGAAAAGCCAGAAGTCACAGGGTGCCAAATATGGGCTTTTGTGGGGCTGAGTCACCTGGGTAACTTGATGTTTCACCAAAAACCTCTGCACAAGACATGATACCTGAGCAGGCATGTTGCCATGACAAAGCTGCCAATCACTAGTTGCCCATGGCTGTAGCTGTTTTCTTTGCATTACATCTCTGAACCAATAAAGAACATTGAGGTAGTACTCCTTATTAATTATTTGGCCTGGAGGGGTGTACTTGTGTCAGGTAACACCTTCACAATCAAAAACACCGTCAACATGGTCTTGATCTTGTTCTGACTTTACCACACCTTCTTTGGGTGTGGAGAACCAGGCGATTTCCATTGGGATAACTGGACCTTTGTTTCCAGGTCATAGCCATAGACCCATGATTCATCTCCTGTTATGACCTTAAGGAGATCTGGTTCATTGGCAGCAGTTTGAATCAACCACAGCATGATGTTTTTTTCTGTTCTGGTAGCACACTGAAGAATAAATGTTGCCACAGCAGGTTTCATGCCAAGATCCTGCGTCAAAATCTCGGAGTAGTTCTTGGAATCCTCAGATCTACTTCTAGTTCTCACCCTGTCCACTGCTGATCTTTGCTGATTGTAGCCCAGACACATTGAACATTCTCAGAATGCGGATCACTGTCAACAGATTCTTGACCATCTTTCAAGCATTTGTGCCACATTTTTATTCATGCTGCCCTCACTGCATTGTCCCCAAAAGCTTTCTGAATTATCCAAATAGTTTCCCCAGAGGAATGTTCAAGTTTAATGCAAACTTTGATGCAGATTCGTTGCTCTGCTCTCTCATTTTGAATGCAACAGCCACAGACTATACATGCTCCCTCCATGGTGTCTACTACCCCCACTGACTAGTAAGCTAACGGCATTGTTCATGCATGCACATTCCAGTCCACTCTCCTTGGCTGCAAGGTTACACTGATCTCACACAAACCAATCTCATTATATTAACAATGGTTGGACTTTTTCCAGACAGACCTTGTAAAATTATGGGCTTGCCCTGGCTCAGTTGGTTGGAGTATCGTCCCATGCACCAAAAGACTATGGGTTTAATCCTGGGTCAGAGCACATTCTCAGGTTGTGGGTAAAATCCCCAATATGGGAGGCACCTGATAGACTGATATTTTTCTCTCTCACATTGTTGTTTCATACTCTCCTTACCCCTTGCTTTCCTCTCTCTAAAAATAAATAAAAACTTAAAAAAAGAAAAAAGAAGTATCAAGCAGTGTTCAAAGTGTTAGGACTATACAACTGGAGTAAAACAAGACTTGGTAGAATCACTCTGGAAAGAGAAAGCTCTACTGCTAACTAATGTTATAGCCATTTTAAAGGTAAGTCTCTGGAATAGTTAATAATGTTAAACACCAAGTGTCTTAACAAAGAAATACTATTGTTAAATCAATCTATAGAGTACCTCAGCATGCAGACCATCTGAAGTAAATATGTGAGTGACGGTCATTTCATTTTTCGTCAGTGTTCCAGTTTTATCTGAGCAAATGACATTACAGCAGCCTAAAGAACAAATCATTACGTGTCACCAAAAGTCAATGAAAAATACAAGTTCATATTGAAAACAAATCAGACTGTACTGTAGAAGCCTGCCCTGCTTCTCTGAATTTTATACAAATCAAGCTCACTGAAAATTTTAAATTGCTGACTCTCATAATGTTTACTTTATCATAAAGTAGTTTATGCAATTAAAATTAAAAATTAGATATTTATAAATGCTGGCTTTTTCTTATTTACAATTGGTTTCTTACTTATTTACAATTTGATTTCTTCAAAGCTACTCGATATTAGCTTTATATAATACATTTCTAGAACGTT
Source organism: Phyllostomus hastatus (assembly GCF_019186645.2). NCBI lineage: Eukaryota > Metazoa > Chordata > Mammalia > Chiroptera > Phyllostomidae > Phyllostomus > Phyllostomus hastatus. The sequence goes on along the minus strand of NW_025334009.1, from coordinate 28,427,493 downwards.
TTAAGGGTACCTAAGTATTAGTCCATACAATTTTTTAAATCAGTATTTTAAGATATTTTACCTTCTCAATAATAAAATACAAATGAGAAACTAAATCCAACAATTCTAGATTCCTACATTTTAAAAAAATTAAGTTTCACAGCATACATAAAGTTATCGCAATTTTTGTATCACATATAAAGTATTATAGCAATGTAACTATTGTATCTTTATTGTTCTTATCAGCAAATTCTACTTAGGTATGACATTTCAAGATCTATAATTATCAATTATTTTTCTTGAGGTGTCAAAAGAATTCTACTAAAGTTTCATTTGTTATATGGATTTTTTAAACATTTTAAGAATTAGAACACTCCACGATGCAGAAAGACTTCTTAGTGAGTTCCCTGTCCAGAATGGTATGCATTTTTAATTATCTTTTTTGGTTGTTAAGACCATACTCACATTGCCACAAGCCAAATATCACTAAGCAAAACTATTAAGACAAAAAATTATAAAATCCAAACATAATTCACTATTAGTGTAACACATCTTTGTATAAGTAGGCTCTTTCCACAGACTTACCCAAAGTTTCAACTATGGGCAGTTTTTTCACAATGGCCCTTTTCTTCACCATTCGCATAACACCAAGGGCCAGAGTCACTGTGACCACTATGGGAAGACCTTCAGGAATTGCTGCTACAGCCAAACTGTAACCAATTGAAGTTTAAGTTACATAGTAACCACAGCAATAATTTCAACTGTTACTTAAAATAGCAGCTAAAAATAACTAAAAAATTAATACTGTCAACACCAAAAATGGCGCGAAAGGAAGGGGAAGTTAACATGCACTGGACATCTACTAGCTGTCCGGGTAAGCAGTAAACAATATAGGTTCTGACATCAGATTGCTTAGTTATACGGCTAGCTGCAGTGATTTTTACCTGTGTGACCCTGAACTATTATTACTCCATCTCTGTAGTTTAAGTTTCCTCATCTGCAGAGACAGATGACAGTAATGGATGTTCAAACAAAACTTGTACATGAATGTTCACAGCATCACTATTCACAATAGCCAAAAACCTTGAAAACAGGCCAAACACCCATTGACTGAATGGGAAATTCTGGTATACACATACAATGGAATATTACTCATCTGCACGATGGAGTATTATTCAGTCATAAAAAGGAATGTAGTACTGATATATGCTCAAAATGGATGAACCCTGAAAACCCTTAGAATTGATTTCTTCAAAGCTACTTGATATTAGCTTCATATAATAAATTTATATAATACATTTTCTAGAATGTTTTAAGGGTATCTAAATATAAACCCATATATTTTTTAATAAGTATTTTAAGGTATTTTACCTCCTCAATAATAAAATGCAAATGAGAAATTAAATTCAACAAATTTGGATTCATAAAGTTAGAAAAGTTTCATAGCACACATAAGGGGTACTGGAAGAAAGGTGAAGGGATTAGCCAAAGAACAAACATGCATAAACCACAGACACAGACAATAGTGTGGTGATGGCCATGGAGGGTGGAAGGGGTGAAAGGGTTGGTGGTGCTGGCCTAAGGGAGGAATATGAGAATATCTGTAATAGTGCCAACAACAGTTAAAAAAAAATTATGTTAAATCAAAGAATGTAGACACACAGAAGGACACATGACTCCATTTATATGAAATATCAACAAATCAGCAAACCACAGAGACACAAAGGAGTTTAATGGTTGCCAAAAGCTGGGGAGACAGAAGAATGAGGATGGATTGCTCAATGAACACAAGGTGTTCTTTTGGTGTGATGAGAAGTTCTGACACTAGATAGTGGTGATGGTTATAAATTATGAATATAGTTAACTGCATTGTATTTACATTTTTAAATAGTACATTTTAGGGTATGTGTATTTTATCATAACAAAAAAATGATTATTTCATTGTTTCCCTTATGACATAAAAAAAGAATTAAATCTCTATTTTTATCCCATTTCAAATATTATCTCTTGACTCCACTATAGATAAGGGTATAAACATTTCTATTCTTCATTCTAACAATGTTCCCTCCTCTGTTTCTACTTCCCAATTTCTGTACATACTTTTTCTGCATGATCTAACTTCGTATTATTAGCATTCTGTTCCATAATATATTTAACTTTTTCAGCTTTGTTTATAGGTTGATTCTAAAATTGAAAGCCAATACATAACATTTATAATATCACTGCCTAAACAGTGTTCACTAAAGAGTCAAGAAATATGTGCTATCATTAATACTTCCTTCTCACTTTTGAACTACTCTAAGTTCAAACACAACCTTATGCTTTCATAACCTTCACTAAACTATATCAGGAAAACCAGGCATCATCATTTACAATCTAGATCCAATGGGCCTTATCATGCTTTTATATTTAAGCCATTTTATAATTAATTTGCAAAGTCAATTTGAATTTTAACTATATCCCTCAATTTGAAAGTATATATATCTGAAATGGGAAATCTCCTTTGGGTGCCACGAATTGCTCATTAGCTGTCATGAATGACCCTGGAAAGTATCCTTACAAGTACTGATTTCAAAATCAAAAACATTTCGAAAGTGATAGGCTTATCAACTCTGGTTCCGCTGTTTGCATTTATTTCTTCAAATGCAACACTTCTGAAAATGCCGATGGTTCATAACTTTGTTGAAGAGAGACAGTCATCTTCTTTGTAACATTAATTGCTAAACATTTTCATTTTTAGATTTACAAACACCAACTACAATGGTGAATCAAATGAAGTATTTAATTTCTATTTCCTTTTTATCACCTTTACATTCATACCAGCCTTGAGCATTCCTCCACTTACAAATGATATAATGTAAATGTTGGTAAATAAATATAAAAGATGAAAGGATACTGTCATACATCCTTATCCTTTTAGCAAAAAGGGGTGGTCTAGGTTCTTGTTGGAAAACACTACATGATGAATTCCTTGTTTAATGACTAACAGGAAGAGAATAGCTATCCTTTCTTTTTTTTTCCTTAAAAATAAACTGTTCATTCACTAGTTCAGGAGTTTGAGAAAATCTAGATTAGCTTCACCTAAGGACTAACAGTGTTGAGACTGCACTTATATGATTCAATTTCGCCCTCATCATTAGAGCCTAGTTGTTGTCTCCTTGCATTTATCTTCTGGTTTGTTTAATAATTGTGAAAATTCTCTCATCAATTATGCTTTGCAATTATGATAGAAAATAAAAAGTGCTGAATTCTTAACTTTGTTTAATGAATAAAAAAAAAAGTACAAAGATTGTATCTCCAGGCTTCTTTTATACTGCCTTAAAGATGATTAATACTTTGGGCAACATAATAAGCAAATCAAAAGATAACAGAATAGTTAATAATTTATTATTACATCAATTTATAAGCAATTCCATCCTTCTGCTTGCTTATTTACTCATTTTTAGCCCAGCTGGAATAACTGTTAAAACAATTGCTAGGATAAAGAAATAACAGAATGTTCTGAGACACAGGTAAAGTATGGCCACTAAAATCCTATAACACATCTCAAATTTATGAACCCATATTATAATTGCAAAATAGACTAACTTTAATTCAATTAAAATTTTTTTAAATGTTTGTGCTTTGGAAGACCTTGAGTAGAAATAGCAATTGTGATTTGCCAACTTCACAAATAATTAAAACTGCTCAAAAAAAATATTTCCAGAAGTTAAAAATGAATCAAATAGATAATATGCCAACAGTTAATATTTCAAACTCATGCCCTATTTTAAATTTATTTTGTATTTAAGCCAAGGCTTTTTTATACAGATTTAAGCCAAGATTTTCAAATGCAATTTTGGCCACTTTGGAAAAAAATACTCCTTCACCATATCACAATTACCTTTTAACTTCTTATTAACCCTATGTATTCCTTATAATCCATTCATTTTATTTAACCCATTGACTTTTGCTCTAATTCTTGAGCTATTAATTCCTACATTTATTTTCTTTAGAGGCCAAAGTGAGTTCCACTCTTACTAACATCATCATTTTCATTTCTTCCACCCTTGTTTTGCTAGAATTCATGCAAGGATAAGTATGGGGTCAATTTTCTAATTACCTATCTGTTTGTAAAGAACTGTACTGATACTTTAGCCAGGCCTCACTTTATGGGCTTACAATCATCTGTCCCCATACTACCATAACACTGCCCCAATGTCTTCTAATGTAATCCAACATTGCTGTGGATGAAGGATTAATAAAATCCTTGTCCTCTTCTGTAGTTGATTAAATCTCCAGCTCTGTTCCCCTAGTGACCCAATAAAGGTAGCATGTAATTATAATATTAAGGCAACACTGCTTATAATAAAGGGATCTCCTGATTGATGAACTGTCTATAGACTTGAAAAACTATAATTATTTTACAGGAAGCCATAGCTTTGGGATTCCTGAGTGCAGTGACACATGACTAATGAGACATGTTTCTTGCGGGCACCCTGGAAAGTGTATGTTTCCAGAGATGATGGCTCCTGTAGAATATGAAAAATTTTAGCCCTGGGTAGTTCCTGCATAGGTCATCTCAACTCCCTGTACCTAAGCTTTACTGCTGCACAAACTGTTGCAAGGGCTCTCTCAGCAGAGGGATGCCTGAGGTTGCCCTGCTGTATTCAGGGCACAGGTACCAGATGAGACCTATGGGAGTCTTGTGAGTTGAAATGTTTACCTGAACCTAAAAACACCTCATGATGGGAACTGCAGTTACTAATCAGAAGTCTGATTCTCATCTAATTAGCCTTCCTTTGTAGATGACTTGATTTTCTTTAGTTTCACAATGATGTATCTAGGTTGGAGTTTTCTTCATCCTTCTTGGCAACTGGAGAACCCATTCGAACTGTAAAGATTCATGTCTCGCTTCAGACTGAGAAAATATTCATTTCTCAATTTCTTATCTTATATATTTTGTATCATTTCTTATATAATTTCTTCTCACCCCTTTTTGAAACTCCTATTAGTTACATATGTTAGTTGCTGAATTATTCTCTTTGACACTTGTATCTAATTCTCTGTTTTGGACTTTTTACTCTATTTTTAGGAGACCTCTTCAATTGTATATTATAGCCCTTAAATTAAAATTTTAATTTCAGCAATCATAATCTTCATTTCTAAAAACCATTTTCTTTTGTTCTAAATCCTTTTCTATAGCACTCTATCATTAATGCAGTTTCTTCACAAACCTGTGAAAATACAAATGCTGTTTATTTTTTACTGTTTTCTTGAATTTTTTTCATTTTTCCTACTAAAATTGATTATTCAGTTTCTATATTGTGGTCTTTCTCTTTTCATGCTGCTAGTTTTGGGTTTTGTTGATCCTTAAACTGTCTACTTACATATAAAAATGCAGTAATGGAGGACTTCTGGCCAAGATGGAGGCATAGGGTACACATATTGTGCCTCCTTGCACAACTAAAAAAAGGACAATAAATTTAAAAACAAAAAACAACCAGAACTGCCAGAAAATCAAACTGTATGGAAGTCTGACAACCAGGGAGTTGAAGAAGAAACATTCATCCAGACTAGTAGGAGGGGCAGAGATGGGCAGCCAGGCGGGGAGGACTCATGGCAAGGCAGCAGCTGGAGGACCTGGGTGGGCAAGGTGGCGGCTTGCAGACTGGGCATCCCACATTCGGTGCGGATAAACCAGGAGGAACAACCAGGGAGCGAGACAGACCTCGTGAACCCAGGGTCCCAGCATGGGGAAATAAAGCCTCAAAACCTCTGACTGAAAACACCTGTGGGGGTTGAGGTGGCAGCGGGAGAAACTCCCAGCCTCACAGGAGAGTTTGTTGGAGAGACCCACGGGGTCCTAGGATATACACAAGCCCACCCGCCCGGGAATCAGCATCAGAAGGGTCCAATTTGATTGTGGGAAGCAGGGAAGTGTCTGAAGACCAGCCGACAGCCAAGGAAGTGGCACTGTTCTCTCCCGAACCCCTCCCCCACATACAGCATCACAAGGCAGTGGCATGGGTTGCCTCGCCCTGGTGAACACCCAAGGCTCCGCCCTTACTACATAATAAGTGTGCTGAGACTTAAAAAAAAAAAAAAGGGGGCCAAATGAAAGAACACATCAAAGCTCCAGAAAAAATACAACTAAGCGATGAGGAGATAGTCAACCTATCAGATACACAGTTCAAAACACTGGTTATCAGGATGCTCCAGGAACTTACTGGGTACTTCAACATCATAAAAAAGACCCAGGCAGCAATGAAGGTTACATGATGTGAAATAAAGAAAAATCTATAGGGAACCAACAGCGACGGGAAGGAAACCAGGACTCAAATCAACAGTTTGAAGCAGAAGGAAGAAAAAAACTTTCCACCAGAACAGAACGAAGAAACAATTTTAAAAAATGAGGAGAGGCTTAGGAACCTCCAGGACATCTTTAAATGTTCCAACATCCGAATCACAGGGGTGCCAGAAGGAGAAAAGGAAGAGCAACATATTGAAAACTTATTTGAAAAAATAATGAAGGAGAACTTCCCCAATCTGGCAAAGGAAATAGACTTCCAAAAAGTCCAGGAAGCTCAGAGAGTCCCAAAAAAGTTGGACCCTAGGAGGTACACACAAAGGCACATCATAATTACATTACCCAAGATTAAAGATAAGGAGAGAATCTTAAAAGCAGCTAGACAAAAGGAGACAGTTACCTACAAAGGAGTTCCCATTAGACTGTCAGCTGATTTCTCAAAAGAAACCTTACAGGCAAGAAGGGGCTGGAAAGAAGTATCCAAAGTCATGAAAGGCAAGGACCTACATCGAAGATTACTCCATCCAGCAAAGCTATCATTTAGAATAGAAAGGCAGATAAAGTGGTTCCCAGATAAGGTCAAGTTAAAGGAGTTCATCATCACCAAGCCTTATTATATGAAATGTTAAAGGGACTTATATAAGAAGATGATCAAAAATATGAACAATAAAATGACAACAAACTCACAGCTATTAACAACCGAAACCCCCCCAAAACAAAAACAAACTAAGCAAACAAGAACAGGAATAAAATCATAGAAATGGAGATCACATGGAAGATTATCAGTGGGGGAGTGGAAGCAAAAGGAGGGGAAGGTACAGAGAATAAGTAGCATAAATGGTACGTAGAAAACAGAAAGGGGGAGGGTAAGAATGGTATAGGAAATGTAGAAGACAAAGAACTTATATGTACAACCCATGGACATGAACTAAAGAGAGGGAATGAAGGTGGGACGGGGTGGTGTGCAATGGGGAGAGGAATAAAGGGGGAAAAATGGATGACTGTAATAGCATAATCAATAAAATATATGTAAAAAAATGCAGTAATGGGTTGATAATACCAGACATCTAGTATGGGTTTTCTCCACTGTCATATACGTTGTTTTTAATTTTCCTAGAGTTTGTTTCAATATATGAATTCTGAACTATTTTAGTAGAGATATTATACCCTATGTATTCACATAAAACCTTCACAATGGAATATAAGCTATGCCTATCAGAGAAATAAACACAACAAGAGACTTCCATTTATTTAAAAAATCAAACAAACATTAGAACTTACCTCACACTAATAGTAAACATTTCCAGGATATCTTTTCCTAGTAGCCAGCCAACCAACATGATGATACCTGGAACAGAATCGAACAGCTATTTTTATTTTTTACATAAAATGACTTAGGCATAGAAGTGAGAGAATAACATGCTAAGGGGCAGCAATATTCCTTAATATTGAAGGGAAAGTGTATCAGGAAATGATTACAAGAGTTTGTGAAAATCCATTACACAGGAGAGATTCAAGTTAATGCTGGGATGCGCTCATGTGCACACATACATACACACACACTTTACCTTTTGCTGCCATTGCTGCCACCCATCCCTTCAAACAGTATCTGAGAGCTCCCAGTATGAGAAAACAACACCAGTACTTTCATACAATAGGGAGAAAAAAGGTCACATAAGACATATAGGTCCTACTTTTATTTCAGCTTTGCAAAAATAAACCCTGGAACTTTACTTCTCATAACTCAATATCCAGACATTACACATTAGGTTTGTACTACAAACAATGAAGTACTTAGGACTTGGCTCAAAGAGGGATCGATTTTACCTAAGATCTAGATAACTGCATTAATATTTAAAAATTACTACTTTTATGGCATTTAAAAATAAAAAAAGCCAACATAAATGAAACTGATTCTATATTCTCTGCTTTAACCTTTGTCTTTGAAAGCAAGGGTGCACGGGGTACAGTACTGGTTTTATGAGGAAAAAACAATATAATCAGAGTTTTAATAAAGCAACTTTAAGATTGTATTCTAGATCAATATAAACATTTAAACAAGTTTCTTCATCTTTCTGTAACTACAAAACAATGATATAGATCATGACCTTCTAAGATCCTATCCCAAATACTTTCCTAACAAAAGAAATTATATCCAATGAATTAATACCATGGGTCAGCAAACTACAATGTATGGGACTCCTGCATGTTTTTTAGATATAAGGTTTATTGACACAGCCACACCCATTTGTTTTGTATTGTCCATGGTTGCTTTCGTGCTGATGGCAGAGTTGAGTATTTCCAACATGGACTCTATGGACCTAAGGCTAAAATATTTACTATCTGCCCCTTTTCCAAGAGAAGTCTACTAATCCCTGATTTTGATCTTGACCCTTACCCTAATTCCATGTACTATCTTAAAGAGAAAAATATCTAATGCATTGTATTAAAACCAAGTAATCATAAAGTTAAAAAGATTTTTATCCCTAAGTTTGAAGTGGATTCATGATACCACATTAATATAAACTGGAAGATTTAATTAGCTAAATGCTTTTCAATTTATGGAATTCACTATAAATCTGTTTTTAAATTTTTTTTTAATTCACTATAAATCTTAAATAATCAGTAGCAATAATCAAATGAAGGAAGCTCTGAGAACATAAGCAGTTAAGCAAAAGGAACGAAATATCTTCCTACTCTATGTTTATGATAAAGACAGACAGAATAAAATTAATATTCATATTTAAGAAATTCGCTGAATTTGTACAGTGGAAATGCTGCTTTAAAAATTCATTATTAATTTAAAACATTAGCCCTGGCTGGCATAGCTCAGTGGATTGAGCGCGGGCTGTGAACCAAAGTGTCGCAGGTTTAATTCCCAGCCAGGGTACATGCCTGGGTTGCAAGCTATAACCCCCCAGCAGCCACACATTGATGTTTCTCTCTCTCTCTCTATCTCCCTCCCTTCCCTCTCTAAAAATAAATAAATTTAAAAAAAAACAAACAAAAAAAACATTAAGCTAGCAAAAATAATTAAAATAATTATCATGAAAGAATTAAAGGACAAATTCCAAAACTGATACAACTGCTTAATAGATTGGCAGGTCACAAAAGTGGACCAACACATATTTAACAAAGTGTTCAGTTACTCTAATAATGAATTCTGAAATAAAATAATGAGAAGTCTTTTATTCACCTGCTAAGTTAATGATAACACTGGAAATACCAGGGGAACACTTTGTAAAGTATATGATTGTCTAACCACTATGCTATACACTTGAAACTAATATAAAATATTATTAATGTAAACTGTAATTTTAAAATGTTAAAAAAGAATGAACATCTAAAATTTAAAAAATTAATAACAAAGGTGGCAAGGGTGCTAGGAAAGAGACACTTTTCCCCTGCTGATGAAGAGTAATATTTGGCAATATAAAACAAAAGCCTTTAAAAACATGCCAAAAATTTAAAAATTCCATGGATACTATTTGGCCCAATAACTTTACTTTTAAGAATTTATCCTAACAAAATGAGAGGTGTTTACAATAAATACCTGCACTAAAGAATCACTGACATTATTAAAACTCAAAAAACCTGAAGAAATGTCTATGAGAAGTCTGATGTATGTTTTAGATGAGCGTCTATTTAATGACAACACGTTTGTGACAGGATATGTGAAATAAAAAAGAAAAGCAGTCCATAAAACAATATAATCACATTTTGTTGAAGACAAAAAATACCATGTATATAGAGAGGCCCTTTAATTATAGGAATTAAACAGAGTTCTGACTTATCTTTGTAGGAAAGGACAATAGCTGAGGGTTAGTTTTCTAACTTTAAAAAAAGCAGTAATAAAGCTAAAATTGAGTTCATTAATTAAATGAATAAATTTATGTATGTATGCATGTATGTGTGCATCTAAATTCCCTCCTCCTTTACTCAAAACCAACCAACCAAAAACACAATCTAAGTAAATATATGAGATATACATACTCACTCTTCTCTTACCTATTATACCAAAGGAGTAAAAGGAAAGTTGTTTTCCTAAGAGGTCCATGCTCTTCTGCAGAGGGGTTTTTGGTGCCTTGACAAATTAGAAAAGAGTGTCACCACAATGAACTAAATTCAGTAAGATATACTAGGTGCCAGGGACTATGCTAAGTGCTTGACAGACCCATGCCGGTGCTTAACGTATCCATGGCACACACAGCTCTCCGTTAGGGTACATATTAGCCCCTTCACTGAGGAAACTGAGGCTTACACTTTAAAAAATCTGTTTATGTGAAAAGGTTCATGCTTTCTATGCCATGCTTTGAGGAAAAATCTGTTCTTCCAATCAATTTCTCCAAGACTTAATTACCATCAGCTGCCCCTCGCTTTTCTCATCTTTCTCCTTTCAGTATCTACAAACAGGCATGTAACCCAAGTCTTTTTATCCTGTTGGCTCTCTGGTCTGCTAACTTCCCTAGTGGTCTCTTCACTGGCAAGCTTCTTAGAATGGTTTATACACTGCATGATGTACACTGAGTTTGGCAGGTCATCTGAGAATCCAGAAGAGTTAGGGGAAATATGATATTTATAGAATGCAACTTCTTTTTTTTATATATAAGGAAATATCTTAAATGAGAAAATAATCCTCAAAAATCCTTAAACAAGAATATCTTCTAGATTATTTTACTTTGTAATTTTTTTCCCATTACTTGGAATTATACAAAGTTGGGAATTTTGACAGAAAACATGTTCTGAGAAACAAGTATACTATTTAATAATCTTTAAAAGTAACATAATAAAGCTAATATTTCTAAAAGAATTAGCCCTATAAATAAGCTATAAATGTTTGTATCTCATAAAAAATGAGTAAGTATCAAAATGTTTTAGAATATTAGCAATGCCAATTCAAGCCCTTCCAATTACAGGCTTTCCAATGTTTTTAAGCATAGACAACTGAATGATATTCTGAAAAATTTTACTGTCAATAGTACATAATCTACCAATATTCTCTTTTACTCTACCACGAGAATGTCAGATTTGAAATTAATGCATCATTAACAAAGTACTCACTTCTTCTGCTTGCATCATCTTAAAAACCTCTCCAAATTCAGAATTTTCTCCTGTTCCAATGACAATACCCTAAAAGGAAAAACAGGAAAATACATTTATAATCAGATGGAATCAACCTTCTCAATGAAAAAAACAAAACTCTGTCCTGGCTGGTGTGGCTCCAAGGATTGAGTGCTGGCCTGCAAACTGAAAGGTCACCAATTTGATTCCTCATCAGGGCATATGCCTGGGTTGCAGGTCAGGTCCCCAGCTGGGGGTGAGCAAGAGGCAACCAAACAACTGATGTTTCTCTCATACACAGGTATCCCTCTCCCTCTTTCTGCCTCCCCTCTCTCTAAAAATAAATAATATTTTTTTAAAAAGAATAAAAGAAAACGCTATCAAAAAAAGGAAAAAAAACAAAACTCTTCATTCCATTTCTCCAGAGCCTTGCCTACAACTAAGTTATCTGACATACTTTTATCTAAGTTTTACTTACTAAAGTTACACTTTTTTCCCCTTTCAAAATATGGAACGCTTCACAAATGTGCATGTTATCCTTCCAGAGGGTCCATACTAATCTTCTCTGTATCATTCCAATTTTTATTATACAAGCATGTGCCGCCAAAGCAAGCACAAATTTACACTTCGTTGTTATTAAAAATCATTAGTATTTACATCTTGTGATACAAACCTTAAAAACAAACATTTCATTGAATTTACTTTTGACTCAATTTGGAAGCCCATCTTTTGTTTACATGAATATTTCTGAAATTTGAATCTTATACTCATTAGAGACATTTAATGTAGAATATCTTTGTCCCCAAAATACTACTGACTGCTGCCTTTTATATATGTGAAATATTAGAATGCAGAAACAAAATATTTGTGATCACACATGAATGATATATATAGTCAGAATATGATAGCCAGAACCATATTATTAAGTTCAAACTTAGTAATGAACATGTTCATAAGTCACTGTTTCTATCAAAAAAAAAAAAATGAAAGAAACAGGTATTGAGAATTATGCCTTTAAAGGATCCATTATCCGGTAAATGGCAGAACTGTGGACAAATATCCCTTAGAGAAATAGCTTCTCATCAGCTTTACAAATAGCTGCCAAGGATTAAGTCTACATAAAATTAGTAAAAAAGGACTGAGAAAATGGTTGAAAACAAAGGAACTGCTATTTTTGGAACAAGAAAAAAAAATACCTTTGCTTTGCCACATCTGACCAGTGTTCCCATGAAGGCAATGTTACTTCTTGATGCAAGATCTCCATTAGTTGCAGCCAGTTGAGGGGCTGTCACCTTGGAACAAGGTGTTGTTTCTCCTGTCAAGCTGGACTCATCAATGGAAAGATCCACAGCCTTGGGGAACATAAAGCATTCTGTGACATTCAAATATGAAGACTCTCTGTGCTACATTTAACATCTACCAAGTTTGTAACCATCACTTCTTCCTTAAATATCCCTTTTCTATTAATTAACGTAATCTTTTATCATATCCATTACTCTGAAACAGAAGACCAGAGTAAGTACAACCATATTTAAAAAAGAAGTTAAATCAACAAAATCTGACATGCAAAGTAGAATGCTGTACCATGAGACAAGACTACCCTAAATATGAAAATACAACTAGAGAAGAGGAGACCCTAATTGAGACTTAATTTTGTATACAGAAAACTCAACTCTCCCAATAAAATACTATTTCCTAATTTTGCCATCCCCTAAAGTTCTAAAAATGTGTTTTGCACACTAAAACCAACCATAAGGGAAAGAGAAATACAAATAAAAGGTATACAAGGTACTGAGAAAGAAATCATTACATCATTTGGGGCTCAATTTTCATAGAGTTCTTCCTGTTATATATCCCTATATTGATCCCAAAGGTACATTAGTAAGAATCCAAAATGTATATAAACGTCATAAACTTTAAATACATAAATGTATATGTAATTCCATGAAGACTATGAATATTGTATTATCTTCCAACTCTGCAACAGAGTTTAAATTCTGACAGTTTCACCCCTAATACAATTAAGTATTCACCTACCCAAGCAAGCAAAAAAAAAAAAATCACCATTTTATGTGGAAAACAATGCAGATGTGACCTGGCCCTGTTTCTCAAAATACGGCCAAGAAAATAAGAGATACAAGTATGTTAATAGACATATGTAATGTGATACATGATTGATAGACAGGTTATTTACAAGCCCTCTAGCTAACTTTGATACACATTCCAGTTTGAGAATCAATCAAATAATGTTTCCCAAACATCTTTGATCCACTTTATTTCAGAATCTCTTATTCAAGGGTCCTTGCGACACTCTTTGGAAAACTAAGACCTAGCTCATGAGTTTACTCATTTTATAGGTTCACTCACTCACCCAATGAACATTAACTGACTACCCTAACTATGGACCAAGCCCTGGGCTAGATCATGGAAAGGAAACAAGGAAATGAACCTGGAGCAATTCAATGACTGTGCAGTCTCACTCTCAATCAGGCCTCTTGACTGACAGTTCATACTACATACAAAGTACTCTCAACTTTAAATCCTGTTTTTCTTTTTCTTTTTTGGTGGGGTAGGGGAAAGAGAATCTCATCTTTTTAAATGGCTCATTTTTCATTAGCATAAGTACCTTAAAACTCTCATAGAAAATAATTATTTAAATTGGTTCACGGAGTCTTTCTCTCCATCTATATAATAACTATGTTTTAATTTGATCGATGCTAATGATTTCACTTAACAAATATTTACTAATGCTTATAATGAGCCAGACCCCTGTACTCTTATTTCACACAGTAGGAAACAGCAGTAAAGAAAACAAAGTTCATGCCCTCACCTATTCTTCTAATGAAAAAAATGACTTGAAAAATAAACAAACAAGAGTATATACTACAATGCCTGGCAGTGGGGGAAAACAACAAGATAAGGATGAAGAGTGACATTCTAGATAGAAGAGACAATATCTCTCAAAAGTACATATCCCTTTTGCAGAGTCCTGATCTACTTTAGGGCCCCAAGGCTGGGCCATAATTAAGGAAAAAAGGATTCTAGACAAAGGGAGCAAAGAAGATGGGGGCAGGAACGTGCTTGGTGTGTTCTTGTGCTAGGCAGATATATAACTTTGCAAATATAATTAATAATTTACATTAGATCGTAAAATTTTTAAATGTTCAGAATGAAAATAAATTATATAACTCCAAAAAGAGCAAATTGTACTAACATTTCCTTAAAGTTTAGTACCATGCGAATGTGATGGATTTTAGTATCAAAACAGGCTTATAAAAAGTATACCTTAAAACACAAATCAATAGTCCTTTACTCTTTAAAAGGCTTCCCATTTTATATAATTAGGTATGCAAAGATGAGCCAGGTACACTTGGGTTCATCACTTCAACACAGCTACAAATTAAACAGAAAAACAGCTGCCGTGTTCAAAGGCAATGGAATTTTTCTTTACTAAAGAAACATTTATTTGACTTCTCTTTCCAAATTAGTCTTAGGACTGTGTAACTTGACACACTGACACATTTATTACCAAAATAAGGGGGGAACATTAGGTCTTTCTTAAAAGATGATTCTAGTACTAAAAACAATCATCTGATGGCTCATCACTTACTACCTGGTAGGTATTATGCTACATTCCTATGCTAAGTTTTCCACTAACAATTACTTAGCTACTGACAACTCCAATAAGGCAAGTACTATCATTATTATCCCTATTTTACAGACACTTTAAAAGGTTAAGCAACTCAACATCATAGTAAGCTATGGAGATGAAACTCAAATGTTGACAAATTAAGTCCAGTTCATCTCAATTACTTAGCAGATCAATTTGGAAATTATTTCTCCTCCCCAGTTTTGTAATTACTTGTAAGAGAAGTAGTTAAGCGAAGATACATTTTTGCCAATTACAAAAGCCAACAAAGCTTATTTAATTAGCAATCTCCTCTTTAATGCTTTTTATAAAAATCAGAACTGCATGTTAATATTCTGAGCTCGTAATTAGAAAAGAGACCGGCTAATATTTAAAAGCAAACAAAACTTGTATACATCTACAGAATTCCTTCTCTGAGAAAGGTAAAATTTATCCTTTCTCACTGAAGACTTTCTACTTTAAATGTAATCTTAAATATGAATAAATACTAACATTAGGTGGTTGTCTAAAGGGACAAAGAGTATAAAAATAATCTGACTTATTAAAAAGAGGAAATGCATGCCTTCATTGTCTCTGTCAGTTACCCAGCTCACCAGTGTCAGCCTTGCAGCATAAGAACCATTTAAGAGAGTAAGAATTTTTGTTCAGATCAGATTTTTCTGCAGAAAAAAAGGTATATTTTTAGCAAAAAAGCATTCAGTCTTATGTGGTGTACAAATTGATAGGGAGGAAAAAGAGGCTTTGGATCCTTATCTTTTTTCCATACAATTACAAATTCATAAAACTCAAATTATCAAGAATATATTATCAAAACAATCTGTCTAAATCATACAATCAATGTAGCAAACTACATAGATATCAACAGCCTACTGAACAAGAATATTATTCTAAGTTACAAGTTATTCTCTTATGATGATTGCAAGAGTTTTCATAGGAAGCAGCTTTGAGGAAGTAAGGTAAAGGAAGACATTTCAAAGAATAGTATTTAATAAATTAGGCAGCCTATTACAGTTTAACAAGTTCACAATTTAATCTGAGATGATATTACAGTCATTTATTCACCACATTCATGAGAGAAAGGTAGGATAAAATGAAATAAAAAACTAGCCAGCTTCATACCTTCCAGCCAAAAGTTTAAACACTAAACCTTCAGAAGAGCTGTTAATGAATAGGAAAACTGATAATGTTTCACTTTCTCTTCATTTTTCCTCAAGCATCTTTGTGTGAATAAGATATTGAGTTGGCCAAAAAGTTTGTTTGGTTTTTTCCATAAGAAGGCCCTGGTATTGCTTAGTTGTCTTCACTAGAAACAATTTTGTTGGATTGTATTGTGACAGCTGTCATATCAGCATGCATTTAAAAAATAATAAAAACTTGTGAACTTTTGTGTAGCCATTTTAATATTGAAGATAGAAGAAAATACAGAACATCTACAGTATATTATGCTTTATTATTTCAAGAAAGGTAAATACATAACTGAAATGCAAAAAAAGATTTGTGCAGTGTATGGAGAAGGTACTATAACTGATCAAACGTGTCAAAAGTGATTTGCAAAGTTTCATGCTGGAGATTTCTCGCTGGACAATGCATTCTCCACAGTCCAGTAGATCAGCTGAAGTTGACAGAAATCAAATTGAGAACAATCAAGGTTACATCACATGGGAGACAGCTGACATACTCAAAATATCCAAATCAATAAAGCTACTGGTGAAAATGAAAAATGTATCTTTTATTTTAAGGAAAAAACTAAATGAACTTTTTGGCCAACCCAAGACAATGCAGTTTAAAAGTCAGAATATAAATAAGAATCTAGATGTATATGTAATCTACAATCTGAATATTTAATACCCACAGAATAAAAACGGTTGAAAAAATTCAGAGAATTATTCCTATAAAAATTAGGCAGAAAGTGAATGTCCAAGTCACAAATATTTCCTAAAAAACAAAAGTGGCTAATTTTAACTGTAGTTAACATGGAACAATTCACTGCTACAAATAAGTTCTCAAACTAAAGAACATCTTGGTATACTGTATGCTGCAAGTCAATCACCTCTCTACTCTAGAATTAAAAATAAATCCCAAAAAACTTCCCTCAGAAAACAACCTTCCAAAATATTTATCTCCAGCTGACTAATTATGATAAAATTTCTTACTTCTGCCCTCAAAAATAAGATTCCTCATATTTATTTAAATGAACAAATAGGCAATTAAGAATTATTCATGAGCTCTAGCTTATTAACAATCAAAGCCAACCAAATGCTACAAATTACTGAAAAGGCTACATGAAAGGAATTTCATCCCATGATAAATGCTTGCATGAATTACTAACTTTCTGACTTAAGTAAACAGATTCAAGTTAATCAGGTCACCAGTAATTCAAAGGCCAGAACTCAGTTATCAATGATTTCTAAGATATTTCACTAAGACTATTAAAAGAAACCAAATTTCAAAATAGGATTTATTTTTGTAACAGTTCTTTTCTACCAACATGAAATGAGACTCTCAAAACAAAGAGGCTAATTAAGTTTTACTTCTAACCCTCCCATACTGTCTTTTTAAATTCAAGTGAGTTAATGAGAAAAGTTTTTTCTTCAGCATTTTAAACATGAATAAATAGCATTCTGCAGCTCACAGTGCTTTTAACCACTGAAATATAAAAATCAGACGACAAAACACTAAGTACAGCTCAAGATCATACTATGTAAGAGAACAAATATACCCAGTGCTCTAAGACTGGAATGGTTGTCTGGACTGTGTAATGGTAATACTGTTACAGTAATATACATCAAGTGCAAGCGATTATACCAAACAGTTTTAGTGAACAAGAATGTTCCTAAATTCCAAAAATATACCATGCATCTTCAATATTCTACTCAATTTCTCTCAGCAGCTAATTTAAAATCTCTGCTAAGTTGTTCTTTTTTACAAGTCTGTACATAAGTTTAATAATTCAGAAACTTTTAAAAGCAAAGTTTCAGTGATAAATCACAATAAGAAGGGGAGCAACATACTCTAAATCAATTTATCAAATTTACCTACCAAAAGAATATGTTGACGTCAATATAAAACTTACAACTCAGGAAAAACGTCAAAGAAAATAATGGAGTAGGGCACTGAAATAATTGGTCCTTCCACTAAAACAATCATAAACTGGCAAGAATTGACAGAATCAACTCTCAAATCAAAAAACTTAAAGCTACTGCCCTGGCTGGGTGACTTGGTTGTAATGTTGTCCTGTAAACTAGGAGCAAAGTTTTTGTATGCTATTGAAGTAATGTTAGTATCAATTCAAAATGCACTGTTCTAAATTTAGGATGTTACCTGCAATCCCCATTGTAACCACTAAGAAAATAAGTAAACAATAGATAAAGGAAATGAGTAGTTAATCAAAGTATACTTTAAAAAAAACTCAAAAAGGAGGAAAAGTGAAAGAAGTGAGCATAAAAACATAACACATAAGAAACAACAGCAAAATGGCAGGTAAAAGTCCTTCACTATCAGTAATGACTTTAAATGTAAATGAATTCATAATTGTGTGACTCAGTCATACAATGGAATACTGCTTGGCAATAAAAAACAAAAGATACTGATACATGCTACAACATGAATGAACCTTAAAAACATATTAATTGAAAGAAGCCAGACACAAAGATTGCTAAAAAGCAGGGGTTTTCGTTCAGGAGTGATGAGAAAATTCTACAGTTAGACTGTGGTGACAGCTGCACAACTCTGTATATACTGAAAACCACTCAATGGTACATTTTCAATGTCTAGACTGCTTGGAATACTATTATTTCAATAAAGTTTTTAAAAAATTATTTTTATATGTAGTGGATGGACTAGCACTTAGCTAAAAATGCAAAATCTCAGCCCCACCACAGACTTACCAAAATAAAACCAGATGATGTCTATGCACATTATAAGTTAGCATGTACTGCCCTAGAGTAATTCTGTCACATTAAGAAAACTGGGAACTAAAAATATTCAGTGACTTGTTAAACTTACATGGTCAATTCACTTCATAAACAGACACATTTTATATTTTGAATCACATTTATTTGCAAGCTGGTGTCTCCCAGTAGAAAGAGTACAAACTGTGTAGTTTTCTTTTTCACTTGCTACTCCTAACATGTTATACACAGTACTCAAATATTTGTTAATGGCTAAAATGGCTTCATAACACAGACTGAATTCTGAAGACAAAGAATATATTTTGCCTACTTAGCTTCATTACCAAAATAAGTACATTTTAAATATCACAACATGCTTATATTCTAGCAATGTCTGACAACTCTTTTTTGAAAAACATAACCAAATCAGAATCTAACTTTGCCAGAATATTAAGTTTTTCACTGAGTGAATGGAAAATGTATTTTGTAACTAAGCGGTTACATAACACTCTGACATTGCTCCACTGATGGAGATAACCCACTGAGAGGAAGCTTCTTGCTAGTGGTTCTTTAATAGTAGTTTGCAAGAATGTGAGCCTTACAGAAAAGGACATGATGGCCAAGTGCAGTTGTATTCCTTCAGTTCGTAGGTAGCCAAAGTAAAGTTGTTCTCATTCAACTCATTATCTTTGGTTTTCACTTGTCCTGAGAACTAAGAAACAGGAAAGAACAACCCTAAAGACACTGGAAGGTACTGAGAGTCATACTACTGTCCTATAACAAAGTAGAGAGATGCATGAGATAAGAGAACTCACTATTCTAAGTTTAGACCTCTGAGTTGCCTCAGTAGATTGAACTCCTAGCAGTGTTATCTTTCTGCCCAGACTTTTATGGTCTGATAATCTAGTGTCATAACAATGATTAGTGCAGGGTGGGACAAAAGTAGGTTTACAGTTGGCTGTATGGAAAATAATAATCAATAAATAATAACACAAGAATAAACTCTGTGTTTCACATACGCACAATATAAGCCTACATTTGCCCCACCCTGTGTGTGGCTCTCAGCCACATAAGTGATAGTTCTCTGAAAGAAGTTTGACACATTCAGAAAATCATATAAAATTATTTTTTTTAAAAAGGCAGTTGTACCCAGTGTCTAGATATTAAAGACAGTTTCAAAGAATGATATGGGCTAACACAAAGCACATGAGCCACAGAAAGAAATGTCAATGGAATTAATCATTCAGAATTTCAAGTGAAAGAAAATCTTGCTATATTTCAAACCATGTTTTGAGCTTAGAAAGTTACAACTCAGAAAGTTACAAACAAAAGAAACCTTCTTTTCCTCTGACTCTTACATTGTTTTCTCTTATAAGGAATTCTTTGTTCCCATATTAATATAGACTTTACCCAGAACAATATAGAAAATATCTTGCTTCCAAAAAGGCAAAATGTAGTGTTACACAGGTATGTATAGTCCATAATATTGCCTCATCTAAAGCCCTTGTCTGACCAATCCACTGGCTACCACCAATTAATGGGCCAGGGGTGCCTTTTCTCAAATACTGTTAAAAATTAAACTTAAAACCCCTAGGAAAAAGGTGAGAAACATGCTCATAGCTCAATTTCTCTAAGTTTTATTCTCCCAACTCTAAGGCTTCTAAGCTGTTAAGATCACTTCCACCAATAGATACGGGCACATTCTCTGGTTTTAAAAAACTGACTCAGGCAAAAAAAAAAAAGAATTTCTCAAGTTACCAAATTAGTATTTTTTTTAAATGTCTACAAATGACAGCCTCAGCCTATTATGAAATAAACTGTGTCCCCCTAATGTTCACATTGAAGTCCTAATCTCCAATGGGAAGGTAACTGGAGACGAGGCCTTGGGAAATAATTAGGGTTAGATGAGGTCATGAGGGTGAGGCCCTCATAATGCAATGAGTGGTCTTACAAGAGAGAGATCTCTCTCTCTGATGCTTGAAGACACAGCAAGAAGGCTGCAAGCCAATAACAGAGTCCTCACCAGAAACTGAATTCTGTCCCTGACTGTGGACTTCCCAGCCTCAGAACTATAGAAAATAAATGACTGTTGTTTAAGCCACCCAGTGTATGCTATTTTATTACCGCAGCCTGCACTGACTTAAGTCACAACCTATGAAAAGATAATGCACTCAAGTCACTGAATATGGTGACAAAATGCTACTGAAGGCCCAGGCAAGATTTACAGTCAATATCGGAACCACTGAAATTAGTGACAGGAACCCTAGAGTTGCAACATGACAATGCTGAAGTGGTAACCCTGGAGTTGGATCAAGTGCACAAGAAGAGAATTACATACTTTGTGAGGAATTAATACTATCCCAAGACTAATTGAGGAATTTTCTTGTTTCCTTTAAATCCTACTAGTTTGTTTCATGCAGGAACATCAAATGACCAGCTGGCCTTACAAAATAGTCCAAAGATCACACCTCAGTCAAATTCAGCAAACAACACTCCAATAAGCCAATTTAATTCCAAAAAAATCTGTGTATAGTAGAGAAATCAATTTTATAAGCCTTATTATGTCTTAAGTCAGTACATCTAAATTTAGAAGAAGCAGGAGATTTTCTCTAATCTTTTAGGAAAGTCATCTCAGTCTACTGGGAAAGTAGTTGCAACAGCCTGCTTGTGGTACCAGGTAGAAAGTAAAATAAATAGGGCAGAAAAGGGATAGAGGGAATCAAAGATGTTCAACTATATACAGAGAAGTGGAAAAATCCAAATAGCACTGCCAAGCAAAACATACGCTGATGAAGTGTCTGAAAAATTAACACAGAGGGAAAAACAATCCAAACTAATAAATTATTTCACAAAACATATGCTTCAATATTTTTAGCATCAAGCTTTAAAAGGTAAAAATTCCCTGTTACTGAATTTATAGTAAGTCTTCGATATATAATTGCTGAGTGAATAAAATATGTATTAATCTGAAAAGTTTTCTCCCATTTGCACATGAACTTGGAGATGATTAATTCACAGATCAATTTACCCTTATTTAAATGAAAACCCTAAAACACTTTCCATCCCAAATGGTGCTTTTAAGTTTCTATGTCATTATACTGTTCAAATTGTTCAAATAATGAGAAACACCCACTGAGGAAGTCTGTTTCTGAACTGGAAGACAAGCACTCCAGAGTAAATGATGACATAAGCTCCATGAATTTAAATTAAGGAAGGGAAGATGATTTATACTAAGTGACAATCCCTATCAAATCTAAGGAAGAACAATCCAAGGTCTTGTCATAAACTAAATATTAAGGTGGAGGAAGGGAGGGAAAAAATGAATGAAAAGATACAACAGAAAGACCTATCAAGGAGAGAAAAAAGGTAAAAAGGTAAAATAAATAACATTCCCAGTCTGACATCTAAGGATAAATTTTAAGTATTTGTAAAAATGACCATTATTTCAAGGTTAAATGAAGTTTGTTATTATACTTCAAAAGGTTCTTCAGGCTTCCCATACTCTCTGTATAAAACACTCATATTTTGGGATATGGTAAGTTTTCATAGACTGATAGCTCTATAGGTGTTAAGACACAGCCAATTAATTCCTATAATAGATGGTACTGGCATGCTAATGGGCTGTGAGGGCCTCGTAAACTAGCTGCCCAACTCCATTTTCCATCCCTTTAATCTATTCTACACACTGTGGCCACATTAAGGGTAATATCATTTGCCAGCTGCCTATGATCTTCAAAGCTAACTCCTAACCAATAAAATCTGAAATGGAGTTTTGTATCCAAGGCCCTCCTGAATCTGATTCCACCATATATTCTCTATCCTAAACATAGTCTAGTCTAGCCCCATATTATATACTGACATACACTACAGTGATCTGAATAACGTTCCTTCCTTGTCTTCTCCATCTCCGTCCAGTCCCACCCTTCAGTTATTGCCATTAAAGCCATGTTTCTGAGGCATTCTGATTTTGCTCAAATCAGAAGTAACCACTCCCTTTTGTAAATTTTTATATTGCATTCTTAGTACTTCTCTTACTCAACAAGTTCTATCTAATTTTATGGTGAGAGGTTTGTGTACACAAATAGTATACTAATTGATTAAAAAATTCTATATATGTCACTTTTTAAATCAGAAAACCCAATGTACAAATCAGCTATGTGTTAATCCTTAAAACTGTTAATTGTCTAATCTTTAATTTCCATCCAAGTATATTCACTTCTCACCAATCATAAAATCTATGGTCTAAGTATCTGTGTCTCACCCTTCCAATTCGTAGGCTGAAATCCTAACCCTTAAGATGAAGGTATTAGGAAGTGAGATCTGCCCTGGCTGGTGTGGCTCAGTGGACTGAGTGCCTGCCTGTTAACCAAAAGATCACCAGTTCGATTCCCAATCAGGGCATATGCCTGGGTTGTGGGCCAGGTCCCCAGTTGGGGGTGCATGAAAGGCAACCACACACTGATGTTTCCCTCTTTCTGTTTCTCCCTCCCTTCTCCTCTCTCCAAAAATAAATAAATAAAGTCTTTAAAAAAAAAAAAAAAAGGAAGTGAGACCTTCTTATAAAAAGAGACCCACAGAGTTCCTTAAGCTGCTTCCACCAGGTGAGGACCCAGTGAGAAGAGAAGGCATCAGCTATGAATGAGGAAGAATGAGCAAAAGAATTCGACCATGCTGGCACCTTAATCTGGAACTTTCCAGCTTCCAGAACTATGAGATATTGATGATAAGCAATCCAGTGTGTGGAATTTTGGAGCAGCACAAACAAACTAAGACAACAAACTTACCTCAAACAAGCGCAAGTCAGCAGGAACTCTGTCCCCAACAGAAAGGCAAACTGTATCACCTGGAACCAAGTCTCGTGCAAGTGTATGTTCCAATTTCCCTTCACGCACACTGTAACATGAAACAGAAACAACCGTGGCTCAAAAAAGAAAGCCATGCCACTATTTTATAAAATGATCTCCAGTGGGTATGCCTAAGGAAAAATAATCGCTTGGTCTTTTTGTGTAGCACTGTCTCCAGAACAGTGCTTAGCACATGGTTGTACACACACAGACAAATATATCTGTTGAACAAATCTACGCGTCTTGGCAATATCAAAATCAGAACTTTAAAGTATTAGTAGTACAACTTGCTACACCAAACAGGGCGTGAAGTTGTTTAATGTCAGATTAATGACTTCTACCTTATGTTTAACAAGTTTGAGGCCACAGTGTATCATCCCACTAGTACATTCAGTTTCTATTTTTAAGAGTAGACATCCCTATGAGAGACAAGAACATACCAATGGCATTCCGGTGGCATAAGTTTATTCAGTTCTTCAAGAGACTTTTCTGAACGGTATTCCTATGTTAAAAAAAAAAGCAGAACAAAATATTAAAATCAACATTTATAAAGAAATGTAAAATACGTCTGTTTCTAAGAACATATTCCATATCAAACTTAATTAAATACTGATCTCAATCATTATTTTAAAATTTCCCAATTCTAGACCTGACCAGTGTGGCTCAGTGGGTTGGAGTTCATCCCGCAAACTGAAAGGTCTCCCATTTAATTCCCAGTCAGGATACATGCCTGGGTTGCAGGCCAATTCCCTGGTTGGGGACACGCAAGAGGCAACTGATCCATGTCTCTCATGTATTGATATTTCTCTCCCTCTCTTTCTCCCTCCCTTCCCCTCTCTAAAAAATAAGCAAATAAAATCTTTTTTTTTAATTTCCTAATTCTTATCTTTTCCTTTATGTGCAATTACATTCTGCAAATAAAAGCTTGCCCCTTATTAAATGTTGCAGTGACCAATTTTGTTTATTAAATAGTCCCAATTTTATATTTTAATATTCAGTGTGCAAACCTAGGATCAAGCTATTTATCAGAAAATGAAAAGTGATTAGAATGTCCAAAGAGTATATAATTTTTGCTTATTATAAATTAAGTTCACTGAGCCTTAAATTTTCTTCCAGTGTTTAATGATCAAAGAAGTCAAAGACATTTAACTGCAAGCAACATCTGATTTGAGGATTTAGATCCTTGCTAACTGAAAAGGTTTATGGGGTAAGTCTGCTTGAAAAGAACATACCTTAAGCAAGGAGTAAGATGTGGCTTGCCCTACCTTGATAGACACTTTTGGTATCACCCTGAATTATGCATAAGTGGACATCTGCAGAAGCCCCAACTGTGATACTATTTAGTACATATTTCCATGGGCAGTCTTGCTTCATACAACAATACTACTTCTGTCTCATGACTGCACTTAGCACGCCAATTTTGTTTTCTTGTTTACAGACTTCAGTTGTTTTTTTTTTTGTTTTGTTTTGTTTTGTTTTTTTTAGAGAGAAACGGGAAGGAAGGGAGAAAGCAAAGGAGACACACATCGATTGATTGTCTCCTGTTGTGCACCCGAACAGGGGAAGGAATCCAGGCATGTGCCCTGACAGGGAATTGAACCAGTGACCTTTCATTTTGTGGGATGACATCCAACCAACTGAGCCATACCAGCCAGAGTCAATCTTTTGGTCTCAGGTGAAAAAGGGAGAAGTAGTAGTGGGAGTGAAAGGTGGGGAGTGTTTTAAAATGACTGCAGTGTTAGTACAAATCAGAATTTCATACCCATCACAATCTTTTTCAAATAAAAAATGCAAAGTTGTATAAGAATAACTTAGAACTAAATCAGTCTTCACCTGGGCAAGAGGAACAAATGTAACAGTGAGGTAAATCTATAAATATAAAAATTACAAGACATCCCTCCCCAAGGATATTAAGGAATTTGGAAGTGTTACCTAAAAATTCCACAACAGGCTAGAAAACACTCACCAATCTTAGATTCTAGAAATAAATGACATAAAAGCTGCCCAATCTTTATCTCCCTCTTCAGATTTCTTAGCCTTTATTCCTTAAAACTACAAAGATGCCTCCATTATCAAAATGACCATTTAACATAACACACCACCAAAAACCTGATAGCCATCCTTAATAGATGCCTAAAAGTTATCATTTTAAATTTATTGTAAGTTGCATCAGTATATGACTATATAAAACAATTAGCTATTTTATGGCTATGAGGGTACATAATGGGATGGGGAATTAAATTAAAAAGAGATAGGGAAAAAAGGGCAGATATAAAGTAAATATAAAAAGTACTTCCCTTCTAAAACACAGGTAAAAACACAAATACTAAATAATGATAAAGCACTACAAATTTCTGGTATTTCTGATAGTTTTTTGACAAAGCGCTATGATAAGTTCAAGTGACAATACATAGGATCTTTTTTAGCAGGTGTTTTTAATTGCTGTTTATAGAATTTTTGTTGGTTTCATAGGTACCTTGGGAGAACGACTCACATCTGTACAAGAAACCAGATCTATCAATCTGAAACTGGAGTCTTCATAAATGTTTTGATTCTTTGAGTTTTCCATCACTGACCTATCATAAAGATATTTAGTAGATGGTTTCAGCAGCTGCACTTAAAGTGAATGACACACTACCTTTGTGTAAAATTCCACATCGACTATGTTAAAATTGCAATTTTAGGCCCTAGCTGGTGTGGCTCGGTGGACTGAATACCAGCCTGGGAACAAAAGGGTCACCAGTTCGATTTCTGGTCGGGGAATAAGCCTGGGTTGTGGGCCAGGTCCCCAGTATGTGTGTGCAAGAGGCAACCACACAATGGGTTTCTCTCCCTCTCTTTTTCCCTCCCTTCCCCTCTCTCTAAAAATAAATAAATTTTAATTGCAATTTTATGTTTGTTTGGTTTATTTTGAGTGTAGGAGCTCTCTACCAAGACAACAAGCTACTAAGGTATTCCACACACAGTGATAATGTTGTAAGGATCCTTAATGAAGAAAGTCATTCCATGCATGTACAGCATTATTAAAGATACAAAAAGGTTCCAGTTACGGATCCAGTGGGTCTTACTGCCCACATGGCTGAATGAATAGCTGCCTTGAATGATAGCCTGAACAAACTCTGCTGGCCTACTGAGGTCCACCAGCCCTAGGGCAACTTTTGTCTATTTTAAGCAAGAAGATTCCCTAGAAACAGGATCCCTGACAGTACTGATGGATCTCACAAACTTGCTACAGACAATCTGATTCTAACTGGTTTTTCTACTCTGGGTTTCTATAAAGCTAATATACTTACTAAATTAGATATTACTGTAGGATGACAGTAAATATCCAAGGAATAAGTCATGTGAAAACAACCACAATCACTTAAAATACAGTCTTAAGACTCAAAACAACTTCAGGATCATATATATATTACATTTTTCCCTCGACCAGAATAATCCTTGCTTATATCCCTATTAACCACGCTTTAGAACATTTAGTTAATAAAATGAAACTTGTTAACATTGTTCTCAGAAGGTATCATATTTAAATAAACATAAAACTAAGCCTATGTTTGTATTCATGTCTATAATAGTCAATAAAAATCCTGACATTATCTGTACATTATTCAAATTAATTTTTAAAAGGAGTTCCTTTCACATGTTTATTTCACTGTTCCAATGTCTGTGCTAAGTAGGGAGTTTGATCCAGATCAGAACATCCTGTCTATGGAAGAATGAGGCATTTAAACTCTGGCTGAATTTTTCAATTGGAATTTTTTTTAAATCCTATATATATTACTGTGCTTTTTGTTTCCATCTTCTTCAGTTATCTATAACACCATCAAATAAAAAACTAGATTTTCTTTCAAGCCACTACCTAAATCAAAGCAGTCAAGTTAGTCCCACAAACTTCCCTGGAGAGTTGTTTCTGAAATTATTTCATAAATAAATGATAAATTGTTCTGACCAACATTATCATCCCCTAGTAACTACAGATTCTGCCATAAGTTACCTTAGATTTTTTAAGCAATTAAATAAAACATCATTTTCATGTTGGCAAAATAGGCCACCTACTCACCTGAACAAAGGCAACTGTAACAACAATAAGTATTGCCTAAACAAAACAAAACAAAATCCTTTTAAATCACACATTATAACTTCAGAAATAACTGTTAATTGTATCTTATTTTTCCACCTCTATCTGTAGTCCCAAGACATGTGACACTAAGTACCGAGATCACCTGGGGAAGAAATCACAACTTTGCCCCGCTCTGTGGGGAAAACATTGCATCCCCTAAGACAGCTTCTCAAACTTTTTGATCTCAGGACCCCTTAATGCTCTAAAAAACTGAGGACTAGCTTTCATTTATATAGGTAATATCTCTTGATATTTGCCATATTAAATACTTTTTCAATTACTGTTTTAATTTCTACTTATTAATTCATCTAAAAATAATAAACCCATTACATGTTAACATAACATTTTTAAAGAAAAAATATATTCCCCCTCAAAAATAAAAACTGTGAGAAAAGTGGAAGTTTTCAACTTTTCTATTTTTAATGCCTGCCTTAAGAGAAAGCTGTATTCTCATATCTGCCTCTGCATTCAATCCATGGTACTACATCGATTAGGCCAAAGTATATCAAGAAAATCCAGCCTCACACAGATATTGTTGGAAAAAAGAGGAATGCTTTAAAAGCCTTTCCAGATGATTGTGGGTAGTCTTCTTTGCTACTACACCAAAATTAGGTGTTAGCTACTTAAAAGTATTGTGCAGTGTAGAATACAAGACTTTATCAATGAACTTTTCATATCCTGTTATATTAAAAATTGTGTAACCTCATGCTCTGGTCACTTACAAAACACTGACTCACCTGGTTATTCAAATCTTCCAAATGCTAACACATTTTGTAATAGTAAAAAAAATCACATTCATTGAACTCACTACTGATCTCATTAGAATAAAGTCTTAAATACTGGGAAGTTATCTAGCATGTAGCAGCGCATAAAAATTTTGCAAAATTCTATCACTTGAAAACTTGAATTTTATCACTGGCAACAAATTTTGACAGTTGTTTTTCTTGAAGTGAAAGGCTCATTTTACTCACTTTCAAAAGAAGTACTTGTTAGTCTAGTCTTAATAACCAGTTTGTTATCAGTCATTCTTTCAAGTGAAAGGCTGGTTCAGCTCACCACAATCACCATTCCTCAAGACAACCACTATACTTCAATACATAAAAGTCCTTTATGCATACTTTCCATTTACCCAGAATACTAAAAAGGTATGTACTCAAGAGTCAAGATTTAATAAAATCCCTGTTTTATCAAAAACATTCCTAAGAGAAATAAGGAAAGAAAACCATAAATACTAATAGTCTGTTGCCATTGTCTTGACTCAAGCCAAGGCTGTTTTACCCATTGTTGCTTTTGTACCAAATGCAAATATCTACCGTGAAAAGACTGAGATCACCTGGAGAAGGTGATTTCAAATGATGTTTTAGTATCATGAAAATAGTTTTGACCTCACATGTTCCCTGAAAGGGTCTCAGAGACTGCTGGGAGTCCCCAGGCAAGGGTTCGAAAATTGCACATCTATATATTAATTTCAACTGTGTTCTTCAGCATAATATACTTGCTTTAATCAGTGGTTGTAGTTACTATAAATTTTTATACTATAATGAAACAAGGGGCAAGGGGAAAAAAAAAGAGGAGAAAACTTTCAATGAAAGAATAACCTAGCTGGAAAGAGTACAATCTTACATAGTAAATATAATATACATTGTTTAATAATACTTTTAGTTTCACAAACATGAGGCTTTAGTTCACAGTTAGTCAAAGTGTAGTCTCAATTAGAAAGTAAAGCAAACTGAAAATTATTATAAAATATTACCAAATTGTTAAATAATTCTTACATGTGCCAGTCACTGACCCTTGAACACTTTGAGATTACAACTAAAAGCAAGTTGGATATTAACAACAAAAAAACCCCTGAAAAAACATTAATGCATTTCTTAATTCATTTTTCAAAATAAAAGCCAATCCTAATTTATATAGTTAACCAACAGTGTAAAATATGAACATATATATTTCCTTACCACAGTGATACTGACAGCATCATCAAACTGATGCATTAAAACACTGATGACTGCAGAAGCCAGAAGCAGCATAATAAGGGGATTTTTAAACTGAAAGTGAAAACAAACAGCAATTCAACAGTTTTGTATGAATGACAGTTGGGTTCCATCACTGTAAAAGCTTGAAGAAAGAAAAACAATTGTGGCATGATTAGAAATTACAAGTCTACATTTAGTTTATTTATCTCTTCAATTAACAAAAAGTTACACTTAACTATATTTAAGTTACCACTTTATAACATCACCCTTTCAGATAAAAAGAAAATTAAATATCAATACTTAAAACTAAGGAGTTACCAACTTCTTACAGTGCACATGTATTTCAGTATATTAATATATATAGCTGTTTTGGATTTCTACTGAAGCTAGAATAAGTGGGAAATGATGTTTAAGGTAAAGATTTAAGTGAAACACTGGGTCCAACACCTAAATTATTAGCTTAAAACATTCCTCAACATTCCTATACTAAGGAAAAGTTAGTGCAGATTAGAACTCG
This sequence comes from Phyllostomus hastatus, assembly GCF_019186645.2. Classification (NCBI taxonomy): domain Eukaryota; kingdom Metazoa; phylum Chordata; class Mammalia; order Chiroptera; family Phyllostomidae; genus Phyllostomus; species Phyllostomus hastatus. The sequence goes on along the minus strand of NW_025334009.1, from coordinate 28,397,168 downwards.
GTGGTAGACCCACATACCACAGGAATAGCCACCTAGGGCAACAGAAGAACAGAAAGATGCCCTCCACAGAAGCACCCTTTTCCTAAGGCTGCTTTTCCTGATATCCATTTTGGCAGGACCAATAGTATATAAAGAAACAAGACTACAGTTCCAACTCGATCAGGTAGCACTTAAACGACTAAGCACCAGAGCCACCCCACTTTTTTTTAGTGGGACATCCTCTTCCTGAAACGTCCGAACTCTACTGCCAGAATCTCTTCCTCTGATGCAGTGGTGCCAACTGCAGTCAAATCTGCCAAGTACTAGGCTACAAAGAACCCAACCCAGTAGAGAGCCCCAGCCCCTGGATACCACCACTCTGAGGTGAGTGTCACCACCTCCCCCTCCCTTTAGGGCTCCATTCCCTAGTACAGTGGTTCCAACCTTGCTTCATATCAGAATCACTTCTAACAAATGCACAGGTTCACACCAGAGCAATTAAATCAGAATCTCTGGGCATGAGGCCCAGGCTTCAGCATTTTTACAGCACTCCCCCAAGTGACTTTAATGCAAAGAAGACTACAAATCACTGCTTCTGCAAAATAAAACTACAACTGAAATGTGGTGCAGGGCTGACAAACTACACATTTGACTGAATCAGAGTTCATCTGAATCCAGCTCTTGCCAGGTGTGTGTGATTTTTAATCTCTTTAAGCCCTACCCGTTCTTCATCTAGTAAAATAGTACCTTATACCAAACATTGTGGTAGGATCAACTAAGAATGTATATTAAAGCACTGTGTAAACCATAAAACACTCTTCAGTGTTAGATGTTACCATCACACTTTGAGGACAGGCCCATGGTGTTTTTCATTTCTCCTTAAAAAAGCTGTGCCATAGTACTAAGGACACCGCTTGTGGGTTCCAGACAAATGTTTGCAAAACAAATTGTGTTATCTGTAGAGAAGCAGAGTCAACTAATGCTTTATGATTGACAACTAATATTTACTATCAATTGTTGCTCGTACTTAACTACATGATAGGCACGGTTTCATTTCATTCTCACAGCAATCTCATGATGCAGGTACTCTAGCTTTGAAAGAGGATAAAGAAAGTAAAACACGAAATCATACTGCCTAGGGATAAGCTGAATCACTGCAGTTTATAAATCCAGAGGAAACTTCCCGAAGCTCTAGGTAATATGGAAATGTCAGAATACAAATATGCATATAAAAATATTCCATAAAAATAAAACAAACACACACAAGGTTCTCTCAATGTCTAAAAATTCAGTATTTCTACTTCAGACAAATTCCTTTGCACAGATAATACTGGTAAATTGGGCTCATTAACAGACAAGGCCCTTTAGAAAAGTTAAGCACAGATCCTTGTTTAATTAAAAAGAAAAAAATAGGAATCTATGGGTTAAAAGGCATTAGAAGTTTTCTTTATTAAAAAGGAATTTGTCTGGCAAAATAACCCTACAATTTGATGAAAGTTGGCAGTAGGATTCTTAGAACTTTTCACACTAACGTAACTTGCTGTCAAGATAAGAAAAAATCCTATAAGTCTTTCTGAAATGATTAGGCTATTGATAAAATATTATTAAAAATAGCTATCATCTATTGATAGCTTACTATCTCCTATGATCATTATCCCCATTTATAAACAAGGCTCAGAGGATAATAAAATCATACAGATACTACCAATAAAGGAGAAATATGTACCCAGGAGGTCTGGATTCAAATTACTAAACTTACTTTTACTAATTTTCTAAGCTGACCATATTACTTTAAAAAATATTAGCATTCCTATAATTAAAAAGTGTAAGTTAAACATCTGCAAAGGAAACTACTATTAACAGTATCACCTCTGTGTGATATGTCCACAAACCCTGGAAGATTTGTATACTAAAAGTTACAAAAATTCCAACCTAACAGTATACAAATGGAAAAATTTAGGTAAAAAACATTTTAAAAGATTATTTCCTTTCACAAATAACTTAACAAAAGTAACTACACTGAGAAAAATACATATAAATTACACAACAGAGGAAGAAATAATATCTCACCTGAGAAATATATTTCTTCCATAGTGGCTCATCTTCACTGATGTCAAACTCATTCCAGCCATGGAAGGCTCGCCTATGACTTACTTCACATTTGTTTAGACCATTCTGCAGATCCGCCTATTACAATTTACATATAAAAGTTACTGAAAAGGTTGGCAGAGGACAATAAAGAAAAACACAAACGAGTACCTACTGTATGATACATTTATAGGAACTTCTACAACAGTGAGAGCTAATATATGGGGACAGAAAGCACATCAGTGGTTGCCTGGGGCCAGAGGCATACAGGTTAACTGCAAAGGAACATAAGGGAGTTTCGGGGAATGATGAAAATGTTCTGTATCTTAATTGCAGTGGTGGTTACATCTGTCAAAATGCAAACTGTACACTAAATATGGATATGGTCTACCTTACGTAAATTATACTTGGATAAATTTTTTTTTAATGTAAGCAATAAGAGTCTAATGAACAAAAACAAACAAAAATGGTTTCCTGTGGGGGGAAAAGGAAGAATAGAAACCAGCCACTCTTACAAAAAGCAAAATATCAGTATATTCTAATTATCTTTCTTTGTTTTCATTGTTTTGTTTTCTAAAATTAGTTTCTCCAAAAGAACATTAAATGGGCTAGAACGACCTTCCTTGTTCTCTAAATCCTATCAAAACTTTGAAGATGGTATTTATTACCTTTTCCCCTTGGACAGTATTATACAGGGCAGTATTTTGCCCTGTATAATGGACTCCCATGTATAATGTGCACCCACATTTTCAGCCCAAACTTTCAGGAAAAAATCTTTCATTTTAATTTTTTAATTCAATTACTTATTTATTTATATTTCGATACTTTTTTTATATTATAAAAGAATTTCAGCATTTATTTTTGAACATATTATGGTACAAGAAATTTTATTTAACAAATAATGACAAAACACAAAAACAGATACAAGGTATTTCAGGTACTACTTATTTATAATGTGTATCCTTATTTCTTTCTCAAAAATTTGGGCAAAAGGGTTGCATTACACATGACAAAATACTGTATACAATTAATACAGGCAGAAAATCTGTGGTTCCTAATTACTCAAAACGATGAAATTGAGAAGAACTGGTTATTGGGATACTTTATGTTCTATGAATACCACCTACATTCTTTAGCCACTGTCTCTCATAATTCATTATTGCAACTATCATTAAAGAATGAAATTAGCCCTGATCAGTGCAGCTCAGTTGGTTGGGCACTGTTCCACACAGGGAAAGGCCACTGGTTTGATTCCCGGTCAGGGTACCTGCCTGGGTTGTGGGTTTGGTCCCTTCTTGGGATGCTTGAGAGGGCAACCGATTGATGTTTCTCTCTCACACCCATGTTTCTTTCCTCCCCTTCCTCCCTCCCACCCCCCTCTCTAAAAATAAATAAATAAAATCTTAAAAAAAAAGGAATGAAATTACCCACACCCCTAAAATAATTAGTTTCTCTGGCCAAAGTTTTATAATGCACTCCAATAATGAAATCTTGCAACACTTAAATAGATTTAAAATAAGTGGTTTTAAAACAGAGTATAAATAGAACAATCAAAAAAGAAAACCCTCAAATAAAGGACAGGCAATATTTTTAATGCCATCATTAAAGTATGTGAATTCCTAAGGAAAGATAAAAAATATTCTTTTCTTCATGTTTTATTAGATTGCACTTTTCAAAATTAAAAAGATTAAAGTTTTTTGCAGTTCTGAACTTGTACTTAGCTTTTACTTTAGAAAACATTAAAAAAAGATAAACTCCTAATTCTATTTATGTTAATAGTTAATTATTTTAATTCAACTAATCCTTACACAGTACTAAAAGTCCTGGTAATGCTAATGATCTAGAGTGGCATTGTCCAATCAGGTAGCAACCAGCCACATGCAGCTATTTAAATTTCAGTAAATAAAAATTAAGTAAAATTAAATTCAGTCCCTCCCCTAAACAAGCCATGCTTCAAGTATTCAATAATCATGTCTAACTAGTGACAACTACAATGGAGAACACAGAAGAGAGTACTTCTGTCCTCACGCAAATTCTATTGGACAGCACTTACGTAGGGTCAAGGCAACTGACCTTACTATATACTCCTTTCTCCCTGCCCCCCAAGCACTTACTTGGAGAATGCTTACAACTTCACTGACTGGTAGTTCACTTGCTTTCTTTGATGTCAATACAGGAATCATTGTCTCATTTTCACCATTAGGAATTTTTTGAAAACGTGCAACCTAGAAAATTAAACCAAAGGAAAATATTTGTATATGCCAAACATTTTTATGCAGTCTAGAATAAATAATAACTCAAACATCCACAGCAACTTATTTTCCACAGTTAGAAAACAAGTATTTTCAGACTAAAAATGAGTATCTAGTACTAATAAGATAATTTTATACTAACCATGTGCTGATTTTTCCAGAAAGCACATTTCAAAAATTAGGCCACCACTGCCAGCTAGAACACAAAATAATTTTCACATTAAATTAAAAAGATGCTATTTCTACACCAGTGTAATGAGGAAAAAGTAAAACAGATGTCCTGTCTGGCAGATCCTAATGATTGCATGTAGTCATAATCCTCTAAACTTACTGTGTTTAACACAAAGGACAAGGAACAGCTACGCTTTTGCCATTTTACTGCTCCTGTTGGTCAGTTCATTTCTTAACTGTCCAGAAAGGATACCTAGCTACTCTAATGAAGCACCAAAAGAGCAAGTTAGATTTAAAGTCCCAAACAAGAGGAAAAGCAAAAAGCAAGAGAGACCAAACAAGCACAGGATGTGCAGGTTAGTGAAGGGACTGTGAACAAGTAGAGCAAGTCCCAGAGATGATGGTAACCATAGTACCTAGTTATGCAGCTTCCTAAGTATGTACCTAGCAAAAATTGTTTAACACACTTCTAGAAATAAATCCTGAACCCAGACTTGTCTTGGATCCTGTGCTGAGTTCTTTACTGATAAAAAAAAAAAAGTTTTGAGTAAGTAGGAAAAAGAGAGACAAAAAGTTCACCACTGAAACTTTCAAAGAAGAAAACACTTCAGTTGTCACACATCCACTGATTAAAATAGTACTGCAACTGAAGTGACCACCTTACTGCTGAGACACAAGTCTTTAAGTTTTCAGGTGAAATGTTTTCAATCTTGGATAATCAACATGTTTAAGATAAAATATTCCCCTAAATTTTTTTAAGGCAACACTTCTTTAAGACAACAAATGAGATGAAAGAAGGATAATTTTTAAAGTTTCTATTATTAAAATGTCATTTTGGAGGCCTGTGCCCACAAAAAATTTTTTGCACTTATTTCATAAAATGATAAACAGCTGTGGAGAAAAGGATCTCCTCAGAGTGACCAAGTTCAGAAACAATTAAATACTACGTGTTTTTAATCTCATTTATTAAAAAGGCATTGTTAAATGTAAGAAGTACCTTAAAAGAAAAGAATAGTATTTTTCTACTCTTAATGGCAAGATATTAGTGACTACAAATTCTGAGGAAACTACAGACAGGCTGAAATCTTGAAATTATTTTATAGCATGATACTTTTATATAATTTGAAAATTTAAAACCTCTTTTAAAAGAAACATTGGAAATTTCACAAAAGATATACAGATGTTTTAGAGTCACTGTATGCCCTTATTTAAATCCCATCAAACCAAGTAGGACAGCAGAAAGGCTACATGAACCATCCCTCAGTTAAATATTGGAGAAAATTTCCACCAAATGACTTGACTCTTAAAGCAATGAGACCTAACAAGTCTGACATGGTTATTTTATCTTGTAAGATCAAAAAACAAAAGCCAGAAGGATCAATATGTTGATTTTGCCTGCAGTGACAATGTGACTAAGAAAATCTTTTGGAAATCTTTTATTTCTAAGATTCCTGTACCTCAAGTCTCTTCATATATAAAATTGGGGATAAAAAGTACCTAAAGTTGTATCATCCATTAATATAGCATTTGAACCACTAGTAATAAGCACTCAAATGGCTATTTTTTACCCAAACTATTTAATATTCATATGTGTATTTTGATAGTACAAGGAGCTCAACACAGAACTAAATTACTAATCGGAGATTAACGAAGCCTGCCCTAGCTGGGTAGCTCCGTTGGTTAGAGTGTCATCCGAATATACCAAGGTTGTGGGTTAGATCTCCAGTCAGGGAACATAAAGAATCAACCAATGCATTCATTTAAAAAAAAAATCAATATTTCTCTATCTCCCTCCCTCCCTGAAATCAATTTTAAAAAGATTAGTAAAGCTACAGGTGCAAGAATTTTTCTATTAAAGTATACTTCTCTTTCACTAATTGTTAGAAATTGCCATTTCTAGTATCCAAGTCGCAAAACAAGAGCCTTATTCATAAAATCTTTTGAAAGTAATCCTCTGGTAGTTGGTGCATAGATAGGGTCTATGTTGGAGCATATTTTATATAAAATCCCTCAGGAACAGTTTATGGGCTTAAAAACAGCTAAAAAAAAATCTCAAGAGAAATTAGATTATTTCATTTAATGAAGGATAAGATACTGAAGGGGCATGATGATAACTCTCTAAATACAGAAAGAGCTTCCATATGAAGGAAGGCAACACCAAAACCAAAAGGTGAACTTGTAAGAGACTATCTTCTGAAGTTAGAACGAAGAGTGCTGCATGTGTCTGGCAAAAGCTGGTATTTTTGAAAAAGCAAGTATTTCAAGGAGGATATATGTTACTAAACATGTATCTTGGATAAATGTTACTAAAAAGTTAAGATGAAGACTGAGAACTGACCACTGGACTCCAGAATGAAACACAGGGTCAAGAGCTGGGGTGGGAGGGAGTTGTTTTTCTTTTTTAACATGGAAGAAATAACAGCATGTTTGTAAATTGATCAGAATTAGAGGAAAAACTCATAATGCAGATGGGAAATGGAACAACTGATCAAGTGATATTTCTGCCTCAATGAAAGGGAATGAAACCTGGAGAATTTGTAGAAGGGTTAGCCTTAGATAAGGGAATGGAAAATTCATACAAAATTACAGGTGAGAAGGCAGAGTAACACAGGATGCAGGCAGGCTGGTAGCTGTGGTAGAGGGAAGATATGGAAATATTTTTCTGAGAATTATTTGGATTGAAGAAATCAAGAGGGCATAAAAGTCAAAATGAGGCCAAATAAGTATGTGTGCCTCCTACCCGGCCCTATAGATCATACTATGGAATTTTTGTCTTAATCCTAAGAGTAAAAAGGAAGACCTTGAACTGTGGTTGTAAAAAAGAAGAAAGGAAAGGAAGAAAGGAAGAAAGAAAAAGAAAAGACAGGCACAAGTTGGAAAATAATAAAAGTGAAGGGTAAGACTGGTGAGACTACACCAGTTTGGACACTAGCAAGTGAGCTGAAACAAAAGATCAGTGTAGTTTGGGTAAGGGTGGTAGGGAACAGGAATACGAGCCGAGGTAAAAATGACAGGACATGATAATAAACTAGATGCATATATTGAGAATTACACTAGATTTCTAGCTTTCTTATATGCTAAATAATAATTCTATTCACCATGGTAAAGAATATTGGAAGGCTCTTTTCAATAAATGGTGCTGGGACAACTGGATGCCACACAAAAAGAATAAAACTGGACCCCTCCCTCACACCATATATACAAATTAACTCAAATCTAAATATAAGAGCTTATACTATATGAAACTCAGAAGAAAATACTGAACTTAGATCTTCTTGACCACCATTCCCTAAACATGACACTAAAAGTACAAGAAACAAACAAAAAAAGTCTGAACGTTATCAAGATTTAAAATTCTTGTACTGCAAAGAACACCAAAAAGTGAAAAAGACAACTCACAGAACGGGAGAAAATATTTGCAAGTCATTTACCTGATAAGGGCCTTGTATCTATAAACCCCTACAATCCAATGACAAAAGGACAATGGGATACCACTTCAATGGGATACCACTTCACTTGCACTAGGATGGCTAAACTTAGTAAGACAGACAGTAAAGAATGTAGAGAAACAAACATTGTTACACTGCTGATGGAACCATCAAAAGGTGCAGCCAATATGGAAAAATTTGGCAGCTAGTTTATATTATTATTACTAGGCTTTCATGTAAACATTTAATTTTCTCTGATTAAATGAGTGTTTTCAGATGAAAAAAATCTTTGAATGGTTTACTAATGCTTCAATTTTGAGAATTATACAAGATCACATAAATTTAGTTGAAAGTAGTCATCTTAATCATCTGAAAGTAAACCATCTAAAGACATGCTATGTCTTTCTCACGTTATTATAGAAATCCACTATCTACGGTCCCAGGTATCAAGCACTAGGTATTATTTGCTAATCTACCTAAACTTAAAAATACCCTGGGGTTCACCATATCTTCATTTCTTCATAGTTGCTTTACATTTATTTCAAATAATGGCATTTATTAGATCTAATTCATGCAACCAATTAGCAATTATTAAAGAATAGACCATACATACAACCACCAAGTTCATACATCTATATACCCTGCAGAGATAAATAATTCAGTTTGGAGAGCCAAGTCATACCAAAACCACACATATTAAAAACTGCTGTAACACAAATTACCAACAATGATAATTAAGTCTAAAAATTCAGAGGAAAAGACTGTTATAACCTTCAGTATTCTGGGAAAACTCTCCTCAGCTAAGCCATGAAGAATTGTTGGCAAAGAATGGCTAAGACACACCCAGGAAATATTCCAAACACAGCAATGGAAATCTAATTAGTGTGTGACTAGGCCAATCTGGTTAGAATGAAATAACTGTTTCATTATGCATCTCTACCTCTACTAAATGGCCCAGACCTACCCAAATAAGACAAGCTTAGAATTTTTCATTGGATGCATTTAAAAACTAATTAGAGACAAGTGTAAAAAAAGCAAAAATAAAAGAAGTGGTTTATCCAGCCCTCCACAGTACGGAACTACCTGGAAAAGCGAGAGTTGAGTCTCCAAATTCATGCCATGTCCTTTGAGCCAGTTTACTTGTACCTGGAAAGTGAGACTTTCAGGTGCTTTTATCCCATGCCTCTGAATAAACAGAGGAGACCTACTAGAATAAACATGAACAAACTAACACTGGGGCTATTGAGCAGATTAGCTTCTTGCAGTGCTGAGGAATCAGTCACACCAGTCAACTAGCAATGTGCTAGACTCACCTACTTCTCAAGAACAAGCAATAGATAAGTTGCTCTGAGCCTCAGAGGATTTCTGAGATGAATCAAGACTTAATCATTTGTGTTTTCCAAAGTTTGAGCAGCTGACTTATTAATCCTTAGCTGTGAAAGGCAGGGTTGTCTCTTCTTGAGGATGACTGGTGTTGAGCATGGGCTAAAGCAGGACATATTTCCTCTACATTTTTCCATTTCTTCTAATTCCCACTCTTTGGGATATCCTCACATATGGTAACTCTAGGAGGCACAGATGTACTTATTTATTCAGAGTATACACCATAAATAACAAGTATGAAGCAACCAAGATTTCAATTGTTTTTTTAACTGTTATTTGTAAGGCAGCCCTCCTCTAATGTAAAAGTGGGTTAGGAGATGAATGGTTGGGCATTCTATGGATATTTTAGTGAAGTCTTATGGTGCCCCAATAACTGGACTCTGAAGCTTCAGACAATGGGATGCTGGCAATAGCAGACCATGCGCTTCTCTGCAAGTAGTTAAGTGTGGGTATGACCTGGTGCTTTTTGCTGAAGAGCATGAACTAAAGTCATAATTAATTCTGTCATATCAACTAGGAACAATAATACTAGAAACAAATGTTACTAAACTACAGGTTTACAAGTCTTTACAAAAAAAAAATATATATATATATACACACACACACACACACAAATACACACACATACACATATATATAGCCCTCTCAATAAATTTGTTGAATATTGAACATTTAAAATTTTTTTAAAACTGCAGAAACTTTCAGGTCTTTAGGATATACAAATAATTCAGTTAAATATGGGTCCTATATGCATCAGGCCTCATCACAGACCTACTAAATCCAAATTTGGGTTTTATCAAGATTCCCAGGTGATTCACTCATATTTTATAGTCTAAGCACTGTTATACATCAGTTTCCAATTCTTGTTCAAATTAAAATTACTTGGTGGCAGCTGTGAATTAAATGGTATCTCCCCCTTCCCCAATTCACATTGAAGTCCTAAACCCTAATGTAATAGTATTGAGATATGGGGACTTTGTGAAGGAATTATGCCCTTTAAGAGATATCAGAGAGACCCAGCACACCCTCTCCATCATGTGAGAGCACAGCAAAAAGATGGACCTCTGCAAACCAGGAAGAGGGCCCTCACCAGGAACCAAATTGGCCAGCACCTTGATCTTAGACTCCCCAGGCCTCCAAAATTGTGAGAAATAGATGTCTGTTGTTTAAGCCACCCAGTCTATTATATTCTGTTATAGCAGCAAAAGCAAACTAAAATGGGGATTCTTTTTTGTTTCAATCCAAGTGTCTAAGCCCCATCCCTAGAGAATGTGAATCATTAGGTCCGAGGTAGAGCAAAAAATGTATTTTTAGTAGCTCCCTAGCGTGGGTCAAATGTGCAGCCGAAGTTCATAATCACTGACCTAGAAAATGGGGCTAAAAGGTATGGTCAGATTAAATGCAAACATGAGAGTACTTTTAAAAGGTAAATACTTTCTAAATGAGCTACTGTCATAGGTTTATAAACTATCCCTAGCGAAAAATCAGTTTTGCAAATTCTGTCACTTCATGAAGCACATGGACAGAATTCTGATTTTAAAAAATAAATCAGCAAAGGTAGCTGAAATTACCCACCAGAAGTCAAGCCATGGGGAAAAATACAGTAACTTCATCTCTGTAGAGCTCAGGAGTGTTAAATAAGAGTTATTAAGAGTTTTCAGGTCAACTCAACAATAAATGTTTTCCAAGTTTCACTTGCAAGTAATCAGAGAGACACCTAATGTCCCCAAAAATCTGGTATGCTAGGTATTAAACTTGAAAAACCCAGGCACCTCTCCACAGTTGTTTTAATAGCTAAAGCATGTAAAAGTAGGGTTATCCTAGGAGCTCTGAGAAGCCAACCATACGATGCTATTACATAAATGTGAGGAGGCACTTACAGGCAGAAGAAAACAGTAGTAACAGTGACACAGTAGTTTCGACAAGACAATACTGATGACAGCAGTTCCAAATGCGAATGGATCATAATGACTTACAGAAACCAAACAAACCCACTCAATTTAAGAAGCAACTGCTTGTTGATTAAAGCCAAAAGTAAATGACACAAAACAATTCCACCTAAATGTGATTGTAATTGACACAGAGAAGCTTACATGCATAAAAACACACTCTAGGTAGAAGGGAGAATTTGCACTTTGAGCACTTATCTTCAAGCTATATTTTTTAACATATTTTATTGATTATGCTATTACAGTTGTCCCATTTCCCCCCTTCTCTCCCCTCCACCCTGTACTCCCTCTCCCACCCACATTCCCCCACTTTAGTTCATGTCCATGTGTCATACTTATGAGTGCTTTAGCTTCTACATTTCCCGTACTATTCTTGCCCTCCCCCATCTATTTTCAACCTACATTCTATGCCACTTATTCTCTATACCTTTTCCCCCTCTCTCCTCCTCCCACCCCCATTGCTAACCCTCCATGTGACCTCCATTTCTGTGGTTCTGTTCCTGTTCTAGTTGTTTGCTTAGTTTCTTTTGATTTTGCTTTAGGTGTGGTTGTTAATAATTGTGAGTTTGCTGTCCTTTTACTATACATGTTTTTTCTTTATCTTCTTTTCTTAGATAAGTTCCTTTAGCATTTCATAAAATAAGGGCTTGGTGATGATGAACTCCTTTAACTTGACCTTATCTGGGAAGCACTTTATCTGCCCTTCCATTCTAAATGAGAGCTTTGCTGGATAGAGCAATCTGGGATGTAGGTCCTTGTCTTTCATGTCTTGGAATATTTCTTTCCAGCCCCTTCTTGCCTGTAAGGTCTCTTTTGAGAAATCAGCTGACAGTCTAATGGGAACTCCTTTGTAGGTTACTGTCCCCTTATCTCTTGCTGCTTCTAGGATTCTCTCCTTTGTTTTTACCTTGGCTAATGTAATTACGATGTGCGTTGGTGTGTTTCTTCTTGGGTCCAACTTCTTTGAGGCTCTCTGAGCTTCCTGGATTTCTTGGAAGACTATTTCTTTTGCCAGATTGGGGAAGTTCTCCTTTATTATTTGTTCAAATACATGCTCAATTTGTTGCTTTTCCCTTTCCCCTTCTGGTACCCCTATAATTCGGATGTTGGAACGTTTAAAGGTGTCCTGGATGCTCTTAAGCTTCTCCTCGTTTTTTTGAATTCTTATTTCATCATGCTTTCCTACTTGGTTGATTCTATCTTCCTTCTGGTCCACTGTATTGTTTTGAGACCCAGTTTCCTTCCCTTCACTATTGGCTCTCCTCCGTGTATCTTCCTGCATCTCTTTTATGGTAACCTGCATCTTTTCATCTAATTTGTGCCCAAAATCAACCCATTCTGTGAGCTTTCTGATCACCAGTGTTTTGAACTGTGCATCTGATAGGTTAGCTATTTCTTGGTCACTCAAAACGATGAGTTCTGGGGCACTGATTTGTTCTTCTATTTCAGTCATCGCTCTCTCTCTCTCTTTTTTTTTGGGGGGGGGGTCTGGTCGCTCTTGTTATGGTGAGGGGCGGAGCCTTAGGTATTCACCGGGGCTAGGCACGCCAGTCGCTAGATTGCGACGTCATATGTGGGGGCGGGGGCGGGAGTGGGAGTGGGGACGGGAGGAAACAATGGCGGTAGTTCCGTTCTCCTGGGATCTCAGTCCCTTCTCTGGGATCCTGGGCTGCGAGCTCTGCCCTGGTCCACTATCGCCGCCTCACTCGGTCCGCCAGCGCAGCTTGTGTACTCAGGGACCACCGCTGCGTTCTTGCGCGCCAGATGGCTTTCGCGCCGAGTTCGAGCCAAGTTTTCCCTGACCTCCGCACACCACGGACCCGTGCCCGCCCGGCTCGTCCTCTCCTACCAGTCTGGATGTACGGATCTACCTCAACTTCTTGGCTGTCCGACTTCCATTCAGATAAATCCTCTATCAGTTCTGAGTGTTATTCTGGCTGTAAATTGTTGTTGTTCTAATCTTGGTTTTGCGAGGAGGTACGGTGCGTCCACCTATTCCTCCATCTTGCCAGAAGTCCAAGCCATATTTTGTAGAAAGGACCACGGCACTATTATCAGTAGTGAATTTTTGTCCCAAAGATGACCAAATGACTCCACGTTCTTTTAATTAATCTGGTTAAGAACAAGACAATCACTGTTTTTCTGTAATGCTCTCTAAGTGTACTTATATCTATCTACACTATCCTATGTTCAACTGGGAGGGGTAACAGTACAGCACAGCAGCCATCTAACCAAATATCTTCTTCAGATCTGAGAAGACAAGACAAGACAAGGTCCCAGGTCCCACTCCAACTTCAAGTACAACAGCTTTGCTTTTTTAATGTATTTTATGTTTTGGCTTCAGGGGAAAAAAACAACTGGTATTTAAACAAAGAGTTTACGCCTTTAAAAGGGAGGAGCAGATTGAAAACCTCCAGTACAGGGGTTCTCAAACTTATTAGTGAGCATCAGAATCACCTGAAGGGATTGTTAAAACACAGGTTACTGGGCCCCAACGTGAGTAAATCAGTATGTCTGATGTGGGTTCTAGAAAGTGCATTTCTAACTAGTTCTCACGAATGTTGATGCTGCTCGTCCAGGGACCACAGTTTGAGAACCACTGCTCCAGTCAAGATCAGATCAGACTAAATCACAATTTATAATCCCAATTCTATGCCTTGCCATCTGTATAACCCGAAACAAGTTACTTAACTTCTCTGAGTCTAATTCCTCAGCGGAAAACAGATAATGCCTATTTGGATTTCAACAAGAACTGCAGAAACACCACTTATAAGTATGTGGCACAGTGCCCACATATGGTGGGTTTTCAAGTACTGGCTCCCTTCCCCTAAGGTAACACTAATGGTAAAACATTTATGCATTTGCCTCACCCCAACTCTACATCTTTACAAGGGTATGACCTGGTTTTTGTCATCTTGACACCCTCTGCAAAGTTCCTAATAATATTCAGCATCAAAAGTACTATTAGTCTATCTTGTACAAGGACTAGGCAAGTCCATGTCTTTCACCTTCAAAAAAACTGAGATCAAGGTTTCCAATCGCCAGACACTGTATTTTACTGGCAAATGTAGTGGCCATGCAAGAAGGTCTAGCTGTCCCTCATGAAGCTCTCCAAGGATCAGGCTGCTGACACAGAGTACAGCAGAAGCTGGCAAGTGTCTCAAAGTCAGCAGGTCTCATCAGCTTAAAATTACTGTTCAGCCAGACCAATGAAAAAATGATGGCATGGGAAGGAAAGGCCCTGTAAAAACATTCTTATAAAATACTGCATTACCCAAGGATTAGGTTTACAATCGATAAAGTCCAAACTGAAGCACCAAACATATCTCGAGTGACGTACGTAACTAAGTATTCAGAAACATCCACAAATGTCTCTTCTCTACAGTTTGCAAGTCCCTATTTTTTCTACCAACTACATCAGAAAAAGACACCAACACAAAAATTCAATCTTATCATCTAAAAGGCAAGATGGAATGTGGTCATTCTCAAACTTTAGTTTGTCTTCACAATCAGCTGGGATTGAGGTGATTAAAAATAGAGGTGTTACTAGGTATTCTTGGCAAAAAAAAGTTGAAGCTGAACCTCACCAGTGGTAACTTAGTCTAGAGCAATAGCCCTCAGCTTTTAAATATTCTTACAGCCAAAAATCCAGACCAATTGCATCAGAATCCCAAGGATAAGGCCTTTGAAATCTCCTAACGTGATAATGTACAGCCAACACTCTTAACCTACCCATCAATTTACAGAAAATAGAGAAGCACATTAAATTACTTCAAAAGAATGCATTCAGCAATTTCCAGGCTGTGGGGAATTCTACAGGACAACCAACCTGATTTTGTCAACAAATAAAACTACAAGAAAAAGAAAAGAGGAGACCTTTTTGGACTAAGAGCTATTTTAAAAATAAGTCAACGAAGAGGAAGAACAATGTTATTTGTCCCACTACTGGTGATGTTAATTTTCATCACAGTGGCTGAAGTGGTAGTGAAGATTTTTCCCACTATGAAGTTACTAGTCTTCCCTTTATATATAATAAGTATCTTATAAGGAAATATTTTGAGGCTATGTAAAATATCATATACCTTATACTTTTGCTCACTTAAACATCTGGCTAAAACAATCATAACTCTAGTGATTGCCAAATGATTTTTTCTAATACCGTCCATTCCATCTACTTATTAATTTGAATCCTCTTATTTATTTTATTGCTGGAATTGTCCCAGTTTTAGCCAGTGGAGAGCCTTGAAGAGGCTGCCTGCTATGTCCTTTTAACATGTTCTCACCAATTTTTGAGCAATTCCTTAATTTTTGGCACCACAAGCTGTTCTAAGCTTAGCTTATCTTCCCTGCCCCAGGATTCGAATTAGCTATTTCTCCAGAGAACCTTGGTTCCTTTTATTAACGAATATTATTCAGAAGTGTCATAGCTTCAAGGCCTTCACAATAGACTATATACACATACACACAAACACCTATCTACCTATATTTTTATCTATACATATGTTAAAAGCCATGCATACTGAAGCTGCCAATTCCAACCTAACTCTTCAGATCAGTCCTTTCCTGATCCTTATTTTTACCTCTTTCTTCTTACAGTGAAAAACCTGTCTTTCATTATCACCATTATATATATATACCAATTTGCTCTAATCTAGAATACAGAGTAGTTTTGGAGTTCTAACCATATCATTGTGGGGAAAAAATTACTAACACAACATTTGTGTAGGGGTTTTGTTTTATTTATTTATTTTTTTTGCCTTCAGTCTTAGGTTTATTTATAGTTCTTTTTGTCAACAGCCTTAGATTACATAGTCAAAATCCTGTATTCCAACCTTACTGAAGTTAGTTCTCCCTATGCCTACCCTTCATTTTCCATGCTTACCTGCTAATAAATTCATGCGTACCAGAATACTATGTACTTTCTTAAAATAAAAAAAAAGGTAAATAAGTAACGAATATTACAAGAATCCTACCAACCTTCCTTTCTACCTATCTAGTTCATTATACATTCGATAATGTTTTGCATGGTGGTAAGTGGACCTTTATTCTCACAGATTCCGTCCATGTAACTCTGGTGTTAATGTTGGCAGGTCTCTGTCACCCTTCTGGCAATTCCTTTATCCTACTGGATAGAAATCTGCTGTTAAAAACAATGGCCCCTTTGCTCAATGGTTAGGTTTATTTTCTGTAGAATTCACTACTCAATACTTTTGTTTCTGCTAACCAATGACCTAAGCTGCTTCCAAGGACACAATCAGGGAAATGAATTTTTGATCAGTACCCACTAAAAAAAGCCATGTTTAGAAAAATCAACCCCCAGCAGGAATAAGAAGCGCAGGCAAGAAAACACCACTTTTGTACATGGACAATAAAAAGATAAAGAGAACTGAGGAGTCAAGTTACACAGAAAGCTAAGACATCAGACATTCAGACAGGCTCCCACTTCACCCATCAGGCAACTTGAATTCTGCCTGCACTGGTACCAGCTGTTTCCCTTCCAGGTCAAAAGAAACTGGTACTGCAGTACACACAGCCAGTTTTGATAAAGAGTAACAATGGTTTTGATAAACAACAAAAAAAATAAAAATACAAATCTAAGCTTTAATTAGGCTTCAACTCTATTAAACAATCACATTCTGACTCTGCCCCCCAAGGAAGCCATTTGTCCTACCTCACTTTAAATACAACACTAAAAGGAAATGTTATTGGAGACCATAAGATTCTGTTAGATACAGTTTACTTGACACAGACAAGTTTGCTTTACATGTCCTAATAATGCTGCCTTCTCAAAAAAAGGGTGATCTCTCCTCTACTGTTAGTAAGATATACAACCAATCTCTCTCTTCAGATAGATAACTAAATAAAAAGCCCTAAAACACACCGCTGCAAGTGGCCTGTGTGGGAAAAGAAGTCTACCACCCAGTCCGACTACCTGCAATGCCTGCAGCCCCTCTCTACAGAGAAGAGGAAGCAGGTCCAGCCTTCCACGCTCCATGTTCTACAAAGCTTTCAGGCCTCATTCCTTCTGAGTCTTCTTGTAATGTCTCCCTCACAACTCTGAACTAACTACTCACCCCCTAGAACCCCACTTAGCTAGCTATCACAGCTCCTCCAAACACGTCTTCTTTTCTCCACTACACTGTAAGTTCAATGGCTCCAAAAACTGTGGGTCACACAAACCTGCAGTGGCCATGCCTGGCACACAATTGGTTCTGAAAAACTATTAAAAGGAAAAATGAATACTTTAACAGACTTCTTCCTTAACTGTTTCAACTAAAACTACATACCTAAACAAAATTGTACATGCCTATAATTAAGAATTAATTAACCCCAAGAAGTTCATACTTAAATCTTTTCTTTCTTAATTTATACTGGGGGAGGGGAGTACAAATGTTGTCATACAAAGTAGCTAATGAAGTCAAAGAGATTCAGTGATCTAATTGCTTTCACTCAAATGCTAATGTTCTATTTGTTCTGCATTACGAATAACTGCAGAATACTTGGATGGTTCTTGTTATTTGTTTATGAATAACTGGGCTTCTTTCTATAAAAATACATGTTCCCATGCTAAAAATATGCCCTGAGAGAGGTGAAAAGTGAAAGGGCAATCAAAATCCTCTTAGTCAAGCAAGTCCCGGTTCCTCAGCAACTATTTATATAACAAGTAATTTATATAATGTCATCAGTAACTCACATGTATATTTTTAACTCCTTGCTTCAACCTTCAATTCTTTTATTAAGGTATAATCAAAGACACTGCAAAAGAATACTACTGAACCCAAAGTGTCCACATGCAATATGGCATGAATCTAATCTGAATGAAGTTTTAGTTGTTAACTATAGGGCTTTAACCCTGAAGTGTAAAGAACAAAAGTTTCTAGCTATGTAACTTTCACAGGATGCTTTCCTTTTAAAAAATGAATCATTTGCCTTAAAGGATATGCAAGACGTATAATGTTTTTGTAATTCTGAAGCTTTGAGTTTTAAACAAAGTCAAGTTTAAAACTCCTGATTCAGTATACCGTACTTTATAAATATTAACACAGTAGCAGCTGGAGGAAGTATAATAAGAAAAGGACTAGCAGTATTAAAAGGAAGAGATGTACACTTTTCACCTTGTTAACTGCCAGGGTTGATGCTGAGGGGTTTACTTCTATTACTTCGTTCAGTCCTTGAAAAACTCTTTGAAAAGACATTATTCTTTTCCTATTTTATAGATGAGGAAATTAAATGTTGAAGAAAAATTTGTCCAAGGTAAAAAGAAACCAACAAAATTATTAAGTGGTATAACCAGAAATTGAACCAATGTGTAACTCTAAAGCCCTCTTTCTTAATGATTATACTATATTTAAATTGATCAGCTAATCCACAATTTTTAAAGTAAATCAAGTTTAGCCCTGGCTCAGTGGATTGAACACCTGCTGCAAACCAAAGGCTCACTGGTTCAATTCTCAATCAGGTCACATGCCTGGGTTGCAAGGTCCCTGGTAGGGGGCGTGTGAGAGGCAACCACACACTGATATTTCCCTCCCTCTCTTTCTCCTTCCCTTCCCCTCTCTAAAAATAAATAAATAACATCTTAAAAAAGAGGGAAGGGAGGGAGAGAGAGAGAGAGAAACATCAATGTGCAGTTGCTGGGGGTCATGGCCTGCAACCCAGGCATGTACCCTGACTGGGAATCGAACCTGCAACACTTTGGTTCGCAGCCCGCACTCAATCCACTGAGCTACACCAGCCAGGGCTTAAATAAATAAAATCTTTAAAAGAAAATAAATAAATAAAGTAAAATCAAGTTTAGAGGACTAATTTTACTATGTAACACTAGATTTAAAAACTTAAGAACAGGGTTCTCAGAACATGTTGGAATAGGAAACACCAGGAATCTATCTCCCAATCTAGACAACATCTACACAGGCAGAATCTCTCTAATATAACTATTTTGCATCTCTGGAGTCTATGAAAGGCTTGCAGCTTCCAGGAGAAGGATTAGGGGGTAAACTGTAATTATTTTCGGTCAAATTCAGCTCTTAACATAAGAGCAGCTACTATTACACACACACACACACACACACACACACACACACACCCTCCAATCACCTCCCATGGCAGGCAGCTATGCACATGTTCCTGGAGCAGCTGGCACACAGCATATGGGAACCAAGAGGGGCAAGCAAAAAGCACCGCATCCTCCAAATATGGGGATCGTTGAATGCTGCTTCTGATCACAGAGGTACATACAAAAAACAGGGCATCCATTGTTGCTACACCTCCCCCAACTACTATAAACCCCTCCCCCTCCAGATGAAGTGACTTCCAGAAAATTTAAAAAGCCAACAATCATTTTTCCCCCTATTCATTTTTCTTATTTCCCTTTTTGAGAACCAGACACTAAAGACAAGAACATTTAAAAGTCATCACATACATGGGGAAATTAAAAAGTCATTATGCATGCCCAGGAAACTGCAGGCTCAGAAATGATCGAAGACCTTAAGTTTACAGCTCAAACTGATGCCATGTGCAGAAATAGCCTACAATAATTTACAAAAAAAAAAAAAAGGCAAATCCCAATGAAGGGGCAGAATCTGATTTCCAGAGTTACTACATTATTAGATTTAAATGTCCAGTTTTCAACAACAACAACAACAACAAAAATCACAAGGCACACAACAAAAGAAGAAAATATGGCCCTTTCAAAGGAAAAAAGTAAACTCCTTAAAAAGGTGTGACGGTAGATCATTAGACAAAGACTTTAAAATAACAGCCTTAAAGATACTCAAAGAACTAAAGGAAGATGTGGAAAAAGTAAAAAAAAAGACATAGGAATAAAATGCATATTATCAATCAAAAAATACAAAACCTAAAAAGAAACCCCCAAAAAATATGAAGCTGAAAAGTATAGTAACTGAAATTAAAAATTCAGTAAGGGGATTCAAAGGATGATTCAAATGGGCAGAAGGACAATCAGCAATCTACAAGGTATGACAGTGGATACCTAGAATCTGAGAAACAGAAAAAAAAAGACTTAAGAAAAGTGAACAGAACAAAAGGGACCTGTTAGGCACCAACAACCTCTACACATACGCATTATGGGCATCCCAGAAAAAGAAAGAGGCAGAGAGAATATCTGAAGACACAATGACCAAAAAATTCCCAAATTTGATGAAACACAAATATAAACACCAGTAATTTCAAGTAAATGCCAACAGAATGAACTCAAAGAGACATACACAATACATAATAATCAAAAGGCAAATCCAAAGAGAGATTCTGAAGCCAGCAAGACAGAAGTGACTTACTGCATACTAAGGATCAATGAAAAAGATAACTGGCACATTTCTCACTAGAAACTGTAAAGGCCAGAAGGCAGTGGGTTGATACATTTAAAGTACTTAAAGAAAAAAAAAATCAACCAGAACTCCTGTCTGGAAGAAAATTGTCTTTCAAAAGTGAGAGAAAGTAAGACACTCCCAGATAAACAACAGTTGAGACAGTTTGTTACCACTCTACCTGTCCTGAAAGAAATGCTGAAGAAAGCCCTTCAAAACGAAATAAAACACCAGACAATAACCTGAAGCCATATGGAGAAGAAAACATTCCAGTAAGGGTAACTATACAGGCAATTATAAAAACTAGTATTATTGTAACTTTAGTTTGTAATTCCACTTTTTGTTTTCCATATGATGTATGAGACTGAGCCTAAAAGTCAGTATTACTGTAACTTTGGTTTGTAACTCATGTTTTGTTTTCCACATGATTTAAGTAAGAGACTAATGTATTTTTAATTATGTTTTTGGATAGACAATGTACAAAAATGTAATTTTGGGACATCAAAAACTGAAAGGAGTAAGAGTAGAGATGTAAAGGAGCAGTTTATGTATGTTATTGAAGTTAAACTGGTATAAATCCAAATTTAGGATGTTATAACTTTAGGATGTTAAATGCATTCTTTATGATAACCACAAAGAAAATAGCTATGAAATACACACAAAAGGCAATCAAATGCTCACTATAAAAAAAATCCACTGAACAAAAAAAGAGGCAGTAATCCAGGAAATAAGGGACAAAAAAGCTAGACGATATAGAGAAACCAAATAGCAAAATAAAAGAAGTCCCTCCTTAGTCAAAATGGAAGGAGATTTTGAAATATGCTACAATAGGGATGAACTTTGAGGACATTATATAAGTGAAATAAACCAGTCACAAAAAACACTGTATGATTCCACTTACAGGATGTGCCTAGACTAGGCAAATCCATGGAGACAGCAACTCTACTGGAGGTTTCCAGGGGCTGGAAGGAGGGGGAATGCAGTTAAGTGTTTAATGGGTACAAAATTTCAGTTTGGGGTGATGTGAATATTTTGGAAATAGACAGTGGTGGTGGTTCACAACACTGTGAATGTATTTAATGTCACTGTATACTTAAAAGGTTAAAACAGCCAATCTTGTTAAATATATTTTACGACTTCTAAAAAATTAATAATGTAATACACCAAAAATCATTAAATTGCGCACTTTAAATGGGTGAATTATATAATATCTGAATTTATAGCTCAGTAAAGCTGTTTTTTAAAGAAATCTAAGAAGAAACTTTCTTAACCAAAAGCAACCACGGTGCAAAAAACATTCTCTTTCCTCACCGCATACACCCAAAAGAACTTGGATACAGCAGATGTTTTTTGAAAATTGTGAAAAAAAGAAAACCAGTTTATGTCTAAGAATTTCTCACAAGGTTAGAATATTAAGACTGTTCAATCTTCTAAGGTCAACAAACATTTTATAAATTCTGTCCCATCAAATGAAGACACATGGGCTAAAATGAGTATATTTGTTGCTAGGTGAGCCAACATTATTAATAACTCAGTACAACTAACTATGTGTGCTACTAAGCTCTATCCTGTCTAATATTCTGTCAACAACTCTACCTAAACAGCATGCTTATCCAAGATGACATCCACTCAGAGTTGGAGAGGAGCCGCCACCTTCCATCCTAACTCAATTAAGCTTATCAGGCTGAACCAGTAAATAGAGGCAACACAGAACCCACCACCTTTGCATTTGCAAAAGCATACTGTAGACACTTAGAGATAAACATAAAAACCAAAACTCAAGAACCAACTACTAAAATACCAGATGGTACAACTCTAGAATAACACACATGTGTAAGCTGAACTCATACATCATTTAAAGAGCTATAAAATTATTTCCAGCATAACCATAGTGCATTATGAGAAGGAAAGCTTTTAGAACAAGGACTCATGACTCCAGAGTACAATCCAATCCAATCACACCTTGAGGGTTCTATATTCAGTTTAAAGCACCATTAGGAGCTTTGGCAAAGTGGTGACATTTCTGGAAATGAGGTCTTAAGAGAATTGGTAGAATAAATTAGGAATATTTGGCCTAGGGAATTACAAAGGACAGTCCAAGGTCACTAACTGGATTTCAATAAAAAGTTCCTAGATAAATGAAGGACATGACAGGCACCTTCAAATATTTTAAGGACTATTATATGACATGACATTCTGCCAAGATTAAGACCAGAACTAGTGTCAACAGGCACAAGTATAGAGTCTCTAATTACCAAAACTTTCTAGCAGATAATACTGGTGATTTTCATATAGGTTAGGAATTTGGTCCCCTCAAACTCTAAGATCCTATGAATGGTTTCACAAAGTGCAGGGAGATACCATGAGCTCCTGTCTACAACAGAGATTTTCAACCTTTCTCATCTCATGGCACACACAAACTAATTACTAAAATTCTGCAGCACACCAAAAAATATATTTTTTGTCAATCCTAACAAAAAAAATAAGTATAATTTTGATTCATTCACACCAGACAGCTACTGCTGTGTTGTCTTTTTTTTTCATTTGAGAATGTAAGGGAAGAGGTCAGTGCCCCTGAATAAATAGTCAGGTATTGCATATTTTTAAATTCTTGGGGTACAACCACTGAAACTTGCTGGCCTATGGTATCAAGGTTTCTAACAATGAATTAGTAACTTGTGTTAAGGGAGACATTGTGAAAAGGTTACCTTCCACACTGAAACTCTAAGTTCTAGAACATGGACACAAAAAACAGTGGCACAATCAATCTCCAAAGTAGATCAGCATTTAAATATTCCTCATTTGAAAAATTAAAAACTAGCACAATCACAAGTCATGTTCACAATCACAATCAAAAATCATATTTTTCTCCCATACTTACAATACCTGGGGATGAAACAACATTTTAAATGGTATTAAATATTTGTATCCAAGAGCTAATTCTAACCCATTTTCAGCAAAGCAATACAACAACAAGAAAATGCATTTACCTCTGTAGACCAACAGGAATCAAACATAAAATAATCAACCTAACAAAAAAATAAAAATAAAAATAAAATCTCTTAAATAGTGCAATTTTTAAAATTACTAAGTCATTTTAATAACTTTGTTTTTGAAAAATAAAAACCTATCCATTGTTTTTAAACAGCAAGTACCAAGAAAGGGTTTAATGTAATAAGCCCATCTCCTCAGTCCTACTGCCCAGAAGCAACCTCTGCTGATTTCTGTGTATCCTTCCAGTCAAAATGGCTGGTGTATGCAAGTATGCTACAAGCTTTTTTGTTTTAAACTACATGGGTAACCACATGACTACAACTTGCTTTTTTCACTCAATATGTCTTGGATCTCCTTCTATGTCACCACACATACTGATCTGTCTCCTTTTTTGAATAGCCCACTGAACATTTCATTATATGGTAGTACTTAAATTTAGCTAATCCTCTTAATGACAGATGCTTGGGTTATTCTTATCTTTTGCTATTATACATGCTGCTATAGTGAACACCCTTATACAAATCATTTTGTATGCTTGTACAAGTATAGGTGTAAGATACATTCCGGGATGTGGAACTGTTGGGTGTTTGTATTTTTTTACTCTCACGGCTATTACACTAAATTGTTCTCCAAAGGGATTATATCAAATAAACTCCCAGCAACTTGTCAGGAGCTACTATTTTCCCTACAACACAGTCCAAGCTAAGCATCACCACATTTTTTAAATCCTTGCCAGTTTGGTAAGTGTGAAATGGTCATTTTAATTTACACTTTTTCACTACTGAGGTTGAACACATTTTCATACATCTTTTGCCCATCTGCAACTATGTGCATTGAACACTACTGCACAAACTTCTCTGTATGCTTGTGCAAGTAAAGGTATAGGATACATTCCTCTACAGTATCCAGAATATAGAAACAATCTTAAACTAAACAATAAAGAGCAAATAACTAAATTACAAAAGGGGAAAAGCTTCTAAATAAAAACCTCTCCAAAGACATGCAAACATCCAGTAAGCACATACAAAGGTGCATGATATCATTGGCCATTAGAGAAATACAAATAAAAACTCAACATGATATCGTGTCATATCCCCAAGGGAACAATTTCTAAAAGCCCTGGAAAATAACAAGTGTTAGAGAGGGTGTGGAGAAATTAATTGGAACTCTCAAACATTGCTGCTAGAAATGAAAAACAGTGCAGCCTCTGTGGGGGTTAACAAATAACCCAGCACCTCCACTCCTGAGTGTACACATAAAAGAACTGAAAACACATATTCACACAAAAACCGGTACATGAATGTTCACACCAATATTATCCATACAGCCAAAAAGTAGAAACCAAACATGCATCAAATGATGATGGATAAACAAAATGTGGTATATCAATACAATGGAATATTATTTAACCAAAAAAATGATACATGCCATCATGTGGCTGAATGTTGAAAACAAGCTAAAGTGAAAGAAATCAGACACAAAAGGTCACATATTGTATGATTCCATTTACATGAAATATTCAGAGTAGGCAAAACCATAGAGACAAATAGTAGTTGCCAGGAGCTGGAGAAAGGAAAGAACAGGAAGTGACTGCTAACTGGTAAGGGTTTTTGGGGGGTATAGAAATGTTATGGTATCATTAGATCAATGCACATCACCTTATGAAATAGTAAACAGTATAGTAAAAACCACTTAATTGTGCACTTTAAAAGGCACATTTTATGATATGTAAATTATATCTAAAAAAGTAAAGATTAAAATCTGCAAAACTATTTGACTCATGATTTACCTCAGCAATAAGAGAATTAGTATTCAGTCTGTAAGTGACTTTGAGTCTAAAACGATGCAACCATTACAAAGATGATTTAGTCAGGGGACTGATTTCAAGCACTTATACGTATGGGACCATAGATGGAATAAATTCCCAAGTGTAGAAGATGTAGAAGTGAGAGCTGCAACTTAGGAACCAAGGAAGTTAAACCAAAGGGAAAGCCAGAGCACAGCTCCTTTCAAATGAACTATCAGCCAAAGCAATTCCATCTGTATCTAACTTACAGCAAATCCAGTCCTTTCAAAAAACAGATCTTCATTACAGATAAACAGAGGAGGAAAAAGGTTACCATTTACCTCAATAAGGTTTTAAGAAATTAAAATCAAACAGGATGTGGGAAGAACCTAAATTAGAATACAAACAGCTAATAAATGAACCTAATTTATTTTACAAATAAGTAACAACCATACAGAAGTAGAAGGAAAATATTACCTAAGTAACTTTGGAAAACAGATGATGACTGTACCTTAAAGCTCAAAACAAATATTGTACTCTAATTTTAAAAAAGTGTTTCTCACAGGGGAATAGGTTAGCAATTCTGAAGCTACTTTTGTGTGTGTACTAGGATTGAACAAGTAAGTAAACATTTTATGAAAGAGAACGAGGTTTCTCATCTTTGGAGCAGGAAGTAACAAGGGAAGGAAAAAGGATAAGGGAGAAAAAAAGACGAATAAACCCTGAGGTATGGGGCTGGAACTGGCAGCATCAGTATGAGCTCACAGTTTTTCATTTATATATCTAGATAGATGGGTAAGAAAATTTAAATATATGTATATGCATGTTACAGCATGTTAACTTAGTCAGTTATTTAGTTAGTAACAAAGGAAGGGAACAAATGGAATCAGACAGGAAGCCTGATTAACCATGAAGGGACAGCTTCACAGACACTCCAGGGGAACAGCTGCATCTTTGGTCAAAGGGACGTTAATCCCCAAATAGGAAAGACTGTCTTTCCAATTTCCTCAAGGTACAACCAGCCATTCCCCCAGATTAAAAGGGCAGGGATAAATAGTGAGGGGGAAATTCCTTTGATGGGCACATACACGGCAGAACCCAAGATGGTGCAGGGGAAGCTTCTACTAAGCTCTTGTGCAGTGGAAGCCAGATGAAAAAGCAAACTATGAGGCATGAACAGGAGCTAAAATGGTTACCATAAAGGAGAGGAGTCTAAACTAGGAAAAAGACCAGACGGAATAAGGGCTTGAAAACCCCAGGAGATCCAGGAAAGGAAGTAGATAGAGAAAGGCGCCAGCATAGCCCCAGGAAGATTCAGGAGAGAGACTGCATAGTATGAAAAAAAGCTTACCCCTTCCCAAACCCAAGGAAACATAATCAAAGTTTAACAAAAGCCAGAGGCAGTTGCCTTCTCTCCCTTCAGCAGCCACACAGGTGGAAACGCAGCACCCATCACAAGCCGGACAGGAACTGAGACTGTGCTGGACTACTGGAGCCTCAGATGCCAGGCTAATGGCATGGCAGCTCTGGGTTATGACCCTCCTCCTAAGCTTGGTGGAACAACTGTGAGCCTGCAGCTCCAGAGCCTGGGTTTCTTCTCCAGTGAACAAAACTGAGCCACCTGGTCATGGATGGGACACCACCTAAGCCCTTCCTTTGCTTTCACTCCAATAATCTTACCACTATACCTCAAACACTCCTATGCATGTATCCCTGAAATGCATGTCCTATGATACCACGGAAGAATCCTATTTCCTCCAACAACATTTTTATTACTATACATACATTTGCTAGCTCTATCTGCTGAGAGGGCCTAGAAGCAATGACACCCCGGCAGTATTGAGCACACCTATCATACAGATCTTGGTTTCTAGGTACCATTCTCCAATAAAATGAACCAGCCTCTTTTTGAGAAATGGTTGATTCTGTGTCTGATGCAAACATGAAAAATACGACATGTTCCTGAAACATCTTGTGGTACCAGAAAGTAAACTAGTATTCACAAAATGATGGGAACATTGTAGAAAGGACACAAGAACAAATTTGAAAGCACTCTCAGTAACAAAAGCTGAAAAAGTCTGAGCAAAAAAGTATTATGATTTTAACTCATACGGTAAAATAAATATCCACAAAACTATCTAAATAAATAATTGAACAATTAATGAACAGAGGGAAAAGGGCAGTTCTTCCTTAACAGTAGAATTCCAATTAATAAATATAGAAGGAATGTCGGAAACAAAATCATCATTAAGCTAATGCCACATTAGTTTTTGCTGCTAGCCAGAACCATTAGCAGAGGCAAAAACTGGCCTGTGAGGAGACATAGGATGTTTGCAATTTCAGAGTAGCACCCCATAAGAGGAAGGTATTAATTACAAAGGAATTATTATATTACAAAAGAAAGTTTATGTTTATTATTAATCACAAAGGAAAAACCAGGCAAACACCCCTTACCCAGTGATTACAGTTAACATAACCAGTTATAAGACATACTAATAACAGGTAAATCCATATCAAGCAAATCCAATTGAGAGACATTCTAGAAAAATAACTGACCAGTACTCTTCAAAAGTTTCAAGATTAAAAAAAAAAAAAGATTAAAAAAAAGGGCCTGGAGAACTTAACAGATGGGAAGAGAATAAAAAGATATGATAACTAAATGCAAAGTGGAATGTCACATTGGATCCTAGACCAGAAAAAGGACAGTTTATAAATGTGAATTTCTTGGTTCTGATAATTTACACTATGGTTGTAAGATTTTAACACTGGGGAAAATGCGAAGAAGGTATATGAGAGCTCTTTATACTAATTTTGCACCTTGATATAAATCTGAAATTATTTAAATTAAAAAGTCTGAAAGATTTTAGAATAACCTCTAAAAGTAAAGCAAATTTTTCTATAATTTGAAGGAAGTTGAACAATTAAACAATAGTTAAACACTTTAAGAACTGTTAAACAATTACACATAAAAAGAATTTGACATTTTTTGATCAAGTTAAATGGTGGGCATAATACTCCATTTACTGATAGATCAATATGTATAAATTATTTCAAGTCCTGACAACAATGTGGTACAAGGATGAAGGGAGGAGGTATCATATGATATACATATTTTAAAAATTTGTCCATTCTGCTATCATACATTAAACATGCAACTACTGTTTTTTAAAGCCTTCAGCTAGCAACCATTATTTACTAGCAACATTACAGTAAAAAAAAAAAAAATGTTAAGACTGTGGTCCTCCTTTGTTGATGATATTGTACTTTCCCTGAAATTATGGACTAGCCAGTAATTCAACTATAGAAACAGATGACACATTTCTTTATTCCTTCTCCTGGTTCCTCCATGATATGTCAATAGCATTCATTTCATA